>NW_028270139.1:85399347-86024347 GCF_037043375.1 Chiloscyllium plagiosum | reverse complement strand
TACCTGTAGTAATGTTCCTTCCATTTTTATTCATCACTGAGGAATAAATACCACCCCTTCACATCTCCAACCTGCTGAGAGAATGTAATTCACCCAATATCAGCAACAGAGAAGACAGATTGAATTAGAGAAGGATTAATGCTGGTTCCAACTTCAACATTTTAGTGTAATGTTTCTGTGATTCTTTGTAGCTTTCTTTGCTACCGCAAGAAAAGTGAAAGAGGAACTCCACCAAAAATAACCATTCTTCAGAATGTCGTATCTGGATTTCCTTTAAGGGGATGTGAAGGTATGTCCCAAATGAGATTTTGTTTCTGATTCTCAAATGAAGTGCTGTAGAAAGTAAACAAAGGGATCCCACAATGAATGGATCTACAGTGTTGCTGCATCCAGTCATGAAGGCTGGTGGAAAATTAAACAACTCCGTGGAGGAGGACACTGCACAAATATTTCCATCCCCAAAGGTGGAACAGCCTAGCACATCCCTGCAAAAGCTAAGGCAGCACCAGTCGTAACAATGTTCCACCAGATGCTGAGTGGATGATCAATGCTAGATGTGCCAGAGGTCTCCAGCATCACAGATGCCAGTTTTCAGCCAATTTGAGTCACTGTATCTCTTCTGAAAATTTGTTGCTGGAAAAGCACAGCAGGTCAGGCAGCATCCAAGGAGCGGGAGAATCGATGTTTTTCCTGCTCCTTGGATGCTGCCTGACCTGCTGTGCTTTTCCAGCAACACATTTTCAGCTCTGATCTCCAGCATCTGCAGTCCTCACTTTCTCCTCACTGTATCTCTTATCGGGAAATGGTTGACACACTGGATATTTCAAAAGTCACAAATTCTGGTAATAGACCAAAAGGCTTGTGCTCCAGAACAAGTACATTTTTGAAAATGAACGAAATGTAGGGCACTGGGTTGTGAAAATGAAAATGGGCCTGATTGAAAACCTTCCTGCTGTAATAATTATTTCTGATAAGCAGATTGCTAACACAGAACAATTTTTTTGCAGGATGTGTACGTGATCTGCTTAACAATGTAGATTTTCCTGGAAATGACATTGAATCAGTCTATGCACCAGACGTCAACTACTGTCAGAAAGTGTGCACCGAGGACAGCAGGTGTCAGTTTTTCACCTTTTTAACAAGAGATTGGAACACAGACACCCGAAGGTAAATCCGTCAACATTTCATTGAGATGTTTGTGTGGAATATGGAATAGTTGTGACAAGGTTGGATGAAAGGAAAGCTTTCCACACAGGGTAACACTGCAGCTCCTTATAGTTGTGTAGTAACCTAGAACTCTCACATTTCCTCAGTGTTGCATGTTTGTGCTCCTTAAAACTAAACAGGGCACATTGATTTAAGTCATAAAAGTACATTTACTTTAAATTAGCTTCTCACAGAAGACTATTAGTGACAAAGAAATAGAAGCATGAGTTGGCATTTTGCCCATTGAGACTGTTCCACCATTCAACGCGTTCACGATTACTCTTTGACTGAAACAGTACTCTTACTGCAATATTCTAATTTCCTCAGATTTTTAATGTTTCAAATTTTTCATTTTGAATATACTTACTTCTTGAACCTCAACAGTCATGTGGATTTAAAAATTCCCAAGAATGATCAGTCTGCCAATGAAGAACTTTCCTCCCATCCCATTGCTAAATGGACTATCCCATGTTTTGAAATGATGTCACCTTTATGTAGAATCCCTAGCCAGGCTAAAAATTCTTTCTACAATATTTGATGTCTCCATTTTAATTTAAGTAGCCAGATAGTGTAGCCATGTGAGCAATTGCAGAAAATTGTGATTGGAATTCAGTTTCTTCAAATTCTTATTGTCCTCCACTAAAAGTTTTGGGTGAATTGTTTTTACATAGGTCAGTACATCAATACAAATATCAAGATATGTGCACTCAAATATTGAACTGAGAATGAATGAAAATGCACATTCACTTCATCACTGCAAAATAATCACATGATCCACAGAGTCACATTCAGTCAGGAATTAGACATTCTGCAGGGAAGAAACGATCAATTCCCACCCTTTAAGTGTTATAATTAGCTGCGTGGGCATCCAAAGACATGGATTGAATTAAGTGGGTTTGGATGAAGAAGGGGCTGAGGGCTCTTGTGTTACAGTGGTAATGTCTCTACCACCAAGCCACAAGAGTTAGATCCCACATTATCCTGGGGTGATAATACCGTCTCTGAATAAGTTAACTAGAGAGTATCTGAAGAGCTGCGTGGTGACAGAGACACAGCCATGGAGACAGTGAGAGATGCTGAGTGTACAAGATGTGGATATGTTTTCTGGGGGATGTAATGACATAGTGGTAATATCACTGGAGGAGTATTTCCAAAACCCAGGATAATGTTCTGAGGACATGAGTTTGAATCACACCGTGGCAGATGGTACAATTTTAGTTCATAAACAATCTGAAGAAGAGCCTGGAAGGGCTCACGTAGCACAGTGACAGTGTCACTACTCCAGGTTCAAGTCCCTCCTGCTTCAGAGGAGTGTAATAACGTTCTCTGAACAGATTGATCAGAAAATATCTGAGGAAGAGGCTTTAGATTTTGTCCTTACACGAAACCAATTTCAGTTATCCTAAAGCAGCAGCTTAGACTTACCTGTGCATCATGAGCAACACATTTCAGAACTTCATTCCCCACCTTGTATTCTCATTGTCTTCCAGGTTTTATTGTTATTTGAAGAGGACGACAACAGGTCAGCCGACTGTGAAATCTGATTTACAAAACGTTGTCTCAGGATATTCTCTGAAACATTGTGGGACACAATATTGTAAGTAGCAAAAATGACATATCAATGCAGAATTTTCTGCTCTTGAGAAGTGACATGAAATTGGCAGAACCGGGTATATTGCGGCAGCTTGTGCCCTTACAGCCACCTCAGCGATTACGTTCTGGGCAGGAAGGTCAATGAGTGACCGTCTTGACCTGTCACCAATGAAAGATTAGATTAGATTCCCTACAGTGTGGAAACAGGCCCTTCAGCCCAACAGGTCCACACCGAACCTCCAAAGAGCATCTCACCCGGACTTATTCCCTACATTCACACCTGACTAATGCACCTAACACTGCGGGCAATTTAGCACGGCCAATTCACGTAACCTGCACATCTTTGGACTGTGGGAGGAAACCAGACCACCCGGTAGAAACCCACGCAGAGACGGGGAGAATGTGCAAACTCCACACAGACAATTGCCCGAGTCAGGAATTGAACCCGAATCCCTGGCGCTGTTAGGCAGCAGAGCTAGCCACTGAGCCACCGTGCCGCCCCCATTATCTGTACATTAATAACCAGTTAAGGGCCTCAGCTGACCTGCCTTCTCTGCTGGCGTGAAAAATGGCACCGATCGCAACTGGGAAAATGGCGCTGACCACCTGCTATTTTATGGTTTCCTCAATTTCCCTCAATCTGTGGGAAATTAAGGGCACAGATTTATGTTAGTGGGATGACTACATGAAGCCACGCCCTGCTCTTGCCCTCAAACCATGATCCCACTCAGACTGTGACACTAACTCCTGAATCATGGCCACAACCAAGACTGACCTTTGTGTTAGGCAGCAGCCTGGGCCTTGAATGTTTCACTGCTGACAGCTTCAGGTGGGACTGGACTTCTCAGCAGCTTGACGTGATTTGAGTGTGCAAATACGGAGTTATTATGGTAAGTTATTTTGCAGATGGCACTAAAATTGGAGGTGAAGTTGACAGCGAAGAAAGCTACCTCAGAGTACAACGGGATCTTGACCAAATGGGCGAATGGGCCGGAGTGTAGCAGATGGAGTTTAATTGCAAGAAATATGAGGTGCTGCATTTTGGAAAGGCAAGTCAGAGTAGGATTTGTACACTTAATGATAAATGCCTGGGGAGTGTTGCTGAACAAAGAAACTCTGGAGTGCAGGTTCATAGCGCCTGGAAAGCGGAGTCGCAGGTAGATAAGATAGTGATGAAGGTGTTTGGTACACTTATATTTATTGGTCAGTGCATTGATTATTGGAGTTGTGAGGTCATGTTGCAGCTGTACAGGACGTTGGTTAGGGCACTTTTGTGAAGCACAAAGAAAGAAATGATTGGCATTTGTTAGAAAGGAATAGAGAAGAAGACAATGAATTGTGTACATCAGAATTTTCTTTGGTGACAGTGACGGTATATTAAGAACAGATGTCTCACATTAAAATACATAAACCATGAGGTGGAGGTGCCAGTGTTGGACTGGGGTGGGTAAGGTCAGAAGTCACATGACACCATGTTATAGTCCAACAGGTCATCTAGAAATCACAGCCTTTTGGAGAGCTGCTCCTTCATCTCTTCACCTGACAAAGGAACAGCTCTCCAAAAGCTTGTGATTTTGAATAGACCTGTTAGACTATAACCTGGTGTCATGTGACTTCTGCATCACATTAAAATAAGCTTCCAAAATGATCATGTTGCCTGACAACATCCCCAAAATGGCACAGCTACCTGCCAGTGTGTCTTGGTCTGGAGGCCTTCCCAACATGACGCAGCTGCCTGCCAGAGTGTTCTGGACTGTTGGCCTTCCCAACATGGCACAGCTACCTGCCAGCGTATTGTGCAGTGTTGGCCTTACCAACATGGCACAGATGCTGGCCAGAGTATCGTGGTGTGACATTCCCAACATGGCACAGATGCTGGCCAGAGTATCGTGACATGGTGATTTCCCAACATGGTGTAGTGCCTGCCAGAGTATTGTGGCATGTTGACCTTCCCAACATGGAGCAGCGGTCTCCCAGAGTATAATGGCATGGTGATCTCTCAGACTGGTGGTGCTGTCTACTCCCTCACTTCTCCCCACCCCCACCCTCCTCTCATTTATCTCTCCACTCTGCACACACTCTGCCTCTATTTCTGATGAAGGGCTTTTCCCCGAAACGTCGATTTTCCTGCTCCACAGATGCTGCCTGAACCGCTGTGCTTTTTCAGCGCCACTCTGATCTAGAATCTGGTTTCCAGCATCTACAGTCCTTGTTTTTACCTGTCTATTCCCTCAGCGTAGTCCCTGCACAGTCTGGGACAATGGCCTGCTGCGAATGGGAAACTGGGTGCCAGAGTGGTCTGCTGTACTGAACTTTTATTTCTGCAAACCTGGACATTTTATTTCTCTATTGTCTAAATTCTTGTAAGTAAAGAAGCTCTGCCTAAGTATGTTTGTAACTAAGTTGGTGCTGAAATTGGCGATGTATAAACATTCACAGTCCTCATTGAGGATTTGTGACAATGAAGGCTGTTCTATTCTATTCGATTCGTTGTGTTGCCGTTTTGCAGTAACTCATCAACTCCCTCTCCCATCTTTTGCAGCCTGTTTTGAAACTGTTTATGATGGTTTGGACTTTCCAGGAAATGACATTCGCCAGTCTGTCGTTGAGAATGAAGAGAGTTGTCAAAGAAAATGTACAGCGGAAGCTGATTGTCAGTTTTTCACCTTTGTAAAAGGAGAATTTCACAATGATCGACAGCGGTTAGTCAGTTATTGAAATGTACTTGTTTCTCTGAGGAAATAGAAATCCTTGATAAGATGAGTGCATCTTTTCATCCTTTACCTGTAGTAAAGTTCCTTCCATTTTTATTCATCACTGAGGAATAAATACCACCCCTTCACATCTCCAACCTGCTGAGAGAATGTAATTCACCCAATATCAGCAACAGAGAGACAGATTGAATTAGAGAAGGATTAATGCTGGTTCCAACTTCATCATTTTAGTGTAATGTTTCTGTGATTCTTTGTAGCTTTCTTTGCTACCGCAAGAAAAGTGAAAGAGGAACTCCACCAAAAATAACCATTCTTCAGAATGTCGTATCTGGATTTCCTTTAAGGGGATGTGAAGGTATGTCCCAAATGAGATTTTGTTTCTGATTCTCAAATGAAGTGCTGTAGAAAGTAAACAAAGGGATCCCACAATGAATGGATCTACAGTGTTGCTGCATCCAGTCATGAAGGCTGGTGGAAAATTAAACAACTCTGTGGAGGAGGACACTGCACAAATATTTCCATCCCCAAAGGTGGAACAGCCTAGCACATCCCTGCAAAAGCTAAGGCAGCACCAGTCGTAACAATGTTCCACCAGATGCTGAGTGGATGATCAATGCTAGATGCGCCAGAGGTCTCCAGCATCACAGATGCCAGTTTTCAGCCAATTTGAGTCACTGTATCTCTTCTGAAAATTTGTTGCTGGAAAAGCACAGCAGATCAGGCAGCATCCAAGCACCGGGAGAATCGACGTTTTTCCTGCTCCTTGGATGCTGCCTGACCTGCTGTGCTTTTCCAGCAACACATTTTCAGCTCTGATCTCCAGCATCTGCAGTCCTCACTTTCTCCTCACTGTATCTCTTATCGGGAAATGGTTGACACACTGGATATTTCAAAAGTCACAAATTTTGGTAATAGACCAAAAGGCTTGTGCTCCAGAACAAGTACATTTTTGAAAATGAACGAAATGTAGGGCACTGGGTTGTGAAAATGAAAATGGGCCTGTTTGAAAACCTTCCTGCTGTAATAATTATTTCTGATAATCAGATTGTTAACACAGAACAATTTTTTTGCAGGATGTGCACGTGATCTGCTTAACAATGTAGATTTTCCTGGAAATGACATTGAATCAGTCTATGCACCAGACGTCAACTACTGTCAGAAAGTGTGCACCGAGGACAGCAGGTGTCAGTTTTTCACCTTTTTAACAAGAGATTGGAACACAGACACCCGAAGGTAAATCCGTCAACATTTCATTGAGATGTTTGTGTGGAATATGGAATAGTTGTGACAAGGTTGGATGAAAGGAAAGCTTTCCACACAGGGTAACACTGCAGCTCCTTATAGTTGTGTAGTAACCTAGAACTCTCACATTTCCTCAGTGTTGCATGTTTCTGCTCCTTAAAACTAAACAGGGCACATTGATTTAAGTCATAAAAGTACATTTGCTTTAAATTAGCTTCTCACAGAAGACTATTAGTGACAAAGAAATAGAAGCACGAGTTGGCATTTTGCCCATTGAGACTGTTCCACCATTCAACGCGTTCACGATTACTCTTACTGCAATATTCTAAGAGTACAGTTCTCTTACTGCAATATTCTAATTTCCTCAGATTTTTAATGTTTCAAATTTTTCATTTTGAATATACTTACTTCCGGAATCTCAACAGTCATGTGGATTTAAAAATTCCCAAGAATGATCAATCTGCCAATGAAGAACTTTCCTCCCATCCCATTGCTAAATGGACTATCCCATGTTTTGAAATGATGTCACCTATATGTAGAATCCCTAGCCAGGCTAAAAATTCTTTCTACAATATTTGACCTCTCCATTTTAATTTAAGTAGCCAGATGGTGTAGCCATGTGAGCAATTGCAGAAAATTGTGATTGGAATTCAGTTTCTTCAAATTCTTATTGTCCTCCACTAAAAGTCTTGGGTGAATTGTTTTTACATAGGTCAGTACATCAATACAAATATCAAGATATGTGCACTCAAATATTGAACTGAGAATGAATGAAAATGCACATTCACTTCATCACTGCAAAATAATCACATGATCCACAGAGTCACATTCAGTCAGGAATTAGACATTCTGCAGGGAAGAAACGATCAATTCCCACCCTTTAAGTGTTATAATTAGCTGCGTGGGCATTCAAAGACATGGATTGAATTAAGTGGGTTTGGCTGAAGAAGGGGCTGAGGGCTCTTGTGTTACAGTGGTAATGTCTCTACCACCAAGCCACAAGAGTTAGATCCCACATTCTCCTGGGGTGATAATACCATCTCTGAATAAGTTAACTAGAGAGTATCTGAAGAACTGCGTGGTGACAGAGACACAGCCATGGAGACAGTGAGAGATGCAGAGTGTACAAGATGTGGATATGTTTTCTGAGGGATGTCATGACATAGTGGTAATATCACTGGAGGATTATTTCCAAAACCCAGGATAATGTTCTGAGGACATGAGTTTGAATCACACCGTGGCAGATGGTACAAGTTAAGTTCAATAAACAATCTGATGAAGAGCCTGGAAGGGCTCACGTAGCACAGTGACAGTGTCACTACTCCAGGTTCAAGTCCCTCCTGCTTCAGAGGAGTGTAATAACATTCGCTGAACAGATTGATCAGAAAATATCTGAGGAAGAGGCTTTAGATTTTGTCCTTACATGAAACCAATTTCAGTTATCCTAAAGCAGCAGCTTAGACTTACCTGTGCATCATGAGCAACACATTTCAGAACTTCATTCCCCACCTTGTATTCTCATTGTCTTCCAGGTTTTATTGTTATTTGAAGAGGACGACAACAGGACAGCCGACTGTGAAATCTGATTTACAAAACGTTGTCTCAGGATATTCTCTGAAACATTGTGGGACACAATATTGTAAGTAGCAAAAATGACATATCAATGCAGAATTTTCTGCTCTTGAGAAGTGACATGAAATTGGCAGAACCGGGGATATTGCGGCAGCTTGTGCCCTTACAGCCACCTCAGCGATTACGTTCTGGGCAGGAAGGTCAATGAGTGACCGTCTTGACCTGTCACCAATGAAAGATTAGATTAGATTCCCTCCAGTGTGGAAACAGGCCCTTCATCCCAACAAGTCCACACCGACCTTCCGAAGAGCAACCCACCCGGACTCATTCCCTACATTCACCCCTGACTAATGCACCTAACACTGCGGGCAATTTAGCACGGCCAATTCACGTAACCTGCACATCTTTGGACTGTGGGAGGAAACCAGAGCACCCGGTAGGAGCCCACGCAGAGACGGGGAGAATGTGCAAACTCCACACGGACAGTTTCCCGAGGCAGGAATTGAACCCGGATCCCTGGCGCTGTGAGGCAGCAGAGCTAGCCACTGAGCCACCATGCCGCCCCCATTATCTGTACATTAATAACCAGTTAAGGGCCTCAGCTGACCAGCCTTCTCTGCTGGCGTGAAAAATGGCACCGATCGCAACTGGGAAAATAGAGCTGACTGCCTGCTATTTTATGGTTTCCTCCATTTCCCTCAATCTGTGGGAAATTAAGGGCACAGATTTATGTTAGTGGGATGACTACATGAAGCCACGCCCTGCTCTTGCCCTCAAACCAGGACCCCACTCAGAGTCTGACACTAACTCCTGGATCATGGCCATAACCAAGACTGACCTTTGTGTTGTTGCCTGTCTTCATGGCTTCTGTTTAGGCAGCAGCCTGGGCCTTGAATGTTTCACTGCTGACAGCTTCAGGTGGGACTGGACTTCTCAGCAGCTTGAGCTGATTTGAATGTGCAAATATGGAGTTATTATGGTAAGTAAGTTTGCAGATGGCACTAAAATTGGAGGTGTGGTGGACAGCGAAGAAAGCTACCTCAGAGTACAACGGGATCTTGACCCAAATGGGCGAATGGGCCGGAGTGTAGCAGATGGAGTTTAATTGCAAGAAATATGAGGTGCTGCATTTTGGAAAGGCAAGTCAGAGTAGGAATTGTACACGAAACGATAAATTCCTGGGGAGTGTTGCTGAACAAAGAAACTCTGGAGGGCAGGTTCATAGCGCCTGGAAAGCGGAGTCGCAGGTAGATAAGATAGTGATGAAGGTGTTTGGTACACTTATATTTATTGGTCAGTGCATTGATTATTGGAGTTGTGAGGTCATGTTGCAGCTGTATAGGACGTTGGTTAGGGCACTTTTGTGAAGCACAAAGAAAGAAATGATTGGCATTTGTTAGAAAGGAATAGAGAAGAAGACAATGAATTGTGTACATCAGAATTTTCTTTGGTGACAGTGACGGTATATTAAAGAACAGATGTCTCACATTAAAATACATAAACCATGAGGTGGAGGTGCCAGTGTTGGACTGGGGTGGGTAAGGTCAGAAGTCACATGACACCATGTTATAGTCCAACAGGTCATCTAGAAATCACAGCCTTTTGGAGAGCTGCTCCTTCATCTCTTCACCTGACAAAGGAACAGCTCTCCAAAAGCTTGTGATGTTGAATAGACCTGTTAGACTATAACCTGGTGTCATGTGACTTCTGCATCACATTAAAATAAGCTTCCAAAATGATCATGTTGCCTGACAACATCCCTAAAATGGCACAGCTACCTGCCAGTGTGTCTTGGTCTGGAGGCCTTCCCAACATGACGCAGCTGCCTGCCAGTGTGTTGTGGACTGTTGGCCTTCTCAACATGGCACAGCTACCTGCCACCATGTTAGATTAGATTAGATTAGATTAGATTAGATTAGATTAGATTACTTACTGTGTGGAAACAGGCCCTTCGGCCCAACAAGTCCACACCGACCCGCCGAAGAGTAACCCACCCATACCCCTACATTTACCACATACCTAACACTATGGGCAATTTAGCATGGCCAATTCACCCTAACCTGCACATCTTTTGGACTGTGGGAGGAAACCGGAGCACCTAGAGGAAACCCACACAGACACGGGGAGAATGTGCAAACTCCACACAGTCAGTCGCCTGAGACAGGAATTGAACCCGGGTCTCTGGCGCTGTGAGGCAGCAGTGCTAACCACTGTGCCACCGTATTGTGGAGTGTTGGCCTTACCAACATGGCACAGATGCCGGCCAGAGTATCGTGACATGGTGATTTCCCAACATGGTGTAGCGCCTGCCAGAGGATTGTGGCATGTTGACCTTCCCAACATGGAGCAGCGGTCTCCCAGAGTATAATGGCATGGTGATCTCTCAGACTGGTGGTGCTGTCTACTCCCTCACTTCTCCCCACCCCCACCCTCCTCTCATTTATCTCTCCACCCTGCACGCACTCTGCCTCTATTTCTGATGAAGGGCTTTTGCCCGAAACGTCGATTTTCCTGCTCCTCGAATGCTGCCTGAACCGCTGTGCTTTTCCAGGACCACTCTGATCTAGAATCTGGTTTCCAGCATCTACAGTCCTTGTTTTTGCCTGTCTACTCCCTCAGCGCAGTCCCTGCACAGTCTGGGACAATGGCCTGCTGCGAATGGGAAACTGGGTGCCAGAGTGGTCTGCTGTACTGAACTTTTATTTCTGCAAACCTGGACATTTTATTTCTCTATTGTCTAAATTCTTATAAGTAAAGAAGCTCTGCCTAAGTATGTTTGTAACTAAGTTGGTGCTGAAATTGGCGATGTATAAACATTCACAGTCCTCATTGAGGATTTGTGACAATGAAGGCTGTTCTATTCTATTCGATTCGTTGTGTTGCCGTTTTGCAGTAACTCATCAACTCCCTCTCCCATCTTTTGCAGCCTGTTTTGAAACTGTTTATGATGGTTTGGACTTTCCAGGAAATGACATTCGTCAGTCTGTCGTTGAGAATGAAGAGAGTTGTCAAAGAAAATGTACAGCGGAAGCTGATTGTCAGTTTTTCACCTTTGTAAAAGGAGAATTTCACAATGATCGACAGCGGTTAGTCAGTTATTGAAATGTACTTGTTTCTCTGAGGAAATAGAAATCCTTGATAAGATGAGTGCATCTTTTCATCCTTTACCTGTAGTAATGTTCCTTCCATTTTTATTCATCACTGAGGAATAAATACCACCCCTTCACATCTCCAACCTGCTGAGAGAATGTAATTCACCCAATATCAGCAACAGAGAAGACAGATTGAATTAGAGAAGGATTAATGCTGGTTCCAACTTCAACATTTTAGTGTAATGTTTCTGTGATTCTTTGTAGCTTTCTTTGCTACCGCAAGAAAAGTGAAAGAGGAACTCCACCAAAAATAACCATTCTTCAGAATGTCGTATCTGGATTTCCTTTAAGGGGATGTGAAGGTATGTCCCAAATGAGATTTTTGTTTTGACTGTCAAATAAATTGCTGCAGAAAGTAAATGAAGGGATCTTCAATTTCTGGATGTGTGGTGTTGCTGCATCCAGTCATGAAGGCTGGTGGAAAATTAAACAACTCCGTGAAGGAGGACATTGCACCAATACTCCCATCCCCAAAGGTGGAACAGCCCAGCACATCCCTGCAAAAGCTAAGGCAGCACCAGTCTTAACAATGTTCCACTAGATGCTGAGTGGATGATCAATGCTAGATATGCCAGAGGTCCCCAGCATCACAGATGACAGTTTTTAGCCAATTTTAGTCACTGTACCTCTTATCAGGAAATGGTTGATACACTGGACATTACAAAAGTCTATAGAGCCTCACAAATTTCTGGTAACAGACCAAAAGGCTTGTACTCCAGAACAAATACATTTTTGAAAATGAACAAAATGTAGGGCACTGGGTTGTGAAAATGAAAATGGGCCTGATTGAAAACCTTCCTGCTGTAATAATTATTTCTGATAATCAGATTGCTAACACAGAACAATATTTTTGCAGGATGTGTACGTGATCTGCTTAACAATGTAGATTTTCCTGGAAATGACATTGAATCAGTCTATGCACCAGACGTCAACTACTGTCAGAAAGTGTGCACCGAGGACAGCAGGTGTCAGTTTTTCACCTTTTTAACAAGAGATTGGAACACAGACACCCGAAGGTAAATCCGTCAACATTTCATTGAGATGTTTGTGTGGAATATGGAATAGTTGTGACAAGATTGGATGAAAGGAAAGCTTTCCACACAGGGTAACACTGCAGCTCCTTATAGTTGTGTAGTAACCTAGAACTCTCACATTTCCTCAGTGTTGCATGTTTCTGCTCCTTAAAACTAAACAGGGCACATTGATTTAAGTCATAAAAGTACATTTGCTTTAAATTAGCTTCTCACAGAAGACTATTAGTGACAAAGAAATAGAAGCACGAGTTGGCATTTTGCCCATTGAGACTGTTCCACCATTCAACGCGTTCACGATTACTCTTACTCTAAGATATTCTAAGAGTACAGTTCTCTTACTGCAATATTCTAATTTCCTCAGATTTTTAATGTTTCAAATTTTTCATTTTGAATATACTTACTTCTGGAATCTCAACAGTCATGTGGATTTAAAAATTCCCAAGAATGATCAGTCTGCCAATGAAGAACTTTCCTCCCATCCCATTGCTAAATGGACTATCCCATGTTTTGAAATGATGTCACCTGTATGTAGAATCCCTAGCCAGGCTAAAAATTCTTCCTACAATATTTGATGTCTCCATTTTAATTTAAGTAGCCAGATAGTGTAGCCATGTGAGCAATTGCAGAAAATTGTGATTGGAATTCAGTTTCTTCAAATTCTTATTGTCCTCCACTAAAAGTCTTGGGTGAATTGTTTTTACATAGGTCAGTACATCAATACAAATATCAAGATATGTGCACTCAAATATTGAACTGAGAATGAATGAAAATGCACATTCACTTCATCACTGCAAAATAATCACATGATCCACAGAGTCACATTCAGTCAGGAATTAGACATTCTGCAGGGAAGAAATGATCAATTCCCACCCTTTAAGTGTTATAATTAGCTGTGTGGGCATTCAAAGACATGGATTGAATTAAGTGGGTTTGGATGAAGAAGGGGCTGAGGGCTCTTGTGTTACAGTGGTAATGTCTCTACCACCAAGCCACAAGAGTTAGATCCCACATTATCCTGGGGTGATAATACCGTCTCTGAATAAGTTAACTAGAGAGTATCTGAAGAGCTGCGTGGTGACAGAGACACAGCCATGGAGACAGTGAGAGATGCTGAATGTACAAGATGTGGATATGTTTTCTGGGGGATGTAATGACATAGTGGTAATATCACTGGAGGAGTATTTCCAAAACCCAGGATAATGTTCTGAGGACATGAGTTTGAATCACACCGTGACAGATGGTACAATTTAAGTTCAATAAACAATCTGAAGAAGAGCCTGGAAGGGCTCACGTAGCACAGTGACAGTGTCACTACTCCAGGTTCAAGTCCCTCCTGCTTCAGAGGAGTGTAATAACGTTCTCTGAACAGATTGATCAGAAAATATCTGAGGAAGAGGCTTTAGATTTTGTCCTTACACTAAACCAATTTCAGTTATCCTAAAGCAGCAGCTTAGACTTACCTGTGCATCATGAGCAACACATTTCAGAACTTCATTACCCACCTTGTATGCTCATTGTCTTCCAGGTTTTATTGTTATTTGAAGAGGACGACAACAGGACAGCCGACTGTGAAATCTGATTTACAAAACGTTGTCTCAGGATATTCTCTGAAACATTGTGGGACACAATTTTGTAAGTAGCAAAAATGACATATCAATGCAGAATTTTCTTCTCTTGAGAAGTGACATGAAATTGGCAGAACCGGGGATATTGCGGCAGCTTGTGCCCTTACAGCCACCTCAGCGATTACGTTCTGGGCAGGAAGGTCAATGAGTGACCGTCTTGACCTGTCACCAATGAAAGATTAGATTAGATTCCCTACAGTGTGGAAACAGGCCCTTCAGCCCAACAAGTCCACACCGACCCTCTGAAGAGCAACCCACCCGAACTAATTCCCTACATTCACCCCTGACTAATGCACCTAACACTGCGGGCAATTTAGCACGGCCAATTCACGTAACCTGCACATCTTTGGACTGTGGGAGGAAACCAGAGCACCCGATAGAAGCCCACGCAGCGACGGGGAGAATGTGCAAACTCCACACGGACAGTTTCCCGAGGCAGGAATTGAACCCGGATCCCTGGCGCTGTGAGCCAGCAGAGCGAGCCACTGAGCCACCGTACCGCCCCCATTATCTGTACATTAATAACCAGTTAAGGGCCTCAGCTGACCAGCCTTCTCTGCTGGCGTGAAAAATGGCACCGATCGCAACTGGGAAAATGGAGCTGACTGCCTGCTATTTTATGGTTTCCTCCATTTCCCTCAATCTGTGGGAAATTAAGGGCACAGATTTATGTTAGTGGGATGACTACATGAAGCCACGCCCTGCTCTTGCCCTCAAACCATGACCCCGCTCAGACTGTGACACTGACTCCTGGATCATGGCCATAACCAAGACTGACCTCTTTGTTGGTGCCTGTCTTCATGGCTTCTGTTTAGGCAGCAGCCTGGGCCTTGAATGTTTCACTGCTGACAGCTTCAGGTGGGACTGGACTTCTCAGCAGCTTGAGATGATTTGAATGTGCAAATACGGAGTTATTATGGTAAGTAAGTTTGCAGATGGCACTAAAATTGGAGGTGTGGTGGACAGCGAAGAAAGCTACCTCAGAGTACAACGGGATCTTGACCCAAATGGGCGAATGGGCCGGAGTGTAGCAGATGGAGTTTAATTGCAAGAAATATGAGGTGCTGCATTTTGGAAAGGCAAGTCAGAGTAGGAATTGTACACTTAATGATAAATGCCTGGGGAGTGTTGCTGAACAAAGAAACTCTGGAGTGCAGGTTCATAGCGCCTGGAAAGCGGAGTCGCAGGTAGATAAGATAGTGATGAAGGTGTGTGGTACACTTATATTTATTGGTCAGTGCATTGATTATTGGAGTTGTGAGGTCATGTTGCAGCTGTACAGGACGTTGGTTAGGGCACTTTTGTGAAGCACAAAGAAAGAAATGATTGGCATTTGTTAGAAAGGAATAGAGAAGAAGACAATGAATTGTGTACATCAGAATTTTCTTTGGTGACAGTGACGGTATATTAAGAACAGATGTCTCACATTAAAATACATAAACCATGAGGTGGAGGTGCCAGTGTTGGACTGGGGTGGGTAAGGTCAGAAGTCACATGACACCATGTTATAGTCCAACAGGTCATCTAGAAATCACAGCCTTTTGGAGAGCTGCTCCTTCATCTCTTCACCTGACAAAGGAACAGCTCTCCAAAAGCTTGTGATGTTGAATAGACCTATTAGACTATAACCTGGTGTCATGTGACTTCTGCATCACATTAAAATAAGCTTCCAAAATGATCATGTTGCCTGACAACATCCCCAAAATGGCACAGCTACCTGCCAGTGTGTCTTGGTCTGGAGGCCTTCCCAACATGACGCAGCTGCCTGCCAGTGTGTTGTGGACTGTTGGCCTTCCCAAAATGGCACAGCTACCTGCCAGCGTATTGTGGAGTGTTGGCCTTACCAACATGGCACAGATGCCGGCCAGAGTATCGTGACATGGTGATTTCCCAACATGGTGTAGCGCCTGCCAGAGTATTGTGGCATGTTGACCTTCCGAACATGGTGCAGCGGCCTCCCAGAGTATAATGGCATGGTGATCTCTCAGACTGGTGGTGCTGTCTACTCCCTCACTTCTCCCCACCCCCACCCTCCTCTCATTTATCTCTCCACCCTGCACGCACTCTGCCTCTATTTCTGATGAAGGGCTTTTGCCCGAAACGTCGATTTTCCTGCTCCTCGGATGCTGCCTGAACCGCTTTGCTTTTCCAGCACCACTCTGATCTAGAATCTGGTTTCCAGCATCTACAGTCCTTGTTTTTACCTGTCTATTCCCTCAGCGTAGTCCCTGCACAGTCTGGGACAATGGCCCGGTGGGAATGGGAAACTGGGTGCCAGAGTGGTCTGCTGTACTGAACTTTTATTTCTGCAATCCTGAACATTTTATTTCTCTATTGTCTAAATTCTTGTAAGTAAAGAAGCTCTGCCTAAGTATGTTTGTAACTAAGTTGGTGCTGAAATTGGCGATGTATAAACATTCACAGTCCTCATTGAGGATTTGTGACAATGAAGGCTGTTCTATTCTATTCGATTCGTTGTGTTGCCGTTTTGCAGTAACTCATCAACTCCCTCTCCCATCTTTTGCAGCCTGTTTTGAAACTGTTTATGATGGTTTGGACTTTCCAGGAAATGATATTCGTCAGTCTGTCGTTGAGAATGAAGAGAGTTGTCAAAGAAAATGTACAGCGGAAGCTGATTGTCAGTTTTTCACCTTTGTAAAAGGAGAATTTCACAATGATCGACAGCGGTTAGTCAGTTATTGAAATGTACTTGTTTCTCTGAGGAAATAGAAATCCTTGATAAGATGAGTGCATCTTTTTATCCTTTACCTGTAGTAAAGTTCCTTCCATTTTTATTCATCACTGAGGAATAAATACCACCCCTTCACATCTCCAACCTGCTGAGAGAATGTAATTCACCCAATATCAGCAACAGAGAAGACCGACTGAATTAGAGAAGGATTAATGCTGGTTCCAACTTCAACATTTTAGTGTAATGTTTCTGTGATTCTTTGTAGCTTTCTTTGCTACCGCAAGAAAAGTGAAAGAGGAACTCCACCAAAAATAACCATTCTTCAGAATGTCGTATCTGGATTTCCTTTAAGAGGATGTGAAGGTATGTCCCAAATGAGATTTTGTTTCTGATTCTCAAATGAAGTGCTGTAGAAGGTACACAATGGGATCCCACAATGAATGGATCTACAGTGTTGCTGCATCCAGTCATGAAGGCTGGTGGAAAATTAAACAACTCCGCGAAGGAGGAGACTGCACAAATATTTCCATCCCCAAAGGTGGAACAGCCCAGCACATCTCTGCAAAAGCTAAGGCAGCACCAGTCGTAATAATGTTTCACCAGATGCTGAGTGGATGATCAATGCTAGATGCGCCAGAGGTCCCCAGCATCACAGATGCCAGTTTTTAGCCAATTTGAGTCACTGTATCTCTTATCAGGAAATGGTTGGTAGACTGGATATTTCAAAAGTCTATAGGGTCTCAAAACATTCTGGTAATAGACCAAAAGGCGTGCTCCCCAGAATAAGAAAATAACAGAAAATGAAGGAATTTGCAGTGTGCGAGATTGTGAACATGAAAGTGGGTCTGTATGAAAACGTCCCTGCTGTTATAAATATTTCTGATAAACAGATTGCTAACACAGAACAATTTTATTGCAGGGTGTGCACGTGGTCTGCTTATCGATGTGGATTTTCCTGGAAATGACATTGAATCAGTCTATGCACCAGATGTCAACTACTGTCAGAAAGTGTGCACCGAGGAAAGCAGCTGTCAGTTTTTCACCTTTTTAACAAGAGATTGGAACACAGACACTCGAAAGTAAATCTGTCAACATTTCATTGAGGTGTTTATGAGGAATATGGAATAGTTGTGACAAGGTTAGATCAGAGCCAAGCTTACCCACACAGGGTTATACTGACTGGGATTGGAGCAGCTCCTCATAGACTTCTAGTAACCTAGAACTGTCATATTTCCTCAGTAGTGTTTGTCGTTGCACACTTAAAAACTAAACACATTGATTTAGGTCATTAAAGCACATTTATTTGGATTTAGGTTTTTAGAACAAGAATATTAGGAAAAAAGAAATAAAAACAGAAATAGGCTATTTGGCCCTTTGAAACAGCTACACCAGTCAGTAAGATCATAATTGCTTTTCTGTCTTTATTATTTTCCTCTAATATTCTCATACATTTAATGTCTGAAAGCTTTCATCTTCTACTAACTTCATGACCGAGTCTCCACATCCTCTGTGCTGGATAATTCTGAAGATGTGTCATTGTCTGAGTGAAGAAGTTCCACTCATCTCAATCTACCTATGATCCTGAAACTATTTTCCCTGTATCTACAACCCTGAGCCAATTGAAAAATTCTTCCTATAATATTTGAGCTCTCCTACATTAACTTAAGTGCCCAAATAACAGGTCCATGCGAACCATGGTAAAACTTTGTGTTTGAATTCAGTTTTTTCAACACTATCATCTGCCATTATTAACTTTGGATAATCATAATAAAGCAGGTGAATACAGCATCACTTTTCTTATGTGGCATATACTTGATTGAAAATTAATGAATGATGCTTATTCATAAATGAATGAATCAATGATTTTGAAGTCATTATGCTGACCAGCAGGAACATTTTCTGTCAGGGCATCAACGATCTCCAGAGAAACACTGATCAAGTCCCATCCTTTAACTGAAAGAACCCTGACTGTAAGGAAAAAAATCATTCAGCCCATCAAATCTGTACCAACCCTCCAAAGACCTAGAATGCCCCACCTTATCCCACATTTAACATGGCTAATCCACCGAGCCTATACCTCTCTTGACAGTAGGGAGCAACTTGGCACAGCCAATCCACCTGACCTGCATATCATTGGACTCTGGGAAGGAACCAGAGCACCTAGAGGAAACTCATGCAACCACAGAGGAGAATGTGCATGAGAGTGGAATCAAACCCGGGTCCCTGGGTGATGTGAGGCAGCAGTGCTAACCACTGAGCTACCGTTCAATTTGACTGCGCGAATCAAAACACATGGATTCAATTAAGTGGATTTGGAAGAGGGATAGAATTATTGACTCTTCGGGTGGTGTCCCTACCTTAGAACCAGGAGGTCTATGTTCAAGTCCCACTTGCTCCAGAGGTGTGTACTAACATTCTCTGCTGAGGGAAAAAGATGAAGAAGAATCTCCTGATCTCATCCTCCCACCAAACCCACCTACTGTATTTCCAAAGCAGCAGCATAGATTTACCTGTACATCATGAAAAATGCATTTCAGAACTTCATCACCCACCTTCTATTCTCATTATCTTTCAGGTTTTATTGTTATTTGAAGAGGACGACAACAGGACAACCAACTGTGAAATCTAATTTACAAAACATTGTCTCAGGATATTCTCTGAAACACTGTGGGACACAATCTCGTAAGTAACAAAGATGACATGTCGATGCAGAGAGCTTTTAAGCAGAATTTTCTCCTCCCTTGAAGTGACATGGAATTGGCAGAACGGTAAATATTGAGGCAGGTTGGCTGCGGAGAGATACCCATTCCCTTACCTCAGCGATTACGTTCTGGACAGGAAGGTCAATGAGTGATCTTCCTGATCTGTCACCAATTAAGGCCATTATCTGTTTATTACCAACTACTTAAGGGCCTCAGCCCTCAGTGCCTCAATAACCTGCTTTTTCTGATGGTGACGAAAAATGACTGCCATCACTACTGGGAAAACAGGATGGCCTGTCTGCTATTTTGGAGATTCCTCCATTTGGTCCTAATCTGATGGCAGTAGAATGCCTGGATAGCTGTTGGAAGTTATCCCTGGCCACCCCTCCCACCTCTGAGACCCTTCAGGCCATGATTCCAACTTCTGGATCATGCTCAAAGTGTTTAGGCAGCAGCTTGGGCCTTGAATAAGTCACTGCTGGCAGCTTCAGGTGGGGCTGGACCTCTCAACTGTGAGACCTGATTGGTTGGGAACCTGGCTGGCGTTTTTGCACCTGATTTAGGCTTGTTCGGGCAGCTTCCTCATTGGTGGGCACAGACGGATAGGGGCCCTTGTCCTTAAAAAAGGCCACACCCATACTTTGTGTAAAAAGGGATAATTCTGGCCTTGATACTAATTTGATTTATCATAGCATTGGCTGATTAATATTGCATTTGATTTGTATGCAAACTTAAATCTCTACAGTGAGCTGAATACTAAATGGTCCAGAACATTTAGCAAGGATGGAAAGTGAAGAAGAGGTAGAAGTGTGGCTCTATTAGTCAATGACAATAGGACAACAGTTAGGGATCATGCTAAGTTCATAAAACCAAGATGTGCAAATGATTTGGGTAGAGATGGGAAATGAAAAAGGCAAAGAGTCACTTGTGTGTATGATGTAGAAACTCTGTAATGGTTACCACATAGTAGTATGGTGCATTAAGAAAGAAATAATTGGTATTTGTCAGAAATGCGTGGTGAGAATCCTGGAAGATTTTAATCTACTTATAGACTGGAAAAGTCAGATGGACAAATGACATGTTAGAGTAGAATGGAATCGACTGAAGGTGAAGAAATAGTAGACCTGGAATTGTGCAATGAAATTGGATGAATCAATGATCTTGTAGAGGTATGCCCAGGCAGCCTTTTTAATTCTCTTCCTGAAAGGATGGTTTGAGTGAAATTCTTGAAAAAAATTTGAATCAAATTGATGACCACTCCAACAGCTACAGGGCTACCTTGTCGAGTCTAAAATCACTCAAAAAGTTTTTTAAAAATTCATTCACTGGCTAGACCAGTATTTATTGTTCATCCATAGCTGTCCTTGGGAGGATAGTGTGGAGCTGCCTTCTGAAAATATGGCACTTAATTTAGAGCGAGCACGCCCATAATGCCATTAGGGAGGGAATTCCAGGATTTTGACCCCGTGACACTGAAGCAAAGACAATATATTTCTAAGGATGGTAAGTGTCCTGGAGGGGAACTTGCAGGTCGTGGTATTCCCATGCATCTGCACCCTTGTCATTCTAGATGCTAGTAGTTGAGGGTTTAGAATATGCTATTTTAGGAGACTTGCCATATCTCTAGAGTGCATCTTGTAAATGGTACACACTGCTGCTTTAACCATTGATGGTGGAGTTTATACACTTCATGGTGAGGTCCGAGGGAGTGTTGCTGAACAAAGAGACCTTGGAGTGCAGGTTCACAGCTCCTTGAAAGTGGAGTCACAGGTAGATAGGAGAGTGACGTAGGCGTTTGGTATGCTTTCCTTTATTGGTCAGAGTATTGAGTACAGGAGTTGGAAGATCATGTTGCAGCTGTACATTTGTTAGGCCACTGTTGGAATATTGCGTACAATTCTGGTCTTCTTCCTATCGGAAAGTTGTTGTGAAGCTTGAAAGGGTTCAGAAAAGATTTACAAGGGCATTGCCAGGGTTGGAGGCTTTGAGCTATAGAGAGAGGTTTAATAGGCTCGGGCTATTTTCCCTGGAGCGTCAGAGGCTGAGGGGTGACCTTATAGAGGTTTACAAAATCATGAGGGGCATGGATAGGATAAATAGACAAGGTCTTTTCCCTGGGGTGGTGGGGTCCAGAACTAGAGGGCATAGGTTTAGGATGAGAGGGGAAAGATATAAAAGAGACCTAAGGGGCAACTTTTTCTTGCAGAGGGTGGTACGTATATGGAATGAGCTGGCAGAGGAAGTGGTGGAGGCTGGTACAATTGCACCATTTAAGAGGCATTTGGATGGGTATATGAATAGGAAGGGTTTGGAGGGATATGGGCCTAGTGCTGGCAGGTGGGACTAGATTGGGTTGGGATATCTGGTCGGCATGGACGGGTTGGACTGAAGGGTCTGTTTCCATGTTGTACCTCTCTGTGATTCTATTTATGGATATGGTGCTAATCAAGTCTGCTGCTTTGTCCTGAATGATGTCAAGCTTCTTGTGTGCTGTTGGAGCTGCACTTATCAAGGCAAGTGGGGGACATTCAATCACTCCTATTCCCCCTCTGTAGATGGGGGACAGAGCTTGGAAGATAGGGAGTGAGTAACTCACTCCAAGATTTCTTGCCTCTGATTTGATCTTGTAGCCACAGTAAATATCTTCCAGTCTAGTTTCATTTCTGGTCAATATAACTCCTTGGATGTCTGTAGTTGGCTATTGAAGCAATGGTAATATGAGTGAATGTCAGAGGAGCGATGGGTATTCTCTCTTGTTGGAAATGCCTTCTTGCCTGGCATTTGTGTGGCACAAATGTTACTTAACATTGGTCAGCTCAAGTTGGGATATTGTCCAGGTCTTGTTGCATTTGTGCATGAACTGCTTTATCATCTGAGGAATCACTAATGGTGCTGGATATTGGACAATTACTGGTGAAAGTCTCCATTTCTGACCTTACCAGGAAGGGAAAATAAAACTGAAAATGAAATGAATTCATGCTCATGAATGAAGAAGATGAGATCTGTCAGACGCTGAAGGTATACAGCACTCTAAGATAGATTCATCTCATTCACCTCATTCAACTGCATAAAATAATCCATGTAGTTTAGAGAATGTGAGAACGAAGCTCACTGTTCAATAATTTCAGTCTGAGTCAAATTCTGAAGCAGTCTCTAATCATACGTTCTTCCAAGCTAGGTGATCATAAAGTAGGCACATCGATCAGGAGGTTACATTACAATTTATACAGTTCAGTTGAATCTCTCGGTACTCCCCTTTTACTTCATACCTGATAGTTGTATTGCTCTGTGCAGCTGCTAATCTAAGCGGCTTTCCACATCTGTCTGTGGCCTGCTGTCAGCGTGCAACCTCCCCCCCCGCCACCCCCCTGCTTGATAGCTGGGTCTTATAACTTTTGCTGACGCAACACTGGGTATTATTTGGTTGTCTTGTTCATACTAACTCCCTATGTGCACGACAATTGAAACTGCCATGTCAATAAATCTGTTTCTACCAGTCGACACCCCCTTTTCGGTTAGTTATTTATTAGTATATACCCTCATGATACCGCCTTGCGATTTCGCAGAAGCAAGATACAGCTACTTGTAACTGTTTGTGTGCAAGCATATCTAGCTTAACATGCACCCCCACATCACTCAGCCTTATGATCTTTGCAGAAACAACAATCGTTGCAAGGGCCTGTGACAGAGAAGTAGTGACTTGCTGGAGTGAAGGATTAGGATCAATGATTTTCTCAAAAAATGCATTAAAGAAATGATGAATTATACGAAAGAGTTGCCTTTCAGCTCCTAATGAGTGTATGCTAAATCAAACACAATTTCCAGATTTGTTTTACTGGATTTGTAAATGCTTCAACCAAAAAGGCAGATTGAACATAAGGAAAAGTTAGAGCATGGAACAAGGTTATTTAGCCTCTTGAACTGTGTCTGTTTGTTGTGTTACCTAAAACAAATTGTGAAGATGCAAATATGCTTATCTGTTCTTCTGCAACACTGATATCCTAATGTTAGTTTCAATTTTTTCTGACCTGTTACCTCTCAACAATGAATCACATCTCACTTTTCTGCTCTGTACCTTGTTTACTATTTTGCATCATATTTGATGAATTCTTTAGTCTCGTAAACCTTGGTGAAAGGGAAACTTTGTGAGCCTCGCAATCTCTGAGGATTCTGCTTTGCTGACCCCTCCCCTCCCAGTTCGACATGAGGTCAAGCCGTACAGACGGGGAGGGAGCACAGAATAATCAGCAAGTGCAGAGTCTGTTTCAGTGCCACTTGAGAAAGCATCATCTCATCATTTAATGAGCATAATCAAAAATAGCTTGTTAACAGGAGGAATACAGAAAGGATATATGAGTGTCAGGAATGGTTACATCATGACCAGTAATTTTATGATTTTCCTTCATTGTTCCTTTTTACATTCCAGCATATATTGATGTTCTTGACACCATTTGTTTACTAAAATGAGAAAATTATCCCTTGATACAACCCAGTAGTTGGAGCTTCTGATTATTGCTCCCTCATTCATGATATTTATTGCCTTTCAAAACATGTTCGAAGAAAAGCAGTGATTTTAGAATGTAAAATGTGTAACTCCTGCCTGCATTTCCAAGTGTACATCTGGTGAAAAACTCAACATTTTGCCAAATGTGGCTCAGGCACTTTAAAGATAATGATGTCTGTGAATCAGAATTTTGACTAGGAACTTTGAGGTTATATTAACCTCCGCCAAACAGATTGACAGGAGGTTTTGTGGTCAGGAATGGGACTCTCGGAAGGTATGTTTTCTCCCCGGTGCCAAGGTCTGGGATGTCGCCGATCGGGCTTACGAGATTCTGAAGGGGGAGAGTGAGCAGCCAGAAATCGTGGGACATATTGGCACCAATGATACAGCCAGGAAAGGAATTGAGGATCTGAAAAGTGACTACAGAGAGTTTAGTTGGAAGCTGAAGAGCAGGATGAGTAGAGTAGTGATCTCAGGTTTGCTACTGGTGCCACGAGATAGTGAGTTGAGAAACAGTCAGCGAATGCAGCTTAACATGTGGCTGCGAGGCTGGTGCAGGAGGGAGGGCTTCAGATACCTCGACCATTGGGATATCTTCTGGGGAAGGTGGGACTTGTACATGAAGGACAGGTTGCACCTGAACTGGAGGGGCACAAATGATCTGGATGGGAGATTTGCTCTTGTGATTCGGGAGGGTTTAAACTAGCTTGGCAAGGCGGTGGGAATCAGAACCACATGTCTGAGAGGGGGTCAGTTGCAGATGGGGCAGTGACAGGATGTTGTGAATCTATTGGGAAGGTTTCTCATGAGATAAAACAAAGGGATCGGTTAAAGAGTGTCTGCTTTAATGCAAGGAGTGTCCGAAATAAGAGTGACGAACTTAGCGCATGGATCAGTACTTGGAGCTACGATGTTGTGGCCATAACGGAGATGTGGGTTTCACAGGGGCAGGAATGGTTGCTTGATGTTCCAGGGTTTAGAACGTTTAAAAAGAACAGGGAGGGTGGAAAAAGAGGAGGGGGTGTAGCATTGCTAATCAGGGAGTGCATCACAGCTACAGAAACGAAGGTTTTTGAGGAAGGCTTGTCTACTGAGTCAATATGGGTGGAAGTTTGGAACAGCAAGGAAACAGCCACACTTTGGGGGTTTTCTACAGACCATCTAACAGCAGTAGAGAGATTGAAGAACTCAGAGGCGAGCAGATTCTGGAAAAATGCAGAAGTAGCAGGGTTTTTGTTATGGGTGACTTCAACTTTCCCAACATCGACTGCAACCTCCTTAGTGCAGATAGTTTGAATGGAGCTGTTTGTGTCAGGTGTGTTCAGGAAGGTTTCCTTACTCAGTGTGTAGACAGACCGACGAGGGGAGAGGCCATTTTGGATTTGGTGCTCGGCAACAAGCCAGGACAGGTGTCAGATCTCGCGGTGGGAGAACACTTTGGTAACAATGACCACAACTGCCTCACATTTACCATAGCCTTGGAGAGTGAAAGGAGCAGTTACCGAGGGAAGAAATTTAATTTGGGAAAAGGAAATTATGACACTATCAGACAGGAGTTGGGAAGTACAGACTGGGAGCAATTGTTCCACAGAAAGGGCACAGCAGACATGTGGAGACAATTTAAGGAGCAGTTGTTGCGAGTGATACACAAATTTGTTCCTCTGAGACAGGTAAGAAGAGGTAAGATTAAGGAGCCTTGGATGACGAGAACAGAGGAACTTCTCATCAAAAGGAAGAAGGCAGCTTACGTAAGGAGGAGGAAGCAAGGATCTAGCACAGCTTTAGAGGATTACAGGCCTGCTAGAAAGGTGCTCAGAAATGGACTGAGGAGAGCCAGGAGGGGGCACGAAAAAGGTTTGGCAGGAAGGGTTAGGGAGAACCCAAAGGCATTTTACTCATACGTGAGGAATAAGAGAATGATCAGGGAGAAGGTAGGGCCGATCACGGATAGCGGAAGGAACTTGTGGGTAGAGTCTGAGCAGAGAGGGGAAGCTCTCAATGAGATTTTTTGCTTGGGTTTTCACCAAGGAAAGGGAACTTGTTGTAAATGAAAACTTTTAGGAGCTGGGATACAGGCTTGACCGGATCAAGATTGATGAAGTTGATGTGCTGGAAATTTTGGAAAATATTAAGATTGATAAGTCCCCAGGGCCAGACCAGATTTATCCTAGGCTGCTCCGGGAAGCGAGAAAGGAGGCTGCTAAGCTACTGGCGAGGATATTTGCCTCCTCACTCTCCATGGGAGTCATACCAGAGGATTGGAAGGAGGCAAATGTTGTTCCTCTTTTCAAGAAGGGTAATAGGGAAATCCCTGGCAATTACAGCACAGTCAGTCTTACGTCTGTGGTCAGCAAAGTTGTGGAAAGAGTTCTGAGGGATAAGACTATGGTAATGCATAGTGTGATTAAAGGCAGTCAGCAGGTCATGCCTCACAAATCTTATTGAGTTCTTTGAGGAGGTGTCAAGACAGGTCGATGAAGGACGAGCAGTAGATGTAGTGTATCTGGATTTCAGCAAGGCATTTGATAAGGTCCTTCATGTTAGGCTCATTCATAAAGTCAGGAAGTATGGGACATGGGGAGGTTTGGCTATCTGGATTCAGAATTGGCTGGCTGAGAAAAGGCAGAGAGTGGTTGTAGATGGAAAGTATTCTGCCTGGAGATCAGTGTTGAGCGGCGTCCCTCAGGACTCTGTTCTTGGGCCTCTGCTCTTTGTAGTTTTTATAAATTACTTGGATGAGAAGGTTGAGGTGTGGGTTAGTAAATTTGCAGATGATACAAAGGTTGGAGGTGTCGTCGATAGTATCGAGGGCTACTGCAGGCTGCAGCGCAACATAGACGGAATGCAGAGCTGGGCTGAGAAATGGCAGATGGATTTCAACCTGGATAAATGTGAAGTGATGCCTTTTGGAAAGTCGAACTCGAATGCTGAATATAGGAATAAAGACAGGATTCTTGGCAGTGTGGAGGAACAGAGGGATCTCGGTGTACAAGTATATAGATCCCTCAAAATTGCCACTCAAGTGGATCGGGTTGTTAAGAAAGCATATGGTGGTTTGGCTTTCATTAACAGGGGAATCGAGTTTAAGAGCCACGAGGTTTTGCTGCAGCTCTACAAGTCCCTGGTGAGACCACACTTGGAATATTGTGTCCGGTTCCGGTCGTCCTACTATAGGAAAGATACAGAGGCTTTGGAGAAGGTGCAAAGAAGGTTTACCAGGACGCTGCCTGGACTGGAGGGCTTGCCTTATGAAGAAAGGTTGAATAAGTTCAGACTTTTCTCTCTGGAGAGAAGGAGGAAGAGAGGAGATCAAGGTGTACAAGATAATGAGAGGAATAGATAGAGTCAATAGCCAGAGACCTTTCCCCAGGGCAGGATTGACTGGTACAAGGAGTCATAGTTTGAAGATATTAGGAGGAAGGTAGGAGACGTCAGAGGTAGATTCTTTACGCAGAGAGTTGTGGAATGCGTTGCCAGCTGTGGTGGTGGAAGCAGAGTCATTGGGGACATTTAAACGACAGCTGGACATGCACATGGATAGCAGTGAGTTGAGGGGTGTGTAGGTTAAGTTACTATATTTTACAGTCGGATTAAACATCAGCACAACATCGTGGGCCAAAGGGCCTGTTCTGTGCACTTTTCTATGTTCTATGTTCTATTAAGAACACATACCTCACATTTAAATAAGCTCCCAAATGATCACCTTGTTGATGTTTGTTGCCATTCTGCATTAACTCATCAACTCCCTCTCCCATCATTTGCAGCTTGTTTTGAAACTGTTTATGATGGTTTGGACTTCCTGGGAAATGACATTCATCGGTCTTTCATCGAGAATGAAGAGAGTTGCCAAAGAAAATGTTCAGAGGAATCTGATTGTCAGTTTTTCACCTTTGTAAAAAGAGAATTTCACAATGATCGACAGTGGTTAGTCAGTTATTGAAATATACTTGTTTCTCTGAGGAGACAGAAATCCTTGATTTGATGAGTGCACCTTTTCATCATTCATCAGAAATAATGATCCTTCAATTTTTACTCATCACTTTTAACTGAGGAATAAATACCATCCCTTCACATCTACAATCGGCTGAGAGAATGTAATTCACTCAATGTCAGCAACAGAGAAGACAGATTGAATTAGAGAAGGATTAATGCTGGTTCCAACTTTAACATTTTAGTATAATGTTTCTGTGATTCTGTGATGTTATTTCCTTGCAAATTATTAGTTATTTTACAGTGTCATTCAGTGATCCATATATGCTTTGATTTGTATTTATAAATAAATCACAAGCTTTCTCTTTATTTAATCCTGAACACTGAAGGGTGCAGTGCATTTTGGGAGGACAGAAAGCTGGTAAAAGATGCAGGAGGGGTACTGCTTTTAGTTAAGGACATTGCCAGTACATAAGAAATGAATCACCTCAGTCCAGGAAACCAGGCTGTGCAAAAGGTGTGGGAAGAAGTGGAAAATGTAAGAGAAAAGTTACTTGTGTGAGTGATGGAGAAGCCGCATAATATTAAATACATGCTGGTGTGGGGCACAAAGAAAGAAATGATTGCAGTTTGTTAGAAAGAGATGGAGGTGATCACAGAGGATTTTTACCTACATGTAAACTGGTAAAGTGAGATGGATAAAGGACAGCTTATAGGATGGTCCAGAATCAGGGGATACTAGATGTGTTATTGTGCAATGAGATAGGATTAATTAGTCATCTCATAGTGAAAGCGCCCATAGGTAGCCCCCAGTGAGTAAAGTTGTATTAAATATTACAATCAGTTTCAGGTAGTGAGAAACAAAAACAGAACTTGATGTAAAATCATTTCAGGTCTGGTAGCATCTGTGGAGAGAAATTAACATTAACATTTTGGGTCCAGTGACCATTATTCACTTTTTCCCACAACTTCTGTTTTTGTTTCTGATTTCCAGCGTTTGCGGTTTGATCACTGATTTGTTGAGGGAGAGAGAGGTGGGTTTGAGAAGAATTGAGTACTGTGGTGCATGAATCAACGAAGGTGAATATCCATGTCCCACAAGTAACTAATGAGGCTAAATGAAACCTGGCATTTATCATAAGAGGAATTGAATACAAACTCAAGTTATGCCTGAGTTACAAAGGCAGTGGTGAGGTGACATCCGTAGGACTGTGTAACACGTAATGATAGGAAGGATGTAAATGCATTGGAAGTAGTTCAGAGAAGGTTTTCTAAACGAATACCTGGAATGGATGGGTTGGAGTGGCTAGGCTTGTATCAACTAGAGTTGTGAAGAA
This sequence comes from Chiloscyllium plagiosum, assembly GCF_037043375.1. Lineage (NCBI taxonomy): Eukaryota > Metazoa > Chordata > Chondrichthyes > Orectolobiformes > Hemiscylliidae > Chiloscyllium > Chiloscyllium plagiosum. The sequence continues at coordinate 85,995,044 of NW_028270139.1, read as the reverse complement.
TAAAAGGTGACTTGATTGAAACACATCAGATCATCAGGTGTCTTGATGAGTTGGACATGGAGCCGATGTTAACTCTTGTGACCAACTGAAAACACACTTGAAACCAAGATTAGGAACTTTTTTTCTCACCGAGGCTGGGCATCCTTGGAGCTAGTTTCATGGATGGGGCAAGCCGAATCCTCATATAAATTTCAATGATTGATGACGAATTCCAGCAACTCCTGGCTCATCTTGTCTAGTCCAAAATAACTGAAACATGTTATTGCATGTGAGACTGAAATGCCATGAGTTTCTGTCCGTGAATGAAGAAGAGAAGATCTATGAGACCCTGAAGCAAACAGCATTCAGAGATAGCGTCATCTCATCCATATCGTTCAACTGTATAACTGGCCCATTGTCTTTTACAGATATTCTGATTTGCTTGAATACAGTATTCAGATTTCATTAAACATGTTATTAAAGAGAGGGTGAATTAAAAGACAAAATTCCCTTTCAGCTTCCACTAATCAAATGCTCAGGAGAACTCAATTTCCAGACCTGATTTATTTGTTTTATAAGTGTTTTAGCTAACATGGAGTGCTAAATGTATGGAAAGGTTAGAATTGAATTGAATTTAATTTATTGTCAAGTGTACCGAGTCACAGTGAAAAGCTTTGTCTTGTGTGTAATACAGGCAGATCACAGAATTAAGCAGCATAGATAGTAAATAATAGGTAAACAGCAGCAAAAACAAAACACAGGTACGGGTGAATGTTAAGAGTGAGTCCATTCATTATTCTAACAACAGTGGGGTAGAAATTGTTATGAAACCGGCTGTTGCATGTGTTCAGGCTTCTGTACCTTCTCCACGATGATAGAGGTTGTAGAAAAAGATTGCCAGGGTGAGATGGATCTTTGAGAATGCTGGTGACCTTTTCTTGACAGTGGGCCTGGTAGATGGATTCTATAGATGGGAGGTTGGCCTTTGTGATTGTCCGGGCCGAGTTCACCACTCTCTGTAATCGTCTCCGATCTTAAATGGTTCAGTTGCCATACCAGGTAGTGATACATCCAAACAGAGTGCTCTCGATGGCACACCTATAAAAGTTGGCAAGGGTATTTGCCATCATTCCAAATCTCCTCAGCTGCCTGAGGAAGAAGAGACGTTGTTGGGCCTTTATAACCAGTGCATCCACGTGAAGAGTCCAAGAAAACTTGTTGTAGATGGCCACTCCCAAGAGTTTGATACTCTCCACTCGTTCCACCTCTGTGCTGTTAATGTGTAGGGTGGCATGAGTACCATCCTGCCGAAAGTCAATAATGAGTTATTTGGTTTAGCTGGCATTGAGAGCTAGGTTGTTCTCAGTGCACCATTTTTCCAGGTCTTCCACCTCCCGTCTGTAGTCTATTTCATTGCCAACTGAGATTTGACCGACTATGGTGGTGTCATCAGTGAAGTTGCAAATGGCATTAGTCTGGTATTTGATGATGCAGTCATGGGTATACAGTGAATACAGTAGGGTGCTCAGTATGCATCCCTGGGGGGCTCCAGTGCTGAGTGTTCATGAGGATGAAATATTGTCCCTAATCTTCATGGCCCTAATCTTCACTGACAGTGGCCTGTGGGTCAGGAAATAGAGGATCCAGTTGCAGAGAGTGGGGCTTAGTTTGAGATCACTAAGTTTACTAATCAGTCTTGAGGGGATAATAGTGTTGAAGGCTGAATTGTAGTCAATGATAGGATTCTTACGTAGCTGTTCTTGGTGTCAAGATGTTCCAGGGAGGAGTGAAGGGCACGTGATATGGCATCTGACATGGATCTGTTGGTCTGATAGGCAAATTGGATTCACTTGCTGTGCTTTTCGAGCACCACTCTAATCTCCAGCATCTGCAGTACCCACTTTTGGCCAAATTGGAATGTGTCAAGAGTAATGGGGCGGCCGGAGTTGATTAATGCCTTGACCAGTCTTTCAAAGCACTTCATGACCACCGAAGTTAGGGCCACTGGGCAGTAGTCATTGAGAAATGCTGTATGAGCTTTCTTAGGCACAGGGATGATGTTGGCTCTCTTGAAACAGGCAGGGACAGTGGCCTGCTGCAGGGAGAGGGTGAAGATGTCTGAGAAGACCTCTGCCAGCTGATCTGTGCATGCTCTGAGTGCACAGCCTGGTACTCCGTCTGGTCCCACCACTTCCCTTGGGTTCACACAAAGGAAAATTTGACGTCTGATGCAATGACTGTTGGGAGAGGTTCGTTAGGACTTGTCAGGAAAGGTGATGAAGGGCTTTTGCCCGAAACATCGATTTCCCTGCTCCTCGGATGCTGCCTGACCTGCTGTGCTTTTCCAGCACCACTCTAATCTAAACTCTGGTTTCCAGTATCTGCAGTCCTCACTTTTGTCTTGTCAGGAAAGGTGTTACCTATGTGCCGAAATTCTGCTCAAAGCAAGTGTAGAAGGCGTTGAGATGATCTGGGAGGGATATGTCATCATCTGCTATCTTGCACTGTCTCTTTATAGAACCTGTGATGTCATTCAGTCCTTGCCAGAGTCACTGATGTGTGTCTGGGTCTCTAGTTTGGATCGATATTGGTCCTTGGGTGTCTTAATGGCTCTGCGAAGGTCATACCTGGATTCCTTATATTTGAGTGGGTCTCCTGATCTGAAGGCCTCATGTCTGGTTTTTAGCAGGTTCTGTATGTCCTGATGCATCCAGGGAGAGAGGTTATTCAGCCTCTGTCTGTTTATTGCATTTCATTGGGCAACCGGTGAACATGGAACAATGTCCACCTATTCTGCTACCCTTGTATCCTGCCATTAATTTTGATGTTTTTGAACCTGTTTGCTCTCCACTCGCTACCTCTTAATCCTAAGTTGTTTTTTACTTTTCTTCTCCTTTGACTAATACATTGATAACTTGAAAGCTTTGATAAAAGGGACCTTTGTGAGCCTCATGGTCTCTGAGGATTCTGCTTTGCCGACCCCTCCCCTCCCAGTCCAGACATGAGGTCAAGCCATACAGACAGGGAGGGAGCACAGAATAATCAGCAAGTGCAGAGTCTATTCAGAGAAAGTGTCATCTCATCATTTAAGAAACACAATCAGAAATAGCTTGCTAACAGGAGGAATATAGAAAGGATTCATGAGTGTAAGGAATGATTACATCAGAACCAGTAATATTTATGATTTTCCTTTATTGTTCCTTTTTTCATTCTAACCTACATTGATGTCCTTCACACAATTTGTTCACTAAAATGAGAAAAATGCTCCTTGATACAACCCAGTAATTGGAGCAAAGATTCCAGCTTCTGATAAGTTGAGCCATGGTTCATGTTGTTTGTTTACTTACAAAAAATGTGCAAAAATCGGCAAACATTTTAGATTGTACCATATGTGGCCTCTGCCTCTAAATCCAAGTTTATATCGCGAAAAATGCAACATTTTATCAAATGTGGCTTAGGTGCTTTTAGGATAATGAAACCTAAATATTAGAAATTTCTTGTGGGACAGTGAAGTAAGATGAAGAGCATGTGTCTCACATTAAACTCAGCTTCTGAAATGATCACCTTGTTGATATTTGTTGCCGTTTTGCAGTAACTCATCAACTCCCTCTCCCATCTTTTGCAGCCTGTTTTGAAACTGTTTATGATGGTTTGGACTTTCCAGGAAATGATATTCGTCAGTCTGTCGTTGAGAATGAAGAGAGTTGTCAAAGAAAATGTACAGCGGAAGCTGATTGTCAGTTTTTCACCTTTGTAAAAGGAGAATTTCACAATGATCGACAGCGGTTAGTCAGTTATTGAAATGTACTTGTTTTTCTGAGGAAATAGAAATCCTTGATTAGAAGAGTGCACCTTTTCATCATTCATCGGAAATAACTTTCTTCCATTTTTATTCATCACTTTTTACTGAGGAAAAAAATACCACCTCTTCGCATCTGCAATCGGCTGAGAGAATGTAATTCACTTAATATGAGCAACAGAGAAGACAGATTGAATTAGAGAAGGATTAATGCTGGTTCAAACTTCATCACTTTTTTGTAATGTTTCTGTGATTCTTTGTAGCTTTCTTTGCTACCGCAAGAAAAGTGAAAGAGGAACTCCACCAAAAATAACCATTCTTCAGAATGTCGTATCTGGATTTCCTTTAAGGGGATGTGAAGGTATGTCCCAAATGAGATTTTGTTTCTGATTCTCAAATCAAGTGTTGTAGAACGTAAATATTAGTTCCATTTTTTGTTACAATGCTGAATTTCAGATGATTCTTTGGCAATATAAGATATGAGTATTGTTGATAAAGGATACATTTATCAGAGCTTTTCATCTTTCCTTCATCATTTGCAACAAATCTCCATGTCAAGGAAAACAACATTTATCCCGTTCTGATTGGTTGGTAGAGCATCAATGGTCATGTTTTGCTCATAACACAGATATTTAATTATGATGTGAATAATAATGCCCCTGTGATGCTCAAGTGTACGTCTGTATATCCCAAATTTTGGTGGATTGATTGAAGGAGCATGTCCTTTCAGCTGTTTGCAACTGACAAGATACTGATCGTAACCAACAAGAACATTCATGCAAAATTCAAATCTCATTGTCTAACATTAGATGAGGTTCCATAATAGGACTGTATTTGTTAAATAGAACATAGAACATAGAACATAGAACAATACAGCACAGAACAGGCCCTTCGGCCCACGATGTTGTGCCGAACTTCTAACCTAGATTAAGTACCCATCCATGTACCTATCCAAATGCTGCTTAAAGGTCGCCAATGATTCCGACTCTACCACTCCCACGGGCAGCGCATTCCCCCACCACTCTCTGGGTAAAGAACCCACCCCTGACATCTCCCCTATACCTTCCACCCTTCACCTTAAATTTATGTCCCCTTGTAACACTCTGTTGTACCCGGGGAAAAAGTTTCTGACTGTCTACTCTATCTATTCCTCTGATCATCTTATAAACCTCTATCAAGTCACCCCTCATCCTTCGCCGTTCCAACGAGAAAAGGCCGAGAACTCTCAACCTATCCTCATACGACTTCCTCTCCATTCCAGGCAACATCCTGGTAAATCTTCTCTGCACCCTCTCCAAAGCTTCCACATCTTTCCTAAAGTGAGGCGACCAGAACTGTACACAGTACTCCAACTGTGGCCTAACCAAAGTCCTATACAGCTGCAACATCACTTCACGACTCTTGAATTCAATCCCTCTGCTAATGAACGATAATACTCCATAGGCCTTCTTACAAACTCTATCCACCTGAGTGGCAACCTTCAAAGATCTATGTACATAGACCCCAAGATCCCTCTGTTCCTCCACCTGACTAAGAACCCTACCATTAACCCTGTATTCCGCATTCTTATTTGTTCTTCCAAAATGGACAACCTCACACTTGGCAGGGTTGAACTCCATCTGCCACTCCTCAGCCCAGCTCTGCATCATATCTAAGTCCCTCTGCAGCTGACAACAGCCCTCCTCACTGTCCACAACTCCACCTATCTTCGTATCATCTGCAAATTTACTGACCCACCCTTCGACTCCCTCATCTAAGTCATTAATAAAAATTACAAACAGCAGAGGACCCAGAACTGATCCCTGCGGAACTCCACTTGTAACTGGGCTCCAGGCTGAATATTTACCATCTATCACCACTCTCTGCCTTCGACCGGTTAGCCAGTTTTCTATCCAATTGGCCAAATTCCCCTCTATCCCATGCCTCCTGACTTTCCGCATAAGCCTACCATGGGGAACCTTATCAAATGCCTTACTAAAATCCATGTACACTACATCCACTGCTCTACCCTCATCCACATGCTTGGTCACCTCCTCGAAGAATTCAATAAGACTTGTAAGGCAAGACCTACCCTTCACAAATCCGTGCTGGCTGTCCCTAATCAAATAATCCAGAGAATGTGCAGAACTACACTGACAAAAAATATATATTGTCATAAATATAATATTGTCACAACCCACCCTCCCGTCCTGGCACCCTCCCCTGCCACTGCAGGAATTACAAAACCTGCGCCCACACCTCCTCCCTCAATCTTCTGGCCATCACTGACAATATCAGACTGTGGAAGCAAAAAAATCCAGTTCTTGCAAAACTAACACAGTTGCTGGTGATGGGGGAAACAAATGAACTAAAATTAAAACCTTTCTGGACTTGGTGAGGCCAGATTACTGCAGAGGACGGCATTGTATTATGGAGAACGAGAGTGATTGTCCCGAGCAAAGGTCGCCATCAGATACTGACTGACCTCCACGAGGGACATTCAGGAGTTTCCAAAATGAGGATATTGGCAAGAAGTTATGTCTGGTGTCCAGGATTGGATACAGACGTAGCCACGTTGATGGGGCACTGCCCAGACTGCCAACAAGGACAAAAAATACTTCCAGCAGATCCTCCACATTTGTGGGAATGGATGGGTAACTCCTGGACTCATCTACACATTGACTATGCTGACCCTTTCTTGGGCTCAATGTCCTTAGTCATTGTGGATGCCCATTCAAAGTGGTTGGATGTACATTGAGTTAGTGGGCGGCACGGTGGCACAGTGGTTAGCACTGTTGCCTCACAGCGCCAGAGACCCGGGTTCAATTCCCGACTCAGGCGACTGACTGTGTGGAGTTTGCACGTTCTCCCCGTGTCTGCGTGGGTTTCCTCCGGGTGCTCCGGTTTCCTCCCACAGTCCAAAGATGTGCAGGGTCAGATGAATTGGCCATGCTAAATTGCCCGTAGTGTTAGGTAAGGGGTAAATGTCGGGGTATGGGTGGGTTTCGCTTCGGTGGGTCGGTGTGGACTTGTTGGGCCGAAGGGCTTGTTTCCACATTGTAATGTAATCTAATCTAATCTAATTCGTCAAACATGGGGATGATGATTGAAAAACCATGCGCATCTTTTGCAGTACAGGAGGTTCTGGAAGTGTTGGTCACAGACAATGGGCCATCATTTATCAGCAGAGAATCTGAGTACTTCCTAAAGTCAAATGACATTCAGCATATAAGGTCAGCACCATACCATCTATTATCCAATGGTCTGGTGATTGAGCAGTCCAAACTTTGAAAGCAAGCTTAATGAAGCAGCCCACAGCTTCATTAGATACCAACCTGTCCTGGTTCCTATTTGATTATAAGACCATCCCACATGCAACTACAGGGATAACTCCAGCAGAGTAGCTCATGGGGAGAGACTCCGCAACAGGTTAAAATTGATCTTCCTGGACTTGGGAGGGGTGGCAGGGTGAAATGGCATCAGGAACGCCAATGCTGTCCACAAGACTCCTTAAAGCAAAGAGGCAGTTTACGTTAGGGGATGAAGTCTGGTGCCAAAACCACAGAAATGAGCCAGAATGGGTAAGAGGCACTTTTGATGTGAGGTCAGTTCTCGTGACATACACATTTTGGGGGTTGGGGTCCTGAACAAGCATGTGGACCACATGAAAGTTACAAGCTCCCAAATGGGGCAGGAGCAAAAAATACCCGGCTCCTCAGAACAGCCGGAAAGGCTGTCAGAACCCAAGGGTTCTGTCTCTCTGTCTAGTGTTGAAGAAAGCTCGGAGTCTGAGATGGATACGACAAATGTCACAGCCTCGACATCTTTACCACATGGAGATGGCGATGAAGGTCTTCTGAGATGCTCCAGGAGCAAGAGGCGAGCTGTGGTCCAGTACAAGTCGCCTGTATCTGAGGCTGAGTCAGAGAAACCCCCCAGGAGAGGTTACAAGATAAAGAATGGGCCTCCGTTCCCAGACTTAGAGGGAGAGCGATGTGGTGATTGTAACAAGGTCAGCCAGGTGGACCTTGTAAGATATGAGTTCCCTATCTGGAGGCAGTAGTCGAGTCTGATCAAGGGACCCTTGTGGATATATAAGAATGGGAATGTCAAACATCCTGTCCACTCTGAGAACTGGCTCTGAAGAAGCTGGACCAGTGACAAATGCTTTGCACGTGTATATAAAGGGATATCGGCCTCTGTGGAGCTATTTCAGTTTATTTCATGTTGGGATGTGAGGAAGGGTATGAGCAGCCATGGAGTTGATGCTGATATATCCAGGGTTAAGAATGGTCAGTAACCAGAGGAATCAGATTTGAGCTAATTGACAAAAGAAGCAGAGGAGACATGAGGTAAAGAAAGCATGAAGTGAGTTGTTGTGACCTGGACTGCACCATCTGAAATGGAAGTGGAAAAAGATTCAAGAATAAACTGCAAAAGGGAACTGGATGAATTCTTGAAAAGGCAGGAAATTGCAGAGCTCTGGACTATTGAATGTGAATGTGGATCTCATTGAAACCTTTCTCAATTTAATAAACATTTCTGACAAAGAGATTGCTAACACAAGCTAACTTTATTGCAGGATGTGTACGCAATCTGCTTTCCAATGTAGATTTTCCTGGAAATGACATTGAATCAGTCTATGCACCAGACGTCAACTACTGTCAGAAAGTGTGCACTGAGAGCAGCCAATGCCAGTTTTTCACCTTTTTAACAAGAGATTGGAACACTAATGACCGAAGGTAAATCTGTAAGCACTTTATTGAGATGTTTGCATAGAATGTGGAATAGTTATATCAATATTAGGTTGTAATAAAGCTTATCCACACAGGGTAATATTGAGTAGAATTTGAGCAGTACCTCACTATGATCTCACAATCTCATTATTTTCTCTCAATAACCAACTGTTGTAGTATTTGTGCTGTTAAAACCAACCCCTACTTATTCTATTTTAGTTAATAGCTTAATGCAACGTGAATGTGGTTTATAGAGACATTAGAAATTGGAACAAATGTATGTCACTGTAAGCTATATAGCCTTTAAACCCAAACAAAGGAGGATTGGTCATCTGCAATGTTGAGCCTACTTTTAGGTCAATCAAGTACTTTACATTTTTTGTTAATGAGCCACATTTATTTTGAATTAGGGTATCGCCAGAAGGCTATTAGGAACTTCAGAAATAAGAACACAGTAGGCCACACTGCTATTCAACCAAATCTTGACTTATCATCTATCGCAGCATTATTTCAGACTATATTCCCTTAACTATTGATAATTTACTGTCTAGAAATGTATGTGTTGAATATATTCAAACACTGTGACTCCACAGCCCCAAAGGGTCAATTACTCCAAAGATTCAACACACTCTGGGTGAGGAAATTCCTCCTCATCCAAATTCTAAATGGCTCACTTTTGGATGATGAAGAGTTTTGTTGGGGGCTCTTCCTACACAATGGTAATATCCCTACCAGTTTTGCAAAAAATCCCTGGTTCTAGTCCCAGAGATGTGGCATAAAACACCTGAACAAGTTGTTTAAAAACATTGAAAAGGACAGTTGTGGCTTGGTGGTAATATCCTGATTTCTGAGCCAGAAGTCCTGCATTCAGGTCCCACCTTTTCCAGAAACATGTTGTAACGTTCTCTGAACAGGTTGATCAGAAAATATCTGAAGAACAGGCTTCAGATCCAAACCAATCTGAGTTTTCCCAAAGCAGCAGCATAGATTTACTTGGGCATCATGAGCAACACATTTCAGAACTTCATCCCCCTTCTTCTATTCTCATTGTCTTCCAGGTTTTATTGTTATTTGAAGAGGACGACAACAGGACAGCCGACTGTGAAATCTGATTTACAAAACGTTGTCTCAGGATATTCTCTGGAACACTGCGGGACACAATCTTGTAAGTAGCAAAGATGATATCGATCCAGTTTTGAGATTAGCTTGCAGCTAGAAAACTGGGAAGAGGACTATAATAGACTTGAACAAATTGCAATTGAGAGGGAGGAGGTACTGGTGTTTTTAATGGGTTAAAACTTCCTAAGTTGCCAGCATCAGTTGAAGTTATCCCAGACTGTTTGCCTCCTGCAAGCAGAGAGATTGCAGGAGCCCTGATATTAATTTTCAACTTCTTTCTCAAGACAGGAGAGATGCTAGAGGATGGAGGACAGCTAATGTGGTATCATTATTCAAGAAAGCTGGTAGGATTAATCGAGCAATATTGGCCGATGGGCCGAACAACAGTAATAGGGAAACTATTGGAAAAAAAACTGAGGGACTGAATTCATCTCTGCTTGGATGGACAAGGATTAATCTGGGAGAGTCAGCATGGCTTTGTCAGAAGAAGATTATGTCTGACAGATTTAATTGAGTTTGTTAAGGTGATGACTAGTTGTGTGGGTAAGGCCTAGTGCAGTTTACATGGATTGTTCAATCTGCTAGCTCCCTAAATTTTTATTGTAGTTTGTGTTTCCTAATTGTCTTCTACTATAGTTCTTCCTTTTTGGCTGCTCCCTCCTTGTGCAGCTGAGCTCTGACTACATTTAACAGAGAAACTACCACTCTTATCATTTTCTGACACAGAAAATCTGGTCTTGAGTGATGTACACTCTGGGGCTTTCCTGCCTGCCTTCCTACTCCTGACTGATGGTCATGTATTCCTTCTCCAACTGCAGTTCCTTAAACTGTGTGGTGTAAAAGTGCTAATCCTGCAACTCCTAGCCTGGTGATGGAGTATTTTGCCTCCAGTGATGCTCAGTGTCCAAGGCCAGCTCTCCAGCTTAACAAACTTATGGTGCTTCCTGCAGCTGTGCTCATCCAGACTGCCAGAAGCATTTTAAATTGCCCCACACACTACAGGCTGGGCAACACATGGGACTGAACTCCCTAGCCAGGCATTTAATTAATAAAAAAACTTAAACTGTGTACAAAGTTGAATTTTCTATTAAAAAGAAGAAACTAGAATGCTTGCCTTTCTTTATTACAGTTCAACTTGGATAAAAACAACTTACCCACTACCTACCAACCAGCTCACACTGTGTGGATGCACTTACAAATTCTGTTTTTTTTAGGGGTTAGTAGCTGCTTTAACTGAGCTCGATCTGGGCCTTACCCCTCAACCTTTTATCAGGAACCTTTGCTGCTGCTGTTCCCTCCCAGATTTCCAGTACTGCACTGCACTGCATTTTCAATTGGCTGTGCTTGTCAGTGTGGATTATAGAGTAGAAAAACTCTCATGCTCACTCAGGTCTGTTCTCCCAGAATGCTTCATGGTGACACTGATTTGGGGCTCGCGCATCAATTTTCTTAAATCATATTTTGCCAACTTATCGTCATTTCTCATGAGGAAAGATTGGACAGGCTTGAAAATCCAAATGGCCTACTGATGCTCCTAATTGGTATGAATATATATTAGCATGCTGGGTTGGTTATAGTTTTCTACCCTGAATTGCTGGTCTCTATCTTGTTGTCATGTTCTTATGTTCAGACTTGAATTATCTTCATTCCTCAATTACCACATGATTTGGACCAATTGTCTTTTGTTCCAAGATAATGATATTTAAACTCTCAGTTGACTAATGTTTTCCTGATCTTTCTCTGTCCATGTGCTGTTCCTCATTTCTCAAGAGGGTAAAACTGATCACAATTCTTCTCTCTTCAGTTCTGAAGGAGAGTCGTGTTGGATTCAAAACATTGTCTTTGTTTCTCTCCTGCAGATGCTGCTGAGTATTTCCAGAGCTTTTAGTTGATTTTTGCGGGCGTGTTGCAGAAATTAAACAATTCTCTCTCCCATCTTTTGCAGCCTGTTTTGAAACTGTTTATGATGGTTTGGACTTCCCAGGAAATGACATTCGTCAGTCTGTCATTGAGGATGAAGAGAGCTGCCAGAGAAAATGTACAGAGGAATCTGATTGCCAATTTTTCACCTTTGTAAAAGGAGAATTTCACAATGATCGACAGCGGTTAGTCAGTTATTCAAGTAACCTTGTTTCTACCAGAAGGAAAATAAAACCTATCTTCAAATTCTTGATTGCAACCTCACATTCATTATTGGAATAATTTTTCTGCCAATTTTAATTCAAATTTTTCAACATGAAGGGATATTTGTTGAGAAGAAATGGACTCCTTAGTTACATGGCAGACTGAGAGAATTAAATTCAATGACTATTATAAACAAAGGAAATTGGCATAATCAGAATATGGTTAATGATTTTGTTTTTCAAATCAAATAATTTATCTGTAATGTTTCTGTGATTTTTGTAGTTATCTTTGCTACCGCAAGAAGAGTGAAAGGGGAACTCCACCAAGAATAACTATTCTTCAGAATGTCGTCTCTGGATTTTCTTTAAGGAAATGTGGAGTCAATAATTCAGGTGATCCCAAAATACATTTTGCAGTTTGATTCTGAAGGTAGTGATGTACAACGTAATTTTTGTCACCATACTAACTCCATATTTATACTTCTGGTAACAAATCCTAGTTATTCCAAGAACTGAGTGACTTGACAATAGGACTCAATTTTAAAATTGTGGCCTCAAGCAAGGAGGCAGATCCTCCATGAACTACCATTCTTAGTGTGGGGATTCAACTTGCAAAGTCAGCGTCATTCTATCATGGCCTCACCACTCAGCAACCAAGCTAACCAACCCCATTTGCAACTCATTGTTGAACTTGTGCATTGATTGATGACCATAACATTTAACAATGGAAGGAACTTTCTGTTTCCAGTTGTGAAAGGCTGTACCTTCAAAGATGCCCTCACAAGTCCAATGTACTGGTTATGTGGTAACTATCCTTGCAACTGTCTTCCACTCTAATCTATTTGGGACTTTGTATGTTCAATAGTTAGCTCAACAGTTTGCTTAAAAATAGACTTAAAAGCTGCTCTAACTCCTGGCAAATCATAAAACGGAATCCCCACCCTCTAATCAGTCACAGTGACTCCTCCTTGGATATCTCCATGAGACATCTGATCACCTCCTGGGCACCCAAAGCTACTGTCCATTACCTGGTCAACCAATCACTCTGCTGTGTCTCCTGACCCTCACATTGTCATTCAAAATTTGCTGGGGCAAATGATCACCTGACAACCCCATAGATGCCTGACCCAAACCCAACACCCATGTTCACTCCAATCTCAACCCCTCAAATGCATCAGCTTACAATCCCAACACCTGACCCACCCATTCCCCTTCATCCTGTCACTAGAGCCACTGACCCATATGCCATTCTACTTCCTCACACACTTGCCAGCAGTCCAACCTGGCAATCTATGTCTTTAGGTAAAAACGAGGACTGTAGATGCTGGAAACCCGAGTTTGGATTAGAGTGGTGCTGAAAAAGCACAGCAGGTCAGGCAGCATCCAAGGAGCAGGAAAATTGACATTTCAGGCAAAAGCCCTTCATTAGGAATAGAGGCAGGAAGCCTGCAGAGTGGAGAGATAAATGAGAGAGGGGTGGATGTGGGGAGAAAGTAGCATAGAGTACAATAGGTGAATGGGGTGGGAATGGAGGTGATAGGTCAGAGAGGAGGGTGGGGAAGGTAGCAAAGAGTACAATGGGTGAATGGGGGTGGGGATGGAGGTGATAGTGAGGGTGGAGTGGATAGGTGGAAAGGAAGATAGGCAGGCAGGACAGGTCATGGGAACGGTGCTGAGCTGGAAGATTGGAACTGGGGTAAGGTGGGGGGAGGGGAAATGAGGAAACTGGTGAAGTATCCATGTGCCACCTCACACAATGGGCATCCAACCCCCATCTCACACTTAACTGGCACCTTTCCACCCCTTATACTTGCCTTGCATCCTAATCTCTCACCTATTCACCCACTGCTCTATTCCTTTGTCCATTCACTTGGCACAGTATCTCCTCAGCTGCCGGGTACTATTCCTGTTTATCCACTTGCCACCATACCCCATTATTTACCAGTTTCTTTGCCGACTTACCCACCCACCCACAACCCTACTCTTACTTCCACTTGACTTCTTACCAATTGCTTTCTCTCAGGAGCTGGCAAAGTGGCTTTGGGATCTTTAACTTTTTTTGTTTAATGGAATACAGCAGCTAATGCCTTAAAATCAACACAGGGTGGGGGAGTGGTGTCATGGCCTCCAAAGCTGATCCTGTGCCGAGTGGATTCTTAACTAATTTGCTATGTTGGAAACATCCAAAACAGACCAAACATGGATGCCTGGCCATAGGAACCACTGACAGATGAACTGTCAATCTTAGTAGGATTAGGTTTGTTCTATTCCATTTGTAATTTGGAAGAATTACTGCAATTTATCATATGAATATCTTAATGAAGAATCGATTCCATCTGATAAATCCTTATCTTATATAGGTTAGCTAGTGGTAGGATTGGAAGTTGTTTAATTATAGATATTAGAGAAGATTCTGATGGGATTTCACAAGTTTGACACTTAGGCAATGTTTTAGCTGCCTGTAAAAGAGAACATGAGGTCACAGTTTCAGTTTAATGAGACAATCATTTTGCGCTGACAAGAAATGAAACTTCTTCACTCAGACAATCATGATTCTTCAGAACATTTGTCAAAGTTGTTGCTGCTTCAGCATTGAGTACATTTCAGGCTGAGAGTGATACATTTTGCCTCCAAGAGACAACATGAGACTAAAAGGAGTCATACCAAACTCAACCTTAACTCTGTTTTTCTCTCTCCATAGATACTGCCAGACTTGCTGAGTTTTTCCAATTGCCTCTGTGTTTGTTTCAGGTTTCCAGCATCCACAGTATTGCCTTTATTTGAGTGTACTAGTATAATGTGGTTTTGATCTGGTTGGATCTGAATTTGTATTGGAGATGAGCACAATATTGTTATAGACTAATAGAGGTTTCATAGCATAGAGAGAGAGGCCCTTTGGCCCATTGCATGTGTGCTGGTTATTAAAAATCCATCTATTCTAATTCAATTTTTCAGCACTAGCCCCATATTTTAGTACACTGTGGTGCTTCAAGTGCTCATTGAAATAGCTCTTTAGAGTCTTGAGGTTCTTTGCCCCTACCACCCTTTTAGACAGTGAGTTCCAGATATCTAAATCTGTCTCGGTGAAAATAAATGTTTCTTCAAATCCCCTCTAAAACTGCTTCTCTTTACCATGGTCATTCTGTTGGTCTGAAATCTGGCACCAATAGTTTTCATGAAGATTCTGTGCAGACTCAGATTACTCTGCACCAAACCCCATACGTTCTCTTTGCATCCGTGCCTGTGTTCATCTATAAAATCCATCTGTGCGTTTATATTGTCTCCTTTGTTGTATCTTTTGTTTTTAGACAGTTCCTACACTCCACCCAACACTCCACCCTCACGGACCCTCTTCCTCAACAACTCCACACCCAGACAACACCTTTCCCCACCATTCCCTACACTCAAAATCCCTGCCCCCTGCCTCAGCACCCACCTGCACTACATGATCCTCCCCCACTATGTACCCATGCTCATTACCCCTGCCTCCCCATCAAACTCCAGATTCCCACCCTCCCTGCATCTCCACACCCTCAACTCCTGCTCTTCCAATTTCCCACCCTGACTCACCAAACTCAGAGATCCTGCCATTCACTCACTGCCTTCTTCACAGCCCCTGCTGTATCCCAACCTTTATTTTCCGCTCCTTTGTAATTGCCATATTAAACTAAAACGAAAAGTTATCTCAGCCACTTGTTCATTGTTGTGTTTTTCATTTGATTCCAGACTGAAATTTGAGGAATTATGAGCATCACACGCTTCCGTGCAAGGACATGTTAATGACCATTCATGTTGTGCCATATTTGTATCTGCTTAGATATCACCATGAAACTGAAACTCACCAACAGTTGTCTTTCCCTAACGAGACAGCAGAGCTATGGTCTTCTAGGACGATAACAGTTTTATCTTAACTTTTGTTACAGTTGGTTCTGACATGCAATGGAAGATGCTTTCTTTGCCATGTTCAGTTATAAAACAATAAAGGCACTATGTTAAGAAAAGTGGGTGCAATGTTTCTATTCTATCAAGACGATACTCAATGAATTATGTCTCCTTTTAAGGTAATTACGAATGTCAGAAAATCACAAAATTTCATATTTTGCCTGATTTAAATATTTCAACAACATTTTCTTTTTGTGTGCTGCCTGAAAAGAAACTCTGAGAAATTCATTATCTCAGGTCAATTTACCTACTGATCCATTAGCCTAGCAGTCATACACACTAAACATGACAAAGGAAATCAGATTGTAATGTGGTAAATTCACCCTGGGTTAGTGTACTGGGAAACAAACTCCACTATTGCTGGAGATGTCACAAAACATTCATTTTTTAAATAAAAGTACACAACATTCTCCAGAAGGCACAGCCCCATTATCTGTATTTAAGAAATATTATAAATAAGTAGATTCTAGTTAAAGTTATGAACTATCACCATATAATCCTACCAGTTAAAACCCTAACCACCTTTATAAACTTCCCTTGTACACACATGTAGATAGACACAACTAGACATATGAATGTTGGTGTTATGAGTGGAAAGTAGTTCAATGGTCTCCATTTTCATGGTTTACTAAAATAATTCTTTTGTCTTGCTAGAACTTGCTGTTTATCAATCTCTTTCCCTCCTCAAGTATTTCACACCTCCTTTCAGGAGGCGCAGAACAACTGATTCACAAATTATAAAGTCTCAGCTTTATTGGTTAAAAGTAACAGCTTACAGCAATCGATGAAGGGAATATGCTGACATTTTTGAAGCTACAGGGTTTTTACTAAAGGGGAGAGGACAGAACTTTCCTTTTAGGAGGCCCAATGGCTTCCAAATAATTATTCACACTGACAAGCTTTTCAGCTATATGGGAGCCAATCTCAAAGAAGGTCTTTGTCATCAACAACTGATCATTGCTCCACTGACTGATCAGTTACTTGATCTTGATTGAATCTCCTTTTGCATACTCTCCATGCTCCTAATTTGTCTGCATCTAGACTTCCCCAATGGTTGAATAAGCAATAATATAAATAGCAGCTATAATAACTGCTGGTGGCTTGCTTATGAGAAATGGTACCACAATTTTGCCTCATTTTTAGTCACTGTTGAAGTTCCAGGAGACTGAAGGGTGGCTAATGTTGTTCCATTGTTTAACAAAGAGAAGCCAGGCAAGTACAGCCAATGAGCCTGACATCAGTGGTAGGCAAGTTGTTGGAGAAGATACTGAGGGACAGGATCAACCAAGATTTGGATAGACAAGGTCTGATTAAGAATAGTCAGCATGGGTTTGTGCATGGGAATTCATGTCTGACAAAGTTTTTTGAAGAGGTAACCAAGAGGATAGATGAGGGTAGGGCAATGGATGTTGTCTATACGGACTTTAGTAAGGCCTTTGACAAAGTCCTGCCCGGCAGGCAAGTCACGAAGGTTAGGTTGAATGGGATCCAGGAAGATCTAGCTAATTGGATTCAAAATTGGTTTGATGGTAGGAAGCAGATGGTGATGGTTGAAGGTTGTTTCTTGTACTGGGACCCTGTGACTAGTGGTGTGCCACAGGGGTCTGTGCTGGGACCTTATTTATTATTTACATAAATGATCTGGATGTGAATGTACAAGGCATGATTAATAAGTTTGCAGATGATACAAAATTAGGAGTATTGTTGATGGCAAGGAAGGTTATCAAAAATTACAGAGGGATCTTGATCAGATGGGGAAGTGGGCTGAGGATGGGCAAGTGCAATTCAATACAGATATGTGTATTTTGGAAAGTCAAACCAAGGTACGACTTATACAGTAAATGGTAAAGTCCTGAGGACTATTGTGGAACAGAGAGACCAAACACTTTAAGTACATAGTTCTTTGAAAGCAGCATCATAAGGAGGTGGTGAAGAAAACATTTAGCATGCTGGCCTTCAATGGTCAAAGCACTGAGTATAGACGTTGGGGCATTATATTACAGTTGTATATGTCATTGGTGAGGTTGCACTTGGAGTATTGTGTACAGTTTTGGCCACCCTGTTATAGGAAAGATATAGTTAAGAAGATTAGGGAAAGAAGGATATTAGGCCTGAGTTATAGAGAGAGGTTGGCTTTATTCCTTGGAACAGAGGACAATGAGGGGTAACCTCATTGAGGTGTATGAAATCATGAGGGACATAGATAGGATGAATTTATAGAGACTATTTCACAGAGATGGGGAGTTGAAAACTACAGGGCATAGGTTTAAGTTGAGAGGGAAAAGATTTCAGAAGGACCTGAGGGATAACTTCTTCACACAGACAGTGGTGTGTGTTTATGGAATGGGCTGCCAGAGAAAGTGGTCGAGGCAAGTACAATAGCAACATTTAAAAAACATTTGGAAAGGCACATGGATGGGAAAGATTTAAGAGGGATATGGCCAAAATGTGGGCAATTGGAACTAGCTGCGTGGGCACCATGGTCAGCATGGACCAGTTTGGGCAGAAGATCTTGTTTCCATGCTGTATAACTCTATGATTTTAATACACTAATCCCTTTTACAATTCTTGATTTTTAAAACAGCCCTTTCCCATTTTCATCCTGTTTTATTTCTGCATGGGAGGTGAGCATCATTGAATTTTAAGTGGCCATAATTAGTTTGACTGTTATTGGAAATGGTTATTATCTGTATTTGTGTAGCATGGATATTATTTGCCAGTTATCAGTCCAGGCAGAGATACTTTCCAGATCTTATTGCATTTGAACATGGACTGCTTTAGTAGCTGAGGAGTCATGAATGCTAAACATTGTGAAATCATGGGGGAACATGCCCACTTCTGGGTAATGATGGAAGGAAGGCGATTGATGGAGCAGCTGAAGATGGTTGGGCCTAGGATCCTATCCTGAGGAACTCTAGGAAAGATGTCCTGGAGCTGAGATGGCTGACCTCCAACAACCACAAACATCTTCCTCTGTGTCAGGAATGAATCTAGCCAGTGAAGAGTTTGTCCCTGAAACCCAAGGATTTTAGTTTTGCTAGAGCCTTTCCTTGTTGCCACGCTCAGTCGAATGTGGCTTTGGTGTTAAGGGCTGTCACTCTCATCCCCCTCTGGAATTCAGCTCTTTTGTCCATGTTTGAACCAAGGCTGTAATGAGGTCAGGAGCTGAGTGGCCCTGGCGGAACCCAAACAGAGCATCACTGAGCAGGTTACTACTGAGCAGATGCTGTTTGTTGGCACTGTTAACGATACCTTCCAGCACCTTACTGATGATCAAGAGCAGACTGATAATTAGCTGGGTTGGATTTGTCCTGCTTTTTATGTACAGGACATACCTGGGCAATTTTCCACATTCTCAGGTAGATGCCAGTGTTGTAACTGTATTGAAAGAGCTTCGCTAGGAGAGCAGCAAATTCTGGAGAACAAGTCTTCATTACTATTGCTGGAATCTTGTCAGGGCCCATAGCCTTTGTGGTATCCAGTCTCTCCAACCATTTCTTGATATCATGTGGAGTGAATTGGATTGTCTGAAGACTGGCATGTGTGATGCAGGGGACCACTGGAGGAGGCTAAGATGGATCATCCACTCCCAATTCTGGCTGAAGATTGTTGCAAATGTTTCAGCCTTATATTTTGCACTGGTGGGCTGGGCTCTTCCATCATTAAGGATGGAGATACTGGTGGAACCTCCTCTTCCAGTGAATTGTTTAATTGTTCACCACCATCCATGACTGGATGTGTCAGGACCGCAGAGCTCAGATCTAATCTGTTGGTTGTGGGATTGCTTAGCTCTGTCTGTCACTTATGCTTCCAGAAAAATACAGACAAATAAAAAGGTATGGTCTTTACACTGCCGAAGGCTGATCTTAATTTCCCCATATATAAAAACTAGAGTTTCTGTGAACGCTTGTACCTCTCTGAGTGCAGATTTATTTTATTCATGTAACTGCTCCTCGAGCCTCTGCAGCTTAATCCTCTGAACGTTTACTCATACAATTTAAAAACAGTCAAATTAAATCTGAGCTGTAGCCTTTTAAGAGTTAGTAATGTGCTGCATAATTAACCCATTCACTGAGGCAAACACAACTGTATGAGTTGTGTTTTTACCCTCATTGTAACCCTCATGGTGAAGAAGGCTTTTGGTACACTTCCCTTCATTAGTCAGAATTGAGGAGAGGAGTTGGGATGTCATGTTGCAGCTGTACATCACATTGGTGAAGCCACGTTTGGAATACTGCATTCAATTCTCATTGCCCTTCTACAGGAAGGATGTTGTTAAACTTCAGATGGTGCAGAAAAGATGTCCAAGGATGTTGCTGAGACAGGAGGGCTTAAGTTGTACGGAGAGGCTGAATAGGCTGGGACATTTTCCCTGGAGCATTGGAGGCTAAGGAGAGACCTCATAGAGATTTATAAAATCTTGAGGGACATGGATATAGTAAATAACCAAAGTCTTTTTCCTGGGGTGGGGGGATTTCAAAACTAGTTCTAAGTGAGAGGGATAACTTTTTTCACACAGAGGGTCATGAGTGTATGGAACAATCTGTCAGAAGAAGTTGCGGAGGCTGGTACGATTACAACATTTAAAAAATAGCTGGGTGGATATATGAATAGTAAGAGTTTAGAGGGATATTGGCCAAATGCCTGGCAAATGGGACTAGGTCAGATCGGGATACAAACCGAAATAACTGCAGTTGCTGTAAATCAGAATGAAAAATAGCAATTGCTGGAAAAGCTCAGCAAGTCTGGCAGCACCTATAGAGAGAAAACTGGTTCTGAGGAAGGGTCACTCGACCCAAAACGTTAACTCTGATTTCTTCCTCAAAACCCTTCCTCAGAACCAGTTTTCTCTCCACGGATGTTGCTAGACTTGCTGAACTTTTCCAGCAATTTGTGTTTTTGTTTCAGGTTGGGATGTCTGGCTGGTATGGATGAACTGACCTGAAGGGTCTGTTTTTGCACTATATGTCTCTATGACCTCATTGGTGTGATTTTACTTTTCTTCAGTTGGAAACTTAAAAGGACATTTGATTACATTACTGATCTCTGCAGTTCTGAACTCATATTTTATTGCAGTTTAAATGATTTCTGCTCACCCTGTTCAGAGATGCTATTACACACCTCTGGAGCAGTGTTGAACTTGAACTCACTGCCACTGTCCCACAAAAGCTCTATTAATTTCACTTTACTATTCCAATTGTTACTCTGATCCCTTAATGTGCGGTGAATACATTGATCAACACTGGGGAAGTAGACAGCTGGAAATATATTCCTCACACAACATCATAGAGGCAAGAGAAAACCTCGCATCTCAGAGCTGTTCTCAACTGGATAATGAATGCACTCTCTGACCACTAATTTGCCAGCTCATTAATAAATCCTTTTTGTGTGATCCAATCCTGACATAGTCCAAGGTTTGGATCTTATTTGATCCTAATGTTGAGGTTGTTACTCCAAATGGATAATCCAATTGGAATAGTAGGATTTATATTGAAATCCACATAGATTTTTAAAAATATATCCATCACTGACTGCCCCAGCCAAATACCCTTGAATGGAGTGGCTTACTAAATGATGCAGAGGGCAGCTAGGAGTGAACCATATTGCCATGGTTTTGTGAACATTGTAGACTAGCTAATGTAAGGATGGCAGTTTTCCTATCCTAAATCACATGATAGATATTTATGATGGTTAACTGGTCACCATTAAACTAGATTCTAGTTTCTGATTTTTATTGAGTTCAAGTTTCAGCATCTGCCACAGTGGGGTTCAAATCCACATCCCCAGAACTTACTGGTCCAGTGACATTACCATTTTGGGCGGCACGGTGGCACAGTGGTTAGCACTGCTGCCTCACAGCGCCAGAGACCCGGGTTCAATTCCCGACTCAGGCGACTGACTGTGTAGAGTTTGCACATTCTCCCTGTGTCTGCGTGGGTTTCCTCTGGGTACTCTGGTTTCCTCCCACAGTCCAAAGATGTGCAGGTCAGGTGAATTGGCCATGCTAAATTGCCCGTAGTGTTAGGAAAAGGCGTAAATGTAGGGGAATGGGTGGGTTGCGCTTCGGCGGGTCGGTGTGGACTTGTTGGGCCGAAGGGCCTGTTTCCACACTGTAAGTAATCTAATCTAATCTAATCTAATCTAATTACCAGTCCATCATGATATACCTCAACAGAGGAGAAGATTGTTGCTTTGGCAAAAGACATTGTTATGAAAGCAATCTTTTGGTAGATTTGTGAGGAAATACAAAAGAAAACAATGAATGTGAACAGGATAAAGGAGACGGACAGAAGAATTCTGGATTTTTTGGAGGCTGTGCTCCTCAGCTGGTGGGGAGTTTATAAAAACCTGGTGGCCTTCCTTTCAGTCACCCACCCATGTCCAATATGTCTGAAATGTTGCTGCAGTGGTGAATGCTTTAGGCAGCCCATCATTGAGCTTATTGAGATCCTTAAGTAGCTCATTAATGGCTGCTTCCCAGGTGACTCTTCTGTCACATCATGAAGATCTGCGATAGGAAATATTAGTTTTTGGATCTAATTGCTAGATTCACCTTCTAAATTTTGTCAAACAGGAAATTTCAGCTGAGGAATGGCATTACATTGAAAAAGGGGAGATTGATTCACATTCAAATAGCAGAGAGAAAGTGAGGGCTGCAGATGCTGGAGATCAGAGCTGAAGAAGGGCTTCTTCAGTTCCTGAAGAAGGACTTATGCCCGAAACGTCGATTCTCTTGTTCCTTGGATGCTGCCTGACCTGCTGCGCTTTTCCAGCAACACATTTTCAGCTCACATTCAAATAGCATCCAATTTGCATTACTATGTAAACCAAATTCCATTCCCATTCTCAAAAATGGACCATTCCCAGCAGAGTTCCCGAACAATGGAACAGACAGTGAAAGAAGTGTCTCACACAGTAATCTCAGGGGGGTCCAGCAGGAAATTAAGAACTACCTAGGTGGTGCCATTTTTCAGGAGGGCATGGGAAAGGCTGAAAGATGTAGGAAAAGGGAAGGGAACATTCTCCAAAACAAACACCATTAGTGGATACCACAAGGGGTATACTTGTGAAACTGAAGTGGAGTTATCCACTGGTAAACCAAATGAACTGGCTCATATTTTCACTTAAAACACTTCCAGCAGTGTAATGGTTGCATTGCTCCAAGGTGGGAACAGGACGCAGGCCCAGATTGTGCTGGGTTAAAAGTTGAGTTACAATCCACTATTTCAGAGAAAACACATTTAGAACAATGCCAACTCTTAAACTATTCCATTCATGGGTTATAGAGGCAGAGAGTGAAGTGTTAAAACTAAATAAAAGTAGCTCAGTTTGGCAGTCAGAAAAATGTAGATAATTAGAGCTGTTCTACTGAGCAGCCAGGAGATGGAGCCAACGGGAACTGAAGAATCTTCCTTACCCTGTGGCTGACAAGCTGGTTACTAGTCGCAGATGAAAACGGAAATAGCTGCAGATGCTTTAAATCAGAAACAAAAACAGAAGTTGCTGGTAAAGCTCAGCAGATCTGGCAACATCTGTGGAGAGAAATCAGAGTTAACGTCTCAGGTCGAGTGACCCTTCCTCAGAGCTGCCTCAAGAAAGCCACAGCATATAAATACAGTCCAAGTATGAATGTTTGAGTGTGTGGATTTTGTTTTCATTTCTATCACCTTGTAATAAAATGTTCGAAAAGTCCTTTTGCTGAGGAAGGGTTATGAAAATGTGCTGTGGTAAATGTAAAGTTTTGAACCTTATCAGCTAGACTCACAACTCACACTTTTTAAAAAATGGCTGTTTCACATCAAAAGTGATGTGACTATGGTACTATGCTCATTTCGTCCATCAAATTTGCTCTACCATTCAATGATCTAGGCTGATCTGAAAATCCACAACCTCACTATCTGCCTTTTCCCCAAAATGTTTGATTCCCCTACTAATTACACATCTGTCTACCTCAGCCTTCAATAATGATCCAACCTCAACAGCAGTGAAAAAAAATCAATAGATTCCCTGTCCCTTGAGAGAAGACATTTCTCCTCATCTGTGTCTTAAATGTGCCACCCTCTTACTCTGAGATTATTCTCTCTGATCCCCTTCAAGGGGAAACAACAATTCAACATATACCCCATCAAGCCCCTTAGGAATCTTATATGTTTCAATAAGATTGCCTCATAACTCTAAACAGAAATGAATCATGAGATCATGATGCCAGTGAATTATACGGCTGAGATAAAATGGCTAACGAAACTGAGGTACTCAAGCAGTGGGACAGATTTGCCGTCATTTGAGCAGGTCCTGTCTACTCCAATCTTCAGATTTCCAATCCTGCTTTGAAAACCAGGCTGTGACATTTGCCTGCATTATGGTAATACATACACTAGATGTGGAGGGGCCACAGTGCAAATTTATGATTTTGGGTATGCATTTCCCACCATGCATGCTTTGCCTGTGAATCAGTTGTAATTATACTGTTCTGGAACACATCTCCAGTTTTTTTTGTTGTTTTGATGGCTTCTTTGAAAGGGAAAAGACTAATATTAGTTGCATTTAATGTACCTATGCCTGTATAAATGTGGACATCCAAGTTTGCGAGATTTATTATAGCCCTTTCCTTGGAAACAGGTATCAGTGATTAGAGTTGTGATGTACAAATATGCACTGGCTTGCAAAATGAGTGCTGTGCCCTTTTTTAGGTTGGCTTTGAAAGCACATTGAATGAAATCTGATTGAATATTTAATGGGCACAGTGACATTTCCGTACTCCAGAATGCTGCAATTGAAGATATTATTCAAGACTATCACAGATGTAGATGAAAATTGGTTGGAATTTGCAAATTAAGTCCTTTGTGTTATAGATAATTACTGAATATTATATTAAATTGTTTAAACCTAATTTTCAACTTCTAAATTTGAAATGCATTTGATTGTGTGGCAGTCCAACATTAGCATCAAGCTCCATATTCCAGATGTTGTTTATTTAATGAGACAATTTAGCTGAAAAGGGAATTTTGTTTTTGAATGGTTTTGTATGTGAATTCTACATCAGTCTCTACGTGTCATTGGAAATGTCAAAAGTTACAATTGCTCAGATTTGACTGTGTTGGGGCAAATTGAGTTTTCAGTCTTAAATCAGAGGGGAAAAAACAGTAAAAATAAACCAGAGCCATACTGATTCAATCAGAGGGACCATGGTGTGCATGTGCACTGGTTCCTTAAGGTATTGGGATAAAATGGGATACTTGCCTTTATTAGTCTTGATTTGGAGATGCCGGTGTTGGACTGGGGTGTACAAAGTTAAAAATCACACAGCACCAGGTTATAGTCCAACAGGTTTAATTGGAAGACTATGCTCAGTCTCCATCAATGCTCAGAGTCTACTGAAAGATTGTGTATTTGAGTCATCAGAGCTGAAAATGTGTTGCTGGAAAAGCGCAGCAGGTCAGGCAGCATCCAAGGAACAGGAGAATCGACGTTTCGGGCATAAACCCTTCTTCAGGAATTTTATTTGAGTCATCAGCCATGGTTGCAGAGGTTAGCCCTAATCTCCCAGTAACCATCCTTTAAAGGCATCTGCCCCTTAGGTTTTGGCATGTTCCTCGTTATAGTGGGACATGGAGGACTCTGATAAGGAGGGCCATGGAATGCCTCTATATTGACCTTTGATATAGGGACCTTATTCCGATGAATACATCACATGCGATGTTGTACAAATAATGTACTTAATTATGAGTGCTGTATGATTACTTGTTCCCCAACAACACCGCCTGCACTCCCAACACCCATACCACCTAAAAAAGAAGCATTGCATAGAAGAGCAGGTTAGCAAATACGTACGGTTCAAGGAGAGGAAGTCAGTTCCATGCCTCAGTGCAGCCTGTGGTCACAGGTACTTTCTGACATGAGAATGGAAGGCAGCACAGGCCATATTTAGCATAGTGTGTTGCAGGCTCAACCTGTTAAACACTTCAAGTATCCATATTGCTTTCTTCCTGCCACTCCCTGTCCAGTGTATTAGTACTGAGCTTGCAAAGGTTCCACTTTGAATTAAGACTTAATATCTCAATTTTGTCCCTGAACTCCAGCTCTACATGTTGGTCATGTTAATCATCACACTGCAGTGTGCCCCTTTGAGGCCAAATATTGACCATTGATGTACCCTGCTCTCATGGATTCCCATGTCCTCCCACACACCTTTGTTTCCCCTTTATATGTGGAGATTTCCCTCTTCACAATCATTGTCCCTAAGCATCCCAGTATTCTGCCACCAATCTCCAGAACTGAACTGCCCAGAATCCTGATACTGTGCCACTTCACTTTTAGTGGACAGTCCGTTAGGCCTGACTATGGCTCACTGACTTGATCCTTTAGAACGGCAACTCCAACTAATATGACCGGACCCCCGACTGACCTGTGTGCAACTCCATGTCTGATTTACGATGATTCCCCAGACTGATTGCTCTGGACCCGTGGGGTTGATTGTCACCCAGAGCAGGACTGCAGAGATATAGACCTTCTGTTCCTGACTGCCCTAGCTGGCAAACTGACTGTGCCCAAGACTAGTGACTGATATCATTACTGCCCTTAACTCACTGTGCCAGGGCTTCTTGACTGAGGGGTAACTCCATTGATGAGACTGAAGTCTACTCCCATCAACTACTGAAGTGCGGCCAAATGGCTGAAGTGCATGCCATGTGTTTGCTGTGTTTGCTGCTGGAGCATGGCATAGGTGTGAGATGCAGCAAGGAGCCATCCAGAAACATGTCCACCCCCTTGACTGAGGCTGGCTGACAGTCATTGCAAGTTCGAGAGTGTGGTGCTGGAAAAGCACAGCAGGTCAGGCAGCATCTGAGTAGCAGGAGGATTGATGTTTTGGGCAAGAGCCCTTCATCAGGATTTCCTGAAACTTGCCTGAAACTCTCACCTCTGATCTCCAGCATCTGCAGTCCTCTCTTTCTCCCAGCCATTGCAAGTTGCCTGACATTATGCCTGCACTAAAAGTCAAGGCAAGACTACGTTCTCTGAGAGGAAGGACACACACTGATAGCTCCCTTTTGTTTGGGCAGGTGTCCCACACAATTCGCCAACACATTCTGAGTGGTTCCCCAAAGGAATCATGGGTAAAGATCGTCTTGCAAGTTAGCGTTTTTCCACCAGCTAGTGAATATGGCAGATTCTGCAGTACCTTCGTATATCCTGTGGAGTTGTGATCAGAGAAAATGCTGGCTTATGCAGGCTTGGATTTTGCATATGCCGACATGACAAGACATCAGAATTTCTTCAGCTAGCTACAATATTTTGCTGTGATATTGCAGTGGCACTATTCCCTGTGGGATCGCTGTTCCCTCCTTGCTTCCAGTTCTTTGACGAGGAGCAGTTGCCATGGGAGGAGTGACAGTGAGGACCGGAGGCCCAATGGGAAGGTAGGAGTAAAATTTAAAAACTTACCTCGTGTACAGGCAGAGTGCACTCTGAGCAGGAAAGGACATGGATCTGCTGGGTAAGGGCAGCTTGATATTTGGGTGGTTGCTTTACCCAAAACACTACTCGGGGAGTGTCTCCCACCCATCCTCCTCCTCTAACCAAAAAAAAAGTTCTGTGTACCAGATTGATAAGGTGACTAGTCTTATTTTTACATCTCTTTTAGCTTTCAGTAGACACATTGGGAATTTAGAATAGTGGGAATGGGAGTTAGGGCAGTTGCATGTTCCTCCTGAAGAATGTGGAAGGTAAGTGTCATCACCAGTGTCCTTCCTGAATGCAGGAAGTGAACCCAACTTCAGCTCCTCAAAAACTGCATTAGGGAACTGAATCTGGAGCTGGATAAACTTCAGATCATTCGGGTGGTGGAGAGGGTTATTGAGAGTAGTTACAAAGAGGTAATCATATCTCAGGTACAAGAAGAAGGTAGATGGGTTACCATCAGGGGATGGAAAGGGAACCAGCAGGCAGTGCACAGATCCCCTGTGGCCGTTCCCCTCAACAACAAGTGTACAATGTTTGATACCGTTAGGGGGGATGACTTACCAGGGGTAAGCAAAGGGGCACAGATCTCTGGCACAGAGTCTGTCCCTGTTGCTCAGAAGGGAAGGGGGAAGAGGAGCAGAGCAGTAGTCATTTAGGACTCCATAGTTAGGGCGACAGACAAGAGATTCTGTGGGAACGAGAGAGACTCACCGTTGGTGTGTTGCCTCACAGGTGCCAAGGTTCATGCTGTCTCTGATCGTGTTTTCGGGATCCTTGCCAGGGAGGGGGAGCAGCCCCAAGTTATGGTCCACATTGGCACCAGTGACACAGGTAGGAAGAGAGATGGGGAATTAAGACAGAAATTCAAGGAGCTGGGGTGAAGACTTAGAGCTAGAACAAACAGAGTTGTTATCTCTGGTTTGCTGCCTGTGCCATATGCTAGCAAGTCGAGGAATTGGAAGAGAGAGGAGTTGAACACATGGGTTCAGAGATGGTGCAGGAGGGAGGGTTTTAGATTCCTGGATAATTGGGGCTCTTTCTGGGGTATGTGGGACCTCTACAAACAGGATGGTCTTCACCTAAACAGAGGGGTACCAATATTCTGTGGGGGTGGGGAGGGGGCATGATTTGCTAATGCTCTTTGGGTGGATTTAAACTGATTCTGCAGGGGGATGGGAACCTCAATTGTTCGAATATAGAGGAGGTTGAGAGTAGGGAGGTCTGAAATAAGGTTTCAGGGTTTCAAGAGGGCACTGTCAGGCAGGAAGGTGATCGGAAGTATGTCTACTTCAATGCCATCCAAAATAAGTTGGATGAACTTGCAGCATGGATCGGTACCTGGGATTTCGATGTTGTGGCCATTTCAGAGACATGGCTAGAGCAAGGACAGGAATGGTTGCTGCAGGTTTCATGGTTTAGATGTTTCAGTAAGAACAGGGAAGGTGGTAAAAGAGGTGAGGGGTGTGACATTGCTAGTCAAGGACAGTTTTCTGGCTGCAGAAAGGATGTTTGAGGACTTGTCAACTGAGATAGTGTGGGCTGAGATTTGAAACAGGAAAGGAGAGGTTACCTTGTTGGAAGTTTTCTATAGGCCTCCAAATTGTTCCAGAGATTTAGAGGAAAGGATAGCAAAGATGATTCTCGACAGGAACGAGAGTGACAGGGTAGTTGTTACGGGGGACTTCAACTTCCCAAATATTGACTGGGAATACTGTAGTTCAAGTACATTAGATGGGCCAGTTTTTTTTCAATGAGTGCAAGAGGGTTTTCTGACACAGTATGTAGACAGGCCAACAAGGGGTGAAGCCACATTAGATTTGGTACTGGGTAATGAATCCAGCCAGGCATTAGATTTGGAGGTAGGTGAGTACTTTGGTGATAGTGACCACAATTCAGTTACGTTTATTGAGCGATGGAAAAGGATAGGTATACACTGGAGGGCAAGAGCTACAGCTTGGGGAAAGGCAATTACAATGCAATTAGACAAGATTTAGGATGCATAGAATGGGGAAGAAAACAGCAAGGGATGGGCACAATGGAAATGTCGAGCTTACTCAAGGAACAGCTACTATGGGCCCTTGATAAATATATACCTATCAGATGGGGAGAATGTTGTCAAGTGCAGGAGCCATGGTTTACTAAGGAAGTTGAATCTCTTGTCAAGAGGAGGAAGCAGGCTTATGTTAGGGTGAGATGTGAAGGCTCAGTTAGTGCACTTGAGAGTTATAAGGTAGCCAGGAAAGAGAACTATGACAAGCAAGGAGGAGCATGAAATGTTGTTGGCGGATAGCATCAACGAAAACCGTAAAGTATTCTATAGTTATGTAAGGGATAAAAGAATGATGAGAATAAGATTAGGGCCAATCAAGGACAGTAGTGAGAGGTTGTGCATGGAATCAGAGGAGGTGGGGGAAGTGCTAAATGAGTATTTTTCGTCAGTATTCACACTGGAAAAAGACAATGTTATCAACGAGAATATCGAGAAACAGGCTATTAGACTAGATGGGACTGAGGTTCACAAGGAGGAAGTGTTAGCAATTCTGTAAAGTGTAAAAACAGATAAATCCCCTGGACTGGATTGGATTTATCCTAGGAATCTCTGGGAAGCCAGGGAGGAGATTGCAGATCCTTTGGCTTTGATCTTTATGTCGTCATTGTCTACAGGAATAGTACCAGAATACTGGAGGATAGCAAATGTTGTTCCTTTGTTCAAGAAGGAGAGTAGAGACAATCCTGGCAATTATAGACCAGTGAGCATTACTTTGGTTGTGGGTAAAGTGTTGGAAAAGGTTATAAGAGATAGGATTTATAATCATTCCAGTAGGAATAAGTTGATTAGGGATAGTCAGCATGGTTTTGTGAAGAGTAGGTCATGCCTCACAAATCTTATTGAGTTCTTTGAGAAGGTGACCAAACAGGTGGATGAGGGTAAAGTGGTTGATGTGGTGTATATGGATTACAGTAAGGCATTTGATAAGGTTCCTATGGTAAGCTAATGCACAAATTAAAGAGGCATGGGATTGAGGGTGATTTAGCAGCTTGGATCAGAAATTGGCTAGCTGAAAGAAGACAAAGGATGGTGGTTGATGGGAAATGTTCATCCTGGAGTTCAGTAACTAGTGGTGTCCCGCAAAGATCTGTTTAGGGTCCACTGATGTTTATCATTTTTATAATTGCCCTGGATGAGGGCGTAGAAGGATGGGTTAGTAAATTTGTGGACGACACTAAGGTCCACATTTGTGGATAGTGTCAAAGGATGTTGTAGGTTATAGAGGGACATAGATAAGCTGCAGAGCTGGATGAAGAGGTGGCAAGTGAAGTTTAATTCAGAAAAGTGTGAGGTGATTCACTTTGGAAGGAGTAACAGGAATGCAGAGTACTCAGCGAATGGTAAAATTCTTGGTAGTGTAGATGAGCAGAGAGATCTTGGTGTCCATATACATTGATCCCTCAAAGCTGCCACCTAGCTGATAGGGCTGTTAAGAAGGCATATGGTGTGTTAGCTTTTGTTAGTAGGGGGATTAAGTTTCAGAACCATGAGGTTCTTCTACAGCTCTACAAAACTCTGGTGTGGCCACACTTGGAGTCTTGCTTGCAGTTCTGGCCATCACATTATAGGAAGGGTTCGGAGGAGATTTACTAGGATTTTGCCCAGTATGGAGGAAAGGTCTTAAGAGGAAAGGTTGAGGGACTTGAGGCCGTTTTCATTAGAGAGAAGAAGGTTGAAAGGTGACTTAATTGAGACATAGAAGATAATTAGAGCGTTAGATAGGTGGACAGGGAGAGCCTTTTTTCTCGGATGGTGAAGGCTAGCAAGAGGGGACATAGCTTCAAATTGAGGGGTGATAGATATGGGACAGATGTCAGGGGTAGTTTCTTTACTCAGAGAGTAGTCGGGTATGGAAAGCACTGCCTGTAACAGTTGTGGAGTCGTCAACTTTATGGGCATTTAAATGGTCATTGGACATGCATATGGATGAGAATGGAATAGTGTGGATTAGATGGGTTTCAGATTGTTTTCACAGGCCGGCGCAACATCGAGAGCCGAAGGGCCTGTACTGCGCTGTAATGTTTTATGTTCTATGTTCTCTGGTCTTCATTTCCTCATCAGCACCTCATTTTTAATAGAACTGCATTCAGGAACTGTTTCTGCCTCAGCTTCAATGTGAGTAGTTCAAATTGAGTGTTTGTAAAAAGGGAGTCAACTTGTTGAACTGCTACCAAGGAATTGTACATAATACATCCTCAAGGCCTTGTATATCCCTGAACAAGATTTCAGATAAGAGGTAAAAACAATGACTGCAGATGCTGGAAACCAGATTCTGGATTAGTGATGCTGGAAGAGCACAGCAGTTCAGGCAGCATCCAAGGAGCTTCGAAATCGACGTTTCGGACAAAAGCCCTTCATCAGGAATAAAGGCAGTGAGCCTGGAGCATGGAGAGATAAGCTAGAGGACGGTGGGGGGTGGGGAGAAAGTAGCATAGAGTACAATGGGTGAGTGGGGCAGGGGATGAAGGTGATAGGTCAGGGAGGAGAGAGTGGAGTGGATAGATGGAAAAGGAGATAGGCAGGTAGGACAAGTCCGGACAAGTCATGGGGACAGTGCTGAGCTGGAAGTTTGGAACTAGGGTGAGGTGGGGGAAGGGGAAATGAGGAAACTGTTGAAGTCCACATTGATGCGCTGGGGTTGAAGTGTTCCGAGGCGGAAGATGAGGCATTCTTCCTCCAAGCGTCTGGTGGTGAGGGAGCGGCGGTGAAGGAGGACCTCCATGTCCTCGGCAGAGTGGGAGGGGGAGTTGAAATGTTGGGCCATGGGGTGGTGTACCAGACCAGAGGGACTTCTGTTTATGCTGCCACCTGAGCTGCTGTTTTCGACCCTGAATAACCATGAAGTAAGAGAAAATGACAGGCACTTACTCCTGCAGCTGTTTGATCTCTGTGAGCTCATCAAGGCCTGTCAGACATCACAGGGATGTTATTACCTTTGATCCTGCCAGATCATTGCAGAGGAGGATGTCAATCCTATCCACAGACAGAGTAGGGATGACTCACATGGTAACTGGTCCAAAACACTCCCCACAAAGAGCATGTCACTACCTGCAATCCCTTTCACTGGGTACTATCTGCACTGTGTGGGTGGAAGGCCATGCCTTTTCCCAGCAGTAGAATTTGGATGACCCCATTCTCCCTCAGTATCACTGTAGGCTTGCTCACCTCATTCCGGGAAAATGAGATCACCCTTCCTTTAGATACGAAACCCTAGTAACTTCTAGGGATCTGTTTAGCTTCATCCATACTCTCGGGAGTGCCTTTACAAGAATTTGGAACCATAGCCTGGTTTGCTATGCTCACTGATTGATTCCCATTCTCTTCAAAAGAATTGGTATGTGCCCTGATAAATCCCAATCTGTTTTGTTTCCAAAGCAGTTTGCCTGTTCGTGCCTTACATATCAGCAATTAAGCACACAGGTTTCTTATCCTCACCTTTCATCTCTATGCCACCCATTTCATCATGAGAAACAGTCCAGGATTTATTTCTGTCTTTTTGAATTAAATGAACAAACCAAGTTATTTCCAGCATTAAACCTGAGCTGGGGTTGTCTTCATGCAACACAGCCAAGTACTTGTTCCTCATCTCAAGCTGTCTGATTTCAAGATCTCTTTCCTGCCATCTCCATGAAAATCTCTCTCTTCTATCCTTACTCTTCCTGTCTTTCCCATTTCTCTCTCTCTCCGTTTCTGTTTCCTTTATCCAACTTTTTCTTTGTCTTTTCTTTCTTCCTTGAAATTCTAATATCCACTGCTTTAATTTTTCCGCCACTTTATCCAAATTCTTTTCTTCAATTTTCACCTTTAAATCACGGACCAAACTTTTTAAAAGCTTAAATCTCGAGTGCCTTGTTAAATCTGTTCATTGTTAAATGCTCCAAAGCAATTTCACCTGATTCTGTTAGGAATGTACTGTCATCTTTATTCTGTAGCATTGCAGACTCAAGAAAATTATTTGCAGGTGTTACTTTTAAAAATGTATTTCAAAATAATTTCGCCAACTTCAATTTTTTTTTTGCAGGTTTAAATTGTGGCTTGATCCCACCACCCACCACCCCCCATTGCTTTTTATTAATTCATGGGTTTTTTGCTTTTATTTATTCATTTGTGGGATGTGGTTGTTGCTGGCTGGGCCAACGGTTATTGCCTGTCTGTAGCTGCCCTTGACAAGGTGATGGCGAGCTGCCTTTTTGGAACTGCTGCAGCCCGTGTGCTGTAGCTTAACCCACAATGACTCCATTGACAGTGCAACAGACTATTAAGGAGGACAATAATGTGTTTGCAAGTTTAGGATGTTTTCCTGGAGAATATCATCTTGATGTTGATGAAAGTGCGAGAAAAAGTCAGCACCCAGTGAGGGGAATTCCTGTTGCTGTTATGGCTGGCCTGAAAGAGAAGATAGAAGCACTTAGAAAGGAAGCAAATAATCAAGAAAGTGACAACAAGCAGCATGGCATCAGGGAAAGTTGAGTGTTTGCACTGCACCAAGGGAATTAGATTCCCTACAGTGTGGAAACAGGCCCTTCGGCCCATCAAGTCCACACCAACCCCCCAAAGAGTAACCCACCCAGACCTATTTCCCCTCTGACTAATGCACCTAACCTATGGGCAATTTAGAAAAAGAGAGAACGAGAAAAAGAGAGAGAAAAAGAGAAAAAGAAAGAGAAAAAGAGGCCAATTCGCCTGACCTGCACATCTTTGGACTGTAGGAGGAAACCGGAGCACCTGAAGGAAGCCCATGCAGAAACGGGGAGAACGTGCAAACTCCAGACAGACAGTCTCCCGAGGCTGGAATCGAACCTGGGACCCTGGTGCTGTGAGGCAGCAGTGCTAACCACTGTGAAGACATCTCACTACCTCACGCTAACCCCAGTTAATGAATCGTTTTGTCTTTTGCACTGGGCCACTTGTTCACCTTGCTCCCCATCTGTCTCTGTCAAATAAACTCCAACCCCTTTCATATCTGAAGAAGGCTCATTTTTGGACTTGAAACGTTAACCCTATTTCTGTCTTCACAGATGTTGGCAGACTTGTTGAGGTTTCACAGCATTTTCTATGTTTGAAACGGTTGTGTATTGCTGACATCAATACTTCCTTTGAAGAAAGCTAAAAAGCTGAAGATGTTATAAGAGCAGATTCATTATGAAACAATGGCTCAACTTGCTCTGGAAGTCATCACAGAACATCTAATATGCTCTTGCAATCAGACGGCACCCTATTTTCACTGAAGCATATTGGGCAAACAGAGATGAATTTACAGTGCAAGCTGGCATGTTGGACAAAAGAAACACTATAATTCTCTCAAAGGCATTGAGAAGAGTGATATTAAATGGATCGATTGTACCGAGTCTGAGGAAGACAAGAGATGTACTGTACTGACTAAACATGAGCAATGAAATCAAGGACCACATATGCCAGTGCAGGATTTCTATTGAGCCCCAAGCTAAGGAAGCTAGAGAGCCACTGGCGACGCTTACCATCCCAAGGCAAACCTTGGATGTCCATTCTGACCTTTGTGACCAGCTGATACCAACGACTATGAATGAGATTTGAGAATAGCTGAAAACGCACTTTGAATATTTCAATATTCATGCCCTTGGGATGAGAGGCAATGGCCTCAATTTAAGTGTGAAACATTCAGCTGATTCATAAAATATTGGGAAATTCAATGCCATAAATCACATCTGTCTATTGCCCATTGTTATGGAAAAGACCAGCCCCTCCCCCCCCAAACATTTTAAGAAGGTAGCCTAGAGCTCAACTTTTGCTTATTTGAAAATTTGATGTGAAGTGGGTGTTCCAGATGTGATGGAATTGGTCAGACCTCTCGACGTTAAGCAAAACACGATTTATTTAAACACTATATTTAAAATACAAACAAGTGAAAGAGGAACTTAGAATAACTTAACTATTGGAAAACTTAACCAAATAATAGATACAGTCGCCATTACTAATTGACTGTTCCAGTGTAGTAACATCCCATAACCTCTTGGCAAAAAGATAAATTCTGACACAGATTCTTACACACAATTCTCCAAACCAGGAGGAAACAGCATCAAGAGAGATTTCAGAGGAAGTCACAGTTAGGAATCATTTATTGAAGCTCTAATTCTTCTGGGACCCAAACAGGTTCTGACCGCTCCAACTAAAAAAAACTAGAAAGCCATATCTGGGAGAACTAGCTACTCCCCTTCTATTGTTACCATTTTTTTTTTAAAAAACCTAAAGACCTCCTAACTATTGACTATTGACGTAACCGCTTCTGTATCTCTGCCTTTACAACCTCTCTTCAAAGAAAACTGAGGACAAAATAACCTTTCTAAAGTGACAGCATCATCATACCATCAAATGAAAAGGTTGAGGCAGCAGTTCAAATTGCCAAAGAAGTCATAAAGAAATCAAGTAAATCATTGAATGGAGAAACACAACTGGTGCACAGTGATCAAAAACATGTCATGTAGTCCAATACAAAGAGATTACTGTCATCCTGCACCCAAACAACTCTTCAAAAGCCAAAATGAAACTCTAAAATCTGAGGTGTGTCAGGCGTGACTGACAAACTCAAGGTGAAATTAGATTCCCTACAGTTTGGAAACAGGGCCTTTAGTCCTGCAAGTCCACACTGACCCTCCAAAGAGTAACCCATCCCCCTACCCTATATTTACCCATGACTAATTCACCTAAGACTATGGACAATTTAACACGGCTAATTCACCTGACCTGCACAGCTTTGTATTGTGGGAGGAAACCCACACTGACACAGGCAGAATGTGCAAACTCCACACAGACTATCCCCTAAGGTAGAAATTGAACCCAGGTCCCTGGCACTGTGAGGCAGCAGTGCTAACCACTGAGTCACCATGCTGCCCAAATGGTAGGAAGCCAAAGTTCATTCAGACAAATCTTCCAAACCATTGCTAGAATTAGAGAGCTAGTGAGGGTATCAGCTGAGTGCTGCCAATGTGAACCTGCCCGAGTAGCATGCTGGAACCCGATGTAGAGCAGTCATCACCTACATCATCAGTTGTGGAAGTAAAAGGCTAGATATACCATTACATGAAAAGTATATTTGCATAAAGTACCTTCACAGCAGGATGTTGATCAAGAAGATGCAAACTCACGATCTGTACAGGGCACAGATCATCTATTACGCCTTGAGTTCCATAGAACCTCACAATGGAAATGGAACAATAATAATTACTATAAAAATAAGTCATCTCATCATTGGCAGTTCCTCATAGACAAGGATGACTCTCTTCCAGTCTCAGGGTGGGTCTGTATGGCTGTAAAGGTTGATGCAGCTGTTGCAGACTCTGTTACACTTGGGGAGAAAGGTGCATTGTGTGAAGAGGCGGGTGAGGCATTGATGTGGCATTGGGCTCCTTACATTGTTTTCGCCTGACTTCTGTTTTTTCCTGACAGCAGATCTCGAGATATTTGACACCTTCCTAGATGCTCCTCCTCTACTTTGGATGATCTTGGACCAGTGATTCCCATGGGTCTATGGGAATGCTGCACTTCACCGGAGAGGCCTTGAAGGTAACCCTGGGGTGCTCCCTCTGTCTGCCTGGGCCTTGCCTGCTGTTTCAAAACTGGGAGTAGAGCAGCAGCTTGGGGAGTCTTGTGTTGGTTGTGTCAATGATGTGCCCAGCCCATTGTAGCTGATTAAGGGTGGTCAGTGCCTCGATGCTGGACATGATGGCCTGGTTGAGGACGCTGGTGTTGGTGCATCTGTCTTCCCAATGGATTTAGAGGGTCTTGTGCAGGCAGCATTGGTGGTTCTGCTTCAGCACCTTGAGGTATCTGCTGTAGATAGTCCATGTCTCAGAGCCATACAGGAGAGCAGGAACCACCGCAGTTCTGTAAACCATGAGCTTGGTGTCAATCTGATGTTATTGTCTTTGAATACCTCACTTCCTCAGGGGCCAAAGATTGTGCTAGCACATTGGAGACAGTGCTGGATCTCTTCATCAATATCTGCTTTATTCGACAGGACACTTCCAAAGTATTGGAAGTAGTCAATATTCTCTAAGGCATCCCCATGGACCCTGATGATCAGGGGGTTCACTCCACAGGCCAGGTTGATGGAGGACCTTTGGCTTGTGGATGTTCAGGATGAGACATGGAGTTTAATTCAGATAAATGCGAGGTGCTGCATTTTGGGAAAGCAAATCTTATACACTTAATAATAAGGTCCTAGGGAGTGTTGCTGAACAAAGAGACCTTGGTGTGCACGTTCATAGCTCCCTGAAAGTGGAGTTGCAGGAATATTGCGTGCAATTCTGATCTCCTTCCTATCGGAAAGATGTTGTGAAACTTGAAAGGGTTCAGAAAAGATTTACAAGGATGTTGCCAGGGTTGGAGGATCTGAGCTATAGGGAGAGGCTGAACAGGCTGGGGCTGTTTTCCCTGGAGCGTCGGAGGCTGAGGGGTGACCTCATAGATGTTTATAAAATCATGAGGGGCTTGGATCCAATAAATAGACAAGGTCTTTTCCCTGGGGTTGGGGAGTTCAGAACTGGAGGGCATAGGTTTAGGGTGAGAGGGGAAAGATATAAAAGAGACCTAAGGGGCAACTTTTTCACACAGAGGGTGATACGTGTATGGAATGAGCTGCCAGAGGAAGTGGTGGAGGCTGGTACAATTGCAACATTTAAGAGGCATTTTGATGGGTATATGAATAGGAAGTGTTTGGGGGGATATGGGCCTAGTGCTGGCAGGTGGGACTAGATTGGGATATCTGGTTGGCATGGACAGGTTGGACCGAAGGGTCTCTTTCCATGCTGTACATCCCTATGACTCTATGACTCTATATGCCTCCAGAAAGATGCTGACAATGGTCTGGAGTACATCCTCTGAGATTGCTCATACATAATCATCATCGCACACTGCAACTGAATGATACTGGTTGCAGCAACTTTGCTTTTGGCTTGAAGGCAGCGGAGTTTGAATAAGTTCATGCTATTTCTGGAGGTTAGCTCCATTCCAGTGGGGAGCTTGTCGATGTGGGAGGTGAAACATTGCAGTGAGGTAGGTCGAGGGCAGTGCTGGGGTGATGATGCAACAAGTGATACAGGAATGACAATCCCCATAGAAAAGGAGCATCATCCTGATGTACAGCAAACAACAATGTACAACATGTACCATTAATAAACTGACATGATTTAAAGACTGTATGTACAAAACATGTGCAAGGATTGATGAAAACGGCAGAGGCATAAAAACAGGTGAATGCATAAGAAAAACTTGGGTAACTCACAGCCTAGATTAGAATGGTGCTGGAAAAGCACAGCAGGTCAGGCAGCAGGAAAATCAATGTTTTGGGCAAAAGCCCTTCATCAGAGGTTCTGGTTGAAACGCGATTTTCCTTCTCCTTGGATGCTGCCTGACCTGCTGTGCTTTTCCAGCACCACTCTAATTTAGACTCTGATCTCCAGCATCTGCAGTCCTCACTTTCACCTAACTCACAGCCTAAATGATAATGTATGCAATTTAAAATTTTTTTTGAATTAAAATAGGAATTATTAGGATACAAATACAATGCTGTATGAATGTACCTTCTGGTTTGTTGTAATCATGAGTCCCCTAACATTCACTGCAAGCCTCTGTCTGATAGCCAATTCAATGAAGTCACAGTAAAAACTAAACTATTGTTCTGCAATCTCAGAACACAGCCATAGCTAGGCCTTTCAGCAGTAAATAGCAAAACTACTAGTTCATCCAAAAAGTGGTGGAATCTGGAACTCCTCTTCTGAAAGGCTTTATTAGAAACAGGAGAGGAGAGGTCACAGTTAGAAACAGGAGAGGAGAGGTCACACTGCTTGGAGTATTTTATAGGCCTCCGCAAAGTTCCAGGGAGATGGAAGAGAGGATTGGCAAAATTATTCTGGATAGGAGTAAAAGGAACAGGGTGGTCATTATGAGGGACTTTAACTTCCCCAACATTGACTGGAAATGCTATAACTCCAGTACATTGGATGGATCAGTTTTTGTCCAATGTGTACAGGAGGGTTTCCTGACACAGTATGTCACAGGGCCAACAAGAGGGGAGACCATACTGGATCTGGTGTTTGGTAATGAACCAGGCCAGGTGTTTGATTTAGTTGTAGGTAAGCACTTTGGAGAGAGTGACCATAATTCGGTTACATTTAGTTTAGCGATGGAAAGGGATAGGTACTTGCCACAGGTCAAGAGTTATCGATGGGACAAGGGCAATTATAATATGAGTAGGCAAGAATTAGGATGCATAGAATGGGGTAGCAAAATGCAGGGGATACAGACACTGGAAATGTGGAGCTGGTTTAAGAGACAGATATTGCGTGTCCTTGATAGGTATGTCCCTGTCAGGCAGGAAGGAAGTGATAAAATAAGGGAACCGTGGTTTACTACAGAAATTGCATCTCTTGTTAAGCAGAAGAAGGAGGCTTATGTGTTGATGAGGCAAGATGGTTCAGATGAGGCGATGGAGAGTTACAGATCAGCTCGGAAGGATTTAAAGAGAGAGTTAAGAAGAGCAAAGAGAGGACACGAGCAGTCTTTAGCAAATAGAATAAAGGAGAACCCTAAAGCTTTCTATAGGTATGTGAGGAATAAACAGATGACTCGGGTAGGAATAGGGCCAATCAAAGACAGAAGTGGGACGTTAAGTGTGGACCCTTTGGAGATTGGAGAGGGGCTACACGAACATTTCTCCTCAGTTTTTACTCAGGAAAAGGAGAATATTGTTGAGGAGAAGAACGAGGTACGAGATATTAGACTAGAAAGGATCGAGGTTAGTTACGAACAGGTGTTATCAATTCTAGAAGGAGTGAAAGTAGGCCAGTCCCCTGAGCTGGATGGGATTTATCTGAGGATTGTCTGGGAAGCTAGGGAGGAGATAGCAGAGCCTTTGGCTTTGATATTTGAGTCGTCATGGTCTACAGGTTTAGTATCAGAGGACTGGAGGATTGCAAATGTTGTGCTTTTGTTCAAGAAGGGCAGTAGCGATGACCCAGGTAATTATAGACCAGTGAGCCTTACATCTGTTGTAGGAAAGGTTTTGGAAAGGATTATAAGAGATAAGATTTATAATCATCTAGCAAGCAACAATTTGATTTCAGGTAGTCAACATGGTTTTGTCAAGGGTAGGTTGTGTCTCACAAACCTCATTGAGTTTTTTGAGAAGGTGAGGATAGATGAGGATAGGGCAGTTAACGTAGTATGTACGGACTTCAGTAAAGCCTTTGATAAGGTTTCACATGGTAGGCTATTGGAGAAAATGCAGAGGCATGGAATTAAGGATGATTTAGCAGTTTGGATTAGAAACTGGCTTTCTGAAAGAAGGCAGCGAGTGGTGGTTGATGGAACATATTCAGCCTGGAGTCCAGTTACTAGTAGTGTGCCACAAGGATCTGTTTTGGGACCACTGCTGTTGTCATTTTTAGACGCAAGCATAGGTGGATGGATTAGTAAATTTGTAGATGACACTAAAGTCGGTGGAGAAGTGGACAGTTTAGAAAAATGTTACAGGTTGCAGGGGGATTTGGATAAACTGCAGAATTGGGCTGACAGGTGGCAAATGGAGTTCAATGCAGCTAAATGTGAGGTGATGCACTTTGGGAATAATAACAGGAAGGCAGAGTACTGGGTCAATGGAAAGATTCTTGATAGTGTGGATGTGCAGAGGGATCTTGGAGTCCATGTACATAGATCCCTGAAAATTGGCACCGAGGTGGATAGTGCTGTTAAGAAGGCATATGGTGTGTTAGGTTTCATTGGTAGATGGATTGAGTTCCAGAGCTGCAATATCATGCTGCAACTGTACAAAATGCTAGTGCGGCCACACTTAGAATATTGTGTACAGTTCTGGTCGCCATATTTCGGGAACGATGTGGAAGCATTGGAAAAGGTGTAGAGGAGATTTACAAGGATGTTGCCTGGTCTGGAGGGAAGGTCTTATGAGGAAAGGCTGAGAGACTTGGTATGTTCTCACTGGAAAGAAGAAGGCTAAGAGGGGATTTGATAGAGACATACGAGATGATCAGAGGATTAGATAGGGTAGACAGTGAAAGTCTTTTTCCTAGGATGATGACGTCAGCTTGTACGAGGGGGCATAACTACAAATTGAGGGGTGATAGATTTAAGACAGATGTCAGAGGCAGGTTCTTTATGCAGAGAGTGGTAAGGGCGTGGAATGCCCTATCTGCCAACAAAGACAACTCAGCCACATTAGGGATAAGCACATGGATGATGATGGGATAGTGTAGGGGGACGAGCTGAGAATAGTTCACAGGTTGGCGCAACATCAAGGGCAGAAGGTCCTGTTCTGCGCTGTTCTATGTTCTATTGCTGAATCAATTAATACTTTAATGACCTTGATTTCATTCGGTTATATTTTCTGGGACATAAATCAAAGGCATAAACTGATTTGAAGGGCTTCAGTCTCTCTGTTCAGTGTTAGCCTTCCATGTCAGTTCCAAGTGGAATAACATACAATAAATAGAGCAATTTTGTATTATGTTATGAGACAGTGCTAAAATGATATTCAACTGAGCTGAGATGAAAACAACAGGCACAAGTCCCAGTAATTTCATAAACACCAAACCAAAGGCATGGAGTACAGTGGATCATGAATATGATATGTTCACTGTTAATTTGATATACAGAGTTTGTGATGAGATGGGCAACGTTAATATTACTCTCTGTGATTTAACTTTACCATACTTTGACTCACAATACTATTTTGGAACATCAGTTCAAACCTGGCTGATGTAGAGCAGTGATGGGGAGGTGCCAGTGTTGGACTGAGTTGGACAAAGTTGAAAATCACGCAATCCTAGGTTTATTACTTGATGAAGTCGCAGTGTTCTGAAAGCTTTTGTTTTCAAATAAACCTGTTGGACTATAACCTAGTGTCTGGTGATTTTCAACAATGTAGAGCAGGTCTACATTTTCACTATTTCTATATGCAAAGTGACTTTGAAAATTTTCAACCTAATTCCTATAGGGTGTCAAATCACTGAACAAATTGAATCTTATATTAGTTGACGTTCACTTTAAAAGTCACTTTCACTGGAAAGATCACAGGGTGACTTCTAAGCATTCAATGTAGACTTTGGCACCAGCTCAAAGTTTGGCGAATGTTATTTTAAGTAGTTTTCATGTATCTGGATGACTGGCGAGTCTTTGGCATGGATCACAGATCTAACACTCATAGTGTCATAGAGATGCCTTTGATTTATGTCCCAGCATGGAAACAGACCCTTTGGTCCACCTTGTCCATGCCGACCAGATATCCTAACCTCATCTAGTCCCACCTGCCAGCACCCGGCCCATATCCCTCTAAACCCTTCCTATTCGTATACCTATCCAGATGCCTTTTAAATGTTGCCATTTTACTAGCCTCCACCACTTCATCTGGTAGCTCATTCCATACACATACCACCCTCTGCGTGAAAAGGTTGCCCCTTAGGTCTCTTTTATATCTTTCCCCTCTCACCCTAAACCTATACCCTCTAATTCTGGGCTCCCCAACCCCAAGGAAAAGACCTTGTCTATTTATTGGATCCATGCCCCTCATGATTTTATAAACCTCTATAAGGTCACCCCTCAGCCTCTGACGCTCCAGGGAAAACAGCCTCAGCTTATTCAACATCTCCCTATAGCTCAAATCCTCCAACCCTGGCAACATCCTTGTAAATCTTTTCTGAACCCTTTCAAGTTTCACAACATCTTTCCAATAGGAAGGGGAGCAGATTTGCATGCAATATTCTGAAAGTTGGGGAACCAATGTCCTGCTAAGATTAGCTTTCCCAAAACACAGCACCTCGTATTTATCTAAATTAAACTCCATCTGCCATTCCTCAGCCCATTGGCCCATCTCCTGTTGTAATCTGAGGTAACCTTCTTCGCTGTCCACTACCCCTCCAATTTTGGTGGTCATCTGCAAATTTGCTAATTATACCTCTTATGCTCACATACAAGTCAATTATATAAATGACGAAAAGTCGTGGACCCAGCACTGATCCTTGTGGCACTCCACTGGTCATAGGCCTCCAGTCTGAAAAAGAATCCTCCACCACCACCCTCTGTCCTCAACCTTTGAGCCAGTTCTATATCCAAATGGCTAGTTCTCCCTGTATTCCATGAGAACTAACCTCTAACTCAAAATGCAAATATGAAAAAGACCGGAATATCATTAGCAGAAGAAGTTCAGCACAAAACGTTCCTAAGCGTTTTTATTACATTTTCAAATACAACTTTGTTTGGAGACATTAGTGACCTGCAAATTGATCAAAGAACATAGCCTGTCCTTTATATAAATAACTGCATCCTCAACACAGCCCAGAAGAGGGGTATGTTTTCCCAAATTAATTGCAATAAAGAATTTGCTCACCTTCTGAAGAAAATTTCCATAGTATATTTCATTACTTTCAGCTTTCACGCTAAATATTTAGAATTGCACATTCAAACTAATTTATCATATATAGTAGAAGTAACATTTACCCCAGACCATTGAATATTCCACCTTGGCATCATCACAACGCTTTAGTCCATATTTTCCAATTGTATATCACAACTGGAAAGTAATATCCATCAATAGACATTCTTAAAGTTCTTCCTCTCAGTGACTGACAGCCTTTTTCTCATAACTGTTAACCTTCACATATTTGCCATGCCCTTGGTTTCAAGATACCCAATTGACTCAGTCTTGGAAACTTTCCAAGAAACAATTCTCTTGACTTCTAAGGGCTCTCTGCTTTAAACCAGTGGGTGCAAGTTGTAACCTTGTTACAATCAGCCATGAATGGCGGTGGACAATTTAGCAACTAACAGGACCTAACACCATATTTAATAACACATGGCTGACACATTTGCATCAACCTTCATCCAGAAGTGCCAAGTGGATGACTCATTTCAGTCTCCTTTTGAGGTACCCACTGTGGAAAAAGTCAGTCTGTCACTAATTAAACTCACTCAACATGACATCAAAAAATAGCCTTGAAAGGTTGTGGGCCTTTTAAAAAATTAATTTGTGGGATGTGGGTGTCGTCAACTGGCCAGCATTCATTGCCCATCCCTAATTGCCCTTGAGTAGGAACTGCTGTAGTCCATATGCTGTGGGTTGACTCACAATGCCATTAGGGAGAGAATTCCAGGATTTTGATCCAGTGACATGGTGATATATTTCCATATCAGGGTAGTGAATGGTTTG
The DNA here is from genome assembly GCF_037043375.1 of Chiloscyllium plagiosum. Taxonomy (NCBI): domain Eukaryota; kingdom Metazoa; phylum Chordata; class Chondrichthyes; order Orectolobiformes; family Hemiscylliidae; genus Chiloscyllium; species Chiloscyllium plagiosum. Next base: position 85,950,664 of record NW_028270139.1, on the reverse strand, counting down.
GATGGGAGCTTGCAGATGGTGGTGTCCCCATGTATCAGTTATCATTGTACTTCTCTAGAAGGAAGTGGTCATGGGTTTGGAAGATGCTGTGTAAGGATCTTTGGTCAATTTCTGCATTGCCACTTGTAGATAGTACACACTGCTGCTACTGAGTGTCAGTAGTGGAGGAAGTGTATGCCAATGGATGTTGTTGTTGTTGCCGCCATAGTGTTACCAGACCATAGGGGCTGCTCTCTCATTAGACAGAGAAGTGACTGGTGGTGATTTGACCTAAGGGCCACCGGACCTCAAGCGAGGGAAGACGTTGAGGAGCGTCCTTCATGGTAACCTCAAACCGGTGATGGGAATTGAACTGACGCTGTTCACATAACAATCCAACCAACTGAGCTAAACCAATTCCTTCTATGGATGCACTGCAAATCAAGCAAGCTGCTTTGTCCTGGATGGTGTCAAGCTTCTTGAGTATTGTTGGAGCTGCACTCATCCAGGAAAATAGGGTGCATTCCATCACACTCCTGACTTGTGCCTTGTAGATGATGGACAGGCTTTGGGGAGGCAAGTGGTGAGTAACTTGCCACAGTATGCCTAGCCTCTGACCTGCTCTTGTACCCAATGTATTTATCTGGCATGTCCAGTTGAGTTTCTGGTCAATGAGCTGAAAATGTGTTGCTGGAAAAGCGCAGCAGGTCAGGCAGCATCCAGGGAACAGGAGAATTGACATTTCGGGCATAAGCCCTTCCTGAAGAAGGGCTTATGCCCGAAATGTCGATTCTCCTGTTCCCTGGATGCTGCCTGACCTGCTGCGCTTTTCCAGCAACACATTTTCAGCTCTGATCTCCAGCATCTGCAGACCTCACTTTCTCCTTTCTGGTCAATGATAAAGTCCAGGATGTTGATAGCGGGGCATTCAGTGATTCCAACATCATTGAATGCCATGGGGCAGTGGTTAGATTGTCTCTTATTGGTGATGGTCATGCTTGGCATTTATGTGGCGTGAATGTTATTTGTCATTTGTCAGCCCAAGCCTTTATCAGCGAATATCCCCACTTCTGATCTTACGATGGAGGGATAGTCATTGATGAAACAGTTGAAGATGGTTGGGTGAGAAACTCCTCCAGAGATGTCCTGCAGCTAAGATGACTGGCCTCCAACAACCATGACCATCTTCCTATTGTCAGATATGAGTCCAAATAGCAAAGACTTTGCCCCCTGATACTCACTGATTTCACTTTTGCTAGAGCTCCTTGATGCCATACTTGGTCAAATGCAGCCTTGATGTCATGGGCTGTCACTCTCACCTCCCCTCTAGAATTCAGCTCTTTTGTCCATGTTTGAACCAAGGCTGTCATAAGGTCAGGAACCGAGTGACCCTGGCAGAAGCCAAGCTGTGTATCACTGAGCAGGCTATTGCTGAGCAGGTGCTGCTTGATAACACTGTCGATGACACCTTCCATCACTTTACTATTGATCAAGAGTAGGCTGATGAGGCGGTAATTGCCCGGGTTGGATTTGTCCTGATCTTCATGTACAAGACATATTTGGGCAATAATCCACATTGTCGGGTAGATGCCAGTGTTGTAACTACTGGAACAGCTTGACTAGTGGACCGCAATTTCTGAAGCACAAGTCTTTAGTGCTATTGCTGGAAATCTTGTCAGAACCTATAGACTTTGCAGTATTCAGAGGCTTCAACCATTTCTTGATACCATGGGGTGAATCTAATTGGCTGAAGAGTAGTATCCGAAACACGAGGGACCACTGAAGGAGGCCGTGATAGATCATTCATTCCACACTTATGGCTGAAGGTAGCTATGCATGCTTCAGCCTTACCTTTTGGACTGATATCCATCATTGAGGATGGGTATTTTTGTGGATCTTTCTCCTCCGATGAGTTGTTTAATTACCCACCACAATTCATGACTGGATTTGGCAGGAATGCAGAGTCTGATCTGTGTGTTGTGGGATCCATTAGCTTTGTCTATCACTTGCTGGTTCTGCTGTTTTGGCTTGCAAGTAGTGTTTTAGTAGCACACCAGGTTGACACCTCATTTGCAGGTATGCCTGGTGCTGCTCCTGGCATAGCCTCCTGCACTCTCCATTGAACCAGGATTGATCCCCTGGCTTGATGGTAATGGTTGAGTGGGGGATATGCCTGGCCATAGGGTTACAGATTGTGCTGGAGTACAATTCTGCTGCTATTGATGCTGCACAGCGCCTCATGGATGCCTAGTACAGAGTTGCTGGATCCTTTACACCATTTCAGAAATACTGCTGAAGATTTGTACACCAGAACTAACTGTACCCCATCTAACTGTTTCAATGCAGCTACGACATAGTCATTTACCAGACAATGTGGCAAATTGCCGAGGAATGCCCTGTCCAGGAAAAGCAGGTCAAATCTAATTTGTTTACTTACCACCCTATCTGGGCAGCGTTGATAATCAGCAAAATAACAGAGGGTTGATGACAACTTTACCAAATGGCATTTGATGCCACTTGCTTACTGATGTTCAGTTTGGGTTCCACAAAGACCACTCAGCTCCTGACCTCACCACAGCCTTGGACCATACATGGATAAATGCTTTGAACTCCACAGGTGAGATGAGAATGCTGTTCTGATATCAAGGAAGCACGAGTCTCAGTATGCCTTCAAGAAGCCCTTGCAAAAGCAGTAGTCAATGGAAATTCAGCGGAAACTCTCTGCTGAATGGAATTCTACCCTCTACCAACATTGGGGTTGCCACTTAGCTAGAAACTGAGCTGTCAAATAAACATGGTAATATTTCAGAGATTAAGATTTATGCCACAAATAACATACCTCCTGTCTCTCCTATGTCTATCCACCATCTACAAGGCCCAAACAATGTGGTGGAATGTTCTCCATCGTATCTTTAAATCATTCATGTGATGTGGGCATCACTGGCTGGACCAGTATAATTGTCCATCCCTATTTGGCTTTGAGAAAGTGGGAGTGAGCTGCCTTCTTGTTGCGCTGCAGTCCATTTGCCTTCAGTAGCATTCAAAAAGCTCAACACCATTCAAGAAACGCTGATCTGCCTGATTGACACCCCTTTCTATGTTCACTCCCTTCACCACAGATGCAAAGTGGCAGCAGTGTGTACCATCTACATAATGCACTGAAGTAATTCACTTGACTATACTCTCTGACAGCACCTTTCAAATGCCTGAACTCTACCATCTAGAAGGAAAAGGGCAGCAGGTGCATTGCAACTCAACTACCTCAAGTTCAACTTCAAGTCATACATTAGCCTGACTTGGAACTATATCACTGCTTCTTCAGTCTCATCAGCTCAATACTTGGAACTACCTTCCTATCACTAGCATGTACCTACATACTACAATCCAGTAGATTAGATTAGATTCCCTACAGTGTGGAGATAGGTCCTTCGGCCCAACCAGTCCACCCTGACCCTCTGAAGAGTAACCCACCCAGACCCATTTCTCTCTGACTAATGCACCTAGCACTATGGGCAATTTAGAATGGTCAATTCACCTGACCTGCACATCTTTGGACTGTGGGAGGAAACCGGAACACCTGGAGGAAACCCACACAGACATGGGGAGAATGTGCAAATTCCACACAGACAGTCGCCCAAGGCTGGAATCGAACTCAGGACCCTGTTGCTGTGAGGCATCAGTGCTAACCATTGAGCCATCATGCCGCCCTAGTCTGGGGAGGCAATGCATCGCCACCTGTTCAAGGACAATTAGGAATGGACAATAAATGCTGTCCGAGCCAGTGACATCCACACTTCATGAATGAATTAAAAAAAAATGACTGACCATGAATTGAAGGTTTCTCTTATGAAATGTAGAATGCAGAAACTGCCATTCAGCCTCTATGCACTGGTATTTTATCCCAAGAGTGGTCTGGACTAATCCCCTTCCCCTGTTTCTTTGTCTTGCCCCTTCATAGTCCTATTTTCTGAACAATTTCAAAATAGTTTTCTGAAACTGTCTCTCAAACACAGTTTGTGATAATAAATTCTACATTCCAACTATCTTCTGCATAACCTTTCCCATTTTGTTAAGCAGGCAGTTTGGAAACTTGTTTTTTCCTTTCTCCTTAATTCTCTCAATTACACAGATGCAACAAAAACCTATTGCTGCATTGTGCTGCCATTAATCTGGTACTGCTTAGCCTTACCATGAAATGCTAAACTTTCTGCCAGTTCATCCGTCTTCCTGCACATGACAGTGAAGCTATGAACCTGGAAAAATAACCAAATCGAATTACTTCAAATACTCTAACAAAGAAATGAATTAAATCCACCTGTAAGAACCATCTATAGTTATGTGTCTTGTAAATAATCTTGGACCTTGTTTCTATTTTGAATGTGTTATTTCAAATGGTCTGTTGTCAATACAAAAGTAACAGATTCAAGTTAGTCCTCAACCTCACCTTCACCTCATTGTTGCAGAATTTTTAATTTTTACGTTTGTTATTCTGTGTTAAATAAAGTAAATAAAATATTTATGTAGCACTTTGCAAATACAGAACTTACTTCTGAAACATTTCTGCTGTCAGACATTTATTTCACAAATGTAATCCTGTATTACATAGCAAAAAATATCACTCTGTGAATGCACATTGAAAATGTCCTGATTTAAACCGATCATTCATGTCAGTAAATCAGTTGCCATGTGCATCTGACCTCTAAACAATATTGTGTTGGATGAAAACTCTTAGCAGCAGCTTGTTCCTTCAAGTCATTCCTGTACTTCCATGGATTCTGGCCAGATCTTCAATTTGGTGTTGGTGCAATGCTGTTCTCTGTTAGAGTTCTGCATCCAATTATAAAGCATTATTTCAATTGGCATATTCAATCCCAACTCCAGCACTGATTGGTCAGAGTAACCATCCTTACAGAAGAATGATGAGTGCAAAAGACCATAAGACAAGGAGCAGAAGCAGGCCATCAAGTCTGCTCCACCATCCAATAAGATCATGGCTGATTTGCTAATCCTCAACTCCACTTTCCTGCCTTTTGTCCATAACCCTTGATTCCCTTATTGATTTTTAAAAAATGACTACCACAGCCTTGAATATGCTGAATGATCCAACTTCAACAATCCTCTGTGGTAAAGAATTCCACAGATACGCTACCGTCTTAGATGTCAAATTCCTCCTCATCTCTGTTTTAACTGTCTGGCTCTTTCGAATCTAAGGTTATGCCCTCTGGCCCTACACTTTCCACAAGGGCACGTCCTCCAAATATCTTATGTGTTTAATAAGGTCACCTCTCATTCTTCTAAATTCCAATGAGTATAGGCCCAACCTACTCAACCTCTCCACACAAAACATTCCCTCCATAGTTTGTATCAACCTATTGAACCTTCTCTGAGCTGATTCCGATACCATTAAAATAAGGGAGCTAAAAATGTCCCCAGTACTCCAGCTGTGGTCTGACTTGTGCTTTGTACCATTTTGCAAAATCTCTTGAGTTCGAAAAAAAAGCCAACATTCCAATTGTCTTCTGAACTTGGAGACTAGCTTTCTGTGACTTATCCACGATAACCCAAATCCCTCTGTTTTGCAGCTTTTTTCAATGTTTCTCCATTTCAATCATATTCAGCTCCTTCATTCTTCCTGCCAAAATACCTGACCTCACATTTTCCCACGTTGCATTCCATCTGCCAATTTTTTGCCCACTAGCTTAACCTGTCTATATCCCTCTGCAGACTCATTCTGTCAACCTCATCATTTGCCTTCCACCTATCTATGTGTCCTCCTTAAATGTGACCATGATGCATTCACTTTCCTCATCTAAGTCGTTAACATGTATAATAAATAATTGTGGCCCCAGCACTGATTCCTGTGGCATTCCATTAATTAAAAACTGGCAAAGAGAAGACTCAGCCCCTTTTAGGCCATTAGCCACCATACTTAGGTACCTTTCTAATGGTCTCAAAGCTTTGAGAAAATGTGGAGATAGGATGGGTGGATGGATGCAGGAGTGTATGACTGAGTGTGTGGGCTAGTTTAGTTTGTGGGTCAGAGGGTGGATGGGGGCGTGTGTGGTGCGTGAGTGGGCTTGTAGGTAGTTGGGTGGGTGGGAGCACATGTGAGTGAGTAAGTAGGGAGTGAGGTTGAACCAGTGACTGAGTGAGTGAGAGACTGAATTTAGTGAGTGGGGGAGCGGCTGAATGCATGGGCGATTGGGTGAGTAGTTGGATCAGGTTTAGAGAAGGCAGTGGGTGAGAGGGTCAGATGAGTTTGGGTCTAAGTGCATAACAGTGGAACTTAGAGGCAAATTGGGTCTAGGACATTAGTTGGTTTGATAGAGTATGAGGTTGAGACCTACTGGAAAGGTAATTGAGTTGGGTAGGAGAGATGATTAGGAATTCAGTTGTGGTGTTCAGTTCGGTTACATTGGCTAATGGCTAAGCTGGATGAGATATTATACCAGTGTAAAAAATCCTAAAGGAACATTGCAAAATAACCTGACTTTGTGTGGTGTGTCAATATCCAATTTTAAACCAGTGCTGCGATATAATATGAAAACAGTATTTTCTTTCATCTACGAATAATCCCAAAGAGAAATGAATGTGGATATAGCATCTGTATAGAATTAATTTAAAGAAAGATTAATGAAAGCTGCATTCTAATATGCATTTGTACCAAATTGCATGTCAAAATTATATTCCACAGAATTAATATAAATTAGATTTGTTGGTTCTAGCAGAGAATAACACACTGAAAATGAAGTGGTTGTGGCCATCTCTCTTCAACCACCTGCAATTTAATAACTATAACTTGGTTTACCTTTCATTTTTTTTTCCTTTTGAACATTAGCAAAGCCCCTGATTTTTACTCAAAGTAAATCATTTTCCAGTATAATTCATTTCAGATGATTTTTGATTGTTTTCTTGTACATAAGTGACCTTCTTTAAGGAAGGACATAAATGCGTTGGATACAGTTCAGAGAAGGTTTAGTGGACTAATATCTGGAATGAAAGGGGTGTCTGATGAACAAACTCTGGACAGTCTGATCTTATATCAGTTCTCCAACCCTATCTCTGTAGCCCTCTAAATTCATCTCTTTCAAATGTATCCAGCTCCCTTTTGAAATCTGCTATGGATTCTTCCTCAACCATTGTTCCAGGTTGTGCTTTCCAAATTCTAATGATTCTCTAGTAAAGAGGTTTCTGCTCATCTCACTCCTAGCTTTCTTGCTGACAATCTCGAAACTGTGACCTCTAGTTACTAACATACCAACTAATGGAAACAGAATATCCTTCTTTATCCTGAAAAATTGTACATAATTTTGAGCACCTCAGTAAGGTCACTTCTTAATCTTCTCTGCTCCAAGGATATGAAGCCCAATCTCTCCAACTTTTCTTTCTATCTAAAATCCCTCATACTGGTCACATTCTAGCAAATCTCCTTTGCATTCTCTCCAGGGCTTTAATGTCCTTCCTTAAATAAGGTGTCCTGAACTGAACAAAATTTTCCAAATATGGTCTGGCCAATGATTTGTAGCTATGTCATTACTTCCTTTCTTTTATATTCTATGCCTCAAGTTACAAACCCAAGGATCCAATAAGCCTTCTTAATAATTGTTTCAACTTGCCTGACCGCTTTCAGAGAATCATGCCAGTGTACCCCGAAGTCTCTGTGCTCCTGTGCTCTCCTCAAAGTTGTACCATTGAACCTGCATTGTCTGTCTGTTTTTCTTCTGCCAAACTGCATTACCTCACATTTCTCTGCAGTAAAATTCATCTGCCATGTGTCTGCCCCTTTGGGCGACTTGTCAACGCCCCTTTGAAGTCGCTCAGCATCGTCCTCACAATTCACTGTTCTCCCTAGCTTAGTATCATCTGCAAATATAGAGATTTTGCCCTCAACAATCATCTCTAAATCATTTATCTAAATCAGGACAAGCAAGGGTCACTGAACCAATCCCTTGGGGGACACCATTTTCAACTCATCTCCAATCTGACAAATGAACATCTATACCTACCTTTTGTTTCCCATCTTTTAGCCAACTTTTAATCAATTTGCCAAGGGGCCATCAATCCCAAACATTTCTAATTTGCTAACCAACCTGCCATGTGGCACCTTATCAAATCTTTTCTGAAAGTCCAGCACTACCCTCATCCACTGCCCTGCTAGAAGCAAGCCCGTGAACACAGGTTTAAACTAGCCTGGCTTCGTATTGACTGCTGGCCTTGCCTGCTACTTGTTAAATCAGAGAAGTGGCAGGCAAGGCCTTCATTGGACGTTAATTGCCCACTTAAGGGCCTCAAGTATATCAGGGTTGGCAAACCAGCCAATGCCTTCCCTACTGCTTATACAATCTTGGTGGTGCTGGAAATGGGAGATGGGTTGATGTCATGTCACCCTGGATTACTAGTCCACCAGCTTTATTTTCTGCCCATGAATGACCTGTAAAATTCTACCCTGTGGATCTAGATTGAGAGCTGAGTCAGGGATTTGGTGGCATGAAGCTAGCAGATTTGGGAGAACAGAGGGAGAGGTTTAGCATATCTGGAGGGGATGGCTTAGGGTGCCCTAATGCTGAGCCCCTGTGTCCAGAACAATACTCCAGGCCATGCAACCTTGGCGTCTTCCCAGCAGGAGGCTTTTCAGTGACTAGTAATTGTCTACTTAAGGTCTCAATGGTCAAAGGCTGGGCATTATGCCCATCAACTCCATTCTTCTGGAAATGTATTTGTGGTGGCTGGTAGGACAAAGGCACTTTAGAAAATATGGGAACCAATTTCACATATCCCTCATTTACCATTTTGCTTTAGTGGTGATGTACAAAGAGAAGATAATGGCATTATTTTTATCTAGTGAATTAAGGAGGCTATTGAAGAAAATAATCCTTGTTTTATAAATCTATTTGCACCTATTTTGTCATTTTGAACCTGATAATCCAGCTAATAAGATTGTACATTTAATCTACCTTTCTGACGAAAATAGTTATTTAGCAACGAGTGATGCATTTCAGTGGGTTCCCTGTTATCATGTCTATGATGCTAACCCTGAGAAAATATTTTGCATAAAGATCCAATATTGTGAGTTGGATTAGTTTGAACTATTTTAAGAAATTATACTGTTTCATGATACACTAACCCTCTAGCTCCCTAATTAGATGATTTTGTTGCAAAAATCCTTTTTCATTTGTTTCCACAACAGTCAACTTTGATGAAGGTTTTCTTACAATTGCTGAGTATATGTGCTCATGATTGCAGACCATCAAAACTTTGGATTCATTTCTCAAAGTGGATTATTCACTTGGTCAGATTAATGATTGAACTCTTTGATGTGAAATGTAACTTGTTGGAGTGCTTCCCAAACATGGAAAATTCACAAAATAATGTTCCTTTCTCTTTCCTTGAGTTTAATACTTCAGTTATTAATATGAACTGCAATATCATGCTTAATTTCATAACTATCATTGTTCATGTACATAGGAAGTAATCTCCCAAACCAATCTGATCGTAAGGATATCTGAAATGTAAAAATAAAGAATTTAAAGTTTTGTGTCATATCTCACCTTGTCAGTATGCCTTTATTAGATGTATTCATGATATCATCACCGCATCATCATGTGTGACCTGAGGGTATAAAGATCGTATAGTCCATCTTACTCTGGGAATCACTGGAAGAAAGGCACTCCATCGAAAGCTTGCTGCTCTATTGTAACTTATTACCTTGACATTAGACAAGACACTTAAGTGGTTGATGAATGTAATGTTTGCACACAGTAGTTTGTTCAAATCATGGCTTAGATTAGATTAGATTACTTACAGTGTGGAAACAGGCCCTTCGGCCCAACAAGTCCACACCAACCCGCCGAAGCGCACCCCATCCATTCCCCTACATTTACCCCTTTTACCTAACACTACAGGCAATTTAGCATGGCCAATTCACCTGACCTGCACATCTTTGGACTGTGGGAGGAAACTGGAGCACCCGGAGGAAACCCACACAGACACGGGGAGAATGTGCAAACTCCACACAGTCAGTCGCCTGAGTCGGGTCTCTGGCGCTGTGAGGCAGCAGTGCTGACCACTGTGCCACTGTGCCGCTTGTTGGATTCTTCAATGCAATGATATCTACATCTAATTTCTTATGTCAAAATGAGGTAACGTAAGCATTGTCACATCAGAAAAAAACACCCCATTGGAGGTAAACTTGAACTATAAAGTTTAAAGGATTCTCAATCCAGCAATTTATTCTAACTTCAATAAATTAGTCAAATGATGAATTTCATACATGAAAAATAATATTTACATCAATTTAAAATCCAAGCAATGTCAATCAATTTAGTTCAAGAGTTTAACTTCACCTTGCCATACTTCACCTTGGCATTTTATGTAAAACAAGACTTTCTTGAAATGGAGAATAGCCAATGGAATCATTATAGACCTTCTGCTACTTTGTGCCAACGCAGGATCTCTAAAAGATTAATGCACTCAATACCATTTCCTGGTCTTCCCTCACATCCTTCTAAAACTTTGCTTTTCTCATTTAGATTTCAGTCAGTTTTCACACAAAGCCACATTGAAACACATTTTCTGTCTAAAGGATGCAAAATAGCAGGTCCCTAATGTTCCTTGTGCAAAAACTTTCACGTCTGTAGCTTCTACCATCTGAGAGTCAAGACTTCAGCTATTTTGGAACAACAACATTTTCACATTCCTTTCCAAATACAAGGCATTGTGACTTGAGCGCCTTTACCTTCCACCATTATAACTAGGCAGAATCCTGGAACTTCCCCTCTTAGCAGTAGAAAATTGATTTGCGCAATGTTTGATTGTGTGTATACCTATTAATTGCTCTCTGTTTTATGTTCTGTTAGTCAGGGTGCAGGTACACCTTGGAAGCAAGAAGATGAAAGCATGGAAGCAGCACTAAGTAGAGTTTCTGCTGAAACATAGAAACAGATGTCAGCTCTGCATATCTCAAAGCATGAACACACAAAGCAGCATTGTGAATATGCCGTCATCCAACAGACTTTGGTGGTATAAGATGAAGCTCCACCACCTTCTCATGGACAACAACGAATGAGTAATATATGCTGTGAATGTCTAAATGCTGAGAATGCAGCATGACCTTTCGTGGTATAACATATTGAGTACCACAACTTTTCTGATTTAAACGCATTTATCGTAATGAAAATGTGAAATGTTGCTCTTGGCTGCATTCCCAGGAAATTCTAAGAAATTCTGAAGTTCAACATTTAATATTACAGGGATCTGCTGAGATAATATGAACTACTTTCACCATATTATGTACATTTATTCCTTAAAGAAATGCCCCTCACCAGGAACAGCAACCGACCAGCTATGTCTAGGTGGTCAGTTATCTCAGCTCCAGACATTTCTGCAGGAATTCCTCAGAGTAGTGTCCTATGCCCAACATCATGAGCCACTGCATCAAAACTATGCAAGGCTCCTTAGATACTGAACCAATCGGTGTACAACTGAAACAAGACTTGAACAATATCCAAGTTTGGGCTGACAAGTTGTCAGCAATATTTGCAATCATCTCCAATCAGAGGGAATCTAACAATTGCTGCTTGACATTTAATGGCATTATCTTTGCTGAATATCCAGATATCAAAAACCTGGGCAGTATCTTTCACCAGAAACTGAACTGGACCATATAAATACTTTGACTGTAAGAACAAGTCAGAGGTTAGAATCTTGCAGCACCAACTCATCCTCCGACTCCCCTATACCCTTTCCACCATCTATGATGTACAAGGTGATGGCAGATGATGGAATTGGAATTCAATAAAAATCTAGAATTAAGACTCTAATGATGTCCATGAATATATTGTTGATTTTCAGGGAAATCCCATCTGGTTCACTAATGTCTTAATGGAAAGAAATTGCCATCCTTATGTGGCCTGGCCTACATGGGACTCCGGACCCACAGCAATGTGGTTAACTCTTAACTATCCTCTTGGCAACTAGAAATGAGCAGTAAAGACTGGCCTAGACAGTGATGCCCTCATCCCGTGAATGTATTAAGAAAAAAATTCCTTTCCATTTCATTTTATTATTTTATCTTACTTTGACATGATTGAATTATACCTCCCTTTTGCTAGTGCCCTTTTCTGAAATTAAAGTTGCTACCTTTCTTGATAAATCATATTTTTGTTAGTTTTAAGCTATTTAGACTTAATCCCTCACAGCAGCTTTTCACCAACAAACAAACTTACAGATTTCCTGTAAGACATTACTCTTGGATTTATTTTTCAGCTTCTTTTGGTGCTCTGTTCAGAACACGTCCATACCCTGCTCTCCATACTCTTTTTAAATTTGCTGCCTCCTCTCTCAGTGCTGTGTTCAGAATGGAGCCCACTCCCACTCTCCAAACCCTGCCTTTACTACTTAAGAATACAGGAGAAAAACTAAACACCATCGTCATCACTGAAAAGGTAGAATTAGACAAACACATAGGTCTATAAAAGGTTGCTACAGAGACAATGAATGCATTGGTTGTAATTTTCCAAATATGATTGGATTCTGGAGAGGTACAAGAGGGTTGGAAAACTGTGAATGTGATTCCACTATCCAGAAAGGGAGGGAGGCCAAACTATAGATAACTATAGGCTGCAAAAACAGAAGTTGTTGGAAAAGCTCAGCAGGTCTGGCAGCATCTGTGAGGAGAAATCAGAATTAACCTTGGTGAGGAGCTTATCAACATGTAAGATAGTAACTGTTCTGAAATGAATTATCCAGATGATAGTGCCAGAGGGGCAGTATTACAGCAATGCTTGAATAAAGATAAAATAACATGATAGAAGAATCTTTCAGATTGCATTGCATGATTAGACACATTATTTCTGCTCTGTGTGAGGGTGAAAAAGTGAAGTGAATGTGATTGGCTAATATTGTAAAACAAATCTTCTCAACTGCTTTTTTTCTATAGTGCCGTCCCATATTATAAAACAAATCAATTTTTCTCTGTGTAAAAATTAGTTATCCAACTCAACATTCATATTTATGATAGTTGCTGAATGTGGAACTTTGTTGGTCAAACTATAGTATGTCAATTTGTCAATCTCATCTGTAATTGCCATCAACTTAAAGAAAGAACCAGGGTCCATACTTAGTTAAGAGTAAATCAGGTTAGTCAACTTGTAGTACTGAGTCCATAATACTGAATGGCAGGACTGCAGAGCGATGCTGATACATGATGAGGAGGACATTTTTGAACCTGTGCTGGGGGGAGCAATCTGGTTAGAAGAACGTGCCCCAGATTTCATCAGAAAATTATAAATAATGTATCCCAATAAGAGCAATATAATTCTAAATTTATACAGAGTTTGACATAATGGAGTATTGATGTTTACTTTCAATTTCTTTAAGTTAGGAAAGTAGATCAAAACTTTCAAAAGGGTTTGCTAACTTTTAATATCTGGGCACCAACAGTTAGATATACCATGCAGGAGGTTCAGGTGAAGTATTAAAAAAAATTTCAAGATGGCACTGAAGAGTGGTGACATCTTGTAAGCTCTCTACAGCAGATCTTATTCTTACATATCTTATAATCGTATTGCTGTTCTAAATGTCAATTCTAATTCTACCAGAATTACCCAACAATGTTCTCTTAAATGAGCTTTCAGATTGAAAAATTTTTCAACTGATGAGGTCTGACAACCTACGATGGAACAGCAAGTCCAGGGGAACTAAGGGTCTACCGGCTTCCCACAAGCCAGACTCCCTTGTGGAAAGCTGAAACCGAGCCTGACCGGAGCAGGAACAAAACCTGACTCCACGGTGACCCAATATCGAGGAGGCCTGACCGAACCAGCCGCTAGAACCCGCCCAGAACACTCAGGGCCGTGTCGGGTGCCCAGGACCCCATGAAGAGCACACACTTACCTCTCGGAGCAGCAGACTTTCCTCACCACTGCCCCGGATTGACTAAGAACGGCCCCCTACCCAGGAAACATGGAAGATGTGCTGGACTTCAGGTGAGACTGAAACACCATGGTTTCAAGCTGCCTCCTCCCCAGAATACACCTGGTAAATGCCCATGCCACTGAGAACAAAATGGATGAACTTAAAACGAGATTTGTCTTCAAAAGTGAATTGAGATACTGCTGCGCTCTGTTTTACAGAGATTCACTCCTGCTACATCTGACTGTACTTTACAACCTGAGGGTTTCTCAGTTCACCAAAAGGACCGCCCAGCGTCCTTGGGCAAGGCAAGGGGCGGTGGGTTCTGCCTCCTTATCAACACCTCCTGGTGTCAGTTGTGGTGACCCTGGTGTGTTACCTCTCCCCGGACCTCAAATATCTTACAGTAAAGTGCCCTCCCTACTACCTGCTGTGTGAGTTCATTTCCACTATCCTGACAGTGGTCTACATCCCAGCCTGGCAGAAGAGTGCACTTGATGAAGTATGCAATGCTACAACGTGTCTTGTGACAGAATACTCCGAGGCCTTGTTCATCATAGCTGTTGACTGTAATCAGGCCAATCTCTAGAAAATACCACCTCAATACCATCAACATGTCTCCTGTCCCACCAGAGGTCCAAAAATCCTTTACCATTGCTAAGGTGCCTACTGCTGCATACCCCAACAACACTTTGAAAAACCAGATCTCAACACTGTGCTCCTCCTCCTAGCTTACAAGCAGCAACTGAAGCATGAGCACCCAGTACAGAAAGTAGGGCAGTGCTGGTCTGAGGCAATGGAGGGGCTTCCACTGACTGCTTAGAATAAGTGGACTGAATGGTTCGCATTCAAGAACCTAGTGACAGACTTTATCAGTAAGTGTGTAGAAGACTGTACAATAAAGAAATTATTCTGAACGTTCCCCAACCAGAAACCATGGAGATTCACTCCCTATTGAAGTCCAGGTCTGATGTGTACAAGTCGGGCAACCCTGACCTATACAGGAAATCCAGGTACCACCTTTGTGAGACCATCAAAGACACAAAGAGGCAATACCAAACTAAGCTTGAGACCCAGACTAACCATGCAGACAGCCGTTGTTTGTGGTAAAGCTTACACGATGCAATGGGCTACGAAGCGAATTCAAACCAAATTGTGGGCAACCGTACATCTCTACCCGACAACTTCGCTTTGAATAGAAGGTCAGTGAAATGATGCCGTCTATCCCAACATCCTCGGATGCACCTGTACCCATGGCCACCGCTGCAGACATCAGATCAGCTTCTTGAGACTGAACCCATGGAAAGCAACTGACTGGGAGTTTCCAGCCATACACTCAGATCCTGTGCGAACCACTGGTGGGAGTATTTGCTGACATCTTTAACCTCTCCTTGCTATAATTGGGAGGCCCCACCTGCTTTAAGAAGATCATCATCCCAGTGCCAAAATAAATGCACGTAGCAAACCTCAATGAGTACCGTCCAACAGTTCTGACCTCCATAATTATGTAATGCTTCAAGAGGTTAGTCATGGCTCACATCAACTCCAATCTACCAGCCTGCCTCGATCCCTTGCAATTTGCCTACTAGGGCAACACACACCATACCTCTGGCCCTACACTCGTCCCTGGAACATCTGGATAACAAGGATACCTATGTCAGGCTCCTCCTTATTTACTACAGCTCCGCCTTCAACACCATAATTTCAAACAAACTCATCACTAAACTCCAAGACCTAGGTCTCAACTACTCCTTCTGAAATCAGAGTTAAAGTTTTGTGTCCGATGGTCCTTCCTCAGAACTGAGGAACTTCCATCCATTGACTCCATCTGTATTTCCCATTGCCTCGGGAAAGTAACCATCATAATCAAAGATGCCTCCCATCACTTTTGAACAGACCTCTCAAATGCTAATTCTGATCTTGCTCTCTGCACCTTTTCTGCGGCTGTAACACTGCATTTTGAACTCTGTTCTACTTTCCAATTGCACTTTGTATGGTATGATCTATCTAAATAACATGCAAAACAACACTTTTCACTGTGTCTCGGTACATATGGCAATCATCAAGTATAAGCTGTGTTATGATAGTGGTAAAATTTGGATTATCCATTTTCAACTTCCAGCATTTGATTTTTAATATTTGGCACCTTCCATGCATTAAAATGGTTTTAAAAAGGGAAAAACATTGCTTTACAGTAGCTTTAGAGCTCACCAGACCACAGGTTCAACCAGGTGAAAAAGGTATTAATAAATAATATGGAGCCTGATATGAAATTAATATGTCATCAAAATTATTTAAAATAGCCACACACATCAGTAACTGTTATTTAATTTACACTTTTTTGGAATTTATCCTTAATGGAATGGAAGTTACATATAGATCATCAAGCTTGAAAAAAAAAACCCCAATAAAGCTAGACACATGAATTCACAAATGAACTGTATTTCAGGTAACTGCTTTTTGGACAACAGCAGCACAGAGAGAAATCTTATCAATTCATAACCACAGGAATGGAAGGTTTTCTCTCTCTCTTCCTGTTAGTTTTTATTCAGGGCCTCAAAAGGCAATATCTAGTCAAAAGTAAATCAGAAAATATGCATTAATTAGAAACTCATAAGTATCTGCAAATTTTGTGAATGCTGAGGATCTAAGTTATCAATACTGCAAGCAATCAAAGGATTTTTAAATGGTATAGTATTGAATATTTTTTGTACATATAATCTCTTATTTTAAAAATAAATATTATACCCATATATAAACATAAGAATACAGTACATGAATTCAGAGCAGGTTTAGGGCACTCAGCCAGTTGAACCTGCTCTGTCATTCAATAACAGCATGGATAATTTGTTTACTCCACATTCCCACACACCTTTCACCCTTGCTTATCAAACATCTATCGTCCTTTGCCTTAAAATATTCAAAGATGCTGCTTCTACTGGTTTTTGTGGAAGAAAGTTCCCAAGACTCTGTGAGAGAGAAGCTTTTTTAATCCCTACCTAAATGGGTAACCCATGATTTTTAAACAGAGGCACTTAGTTCAAAATTCTCCCAAAAAAGGAAACATTCTTTCCATTATCCATCTTGTGAAGACCTCTCATGACTTTATATGTTTCAATAAAGTTGCATCTTATCCTACTGAACTTTAGCAGATATAAGCCGAGCCTGTCCAATGTTTCCTCACAAGGTAACTCACTTGTTCCAGGTATCAGTCCTGCAAACTTTCTTTGATCTGTCCCCAATTCGTTGACACACATCCTTAAATAAGCAGACCAATACTGTACGTAATACTCCAGATGTCGTGTCACCAATGTTCTGTATAACTGAAGCATATCTTCCCTCCTTTTATATTAAATACCCTTTGCAATAAAATCAGCATTCTAATTACTTGTTCCGTCGTTCACTGATCTTTTACGATGAATGCAAGAGGGCATTCAGATCGTTTTGCATCCCACAGGTCTGAAACCTATCACTATTTGGACAATATGCTTCCTTTTCGCTCTTCCTCCCAAGTGAACAATTTAACTTTTCCCAATATCAAGGGTAGTATTTCACTGTTGAGATCTTTTCCCACTTGCTCAATCTATTCATATCCTTTGTATCATCCTTATGCCCTTTCAAAATGTAAGCTCAAATCTGTCTTTGGGTCTTCAGAAAATTTAATGACCATCCCTTCACCTTTTTCAACCAACTCATTTATGTAAATTGTAAAAAGTGAATGACTCCACACTAATCTTAGTGGAACACCACTTACTACACCTTACCAATCAGATAAAGACCCAATTATGCCTACCTTTCTGTTTGCTATCAGCTAGTTAGCCTTCTGTCGAGGTTAGTTTGTTACCCCTGGACTATGAGCTTTTATTTTCCACAATAACATTTGATGTGACACATTATCAAATATCTTCTGGAAATTTTGGTACGTTATATCCATTGGTTCTCTTTATCCACAGCACAGATTGCTTCCTCAACAAACTCCAACAAATCGGTTAGACATGATTTCATTTTCAAAGAACTGTGTTACTCTCCATGATTACTTTAAACTCTTCTCATTGCCTTGCTATAATATCTTTAATAATAACTTTTGACCTCTTCTTTATGACCAACGTTAAGTGAGTTGGTCTGTAGTTTCCTGCTTCTCATTCTCCTTACATTTTTAAATAAATATGTTACATTTGTTTTTTTCCAAATCTAATGGAGCCTTCCCTGAATCTAGGGAATTCTGGAAAATTAAAACCAATGGATCAACTATCTTATTAGTCAAAGACAACTGAAAAAACTGCAGATGTTGAAAATCAGAGACAAAAACAGAAATTGCTGGAAAAGCTCTGCAGGTCTGGCAGCATCTGTGGAGGGAAATCAGAGTTAACATTTCAGGTCAAGTGATCCTTCCTCAGAACTTCCCCAGTAACTGTTCTTATTAAAGTTTAAAATGTTACTTTTGGATTTACATTTCCCTCCCTCAATCTGAATGTAAAATTCAATCATATTATGATCATTGCCATTTTGAGGTACCTTCACTGCAAGGATATTAATTAAAGCTACTCCATTACACATGTCAGGTATAGTACAGCCTGCTCTCTAGTTATCTCTAGAATATGGTATTCTGAAAAACTATCCTGAAAACATTTTATGAACTCCTCATCGAAGTTACCTTTGCCCATCTGGTTTTTAAAGTCCATATGTAGATGAAAATCTCCCATGATTGTCATGACACTTTTGACAAGTTCCCATTATTTCTTTCTTTATATTTATTTTTGTACCAGATGCTCTTTTCTTTTTTAAAAAAATTTACATCTCTGTTCGTATATATATTTGCTGTTTTACTGTTTTTTACAGGGTTAAGAAGACATAAATTTTATCTTTTGTTTACTAAAGAAAGGCTTGCAATTTGCGCCTTTCTGAACTAGTGAACTACATTTTAATTGTTGTGTTACACAGCTGTGTGCTAAAATGAATTAAACCTTTTAGTGTGGCCAACTGAGGGGGTTAGCAAGACAAGAGCCAACCACTCCACAGCTGGTCATAACAGATGGCAGCCATCATCACAGTAGGAAAACACACACAGCTCTTACTCCTGTCACATAAAGTCATGTGTTAGGATTCATTCAGCTTACTTTCCAATCAGTATTATTTTGGAGATTTATATTGTTAATAAAGCAGAAACAGCAATGGCACTTAACACACACCACACTATGCCAAGCTGCCTGACATTGGTTCTTGCATCTATCAGTGTTACTCATTTTCAGGAGTTGTTTAAATCTCACATGTGCCATTAGGCATTGGTAACACGGATTCATTATTTTTGTTTGTTTTGTCCCTTGGCGTGCAATCCATTTTCGTTCATTTTTCATGTGTTTGGCCCTCAATATCAGGTAATGTCTGCATCAGGTTTTGAGCTACCTGCACCAAATTCCTGTTCACCTCTGTCAAGGTGGGAGCTCCCAACCACTCATGCAAGTACATAGATTTATTTTGGCTGCACTATAGACAACCTGGTTCAGACAGGTGTGTGAGTGAGCTACACTGCAGCTGGTTACAATACTTACTGTAACACCATCAGATATAGGAGCACATGGCCATTCAGGCCATCAAGTTACTCAGTCATTTGATCATGGCTGATAATGTTTCTCAAACCTAGTCTCCTGCTTTCTCCCCATAATCCTTGATCCTTTTATCAATCAAGAACTATGTTCTTCTGTTTTAAATGCACTCAATGACCTGGCCTTTACAGCCTTTTGTGGCAATGAATTCCACAGATTCACCACCTTTGCCTGAAAAAGTTCTCCTCAGCTCAGTTCTAAAAGGTCATCCTATCACTCTGAGGCTGTGCCCTTGGGTCCTAGTCTCTTCTACTAGTGGAAACATGTTCCCAGCTCCACTCTATCCAGCAATCTCAGATTTTGTAAGTTTCTATCAGATTGCCCCTCATCCTTCCAATCTCCATCGAGTGCAGTTCCACAGTCCCCAAATACTCCTCATATGAAAAGCCCTTCATCATCGGGATTATTCTTGTAAACCTCCTTGGACAGCCTCCAAAGCCAGTAGATCCTTCCTTAGACATGGGGCCCAAAACTACTCACAATATTACAAATGTGGTCTGACCAGAGCCTTATACAGCCCATTCTTGTTTTCTAGCCCTTTTGAATAAATGTTAACATTGTTTTTGCCTTCCTAACTGCCAACTGAACCTGCATGTTAACCTGAACTAACATTCCCAAGTCCCTTGCTGCTTCAGATTTCCAAAGCCTTCCCTCTTTAGAAAATAGTCTATGTTTCTATTCTTCCTACCAAAGTGCATAACCTCACACTTTTTCATACTGTATTCCATCTCCCACTTCTTTGCCCATTGCTTGAGCCTGTTCAAGTCCTTCTGCAGACTCTCCACTTCCTCAACATTATTTGTCCTTTCACCTTTGTGTCATCTGCAAATCTATCATCAATGCCCTCAGCTCCTTCATCCAGATTGTTAATGTATAAATGAATCATTGTGGTCCTAATACTGACTCTTGTGGAACTCCACTAGTCACTGGCTACCATCCTGAAAAAGATCCCTTTATCCCTACTTCCTGCCTTTTGCAGTCAGCCAATCCTCTATCCATGCCCACTACCCTTGCCTCTAACAACATGGTCTCTTATTTTACTTAACAGCCTCTTTTACGATATCACACCCACTGACTCTCCTTTGTCTAATTTGCTCATTACCTCCTCTAAGAATTTTAACAGATTTGTTAGGCATGACCTCCCTTTGATAGAGCCATTCTATTTTCCTTTCCAAGCACTTCGCTATCTCATTCTTAGTAATGGAATCTAAAATCTTACTAGCAACCAAAGTCAGGCTACCCACACTATGGTTTCCTGTCTTCTGCCTCCATCCCTTCTTAAACAGGGTGTTACATTATCCATTTTCTAATTCTCCAGGTCCCCCTGACTGGACTGATTCCTGAGAGGTCACCACCAAGCATCTACAATGTTCTCAGCTATCTTCTTCAGAACTGTAATCCATCTGATCTGAGTGACATATCCACCTTCAGACCATTTAGCTTCTCCAGCAGCTTCTCCTTAGTGATGGCCACACTCTAGTCTGCCCCTGCAGCCACCCCCTTCCCCAACTCTCTTGAAATTTTGATATGTTGCTGGTGTTTTCCACTGTGGAATCTGATGTAAGGTACCTGTTCAGTTCTTTCACTATTTCTTTGTTCCCATTATTACTTCTTCAGCCCCATATTCTAGTGGTCTAATGTCAACTCTTGCCTCTCTCTTACCTTTGATATATGTAAAAAAAAGACTTCTTCAATCTTCTTTTAAATTACTTGCTAGATTGCTCTCATATTTCATTTTCTCCCTCCTTATTGTTTTGTTAGTTATCTTCTGCTGTTTTTAAAGGTTACTCAATCTTCCAGCTTCACCAAATTGTATGTTTTCTCTTTTACTTTTATGCAGTCCCTGGCTTTCCTTGTCAGCCACTGTTGCCTGGTTCTCCCCTCAATATATTTCTTCTTCCTTGGGATATATTTCTGCTGTGCTTTCTGAATTACACCCAAACACTCTTGCCATTGCTGCTCCACCACCTTCCTTGCTAGGGTCACCTTCCAATCAGTTATGCCCAGCTCCTCCCTCAGGTGTTTGTAGTCACCTTTACTCAATTGTAATACTTCTCCCTTTCAAACTTGCAGAGTGATTTCTATCATCTTATGGTCGCTGCCCACTAGGATTCCTTCGCCTAAAGCTTCCTAATCAAATCTGCATCATTACAGATCAGTAAATCCAGAATTACCTGTTCCCTAGTGAGCTATACTACGATCTTCTCCAAAAAAGCCATCTTGTAGACATTTCACAAATAGCTTTTATTGAAATCTGCTACCAACCTGATTTTCATAGTGCCAGAGACCCAGGTTCAATTTCAGCCTCAGGCAACTGTCTGTGTGGAGTTTGCACATTCTCCCCACGTCTGCATGGTGTGCTCCAGTTTTCTCCCACAGTTCAAAGATGTGCAGGTTAGGTAATTTGGCCATGCTAAATTGTCCATAGTGTTCAGGGATGTGTAGATTAGGTGCATGAGTCAGGAGTAAATGTGGGGGAATGGGTCTGGGTGGGTTACTCTTGGGAGAATTGGTGTGGACTTGTTGGGCCAAAGGGCCTATTTCCACACTGTATGGGTTCTATGATTACTGTAATAATGCCTTTCTTACTTCCCTTTTCTATGTCCTGATTTATTTTCTTCCCCACATCCTGACTACTGCTAAGAAGCCTGCAGGTAATTCTCACTAGGGTCATTCCTACTTCTAAGTTCCTTAACTCTACCACACAGATTCTATGTTTTTCAACTCTACAACATAGAATTATAGAGTCCCTACAGTATGGAAGCAGGCCATTCAGCCTATTGAGTGTACACTAACCCTCCAAACAGCAGTCCACTCAGATCCAATACCTGACCTTATCCCTGTAGCCCTGCATTTCTCATGGTTAATCCACACTTCTTGCTATTGATTTAATTTAATTTCTTCAAAACAAGGCAACCTCACCCCCTCTGCCCATCTGCCTGTACTTTCAATTGGATATTTATCCTTGGATATTTAGTTACTCCTTCTCTCACCCTTTAGACACCCTCCTATCCCTGACCACTAACCAAATTTGTGATAGTTAGTCTGCCTCCTGAAACAAAGCATCCAGCTGGCTCTCCTCTTCCCTGATGTGCCACAGTGTTCTACTCATTTGAGCTATTTTGTGGGTGGGGGAGGAGGTCAGAAGTGTGAACCTCCCTAATGACATTGTGGGTCAACCTACAGCAGCTGGACTGCTGCGGTTCAAGAAGGCAGCTCACTACCACCTTCGCAAGAGCAACTCTGGATGGACAATAAGTGCTGACCCAGCCAGTGGCACCCAAATCATATGAATGAATAAAAAAAAAGAAGAGCTGGAGAAGCTGCCAATCAGCCCTTTTCATATTTGCACCCTTCAAAAGAGCATAGCTAACCTGATTTTGGCCTCTACTATTTCTAGACCATGACATCCCCCACTGTCAGCTCCCCAGCTGCCTTGAATTTGTTGAGCCTTGAAGGAATTTTATATCCTTCAATGAGATCAACTTTCATTCTTCAAATTTCTCGAAAACACGGACCCAATCTCCTTAATCCCTTCTCACATGACAATAGCACAATCCTAGGAATCAGTCCAGTTAATCTTTGCTGTAATCCTTCTATGGCATATTTCACCCAATCTCAAGTGCTCTAAATTTGTTTTTTAACCTCTTTGGAAGCTTGTCAAAAACAGGCGTAAAATTCAAGCACATCCCAAGTACTGGCTCCTCCACATCTATTGTTACAACCAGACTCCGGTGAGGTTCCCCACTTCTTTATGGTTTCAGGTTTGACACCCCAAACTTGGCTCCTCTTCCTTGTTCACTCATTGATTAAAATAGTATCCCTTTCCTGGTGGGAAAAAAAACTCTGAAAGAACTGTAAATGCTGGAAATCAGAAGCAAAATCAAATATTGCTGGAAAAACTCAGCAGGTCTAGCAGCATCTGTGGAGAGAAAGCAGTTAATGTTTTGAGCCCAGTGACCCTTCTTCAGAACTGATTGTAGCCAGGAAAGGGTTGGTTATATACAGCATACTGCAGGTGGGGTGGGGGAAGGAGTAAACGGCAGTGGAGATGGAGAGAAAAACAAATGGACAAACAAAGGAATGGGTAAAGATCAGCCTGAGAGAATCAATAGCTGGTAATGGGGACCATTCATGGTTGACAATGGGATGTTTGTGAGCTGTTGTGCTTGCATTGAGTTTAACTGGAGCACTGCAGCTAGCCTGAGACAGAGATGTTGGCCAGGGAACAGGGTGGAAATAGCAGACAACTGGAAACTCAGGGTCATCCTATGGACAGAAGGTAGGAGTTCTGCAAAGTGGTCGCCAATCTTATGCTTTACTTCCCCAACGTAGAAGAGACCACATTGTGAACAGTGAATAGAATTAGAATTAGCTTTACTGTCACATGAGTATAGGAAAAGTTTAAAAGTCGCTAGTTATAGTGTCATCTAAGGTACAAAAGTACCTAGGTACAGTTTCTTAAGTACAATTTCTATGGAAAAAATTGGAAAAACAAAGAAATAAAAAGTACAACATTGCAGACCTTCACGTAGCACATGGTAGACTAGATTGAGAGAAATGCTGCTTCACCTGGGAGTCCTGTTGGGGGCCTTGGATAATGAGGAGGAAGGAAGTAACTAGAAAGGTGCTACTCCTTTTGTGGTTGTATGGGAAGGTGCTGTAGGGCTGTTGGGGGATGTTGGGAGTGGAAGAGGGTACGGAATTCTTGTCTGGAATTGGAAAGGTTTATCGATTTCGCTCCCAACTTCCACCCTTGCCTCACTTTCATCTTGGTTGTCTGCAGGGAACAGTTCCTGTGGAAGGCTGACATGGGATGCAAGGATATATGAGTCTGGTGGTGGCTTAACGCTGGCTTAATGAGAAGCAGCTAACAATCCTCTGGATGTGGACGCTGGTGGGATGGCAGGTCAGGGTGAAGGGGACCCTACCACTGTTGTGGGAAGGAACAGAGGCTGTGAAGAACATAATGTGGGAGATAGCTCAGATATAACTAAAGGCCCTGTCAACCAGGGTGGTGGAGAATTCTTGGTTGAGGAAGAAGGTGGACATTTTGGAAGTCCCATTTCAAAAATGGCATCATCAGAGCAGATGGGATGGACATGTAGAAACTGGGAGAATGGAATAGAGTCTTTACAGGAAGCAGGGTGTAAAGACATATAGTCAAGGTAACTGTGGGAGTCAGTCCCTTTTTTTGTGGATACCTTTTTCCAGAATCAAAATTAACTTATGCTTTAAAAGAAGCTAATTTAATCACCCTCCTCCACTTGGCTGAGCTCGTCCTTGCCCTCAACAACTTCTCTTTGAACTCTTCTCATTTCCTTCAAGTCAGAGGGGTGGCCTTGGGTACATGCATGGGCCTCAGGTATACCTGACTCGTCTTGGGGCACGTGGAACATACCTTGATCAAGTCCTATTCTGGCCCTGAACCCAAACCTCTTTCTCCAATGATATCATTGAATTAGAATTCCTACAGTGTGGAAACAGGCCCTTCGGCCCAACAAGTCCACGCCGACCCTCCAAAGAGTAACCCACCTAGACCCATTCCCCTACCCTATATTTACCCCTGACTAATGCACCTAGCCTATATATCCCTGAATGCTATGGGCAATTCACCTAATCTGCATATCTTTGGATTGTGGGAGGAACCCAGAGCACCCAAAGGAAAACCACGCCGACACAGGGAGAATGTGCAAACTCCACACAGATAGTCTCCCAAGGCTGGAATTGAACCTGTGTCCCTGGTGCTGTGAGGCAGCAGTGCTACCCACTGAGCTACCATGCTACCTAATCATGAGTGACTTCAATGTATAGGTGGACTGGGAAAATCAAGTTGGTGGTGGATCTCAAGAAAACGTATTTGTGAAATGTCTACAAGATGGCTTTTTAGAGAAGGTTGTAGTAGAGCCCACTAGGGCACAGGTAATTTTGGATTTGCTGATGTGTAATGAGGCAGATTTGATTAGAAAGCTTTAGGCAACCCTGCTACCCTGCTTCCTTCTCACGTCTAGAATTGGAAAGGTTTATCAAATAAGGGGTAGGCCACTTAGAACAGAGTTGAGGAGAAACTTCTTCACCCAGAGAGTGGTGGGTGTATGGAATGCTCTGCCACAGAAGGCTGTGGAGGCCAAGTCTCTGGGTACTTTCAAGAGAGAGTTGGATAGAGCTCTTAAGGATAGTGGAATCAAGGGTTATGGGGATAAGGCAGGAACAGGATACTGATTGAGATGATCAGCCATGATCATAATGAATGGTGGTGCTGGCTCGAAGGGCAGAATGGCCTACTCCTGCACCTATTGTCTATTGTCGATTGTTATTGAAAATTTTGCTCCCAACTTCCACCCTCCCCTCACTTCCATCTGGTCTATCTTTGATGCCTCCCTTCCCTTCCTCAACGTCTCTGAATCCATTTCTGGAGATGGACTGGTCAGTAATATCCACTATTAACCAACTCACTCCCACAGCTACCTTGACTATACATCCTCGCACAATGTTTCCTGTAAAGACTCCATTCCATTCTCCCAGCTCCTCTGTCTCCACAGCCTCTGAAATGTCTACATTCTTCCTCAAATGAGGATGACCAGCACTGTTGTTGACAGGGCCCTCAACCAAGTCTGACCCATCTCCCTCACTTCTGCCCTCACCCCCTCTCTTCCCTCCCACAACAGCAATAAAGTTCCCCTTGTCCTTTACCTATCATCCCACCAGCATCCACATCCAGAAGATCAGCAGCCACCATTTCTGCCACATCCAGTGAAATACCATCATCAGACACATACTCCCCTCCTCTCTCCTATCTGCCTTCCGCAGGGACCTTTACCTCTGGTCTACTCTTGCTTCACTCCCAACAACCCCCACATTCCCAGAGCACCTTCCCCTGCAACTGCTGAAGGCGTAACACCTGCCCATTTACCTCCTCCCTCCTCAGTATTCAAGGATCCAAGCATACCTTCCAAGTGAAGCAGCACTTTACCTGCACTTCATTCAATCTAGTCTACTGCATTGGCTGCTTACATTGTGGTCTCCTCTGCATTGGGGAAGTGAAGCATGGACTGGGTGACCACTTCACAGAACATCTATGTTCTGCCGCAACAAAGACCTTGGGGCTCCAGTTGCCTGGCACTTTAACACACCTACCTGTTCCCTGGCCAACATCTCTGATTAAGGCTTGTTGCGGTGTTCCAGCGAAGCTCAGTGCAAGCTGGAAAGAACAATATCTTGAGAACCCTATGGTTTTCAGGACTCAATATCGAGTTCAATAATTTTAGGGCCTGAAGTTCCCGATGTCCTAGCCCACTACCACACACACCATAGTCTGCCATTACACTTTATCTATTGTTAGCCTCTAACAGTCTCCATTAACAGCTATTCACCATCTCAGCCAGATGGCTATCAACTCCTTTAATGCTCTTCTCTCTCTTTGGGCTCTATCCCTACCAATAGTTTACCCCTTACTCCCTCCCCACCCTATCTCCTGCATATAAACTGACATTTCCTAGCTACCATCAGTTCTGAGGAAGGGTCACTGGACCCGAAATGTTAAATGTGATTTCTCTTCATAAATGTTGCTGGACCTGCTGAGCTTTTCCAGCAAACCACTGTTTATGTTTCTGATTCACAGCATCTGCAGTTCTTTCAGCTGTTATTTGCTAATTTCATCATGTTTTCTTGAAATAGCAAATTGAATGTATTAATTACTAAATACGCAAAGAATTAGTGACACAAAGCACATACACAGAGATCAGAACCAAGAGGTGAGTCCAAGAAAGATAAAAGTTAAAAAAAGACATAAACAGGTCGTTCTCATATGAAGCATGTTTCAGCAGCACGATTGGCTATAACATTGCTGAAGACTTAGGGAATGGTAATTTTGAGAACAATAATCTCTGTTCATAATTGCATGATTCCAGCGGTGATCATTTCCCACGCTTCATTCTGTGCAAGTGTTGATGTCAGCTGCCATCAGAGCATGTGCCAGTACTATGCATTGAACAGCATCATCTCAAACATTAAACTAACGAATGTTCATTACTCTCCGGCTGAGACAAGAATATTATTGTAAAATTCCTGTATAAACCCTGTATAATTTCTGCAGGACTGCATTATTCTTATAAGTAACACTTGCCTTTCTAATTTATTCTTGTACCTACATATCGCACAATCAACTCCTAGATTATCTTTTTATTTGCAAAAATGGAGGGGCATAGTGACAAGAATGTTAACAGGAAGCGTCCTGGTGATAAAATTGTAGCTTCTCCCAGATTTTTTTCAAGATTTTAAAGAATGTGAACTGTCAGAGATCCCAAAGATCAGACAGCATTGTATTGTCTTTGCAAAGCAGGTTGGCTTTGGAGAGTAGGAAGTGAGGATATTGAAGAGCTGCTTGAGCTCCACTCTGAAGACCTGTCTACACTATGGGCTTTTCAATGGAGATTCAGTAATATTGATTTTGCTAGTTGGACAGTCAGCTTCACAACCGTTAGTTTTACAGATTAGTTGAAATTCTGTCATTCTGATGCCTTTTGATGTGATGCAATTTCAGTATTCAGAATGATAGAGAGGCCTTTGTTGGTCTTACTTCCTTTTTAATTCGTTTGTAGCACTGAGTTAGAGAGTGTCTTAAATACAACAGAGTGACAAGGGGATAGTTCTTTGACAATGGTGTTCACAGCATGCAAACTTTCAAAACAGGCTAATACATGCAGAAGTGCTCAGTCTCACTACTCTACTCCAGTAGAGTTGAAGCTGGCCTTATAACTCCAGTCCTAGTTTTCAAGGGGAAAAATGCAAAATGTATATGTCATGTGGGACATAATCTAAAGGGAGTCACTTGCTGCTGGGCAGAATATCATCAACCCCTTGTTCACTTTGTAGTCATAAGAAATCACAATCCAGTTTATCTGAAGTTTCTTTGACAATTGTAGGTGATATATCGCATTGATCCCACATAGGTTTTTTCACACTGCACTTGTTGTCACTGCAGAAGGTCTCTTTCAAAAAATTGCTTTGGAATTAAGTGCTGAAAATGTCCACAATATTGACACATTGTCATGATACTATTCTGTGAGTTGCATCCTTGAAAACTTTAACAGGTTGGTCAAGCATTTTTTCCCCTTCACAAAGATATGTTGACTTTACCTAAGAGTACCATTATTTTCAAAGAGTGGTTATTACACTTTTATAGTTAATATCAACATTTGCAAAAAAGCATTTAGAAGGATGTTACAGAGACAGGAAGGTTCGAGTTAGGCTGGGATTCTTTTTTTGACACATAGGATCCTGAGGGGTGACCTTATAGGAGTTTATAAAATCATTCTTCCTAACTGCACACAATTTCATGAATGCTCATGTAGTCTGCAAACATATTAATCAGACAATCAGAGAACATATTTTCCATTCAAATTACTATAATCATACAAAACAAAAACAGAGGTCCTTGTAGAACACCATTGGTCACAGACTTACAGTCAGAAAACTCCCCTCCACACCCCTCTGCCAAGCCAATTTTGTGTCCAACTTACCAACTCACATTGGATTCCATGTGACTTCATCTTTTGCACCAACATACCATGAGGGACTTCGTCAAATGCTTTAGTAGAGACCATGTAGACAACATCCATGCCCTATAGTCATCAATTATTTTCTTCACTTCCTCAAAAAATCTCAGCTAAACTCCTTGCACAGAGCTATGATGACTAGCCTTAAGAAGTCCATTCTTTTCCAAATGTGAGTAAATCTTGTCCCTATGTATCTTCTCCAATAATTTCCTTCCCATTGATGCAAGGCTCATTGGTTTGTAATTTCCTGGATTATCCCTGTTGCCCTTCTTAAACAAAAGGAACAAAGTGGCTATTCTTCAGTCTTCTTGGACCTTGCCTGTGGCTAAAAAGGACACAAATATTTTTGTCAAAGCCACAGCAACCTCATAGAATCCCTACAGTGTGGAACAAGCCATTCAGCCCAACAAATGCACACAGACTCTCTGAACAGCATCCCAGACTCACCCCACGACTCTGTATTTCCCATGGCTAATCCACCTAACCTACTCATCTATGGACATTTTGGTTAACTTAGCATTGTCAATCCACCTAATCTGCAGATCTTTGGACTGTGGGAGGAAACCAGAGCACCCAGAGGAAACCCACACAGACACAGGGAGAATGTGCAAACTCCACACAGACAGTCACACGAGGCTAGAATGGAACCCGGGTCCCTGGCACTGTGATGCCGCAGTGCTAACCATTGAGTCACCATACCACCTGCCTTGTCTCCCACAGCTTCCTGGGATATATCTCATCAGGACCTGGGAACCTACCTAATTTAATCTTTTTTAAGACACTGAAAAATCCTGTTCCATCTAATCCCCTGGCTCTAAGAAAGTCCCAGTCAATATTGGGGAAGTTAGCTTGAACGCCCCTGCTGTTTTGAGGTCTTTCCATGACCTGCCTGCATATGTGTTCCTCTAATTTCTGCTGGCTATTGGGAGGCCTATACAATAACTCCTTCATAGAGATTGTACCTTTCTTATTCCAAATTTCTACCTAAATTGCCTTGTTGGATGAACCCTCCAAGATGTTCTGTGTTAATACGGCTGTGACATTCTTCTTAATCAGTAATGCAACTCCCCCATCCCTTTGACCTCTCTCTCTATCACGTCTAAAACATTTAAACTTTGGAACATTGAGCTACTAATCCTGTCCTTCTCTCAACAAAGTCTCTGTAATTATTACCACATCATAGGCCCAAGTACTAATACAGAGTGAAAGATCATCTGTGTTACCTGTTATATTTCTTGCATTAAAATACTCCTTGCATCACTTCAACCCACTAATGTTCATTAACTTAGCCCTGTCTATTGTTCCTATTAGACTTATTTGATTTAACCTTTACCTTCTCCTTAATCACTCCACATGCTAACCTACTGCTCTGGTTCCCACCCCTGCCACACTAGATTAAACCCTCTTGAGTGGCACCAGCAAAGCTTCCTGCGAGAATATTGGTTTCCCTCCAGTTTAGGCCCAACCCATCCTTCTTACACTGATCTCTCTTGCCCTGGACAAGAGCTCCATCATCCAGATATCTGAAGGCCTTCCTCCTATACCAGTTCTTTAGCCATGCATTCAACTGTATTATCACTCTCTTTCTGGCTGAACCAATACATGGCACAAAACATAAGCACGAGATTATAACCCTAGAGGCCCTGCTTTTCAACTTTCTACTTAACTCTCTAACTTCCCTTTGCAGGACTATATCTCCCTTCCTGCCTGTGCCATTAGTACCAAAATGGGATCATGATCTCTGGTTGCTCATCCTCCCCTATAATTTCCACTCATTGAATTTAGTGTTACATAAATTGTGACTTAGGCTTTAAACATCAGACGTTTCATCATGAGCATGAGTAATGAAGTACAAGTGGAATTTGTTTTCTTGAAAATCATGCTCAGTGGAAGGATATGACAATTTTCAACCAATTCAAACAGTCACCTAACTGTCCTCCAGGTAACCATATGAAATTTGTATGTAAACTGTTAACGGTGTACATGCTGATGAGAGTTAAGATGAAAGTTTATTTCAAGAAAGTAGCTTTATCTTTCAATTCAATGTTTGATACGGGTGATACTGCTTTCCAAACTTCCCTGGGAGAGTGACAAGTGCAGGTCATCTCCAATTTCTCGAGATGAATTCTCAAGATGGTGCTGCTAACTGCTGACAAACTAAGCATTAAAAAAATCAGTTGTATGTCCCCCAGATTCCATAGGATTTTCAAGCAAAGTTGTTAAAAAAATCTGCTATTTGAACTAATAATTACAAAAAAAACACATTTCCACTATGAAGGTGAACTTACATGGAATAGGTTAATCAAAAGTTACGGTCGTAAAAGAATATTTCCAGATGATAAAATAAATAGTCCTGTCATGATTATGAAATGGATATGATGCTTACAAGTGATTACAAACTTTCTTTTGCATTTTGAATTGAGGAGAAAATATGCTTGTATGTGACTTTTTAAATGAGCCTAAATGATTATATGCTTAGAAAAGTAATCTGTTGGATCAGAAAAAAGAAAATAGCTACTGCATTTTTATTGCAGTAATAATGCAATTGTATTGGGCACCAAACTAATAGTGACTTCTTTATAACTTTCGTTCTGTAAACATTGAAATATGCTCTATTTAATTGAATTCACTTGTCTCCATTAGTCAAATGCACTGCCAAAACACCAGGGCAAGAAGAAAAGAGCCTTTCCAGCTAGCTGGATGTTTGAATATTAGAGCTAAACTGAGCACGAAGAATTGTTTACCTTTAAAATATGATCAAATTATTGACCACTCTATAGAAGCAAAGATTTCATCAGAGCATAGCTGAACAAGAATCAAGGTGTCTTTCAAGATCGAGAGAGGTAATTTGCTGGTTTCCCTTCAATGATGACCCTGAGGCAAGTATCACATAGATTCAGGTTATAGAGAATAAATGAGACTGGTTGCCAGTAATTATCAGCTATGAAAGGCCTAGGAGAAACCACTTGAAGCTCACAGAATCAATTATTTAATATGTTCTGTCAGATACATTTATTTCTTGGAAATTGAAGTATTGATCAGAAAAGGAAAAGAGTGTTTGTCAAGGTGAAACTTCCCTTTGCATTCTTTGAAAATTCAAACAAGGTTCTAGCAGAAGATGGAGCTGAAAATAATTCATAGATTTGCACAATAGTTTGCAGAAACTGCCTGATTCACTGGACCATGTTTCCTTTGGGCCTTCTTCATTGCCAGATGAGCTCTGTACTTCTGCCAGAGATCATGGCCAACAGTGACTGTCTCTAACTTATGGCAATAACTGCAATTTTTACATTTCACTTGCAAATGTCCTTGTGGCTGAGACACCCAGGAGGTTTTGACTCAGTGGTCAGCTCACAGGAAGAAAGTTACTCCAGTCATAGAGTCATAGAAATGTACAGATCTTTCAGTCTAACTCGTCCATGCCGACCAGATATCCTAACCTAATCTAGTCTCACTTGCCAGCACCTGGCCCATATCCTTCCAAACACTTCCTGTTCATATACCCATCCAGATGCCTTTTAAATGTTGCAATTGTACCAGCCTCCACCACTTCCTCTGGCAGCTCATTCCATACACTCACCACCCCCTGCATGAAAATGTTGCCCCTTAGGTGTGTTTATTATCTTTCGCCTCTCACCCTAAACCTCACCCTCTAGTTCTGGACTCCCCTACCCCAGGGAAAAGATATTGTCTATAAACCATGCCCTTCATGATTTTAAAATCCTCTATAAGGTCACCCCTCAGCCTCTTACACTCCAGGGAAAACAACCCTAGCCTATTCAGCCTTTCCCTATAGCTCAAATCCTCCAACATTGGCATCATGCTTGTAAATTTGTTCTGAACCCTTTCAAGTTTCACAAAATCCTTCTGATAGGACGGAGACCAGAATTGCACAGATTTTCCAAAAGGGCATAATCAACGTACTGTACAATACCAACATGACCTCCCAACTCCTGTACTCAATACTCTGACCAATAAAGGAAAGCATACCAAACGCTTTCTTCACTATCCTATCTATGTGTGACTCTACTTTCAAGGACCTATGAACCTGCACTCCAATATCTCTTTGTTCAGCAACACTCCCTAGGATGTTATCATTAAGTGTACAGGTCCTGCTAAGATTAGCTTTCCCAAAATGCAGTACCTCATACTTATGTAAATTAAACTCCATCTGCCACTCCTCAGTCCATTGGCTCATTTGATCAAGATCCCATTGTAATCTGAGGTAAACTTCTTCACTGTCCACTACACCTCCAATTTTGGTGGTCCTGTGCAAACTTACTAATTATACCTCTTATACTCACATCCAAATCATTTATAGAAATGACAAAAAGTAGTGGACCCAGCACCAATCCTTGTGCCACTCCACTAGTCACTGGCCTCCAGTCTGAAAAACATCCCTCCATCACAACCCTCCATCTTTTACCTTCGAGCCAGTTCTGTTTCCAAATGGCTAGTTCTCCTTGTATTCCATGAGATCTAACCTTGCTAACCAATCTCCCTTGTCGAACACCTTACTGAAGTCCATATAGATCACGTCTACCGCTCTGCCCTTTTCAATCTACTTTGTTACTTCTTCAAAAAACTCAATCAAGTTTGTGAGATATAATTTCCTATGCCTGATTCCACAAAGCCATGTTGACTATTCTTAATCAGTCCTTGCCTTTCCAAATACGTGTGAATCCTGTCCCTCAGGACTCCATCTAATAACTTGTCCACCACCGACGTCAAGCTCACAGGTCTATAGTTCCTTAGCTTGCCCTTACCACCCTTCTTAAACAGTGGCACCACGTTAGCCAACATCCAGTCTTCCAGCACTTCACCTGTGACTATCGATGATACAAGTATCCCAGTAAGAGGCACAGCAATCACTTCTCTAGCTTCCCACAGAGTTCTAGGGTACACCTGATCAGGTCCTGGGGATTTGTCCACCTTCATGCGTTTCAAGACATCCAGCACTTCCTCCTCTGTAATATGGACATTTTTCAAGATGTCACCATTTATTTATCTGCATTCTGTATCTTTCATGTCATTCTCCACAGGAAACACTGATGCAAAATACTCATGTAGTATATTCCCCATCTCCTGCGACTCCACACAAAGGCCGCCTTGCTGATCCTTGAGGGGCCCTATTCTGTCCCTAGTTACCCTTTTGTCTTTAATGTATTTTTAAAAACCCTTTGGATTCTCCTTAACCCTATTGGCCAAAGCTATCTCATGTCCCCTTTTTCCTTCTTAAGTATACTCTGACTGTCTTTATACTTTTATAAGGATTCACTTGATCTATCCTGTCTATACCTGACATATGCTTCCTTCTTTTTCTTAATCAAACCCACCATTTCTTTATTCATCCAGCATTCCCTAATCTACCAGGCTATCCTTTCACCCTAACGAGAATATACTGGACTCTAGTTATCTCACTTCTAAAGGCTTCCCATTTTCCAGCCATCCCTTCAACTGCGAACATCTGCCTCCAATCAGCTTTTGAAAGTCTTTACCTAATACCACCAAAATTAGCCTTCCTCCAATGTAAAACTTCAACTTTCAGATCTGGTCTATCCTTTTCCATCACTATTTTAAAACTAATAGAATTATGGTCGCTGGCCCCAAAGTGCTCCCCCACTGACACCTCAGTCACCAACCTTGCCTTATTTCCCAAGATTAGGTCAAGTTTTCAATCATCAGTCATGATAATTTCTGTCATCAACCATTTAATTATGTTGCTAGACAGAGAAATCTGGGACTTTCCTTCCCACTGGAATAGTGGGTCTATCTATATCAAATGGACTACAACAGTTCAAGAATGCAGCTTACCCATTCCTTCTCAAGGGCAACTGGAGGTAGGCATTTCATACTTCTCCAGCTGTGGGCAGCAAAAACTGAAAATTAATGAAAATAAAAATGTGGCTGGATGGATTCATTATACTTCAGGACTGGGAAAACAATTAACTTGTGCTTTTGAGATGCCAAAGATATGTTTGAAACAACATGGGCAGAAACTACTCAGCTTTTTCTCCTGCCTAGTATTTGTTGCTTATGTCTCACTACTAGACAGGGATCTATTGTGGGGACAGGCTTGGTACATTCATGGCTTGGCTTTTTTACATGAAATCACAGTCGTTTCACACACTTTTTATCCATTTGGATGTAACAACATTGTGATAGATTGTTGTGATTGTGAAGCTTTGGTATGTGAAGCTCCCAACAACATCCAGAACCACATTGTCAGTGTTGATAGATAGAAGAATGGCAATATCATGGACCATGACTTTGGTCTTCCTGATAACAATGGTCAAACTAAATATTTACAGGCATGAGAAAAAAAAACCTGATATCATTTAAAAATAGAATGGTACAGTTTTCAAACAGAAAATTGAAAGGCGGTTAATAAATTGATAATTCTTGTATTGCATCTCATAATGCTCAGTACTTTTTTGCTTCCGTTATAAGGGATCATTCAAGCACATCCTTGGTATTGTTAGTCAAGGCACATCCTTGGTATTGTTGTTCATCCTTCAAAAAACAGTTTGAAGAAAAACATAAAATACTATCATCTTCCCAGTCATTTTGTAAAAAGAAGTGTGTGCAATGTATTAATGAAATGAAAACATTCTGCCTCAGTGACATTCACTGTTGAGAGCAGCGCTCATGAATTTCATCTCATTGCAGCATGATTGCACAGGGATCATCATTCATCTTTTTAATGGCAAGACACTTTGTTAAGCAAGGTGACCATTAAATAAAATAAAATAAGTAGCTTGTTAAAAAGTGGCCTTGCTTAGATATAAAATCAGGTATTGAGACCCAAAAATCCAGGCAAAGATCTTATTGTGATTTAAGATAATGTTTGCACAAGCACTTAATTAATGCACAATATCAATTGTCACTAGGTGTAAATCTTTCTTTACAACATTTTCTTCCCTCAGAAACAAATGTTGCACGTATGAGTTCTCCAGCAGTACAACATTGCCATGTATTAAATACAATATTTTAGTCAAATTACCTTATCAAAGGCTACCTTGGAAAGCTTCCTCAGGAAGTGGTCCTCATTTTTGTGATATACCTGGAATTTCTGATTGGGAGAACCACTGACAAGATTCCTATTGAAAGCCAAACATAATTGTGGTTACAATATAACATTGCACGCAGCTCTCATGGACCAAGAAGAATATGGAACATTTCAGTATATGAATCACAGTCAAAATAATGCAGGATTAAATCATTGTTTACCTGTACTTATCATACAGAGGAAATTCTAATCATTTCTACCACAATGAAAGACTCTTTTCTCTTCAAAAAGCTACGGAACACCACATCCAAGGTCATTAAAGGCATTGTCTCCACAGACATTTCTTGAAGTAGTATTACTTTAATTTATTCCCTTTGCCCATGTGGTCTAAAGCAAGTTCCAAAAGTTCTTTTGCTACTTACTGTCCCAATTTCCATATACATATTATTAGATGTCCATGTTTGTACAGTTATTAATTCACTCAGTATTGGGACGTATAGCAGTCAGCAAGTGAGCTCAGCGCAGACTTGAGTGAGCCTATTGCGGACTCATAGCAGTGGGGTCAGACGTGAGTTTGGATTCCTTGCAGTGTCTGTGTCCAGCACAGATTCACGGAGGCAGACGCGAGTTTGGGTCCAGTATGAGACTTGGTGGCATTGGCAGTAGCTACATAGGTGAGTTGGGCCTAAACCAGACTTGTGATGGTGGCTGAGTCAAGTTTGGGCCAGTGTGGTACCCAGTGGCATCAGTGGTGTCTTCATAGGAGAGGTCCAGTGAGCACTCAGTAGTGACAGCATTAGTGGAGATGAAATGGCATTGAAGAGTGGCAACTTTCATTGCAGTGAATGTGGCACAGTGAAGGATCTCATGCCTAGCCACCAGGCTCATGGCCCAAGACAGAGCACATTACAAGAAGGACTGTAAAGTTGCACACTGTTTCCTTATTCTTTTACTTTTCTGCCTTTATATTCTGTGTTTTAAGATGGCGCCGTAGAGTGTCCAAAACTTTCACTGTATTTTATATCAAAATACATGTAACAATAAATAAATCAAATCAAACATATTTATTACATCATCCTTTCTATATCAAATACTACAATGAAACTTCCAGTCATTTCTAGACTGTTATAATGATGGAGTGTTTTCTTTTAAACCATATTGAAAAGCTCTTACTAAAGGGCACAGAGTTGCTGGTTAAGTTAAGAAAGAAATATAAAAAGACAACTTGAATAAAACTAAAATTATTGTCCTTATTGATATGTTTTAGATATTTTGAAAAGTCTCCTGCAATAATTAAAATCTGAAGAAATTATGCTCCATGCTTATAACTATTAATGTCAGTGCCAGTGAGGCTGTTTTGCAATAAGAGAGACTGATCACACAAAAATTCATTTACACTTAAATAGACAAGATTCCATGTTTTCTGGTGTGGTTGGTGGATGACTATAGTGGGCAAGTGCTGAAACATGACAATCTTCATGAGTGGAATTCAATGTTCTCCTCCTTGATGAGTTTAGTAGCATGTGGCATTTGGGTGAGATGGAGGGACATGGGATTCTGAAACTTTCCTGCCTCCATCCCAATGAAGTCTATGGCAGGAAGGCTAATGGCGAGCCTTTCCTGCTGAAAGCCAATTAAGGCATGTGATGCCAGTCACAATGCAGGGAACTCTCTAGCCAGTGGATGAGACCACTGTTATCTTCATTAAAATCAGCTCAATCCATTAAATGTTGAATTGCTTTGCAAAGTGTTGTCGCAGCAAAGCTGGCAGAGGAGCAATACAACTTAACTCAGAGAGTAAGCGATATCTGTGATTAACTACGAATTTGCTTCATTAACAGGGACATAGAGGACAATAGCAGGGGAGTTATTGTTAACTTATATAAGATATCTGTCAGATCTCAGCTGGAGTTGTGAGTGCACAGTTCTGGATATCATACTATAGGAAGGTTGTGAATGCTTGGAGAGAGTGCAGATAAGATTTATGAGAATAGTTCCGAAGATGATACACATCAGTTCTGAAAAATTATTTTTATTCATTCACAGCATGAAGACATCAGTGGCTAGGCCAGCATTTATTGCCCATCCCTAATTGCTCAGAGAGCACTTAAGAGTCAGCCACATTGGAGGAGTGGGAATAGTTTCCTTGGAGAGATGAAAGCTAGGACGAAATTTGATAGAGATTTTCAAAATCATGAGGGCTCTGGACAGTGCAGATAGAGTGAAACTGTTCTCAATAGAATTGGATCAAGAACTGGCACAGTGTTAAAATGTTTTACATAGCCAGCAACTGTGAGGTGAGAAAAATCTTTTTTGCACAGCAAGTAATTCGGCCATGGAATACACCACCTGGAAATGTGTTAGATTAGGTTCAACTAAAACATTCAACAGGGCATTGGATTATTTAAACAACAGTGGTGCAGGGATATGGAAAAAAGACAACAACTGCCACTCAGTTAAAACGCTCAGAAAACCAGTGCATAGCACACACATTGGCCTCCCTCTGCACCATAGCGATTCTGTGATTCTCTGTGATGCATGCTCATCATATTCTTGCCACCCTAGGGAGTAGAAAACCACACTGTTAGTTTTTTTAAATTGTTTTAACTGCTCGAGCAAATTATAAGATAAATGGAATTTTGTCATAATGTGGGAATAAGGACTAATCAAGGAACCTAGGTTAATGATTCAGATTGAAATATTTAAGGTTGATTTAATAATACTTCCTGTTAGTATTGATAATCTCAACAAAGTCACAGACTTTCCGAAAAGACAATTGATTGTATACCCAGATATCAATAGGGCGTTGGTGCATAAACATTGCTGAGATATATGACTACATGAATGAAATTCAAGGTAAAAGGAACACCATTAAAGATATAAACCACAAGTAGGAAACAATACAACTGAAATGAACTTAATGAGGAAGTCTTAATCTTAATGAGGAAGTCTTCATCAAATTTGAAGATTAAGACTTCCAACCAGTGGTTGTTGGTTACATATTAACTGTATATGGATTAACTGAATCTGAAAACTGTTTCTAAGTGTAATGGTAATTACGATATTAAAATCATCAATCTTTGGAAAATGCGGTGGCCTTGTACAATCTGTCATTGTGCAGTTATTCCCCACACCGAATCCTCCAATTGAGAACATAATGAGCAGGCAAGATTGCCAACACTTACTGCTTATGATTGAGTTGGCAGACATATTACATGTTTCTTTTTGGTGATTTTTAACCCCTTTCCTCTTCCCTCAGGAGCACTGATATCTCACTAAAAAGTTTGTCCTGCAGATGTTGCTGGCTGTCCATGTGAATTTTTCTTGCCGCAGGCTGTTTCAACAATAAGGAATAACTGTATAATGACAGATTGCACAAGACCACAGCATTTTAGACCTATTGATACTTGGAAAACAAATAGATAATAAAATAAATGAGTGGGGTGAGGTATGACAATGTTAATAATAAAGAAATTCCGAGTAATATTGACAGTAGAATGAGAGACATGATGGGAGGTTGTAATGGCTAAAAAGAATAATGAGGAAATAGAACACAATATATTATAAACAGAAACAAAAAGGTATTTTAAAATGTAATAGACTCATTAAGGAAATATTATGATTGCTCAAAGATCAAGAATTCTCATATTGTTTTATGGTTGATTCTCCAGATGTGAGCATCATAGTCAAGATTTCTATTGATTGTCCAGCTCCAAAGTCACTTTCTTCTGAATCGTTGAATCTGTATGGTGAAAGAGGCAATAAATAATGTTGTTGGCTGGTGCATCTGATATAATGATAGTGAAAGAATCTTGATATATGTTCACATCAAAGTAAGGTGAGACATGGAGGGGAACTTGGAGGTGATGGTATTCCCAAGCATCTGTTGCTTATATCTTTCTAGGTGCATGAAGTCATGGCTGCTGCTGCTGATAACAACATAAAATCCTTGTTGAATTGTTGTAGTCCATCGTGTAACTGATGCACTTTAGCCCTGGTTTATAAACTGATAATATAATGGAAAAATGATTCAGTGATATGAAGTGTAGAAGGAAGGTAAATGAAGACCACAACTAGATAACAATGTTCTTGTTGAATAATGGAGCGGGCCTGAAGGGCCTAATGGCCTACTCCTGCTCCTAAATTAAATCTTCCTATATTCCAATGTAAGTTGCGTTGGGAGATCAGGTTTAAGCTCATGGATGGGGAAATCTATCAATCACCTGCTTTGTCTTGGATTCTGCTTGTGCGTTGACAGCTGCATCCACTAAGATCCTTAGAACCTGTTCCATCACACTCCAACCTCAATTTGTCATTCTCAGCATTTGAAGTCTAAGCATGTTCACTCTGCATGAATTGAAAATGGGTGAAGAAATGACTGCCAATGTTGCTGTTTGCAGATATGGATACCATGATTTTCTCTATCAAAAGTGCACTGACATTGATTTGGCCATATGTCCATTTCATTTCACCTCTAGAGAATGAAAAGTGAAGGCAGAGACTCAGCTCATGGTAGACAACTTCAGCACTGGACGCTGCCTGTTTGTCAGGTATACCTCCAGGGTCTCCATGTCTCCTTTTACCTTGATCTATCAATGCAGTTCCTTTCCACCTATCCAACAATGTAAGGAATGATGCCTCCAACTGTCCGCTCTCCACCTGAACCTAATGTTATACCTTAATGGTGCCCACCCTTCTTCCCTAAGTGCCCACTTTGGAGGTCACTGCCAGTAATCAATGCTCCCGCAGTTACAATGCCCTGTTACACTATTCTGCTTTCCCAAGCATACATTTTGTGTTTCTTCCTGTCACCACTCTTACCCCATCTCACCACATACCTCTGCTTCCTCCACTTAGCCTTGTCTCCCCCCACCCCTTTTACTGGGCATTCTGGTATCTATTCAATAAT
The DNA here is from genome assembly GCF_037043375.1 of Chiloscyllium plagiosum. Classification (NCBI taxonomy): domain Eukaryota; kingdom Metazoa; phylum Chordata; class Chondrichthyes; order Orectolobiformes; family Hemiscylliidae; genus Chiloscyllium; species Chiloscyllium plagiosum. Next base: position 85,909,696 of record NW_028270139.1, on the reverse strand, counting down.
CAATGCACTGACCCCAAGGACTGTGTTTGCTCTAAACCTCTGATCTATTTCACGAGCAGTCCCTAGATATGACTGACCATACCCCTGACTGCTGTGTTTGCAGCTCTCTGACTGGGTATGTACATTTCCCTGACTGTTGTGGTTGCCTGACAGGACTGACCGTTGATCACTTTGGGGAGTGTAATTGGGCATATACACTGAGCAGGTCAGCCTGAATGGATGACTGGCCATGGGCAGACCCCTGGTCTGAATGCAAACTGTGTCCATGACTGACTGCAATGGGACTGTTTGACTGCCAGTTGCAAACAGCGAAATTCACAGCTGACCTTGGAGGAATGTATGCAGGGAGAGCTCACAGCACAGGAGCAGATAAGTGCATGATTTTTTTATGTATAACCTTGTTGTCTTTTATTTTAACAGTGAGTAGAGTGGGTTCTATTTGGTTATATGTTCTGCTCTTCCTATCAGATGTGGGAGATGAGGGAGAATTTCCATTTTACTGATGATTATGTCTGCAGTGAGTGAGTTTGGTTGCGACTCCTATCAGATCGCATGGTTCGGTTGAAGTGGCAATTAGTGGCAATTAGGAATTTACAGAAGCTAGAGAGTGTGATGGATGGCAGTTATAGGAAGGGAGAAAAGATGTAGATATAGTCAGGTAGATGGTTTAACTCCAGGAAAGGTAGGAGGGGGAGACAGGGAGTGCAGGAGTCTCCTGTGGCTATCTCCATCTCAAACAAGTATGCTTTTCTGAAAAATGTAGAGGGTGATGGACTCTCAGGTAAATGGAGCATGAACAGCCAGGTTTCTGGTACTGAGAGTGGCTCTAATGTGAAGAGGGGTACATCAGGTTCCAAGCAATCAATTGTGGTAGGGGACTCTCTAGTCAGAGGCATAGACAGATGTTTCTGAGGCCGGCAGTGAAATATCTGAATGGTGCGTTGCCTCCCTGGTGCCAGGACCAAGGATGTCTCAGAGAGGATGCAGAATGTTCTCAAAGGGGAGAGGGACCAGCAGGAGGTTGTTTTAAACATTTGGAACTAATTTGGACATAGGAAGGGAAAAGGATGAGATCCTGAAGGGACAATTTGGAAAGTTAGGCAGGAATTTAAAAAGGAGTCCTCGAGGGTAGTAATATCTGGCTTACTCCAGGTGCTTTGAGCTAGTGAGGGTAGGAATGGGAGGTTAGAGCAGGTGAATATGTGGCTGAGAGGCCAGGGTTCACATTTTTGGATCATTGGAATCTCTTCTGGGTGAAAGTGACCAATATGAAAAGGATGGATTGTACTTAAATTGGAAAGAGACTAATATCCTGGCAAGGAGATTTGTTAGAGCTGCCGGGCTCTAACCAGTAAGATAGGATGGAGAGGGGGCTGTCCATGCATTCAGTCTTCTTTCAATGTTAGCACCCAGAAATGCAGGTCCTTGCTTCCTAAGAGATTTGCAAGTGCACTGGAGAGGTGTCCAGAGTATTGTGAGGGCTTGGTAAATATCAGATACCGATGGAGTGAACATATGAGGCATGTAGCTTGGAGAAGCTGTTTGGCACTATAGCAATATGGAGTTAGTAACAAGCTGAAGTCAGCAGGTACCTGATCCAACTTCCAAGTTGAGAAATTTTGACATCTAGCTTGTTTGGTGCAGTTGGAAAGATAGGAAGTTGGACATTAATGCAGTCACTTGTGTTTAGGTATTAAACAAGCTATGATCATTGTTATTGGCAACACACCAGTACCTAGCGAGGAAATTGCCCTGCTGCTGGGCAAATGCTTAAGGTGCAATAAGTTGCTTCTGATGGGCCTCGTCAGACATCTCACATAATTCTGCCACACAACTCACTATAACCCACATTGTTCAAGTCCCTATATGATACAGCCCAAAAATGATAATGAAATGCAAGCATAATAACATCCAAGCAATTCATTCAGATATCCCTTTAAATACAGATGCAATTTGTGACCTGCAGCAGTTTCTAATAGTAGGAATCAGGTGACAAAGCTTCGGTGAAAATGCTGAATGCATCCTAGTTATGTCTTGGGAAATTCTCAAATCTATTTCCTAGGTTGTTTGTTGAAGTGTTTAGAATCTAAATTAAATCTGCATAAACACTGCAGCAGAAGAATCACTAATGGGAATCTAACATTTATTTTGCATTTTTCAGCTTACTTTTGTTGCATTCATGTGAGGATTGGGTCAAAGGGGAGATTTTCTTTTATCTTTAATAATATTAACTAACCTGTCTCAGAATGATGGTTTCAGTTAATTTTCTATGCTAGAACTCCTGTTGATGCTATCAATACTTAGAGGTTTAAGAAAGATCTATACCCAAATCTACAAAAATGCATATGGACAAAAAGAAACAACAGCATTAAAGATGATGATGTTTTCACGATTGGTTTCTCGTTGCCTTGGCTCCTTTCTGAAACAAATTCATAATTAGGAAAGGAAATATTAATTTAGTTCATTGGTCTTTTGTGTTAAGTTCGCCAAATTTATTAAATAGTTAGCACTATGAATGCAATTTTGTTCGTTAATTAAAAATAACCTTCAAGTATGCGATAGTCTCATTAAAGAGCTCTTATGCTAAACTGTTCTTTTATTTCAGCCATGGAAGCTGATTAATTGTAACTTTCAAGAGGGAATTGGAAATGCATTTGAAAAGGAAAAATTTAAAACAGTGAAGAAACCATAAAGAAACTGCAAAAAGGGCACAGGGAAGTGGAACTAATGAAGAGTTCCTTCAAAGAGCTATCAGAGTCATGCTGTACTGGAAGATTCTGTATATTTTTGAAAGCTGAAGACTTTCAGGATATTTTTCGGGTAGAAAGAATGAAACTACATACCATATTGATTCCATCATCACAGAAGATACAAATTGCTGCAAGTGCTGTGCTTTCTCTCAGAACACAACTCGAGAAGCAGCTTGTAGCAGCTGATTGGAGAAAAAGGGCACAACTGAAGTTAAAATGTACAAATTTCAATGTGATTGCGTGAAACTGAGGAAATATCTTGAAAATGTGTTCCAAAGTAAGAGAAAAGTCACCATCCTGACTTGGAAGCACATTGCCATTCCTTCACTGTCAAAGTCCTGGAATTCCCTGAGGGCATTGTAGTCTGCAGGGGTTCACGTAGACAGCTCACCACCACCTTCTCAAGGGCAGCTAGGGACTGTCAATAAATGTTGACCAGCCACTGACACCCACATCCCACGAACGAATGAGAAATAAATATTTGATGCCTCTTCTCATGGTGTTCCAAGTGTGGCAGTGGTTCCTCAACTCTTATGTCAGTGATCTCATAACTTCAGGTCGTTATGACAACAGAGGAGGCTGCTGCACATGTGCAAGAAACATAGCCTCAGCCTGTCAGACAAGAAAGGAACACAGGATTTGATCGCTAGAATAGACCATTTGACTGTGGTCTATGGCACAAGACTGTGGTCTATGGTTCAAGACTGTGGCACCATTCAATAAGATCATGGTTTGTGGTTCAACTTTGAATAGATTTAAAGATACCACCTCCAATACCTTCTGGAGAAGGAAAATCATTCTATGCCTTCTCTTCATTTTCTTCATCATCTTTATCTGAGGATGCTTCACGTTCTGGGATCTCCCCCATTTGTAGCACAGGTTGTGTAGAACACAACATTCTATTACCAGGAACGGCCTAATGCTGCTCCCATTTCCTTGCTGTGGGACATTGAAGAAACTTGCAAGAACCCAAAAAAGAAGTAGAACTATTGAGTTAACATTATCATTCAATGCAATAGTGGCTGATCTTGGTCTTCAACTCCCATTCCTGATTGGTTTAGGCACTAGAAAATGATTTTGAGCAGTACGCTCAATGATCATTATGATGGCAACGTGGTTCAATGCAAGAACCTGCACCTGTTCTTAGTTTCATAACTGGATTCAGCAGCCATCTCTATAGTTGGGTAGCCCTGTTGGTAAGTGTCTATCTTTGCAGATGCTCAGTGGGAGGAGATGGTTGGGGTTAGGGTTGGTAAAGCTGAGATGTATCAAGAAAAGAATTTTGCAAAGGGGCCAGTGTAGGATTGGATCAAGGATTGCTCCACATACCCCATAACGAGGTAGGCATAACTGGGACTCATTCGGGTGCCCATAGCCACTCCTTTGACTTGGCAGAACTGAGATGAATTGAAGGAGAATTGTTCAGAGAGACTATGTTCAGCCAGGCAGGAGAGTGGTGGTGAATGGGGAGTGTTCAGGCCTCTGTTTGAGGAAGAAGCTGAGAATACTCAGACCACTCTGGTGGGGAATGGTGGTGTAGAGGGATTGGACATTCATGAAGAAGAGGAGGCAGTTAAGACCAGGGAATTGGAAGTTGTCAATACGATTTAATTAATTGAACCCATTCCACTGTCACAATGCTATTTCCTTTCTCTCCCAACATCTTTTAATGTCATTAGTTTTTGACTCTTAACTACTCTCTGGAATGGGGCAGCGAGCTACTCAGTTGAATCAAGCACTAGAAAGTCTCAAAAAGAGAAACTGGATGGACCACCTGTCATTGACCTAGGCACAGGAAAAAATAATGGCAAACACAGCACTGCCAACCCTGCAAAGTCCTCCTCACTAACATCTGGGGGTTAGTGCCAAACTTGGGAGAGCTGTCTCACTGACTAGTCAAGCAACAGCCTGACGTAGTAATTTTTACGGAATCATACCTCACCAGCAATATCCCAGATTCCATCATCACCATCTCTGGATGTGTCCTGTCCCACTGGCAGGACAGACCCAACAGAGAACTGGCCTGGAGGTATATCTAAAAAATGGGGTGTCAATATGGTGAAGCTACCAAACAGGACTACTTGTATGTCAAACAACGTAGACATCAAGGATAGACAGAGTGAAGCAATCCCTCAACAAATGGATCAGATCTGAGCTTTGCACTTCTGCCTGTGACTGGTGGCAAATAATTAAACAACTTGCTGGAGGAGGAGGATACACAAATATCCTTATCCTCAATGATGGAGGAACCCTGCACATCAGTGCAAAAGATAAGGATGAAGCATTCACAATGATCTTCAGTCAGAAGTGCTGAGCAGATGGTCCATTTCAATCTCTTCCTGCGGTCCTCAGCGTCACAAATACTAGACTTTAGCCAGTTCACTCCAGGAGATGACAGAAAACAGTTAAAGGCATTGGATAGTGCAAAAGCTGTGGAGCCTGACAATAATCGGGCAATAGTACTGAATTTGCCAAGCTGTGTCACAACAACTACACTGGCACTTCCCCAACAATGTGGAAAATTGTCCAGTTATGCTCTGTACGCAAAAAAAGCAAGACAAATCCAACCTGGCCAATTACTGCCCCCACAGTTTGACGTGATAAATGGTGTCATCAACAGTGCTGTCAAGCAGCATCTGCTCAGCAATAACCTGCTCAGTGAGGCCCAGTTTGGGTTCCACCAGGGCCACTCAGCTCCTGACCTCATTACAGCCTTGGGTCAAACATGAACAAAAGAGCTGAATTCCAGAGGTTATGTGAGAATGACAGCCCTTAACATCAAGGCCATATTTGACCAACTCATCAAAGAGCCCTAGCAAAACTGGAATCAATAGGTATCGGGTGCAAAGTCTCAGCTGGATAAAGTCATACCTGGAAGATGCTTGTAGTTGTTAGAGGTCAGTCATTTCAGTTTCAAGATATCTCAGTAGGAGTTCCTCAGAGTAGTGTCTTAGGCCCAATCATCTTCAGCTGCCTCATTAATGACCTTCCCTCCTTCATACACTAAGAAATGGGGATGTTTACTGATGATTGATCAATGTTCAGCACCATTCGTGACTTCTCAAATAATGAAGTAGCCTATGTTCAAATGCAGCAAGACCTGAACAATGTCCAGATTTGGATATTCCAGACAGGAAAAAAAAATTGTGAGAGGAGGATAAAGCATGGCAAAGCAAGGAAGTTAAAGTTAACATAAGGACAAAAAGTAAGGAATACCATGTTGCAAAGGTCAGTGGCAGGTTCGTAGGTCTTATGTGCTTAGGTTTTTACATTGGGCTGAAAAGTGGCAAGAAACATTCATGCCACACAAATGCCAGGCAATGACCATCTCCAATAAGAGACAGTTTAACCATCACACCTTGACATGTAATGGCACTACAATCACTGAATCCCGCACCCAGTGAACATACCAAGGTTTCCGCTGACTAGAAACTCAACTGGGCCAGCCATGTAAATATAGTGGCTACATGATCACACCACAGGTTAGGAATCTTGCAGTGAATAATACAACCCGGCTGCTCCAAAGCCGCCACAAGGCATAAATCATGACTTGCTGAGTGCAGCTCCAACAGCATTTAAGAAGCTAAACACCAACCGGAGCAAAACAGCCTGCTTGATTGGAATGGCATCCACAAATATCCATTCCCTCCATCACTGATGCTCAGTAGCAAAAGAGTGTACCTTCAACAAGATGCACTGCAGAAATTCACCAAAGATCCTTAGTCAGCACATTGCAAACTCATGGTCACTTCTGTCTAAAAGGACATGGCAGCAGATACATGGAAATACCACATCCTGCAAGGAGATCTCCAAACCACTCTCTTGCCTGACTTTGAAATATACCTAATGTGGAGGTGCTGGTGTTGGACTGGGGTGGGCAAAGTTAAAAATCACACAACACAAGGTTATAGTCTTATAGTCCAACAGGTTTACTTGAAATTACTACCTTTCGGGCCCTGCTTCTACATCAGGTGGTTGTGGAGCAACAATTTATACACACAATTTATAGCAAAAGATTACAGTGTCATGCAACTGAAATTGTTTGCTATAAATTCTATTTCTTATGATCTTGTCACACAGTTACCTGATGAAGGAGCAGCGCTCCAAAAGTTAGCGCTTCCAAATAAACCTGTTGGACTATAGCCTGGTATTTCTCTGATTTTTAACTTTGTCCGCCCCAGTCCAACACCAGTTCCTCCACATGATGGCTTCTGACTAGAAGGACAAGGGGCAGCAGGTATATGGGAACACTACCATCTACAAGATGACCTCCAAGCCACGCACCATCCTGACTTGGAAATATACCACTGTTCCTCCGCGGTCACTGGGTTGAAATGCTGGAATTCCTTCCCTAGGGGCTTTATGGATCAACCTACAGAATATAACTGCAGCGGTTCAAATAAGCAGCTCACCACTAGTTCCTCAAGGGCAGCTAGGATTGGACAATAATTGCTGGTCTTGTCAGAGATTGCTGGTCCCATGATTGAATTAAAATGGCCCCTTTCAGTCAGAAACAGGGGTGGTATGTAGGAAACAAATAGATGGCTGACCAATTAAACATTAAATATTAACAAGGCAAACAACTTTCATTTGCCTTCATAAAGAATCTTCCCTCTATCATGACAGAAGTGGAAATTTTTACTGAATGTAACACAATCTGTGTCAGTGTGCAGAAAGACCTTTTTTGAAGCTCTTTTGAAGTGTTAATTCTGTTCATCATTCCGTTGATGCTGACAAATCTGCTGAGTTTCTCCAACATTTTCTGTGTTGATTCCTCTGAGGATGCAGTGACAAAGGTGCCTTCTGCACACTCCACCAACTCAGTCCTGATCTCCCAATGGGTATCTAAACTAGATCAGAACTGGGAGTACTTGTTGATGAACACATCACTGCCACCTCAAGATGGAGGTTGCTGGCACTCAGAAGGCTGAGGATATCAGGAACTCACTCACCTCATTAAGGTGAGAACTCCATGATGTCAGCAATTCAGAACTTCATGGAGACAGAGAAGCAGGCACAGGAGCAGCAGGTAGGCGTGTCAGAGGCATGGAGAAAACTGACTCAAAAACAAAGAGAACAAAGACCAGTACAACACAGAAGCAGGCCCTTCGGCCCACCAAGAGTGCATCAACCCATAATGTCTTCATAAACTAAAAACCTTTTGCCTCGGCTCTGTCTCTATTCTTCTATTTCTTGCTTACTTATACACAGGACGCTCGATTATTTGAAGGACACGGGCGGGGAATATTTCATTCAGTGAATCGAATGCCTGATAATCAATGCCAGATAACATAGTTAGCCATGCATTGGGACCTTGCAATCTTCTTTGGATAATCCGAAATTCGGTTAATCGAATGCCGGATAATTGAGGTTCCTCTGTCAAGATGCTTCCCAAGCATTGCTATTGTCTCCACTTCCACCACTTCTTCTGGCAATGTATTCCAGGCACTTACTACCCTCTGTATTAAAAGCCTGTTTCTTACATTTCCTTTAAACATACCTCTTTTTACTTTAAACCTATGACCCCTATTAAGTTATATTTCTACCCTGGGAAGGATACTTGCTTCTATATCCCTTCCAGTGCCCTGATCCTCAGCCTCATCTTCATCCTCAGAAATTTGCTACAGATCCCCCATTTCCTTTGCATTTAGAATATTTCCCCTTTGTCATTTCTAGATGTGAAGTGCACAGATGCCATAGTAGTGTAACACATCCTTTCTGAGCTATATTGTAAGGCCTTACTGGAGTAGTCTAGATATCAGTCTTCATCTTCAGGGAGCCTGCGGTCTGTTCCAGTATAGCCCTGGTGGAAGCATGGGCAGTTTTGTATCTTCATTCTGCATGCATTGAAGGTTTTAATAAAGATGATAAAGATGTCATGGTCCATATTTGGAAGTGGTGCCACTCATCTTCCAAACATCCCTAAATGGCCCAAGAATATGGGGAAGTCACAGGAGCCCATGGGTTCTCCATGATGGAAAAACATGACAGCCCAGCTAATATCTGGCACTGACCTCCAAGATTTGCCATTTACTTCCAATATTGATGAAATGGAAGATTTTGCTTGAGGACAGGATGTTCTCAAAATAACATGAGTGCAGTCAATAGGACCCTGCACCGTGATGGGCAGAATCTCATTGTCCAGGTTACTGGGCTCCCATCAACACGAGGGAAAAATATGAACAGCTCTAATCTGGAGTAAATGGCATCAGTTATATCCCATATATATTTACATGTTGAGCTTTAGGTCACTTGGGTAACTCTCGCTCCTTGAAATAAACCTGTGGTATAAAATTTCTGGGCAACTGTGATATTGTCAGGCGCCAGGTTGGGACGGCCACCCAATCCTTCAGAGCCCAAATCCTGTTCCGGCAGATGACTCAGCTAGTGATGGTGGCCTGAGGCACCCTTTATTCTGCCCCTGCACTGTATGTTTCCAAGAGTAGAAGAAATATACAGCAAGACCTGTAGATCCAGGGTGACATCATTCTCCTCCACCTCCTTGGGAGAATCTTCAGTTGTTGCTTCTCCCTCTGGAGACTGTGTACTCTGGAGGCCCTCCAGGTTGTTGCTCTCACTGAGCTTTCTGACAAACGTGTCTCCTTTATCTTTGGATTGAAGGCAAGGCCACAAGGACTATAGATACATCAATATCCATTTCAAAAGCGTAAGCGGATAATCCATGGAGAATACAAGAAAGATAACACATCCATTACAAGGAAAGCTCATGTTATGCCTTCTCAATGGGGTATGGAAACTTTCCAAAAAGGTTATTGTCATGCCTTGGCAAGTAGCGCTGAAATATATAATCTTATCCAGATGTACTTTGTACAACCAACATTTTCATGTTGTACTGAATGAGTAGAAATCTGCCAGAAAGCTAACATGTTATGACTCCCTCCAAAGAAAAGGTAACTTTGCACACCATGCACCCTTGTATACTCACAGTTCAGTGGGAATATGTGGCAGTTGCGAAGCATTGTCTTTCAGTTCTTGTTATGAAACATGTTTCTTAAATGGAAGCTCAGTTTAAACACATTTACCTAATTGTATTTTCTTAATTGACATGACAAGGAGACAATTAGTGTGCACAATGGAATGGCCATGCTTGTTTAAGACCATAATTCTTAATGTGCATTCTTGGACAACTAATGACCTGCCAAAGAAGTATAAATTGAAACCAGATGGCAGTAATGATTCAGTATATGCATATGTTGATATGATAAAGCATATGATGCTGAAATAACAGGGTGCCGTACAGTGACATGTTTACCCTCTTGACTATTCAGAGCTCTCTACGTTGATAAGCTGCCTGCCTCTCCATTTGCACTAAAATACCATGCTAGTCAGAGAGCCTGGCAGAATCCAGGTAAGCACAAAGTGAGTGACCTCTGTGAAACCAAGCTAAGAGCCAAAACATGAATGTTGTATAGATGAATGAGATGGGTGTGTGGCCCTGTGTACAAAGCAACCTGGTTGAGGCAGACAGCTCTTTATGTCCCTGAGCTCCAAAGTATCGAAGGGCTGAATTGGTCTGAGAGTAAAAATAAGGATGTGGTGAGGCTGGTTCTTTGCCACTGCCAACCCATGTGGACTAAGGAGAATGGTAGCCATGAAACGCATATGGACATTACATTGAAGACACATTTGGATGATAGCTGGAACAAGCTATTGGTGAGCTGCAGCCACCAGGTAGCTGCTCTGCAATGTGTGTTGGGAATTTATATTGTCTAGTTTCTCAGGGAATGAGAAGAATTGAAAGTAGCAGATAAATAAGGAGAGTTGGGCTATTAATGGATGCAAACACCTGGAAATAAGGTAGCTACCATTCAAATGCAGATTAGAAGTCACAATTTCAAGCTTAAGAGGAAAATCACAAAGCTTTTCCTCAATATCTTGGTGCTTGTTTTTTCATTCTTGTTGCATTTTCCTAAGTTTCTTACTGTTGCTCATGTAGTACCAGGGATGGGAGAACCCACCCAAATATAAACTTTGTACAAGACCTTAACTTTTGGAACTTTGTGATTAATTTTGGATACCCAATTCTGAGAAGAATTCAAGAAGAATGGAAGAGCTGCCGCTTTTACTCACAAAAATGTTATTAAGGATAAAGGGTTGCAATTTTGAAATCAGCTTTCAAAATTAAAGGAAATAAAAGTCTGGCTGGTGACCTGAAAGAGGTCATCCAGATTATGTATCAAGATCATGGCAAGGTGGTTGCTTGTTTCTCTTGATCAAAGGCATGTTAATTCAAAAACACAAACTCAAACTTTCCACAAACAGACTTTCAAAGGGACTCGAAAAGCTTTCTACATAGGAGGTTGGCTAGAATCTGGAATTCTTTGCCACATACTGATGTTGAATCAGATTCAGAAATTCTAATAAAAGGAATTAGCTGGTTCAAAAAGAATTTTAAAGGCTGTAGAAAGTGTACCGAATTAAACTAATCATCAGTTGTGCACAAAAGTGCTGTAATGATTTTATGATTAGATATGAAAAAAGTATTAAGAAAAACAATGAAAATGGATTAAAGAATCCCTAACCTTCGATGTTACTTCAATGGAGTGAAAAGTATGTTGTTTCACATGTACATTCCTCACAGTGTATCGTGAGAAGTGATTCGCAATTGAAATAATCAGAGTACAGCAGAGTCCAGCAGAGTCAAATCTGTTTTTCTCTCCAGTACAGCCCTCACCACAATACAATGTGAAATCTCCTTACCTGTCCATCCTTTCTAACATTACTGCAATGGCTATGCAGATGTTTGAATATAAAATTACAACAGGTTAATCCACGACAATTATTTATTTCATTATATATCTGATCATATTATATGTATTAGATTAAAATGATCATATCTTGCTATAAGGATAAAACTTGTTTGTAAATAAAATTACTTCAAGATTCCTATTGCTCAATTATTGGAGATTCATCAAGCACGTGCAAACAACAATTTTTAATTCATTTGAAAAACCTTGCATACCTGTACAATCAATAGTTTTTGTATCTTTTAGAGCCAAACTATTATCCACCACGAGAGGGAGATACAAAACCTGTGTAACTGAAAGAAGTTCTGATGAAGAGTCACTGGACTCAAAACATTAATTTGGCATTCTCCCTGCAGATGCTGCCAGATCTGCAGGGTTTTGCCAGCAATCTCTGTTTTTGTAACTGAAAGAAAAGGCAGACTCGACAATAGATGACAGTTTCACACTTGTATACTTAATACAATGGCAATTATTCATTCATTGCAACCAACTACAATGTTACGATAATTTAATTTCTGGGACCATTTGTTTATTTGCTTCTCTGTGGCTTAGTAAAGATACAAAACAAATTACAACTTACTATGTGTTGCTGTACAAACAGAAACATGTACACAGCTGGATTTCTATATAATTGGGTTAATGTTCTCCCTGTGGCTGCCTCCAGACACTTTTTTTCTTCAGAAAGGTTCTGATAATCTTCTCAGTCACTTGTAAATATTCTTCCACAAGTGACAGAACTGACTCAACTCTCAAACCTCCAGACATTTGCAGTGCTGGCCTGGTTTCCCATCCCTAATATCTTTGTGTATGTGGCCTAGTGATGATAACCAATATCCACTTGGCAACATGTGCCTGAGTTAAAAATGCAGGAGACTTATCACTGGGGTTTGGTAATATTCATCCCTCATCAGCATCTAACATCACAAAAAAACTGAATACTTAGTCATTATCATGTTGCTGTTTGCATAAGCTTCCTGTGCACAACTGTGCTGTTGTGTTTTCTACATTACAACAGTGACCACATTTCCAAGGAATTCATTGGCTCTAAAGTGCTTTGAAATGTCCTGAAGTTGTGAAGTGCACCATGTAAATGTAATTTTCTTTCTTTCTTTCTATTGAATTAATGGAAAGTAATGATCTTGATAAATCTCAAGGCAGTTAGTCTTTGTTATCAGTACAGTCATAGTCATACAACGGATTGGTTATTTTGCCTTACCCAGTGTAAAGTTTGACTTCATAAAGCATGTATAATCCTCAAGGTAAAAATGTGTCCTGGATAATGTGTTTTCTGCACATTTCCTATTTTAAACCTTTTCAAGGGCAACCTTAAAATACTTTTGTGAAATGAAGTCAGATGGGAATTTTAAAGCTGACGTACTTCACTTACTAAGTGAACGTTTACTGATAACCATTCTGGCTGGGGCCAGCGGGCTAGCCCACAAAGCTCGATGTTGAACTGCAAAACATTCAGTAACCTCACTCATGTGGTCAAGATTTGTGACTGCACCTTCAAATGCCTTTTTGTTACAAGTTGACCTGGAACACTGCTTCAACACTACACACCCCTCACCTCACTGCACTCACGTAACAATGTCAATCATTCATGACTCCACACTTGGAATTAAAAAAAAATGCTGGAAAAATTAAACAAGTCATGCAGCATATTAATGTTTCAGGTCAATAGCTTTTCAACCTCTCATAGATGCTATCTGATCTTTTTTTGCATTTGCAACATTTTTTTGATTTTAATCAGATGTCCTGCATTTGTAATATATTGTTTTAGTGTGTCTCCTATCTTGCACTTCCTTACCTTCACCCTCACATGCTCTGCAGTTCTCTAAGGTTCAGCTTCTCATCACACTGCACATATGGTCAGTTATTCAATTGTGGCAGGCACATATGGAAACGTCCAACTTGACTGACACACTCCCTTACTCATGCAGAACAAGTTTGTCCATGATCGGAAATCGCAGTAGCATATCCTCATTCCATGAAGGTGGTTCTCCTGAAAATCATTGGTGAAGGCATAATTGAGGCTTGTGTCCCATGGCAGAGTTGAAACCATAAAAATTAATGGTACATTCCAATATGATTCACTCATCCCAAATTTTCTTGTGGTTTTAAAGCTGAAGGCATCTTAAATATACATCATTTTCTTTCCTAGCTTTTCTTCACCGTAACCCAATACTTATGTCTTTACACTTTCAAATACCCAAGATCGCCCTTGGTCAGGAATTGGTGCACCAGTTTGAAATACAGAATGAGCAAAAACACAAGTATATGAGCTAAGAATAGGAGCAGTCAATCTGGCCAGCCAGTCTCCTCTGGAATTCATGATTGCTCTTAGACATCAATTTTTATCCATTTCCCTTATCATTTGCTGCCATCAACCATTTCTCCTTAAAGTATGCTGCCTTGTTCTAGATTCTCCAGCCAGGGGCAGCAGTTCTAAGTGTCTGTGTTGTCAGACCACTTCACAAACTGTCTGTTTGCATGCTGCAATTTGAGTTTCTTCTAAACTCCAGAGAAAATAGACTCGATTTACTTTTATTCTCTCATCATATCTCAAACTTCTCACATGAAGGACCAAACTTGGAAATCCATCTCTTACTAACTTCAATAATCAATGCTGGTATATCTTTCTGTAAATACGGAGACCGAAACTGAATCAAATGCTCCAGGTCTAACAAAACCCCTGTACGATTATAGCAAGTTTTCCTTAGTTGTGTACTCAAATCCCTTTCAATAAAGGCCCACATACCATTGCCTTCTTAAGTATTTGCTGCACTTGCATGCAACTTTCTGCTGGTTTTGTAAGAGCACATTCAAGTCTCTCTGAACATCATAAGTTCTAAATGTCACCCCTTTCAAAACAAAACTACCTTCTACTCTAAAGACCAAAGATCAAAATAACCTTATGTTTCCCCGCATTATACACGATTACCATTGATTTGTTCACTCTCTTAACTGATTTATTTCTCTTTGCAACCTTTCTGTGTCCTTCTCATAGCTTACATTTCTGCCTTGACTTGTAACATTAGCAAACCTAATTACAATGCTCACCATTTCTTCATCCAAGCCATTAATATGGATTGTAAATATCTGAGGCATCAGCTCTGATACTTGTGCACTCCACAATTCGCAACTTGCTAAATTGAAAATATGTATTTAAGCTTAATCTTGTTTCCTGCCAATTCCTTCCTCTATCCCTGCTAATATACTAACCCAGCTCCCAGAGCCCAAATCTTGACTATTGATCCTTTTTGTGATAACTTATAAAGTAGGTATGTTAGTACCACATAGGTACTAACCACATAGGTAGGAAAAGGGATGGGGGTTTAAGACAGAAATTCAGAGAGCTAGGGTGGAAGCTTAGAGCTAGAGCAAACAAAGTTGTTATCTCTGGTTTGTTACCTTTGCTATGTGCTAGTGAGGCAAGGAATATGGAGGGAGAGAGGAGTTGAACACAAGGCTACAGGGATGCTGCAAGAAGGAGGGTTTTGGATACCTGGATAATGGGGACTCATTCTGGGGTATGTGGAATGGTCTACACCTGAAGCGGAGGAGTACCAATATCCTGGGGGGAAAATTTGCTAATGCCATTCAAGAGGGTTTAAACGAATTCAGCAGGGGATGGGAACCTCAATTGTAATTCCTGTGTCCAGGAAGTTGAGAGTAGTGAGGCCAGAAATATAGTTTCAAGGTCACAAGAGTTCACTAACAAGTAGGAAGATGGCTTGAAGTGTGTCTACTTCAACACCTGGAGCTTCCGGAATCGTTTGGGTGAACTTGCAGCATGGCTTGGTACCTGGGAATTCGATGTTATGACCATTTTGGAGACATGGATAGAGCAGGGACAGGAATGGTTGTTGCAGGTTCCAGGATTGAGATGGTTCAGTAAGAACAGAGAAGATGGTAAAAGAGGGGGAGGTGTTGGTCAAGGACAGTATTACAATAGCAGAAAGGATGTTTGAAGACTCGTCTACTGAGGTAGTATGAGCTGAGGTTAGAAACAGGAAAGGAGAGGTCACCCTATTGGGCGTTTTCTATAGGCCTCTAAATAGTTCCAGAGATGTAGAGACAAAGATAGCAAAGAGAATTCTGGATAGGAAGGAGAGTAACAGAGTAGTTGGTATGGGGACTTTAACTTTCTAAATATTGACTGGAAATACTATTTTGAGTATTTTAGATGGGTCAGTCTTTGCCCAATGTGGGCAGGAGGGTTTCCTGACACTGTATGTAGATTGGCCAACGAGGGGGCGAGACCACATTCGGTATTGGCACTGGGTAATGAACCTGGCCATGTGTTAAATCTGGAGGTAGGTAAGCACATTGGTGATAATGACCACAATTTGGTTATGCTTACTTTAGTGATAGAAGGTGATAAGTATGTAACACAGGGCAAGAGTGATTGCTGGGAAAAAGGCAATTATGACGTGATTAGGCAAGATTTAGGATGCATAGGATGGGAAGAAAACTGCAAGTGATGGGCACAATAGAAATGTGGAGCTTAATCAAGGAACAGTTACTGTTTGTTCTTGATATTTAAGTACCTGTCAGGCAGGGAGGCAGTGGTCGAGTGAGGGAGCTGTGGTTTACTAAAGTAGTTAAATCTCATGTCAAGAGGAAGAAGAAGGCTTATGTTAGGATGAGACATGAATGCTCAGTTAGGGCACTTGAGAGTTACAAGTTAGCCAGGAAAGACCAAAAGAGAGCTAAGAAGAGGCAGGAGGGAACATGAGAAGTAGGATCAAGGAAAACCCTAAGCTTTCTATAGGTATATCAGGAATAAAAGAATGACCAGAGAAAGATTAGGCCTAATTAACGACAGTAATGGGAAGTTGTACTTGGGGAGGAGATGGGGGGCTGTGAAATGAATATTTTCTGTCAGTATTCATACTGGAAAATGGCAATGCTATTGAGGAGAATACTGAGATACAGGCAACTAGACTAAACAGAATTGACTTTTGCCAGGAGAAGGTGTTAGCAATTCTGTAAGGTGTGAAAGTAGATAAGCCCCCTGGGCCAGATGTGATTTATCGTAGGATTTTCTGGGAAGCCAGGGAGAAGATTGCAGAGCCTTTGGCTTTGACTTTTATGTCATCATTGTCTACAGGAATAGTGCCAGAAGACTGGAGGATAGCAAATGTTGTGCCATTGTTCAAGAAGGGGCGTAGAAACAACCCTAGTAAATATAGACCAGTGAGCCTTACTGATGGAACCGATGGAACAGTTTATAAGAGATAGGATTTATAATCATCATAATAGGAGTAAGTTGATTAGGTTTCGTGAAGGATAAGTCATGCCTCACAAACCTTATTGAGATCTTTGAGATGGTGACCAAACAGGTGGATGAGGGTAAAGTGGTTGATGCGGTGTATATAGATTTCAGTAAGGTGTTTGATAAGGTTCCCCATGGGAGGCTATTGCACAAAATATGAAGGCATGGGATTGAGGGTGATTTAGTGGTTTGGATCAGAAGTTGGCTAGCTGAAAGAAGACAGAAGATGGTGGCTGATGGGAAATATTCATCCTGGAATTCAGTTGCTAGTGGTGTTCCACAAGGATCTGTTTTGGGGCCATTGCTGTTTGTCATTTTTATAAATGACTTGGATGATGGCGTAGAGCGATGGATTAGTAAATTTGCAGATGACACTAAGGTCGATGGAGTTGTGAATTGTGCTGAAGGATGTTGCAGTTTATAGATGGACATAGATAAGCTGCAGAGCTGGGCTGAGCAGTGCAGTTTAATGCAGAAAAGTGTGAGGTGATTCACTTTGGAAGGAGCAACAGGAATAAAGAGTCCTGGGGTAATGATAAGATTCTTGGTTGTGTAGATGAGCAGAGAGATCTCAGTGTCCATATACATAGATTCCTGAAAGTTGCCACCCAGATTGATAGGGTTGTTAAGAAGACATATGGTGTGTTAACTTTTATTGGTAGAGGGATTGAGTTTCAGAGCCACGAGGTCATGCAGCAGCTGTACAAAACTCTAGTGCGGCGACACTTGGAGTATACTGTACAGTTCTGGTCACTGCATTATAGGAAGGATGTGGAAGCTTTGGAAAGGTTCAGAGGAGATTTTCTAGGATGTTGCCTGGTATAGATGGAAGGTGTTATGAAGAAAGGCTGAGGGACTTGAGGCTTTTAACTTAGAGAGAAAAAGATTGAGAGGTGAATTAGTTGAGACATTCAAGATAATCAGAGGGTTAGATAGGGTGGACAGTGAGAAGCTTTTTCCTCAGATGGTGATGACTAGCATGAAGAGACATAGCTTTAAATTGAGAGGTGATATATTTGGGCAGATATCAGATGTAGTTTCTTTACTCAGAGAGTAGTAGGGGCATGGAACACACTGGCTTAACAGTAGTAGACTAGCCAACTTTAAGGGCATTTAAATGGTCATTGGATAAATGTATGGCTTTAGATTGGTTCCACAGGTCGGTGCAACATTGAGGGCCGAAGGGCCTGTACTGTGCTATAATGTTCTATGTTCTATCATTTGGTTTCCTTTTATCAAGTAATTAATTACTTGCTGAGAAAACTAATAATTCTGTCAAATAGGATTTCCCTTTTTTTCAAAACCATGTTTACATATTATAATCACATTGATTTGTCGGTATTATTAAAACTTCTTAATAATAAAATCCAACACTTCCTTGATGATCAATATTACACTGTAGTTCATTATTTTCTCTCTCCTTCCTTTTTTCAATAGTCGTGTCACACTTAGTAACTTGCAATCTGCTGGGAGCATACGAGAACCTGGGGAATTTTGGAACATCTTCGCCAGTCCATACATTATTTCTATCACTTTCTCTTTCAGATCCCAGAATGTAGAGCATCAAATCCGAGGGACTGTCAGATTACAGAACAGAATTTCTTCCTTTCTGGTGTGGCATGAATAATGGTGAAAATAGTGGGAAAATGTACCGAAAATGAAAAACAAAGATTGTTGACATTGAGCTGCAAATAATGACTTCTAACTCTCACCATGGAGTAGCAAATGCCTTTACATAGAACATAGAACATAGAACAATACAGCACAGAACAGGCCCTTCGGCCCACGATGTTGTGCCGAACATTTGTCCTAGCTTAAGCACCCATCCATGTACCTATCCAATTGCCACTTAAAGGTCACCAAAGATTATGACTCTACCACTCCCACAGGCAGCGCATTCCATGCCCCCACCACTCTCTGGGTAAAGAACCCATCCCTGACATCTCCCCTATACCTTCCACCCTTCACCTTAAATTTATGTCCCCTTGTAACACTCTGATGCACCCGGGGAAAAAGTTTCTGACTGTCTACTCTATCTAGTCCTCTGATCATCTTATAAACCTCTATCAAGTCACCCCTCATCCTTCGCCATTCCAACGAGAAAAGGTCTAGCACTCTCAACCTATCCTTGTACGACCTATTCTCCATTCCAGGCAACATCCTGGTAAATCTTCTCTGCACCCTCTCCAAAGCTTCCACATCTTTCCTAAAGTAAGGCGACCAGAACTGCACACAGTATTCCAAATGTGGCCTAACCAAAGTCCTGTACAGTTGCAACATCACTTCACGACTCTTGAATTCAATCCCTCTGCTAATGAACGCTAATACACCATAGGCCTTCTTACAATCTCTATCCACCTGAGTGGCAACTTTCAAAGATCTATGAACATAGACCCCAAGATCCCTCTGTTCCTCCACCTCGCTAAGAACCCTACCATTAACCCTGTATTCCGCATTCTTATTTGTCTTTCCAAAATGGACAACCTCACACTTGGCAGGGTTGAACTCCATCTGCCACTCCTCAGCCCAGCTCTGCATCATATCTAAGTCTCTTTGCAGCCGACAACAGCCCTCCTCACTATCCACAACTCCACCAATCTTCGTATCATCTGCAAATTTACTGACCCACCCTTCGACTCCCTCATCCAAGTCATTAATAAAAATTACAAACAGGAGAGGACCCAGAACTGATCCCTGCGGAACTCCACTTGTAACTGGGCTCCAGGTTGAATATTTGCCATCTACCACCATTCTCTGACTTCGACCGGTTAGCCAGTTTTCTATCCAATTGGCCATATTACCCTCTATCCCATGGCTCCTGACTTTCAGCATAAGCCTACCATGGGGAACTTTATCAAATGCCTTACTAAAATCCATGTATACTATATCCACTGCTCTACCCTCATCCTTGGACATGCTTGGTCACCTCCTCAAAGAATTCAATAAGACTTGTAAGGCAAGACCTACCCTTCACAAATCCGTGCTGGCTGTCCCTAATCAAGCAGTGTCTTTCCAGATACTCATAAATCCTATCCCTCAGTACCCTTTCCATTACTTTGCCTACCACTGAAGTAAGACTAACTGGCCTATAATTCCCGGGGTTATCCCTATTCCCTTTTTTGAGCAGGGGCACAACATTCGCCACTCTCCAGTCCCCTGGTACCACCCCCATTGACAGTGAAGACGAAAATATCATTGCCAACGGTACTGCAATTTCCTCTCTTGCTTCCCACATAATCCTAGGATATATCCCGTCAGGCCTGGGGGACTTGTCTATCCTCAAGTTGTTCAAAATGTCCAACACATCTTCCTTCCTAACAAGTATCTCCTCTAGCTTACCAGTCCGTTTCACACACTCCTCTTCAACAATACGGTCCCTCTCGTTCGTAAATACTGAAGAAAAGTACTCATTCAAGAGCTCTCCTATCTCTTCTGACTCAATACACAGTCTCCCACTACCGTCCTTGATCGGACCTACCCTTGTTCTCGTCATTCTCATGTTTCTCACATACGCATAAAATGCCTTTGGGTTATCCTTGATCCTATCCGCCAAAGATTTTTCATGCCCTCTCTTAGCTCTCTAATCCCTTTCTTCAGGTCCCTTCTGGCTATCCTGTATCCCTCCACTGCTCTGTCTGAACCCTGTTTCCTCAATCTTATGTAAGCCTCCTTCTTCCTCTTTACAAGACATTCAACCTCCCTCGTCAACCAAGGTTCCCTCACACGACCATTTCTTTGCTGCCTGACAGGTACATACATATCAAGGACACGTCGTATCTGTTCCTTGAAAAAGTTCCACATTTCCACGACATCCTTCCCTGACAGCCTATGCTCCCAACTTATACTCCTCAGATCCTGTCTTACAGCATCGTAATTACCCTTCCCCCAATTGTAAAACCTACCCTGTTGCACGCACCTATCTCTCTGCATAACCAAGGTGAAAGTCACAGAATTGTTGTCACCATCACCAAAATGTTCACCCACTAACAAGCCCATCACTTGTCCCGGTTCATTACCGAGTACCAAATCCAATATGGCCTCCCCTCTGGTCGGGCAATCTACATACTGAGTTAGAAAAGCCTCCTGGACACACTGCGCAAACACCGCCCCATCCAATCTACTTGATCTAAAGAGCTTCCAATCAATATTTGGGAAGTTGAAATCGCCCATGACTACTACCCTGTGGCTTCTGCACCTTTCCAAAACCTGTTTCCCAATCTGTTTCTCCACATCTCTGCTGCTATTGGGGGGCCTATAGTAAACACCCAACAAGGTGACTGTCCCTTTCCTATTTCTGACTTCAGCCCATACTACCACCAAAGGCAGATCCCCCTCGAACTGCCTTTCTGCAACCTTTCTTCCATACATTTACATCTCATTAAAAAATGTAAATCTACTCTTCTTCACAGGGAGACCAGACGACACAGATGCCTGATGTAAATCAGAGTGGGTAGCTTGACGAATGCTTATCCTACAATTGTCCAATTGCTACTTGATAACAAGATTGATGCATGCTCCATGACCATCCTCCTTGACCCTTCAGCCTTGCCAGTCAGCATTGGCAAACCATCAGCCTCACCGTATCATCATGTCTGCTCTTGAACCAACTCTCAGAGAATTAGAGAATCCCTACAGTGTAGAAAGAGGCAATTTTGCCCATGGAGTCTGCACCGACCCCTGAACAGCATCCCATCCAGACCCAGTTCCCTGACCCAATTCCCCATAACTCCAGATTTACCATGGCTATTCCACCTAGCTTACACATCTTTGGACAGCAGGAGAAAATTGGAGCACCCAGAGGAAACTCACACAGACATGGAGACATTGTGAAAACTCCACACAGCCAGTCACCCAAGGCTGGAACCAAAGCTGGGTCACAGGTGCTGTGACACAGCAATGATAACCACTGAGACACTTGTGCCCCCATGTCATATTAGTCCTTTAACACATTAATATAGAACTCATAGACATTTATAATTGCATGCTTCTACCTGACTACTTTGTATGCAGGGCTTCATGCATCTCATTCAACTTCACTGGATGCAACCTTTGGCTTTTGGCTTGCTTTCTTAGTGCTTACTCACTTTACTGCTTATCTAAGAGGTTGCCATCCTTTGTATATTTCTTAGTACATTTCTTAAAACATATGAAGCATGAACCTGTGGCCAGCCAGCCTCTTTTTAACTCACATGACCTCCTTAACGCACAGGCACCTTTACCCCAATATATGCTGTCAGCCTCTGTGGCTTCTCCTGGTTTCTAGCACAGAGAGAGAGGCAAGCTACTTGTAATTGGGAGCACTGAACAGTTAGTCTAGCATTCTGATGGAGGGTGGACATATTGTGAAGCTTTGTGCTACATCAATGACAAACCTACAAGTACCAGCATTTTACACAAATATGTACATCACATGTGAGAGTCAGACTGAGAGTCCAGGGATCTCTTCTTTGTAATTTGGGAACAGGGTTACAATCAATCCTGCAAATCAAGTGTCAAGGTTTATGAGTAGGTGAGTGGGGGTGCTGTACTGACATTGGAAGTGGTGGGGGATTGTGGGTTAGTTTTTCAAGCAATGAGTCAGTGGGATAGATTGAGTATGATGGAAGCGGATTGAAGACCAGTTAGCATTGGTGAATGAACAAGAGAGGAAGTGAGGTGTCTGAATGTGCAGGAAGCATAGACGACAGGTAGGATGTGGTAGGGAAGAGTGATTGAAATGGACATGAAACACTGACAAGTGTAGTCCATGAGCCACGGTGAGAATGGTGAGTAGTGGCGGAGTTAGAGTGAGCAGTGATCCTGTGAGTGTGAGGTAGAATGAGAAGGTGGTGTCACGTACTCTTGCAGCGTGCAGAAAGTTGTTGACTTGCATTTGATGATACTGGGAACTCACTTTCACCTTGCACACAGCACCATCCATGTTGCAGATTGCGTTCAGGTTGGTGGTTCAGGTGGTGGCTTCTTGTAATGATCAGTTAGGAAAAGGATTGTTTTCCATATAGGACTGATCATATACCACGGCTACAGATCACCAAAATCTCCAGGTCCTTGTCTGTGAAGCAAAGACATGCTTTCCTTTCCTCTGGGCTATGTCCTGAATGTTAGAAAGCTCACTTACCACAATGTGAGGGCTATTCCCGAAGTAGTTGTGCAACTAAGTTTTAAATATAACACCAGAGGCATAAAAGCCAGAAGGTCCCGGTACTGGCGAGCATTCCCATTTGTCGAGCTGTCCTTTTCTCTAAAAAGGCACCCAGGAATCTGCAGCATGATGATAAGGTGAAGCGTGGAAGGTTGTAATTGGAAACTTGCTATGGCCCATGGAGGACCTGGCACTACCAATCTCACTCACAAAATAGGTTAAGGCAAAATAAGAAAAATTCACACACAGTCTCATAAATTTCTCCAGTACTCTCCTCTATTCAAGTTAAGTACCTTAATTTCATCAGTATATGTTGTCCCTGGGTTAATATCTATTTCTGAGATATAATTTATGTAATCTAATATAAAAACAGGCACAAAATATGTGCTTAATGTCTCTGCCATTTCCTCATTCACCACAATAATTTTTGTTTAGTCATGGGATGTGGGCCTCCACTGACAAGGTCAGAATTTGTTGACCACTCCTAATTGCCCTTGGGTTAAACATAGGAAATAGTACAGGAATAAATTATTCAGCCCTTCAAGCCTGTTCTGCCATCTAATTAAATCATGGCCAATCTTCCACCTTAATGCTATTTTGGCTTGTTAGGGCATTTCAGTGGGAAGTTAAGAGACAGCCACGTTGCTGTGGATTGAGGACCACATGCCAGACCAGGGAGGGACTTTAGATAACATGTGGTCAGGTGGCCAGCAGCAGAAATGATTGTCAGACTGGTTAAGAGCGACATTCAAGCAGGTTGAGAATTTACACGTCAAGTTAGTTTAAACTCTGACCTAAGTTAAAACTGCAATTTACAGGACATACTGGTTTCCTGTGTTGACAAAATAAGGGAGGTGTCATTGTGGTTTGCTATACATATTGGCATCATTAATACCTTATATGGAGCACAGAATGTGTCTGTTTACAACTTGATAGGAATATTTGAAAGTTGTTTACCAGTAAACTGCGTTGGCTTGGATCAAACATTGTGATCAGGTTTGGTCAATTCATTGGCTGAGTACTAGAGAAGTTTCTGGAAGATTGGGCACACTTTGGGGATAAAAGTCACAAGCACGTAGGATTTTGCAGGAGTGATCCTTCAAGATCTACATTTGAGAAGTATGTGCTCTGAAGTGATCATCAGAGAAGACAAAGAACCACGAGGCAGCATCTACATTGAGAGCAAAAGTTGGCCACTTCACTTTAATCAGGGCAGTATTTGCTTCAAGCTGAATTTATAAAGTTAAAAGTTTGTGCGAAGATTTGTAGCTCGGGTGCTCGTTGTTGTGGTTCTGTTCGCCGAGCTGGAAGTTTTTGTTGCAAACGTTTCGTCCCCTGGCTAGGCGACATCATCAGTGCTTGGGAGCCTCCTGCGAAGCGCTTCTTTGATGTTTCCTCCGGTGTTTATAGTGGTCTGTCCCTGCCGCTTCCGGTTGTCAGTTTCAGCTGTCCGCTGTAGTGGTTGGTATATTGGGTCCAGGTCGATGTGTTTGTTGATGGAGTTTGTGGATGAATGCCATGCCTCTAGGAATTCCCTGGCTGTTCTCTGTCTGGCTTGCCCTATGATAGTAGTGTTGTCCCAGTCGAATTCATGTTGCTTGTTGTCTGCGTGTGTGGCTACTAAGGATAGCTGGTCGTGTCGTTTCGTGGCTAGTTGATGTTCATGTATGCGGATTGTTAGCTGTCTTCCTGTTTGTCCTATATAGTGTTTAGTGCAGTCCTTGCATGGTATTTTGTACACTACATTCGTCTTGCTCATGTTGGGTATCGGGTCCTTCATTCTGGTGAGTTGTTGTCTGAGCGTGGCTGTTGGTTTGTGTGCCGTTATGAGTCCTAGGGGTCGCAGTAGTCTGGCTGTCAGTTTCGAGATGCTCCTGATGTATGGTAGTGTGGCTAGTCCTTTTGGTTGTGGTATGTCCTCGTTCCGTGGTCTTTCTCTTAGGCATCTGTTGATGAAGTTGTGCGGGTATCCGGTTTTGGCGAATACCTTGTATAGGTGTTCCTCTTCTTCTTTTTGCAGTTCTGGTGTACTGCAGTGTGTTGTGGCCCTTTTGAGTAGTGTCCTGATGCAGCTTCGTTTGTGTGTGTTGGGGTGGTTACTTTCATAGTTTAGGACTTGGTCTGTGTGTGTGGCTTTCCTGTATGCTCTTGTAGTGAATTCTCCGTCTGGTGTTCTCTGTACCATCACGTCTAGGAATGGGAGTTGGCTATTCTTTTCTTCTTCTCTCATGAATCGGATTCCTGTGAGTGTGGCGTTGATGATCTGGTGTGTTTTTTCTATTTCCGTGTTTTTAATGATTACAAACGTGTCACCGACATATCTGACCCAGAGTTTGGGTTGAATTTGTGGTAGGACTGTTTGTTCTAACCTTTGCATAACTGCCTCTGCTATGAGTCCCGAGATTGGTGATCCCATGGGTGTTCCGTTGATTTGTTCGTAAATCTGGTTGTTGAATGTGAAGTGTGTTGTGAGGCACAAGTCCAGTAGTTTAAGTATGCCGTCTTTGTTGATAGGTTCAGCGTCCTGTTTTCTGTTCTGTATGTTCAGTAGGTTGGCTATTGATTCTCTGGCTAGGGTTTTGTCAATCGAAGTGAACAGTGCCGTCAAGTCGAATGATATCATGGTTTCTTCTTTGTCTGTGTGTATATTTCTGATGATGTCCAAGAATTCCTGTGTTGATTGTATAGAGTGTTTGGATCTGCTGACCAGGTGTTTCAGTTTCTGTTGTAGTTCTTTGGCCAGTTTGTGTGATGGTGTCCCTGGTAGTGATACTATGGGTCTGAGTGGGATGTCTGGTTTGTGTACTTTAGGTAATCCATAGAATCTGGGGGTGTTGTTGCTTTCCGGTTTCATTCTTTGTAGGTCAGCTCTGGTTATCTGTCCGTTTTTTTGTAGATTCCTTAGTGTGTTATTTATCCTATTGGTGAGCTGTGGGGTGGGGTCAAACTCCCTTCTTGGTAGGTGTTGGTATCTGCAAGTAGTTGTTGTGCTTTTTGGATGTAATCAGATTTATCTAGGATGACCGTCATTCTGCCTTTATCTGCTGGGAGTATGATTATGTTCTTATCGTTTCTTTGTGATTTCAGTGCTTCCCTCTCCTTGGTGTTGAGGTTATGTGTTTGTCTTTTCCTTATTATCATAGGTACGACAGTTTGTCTCACTGTTTGTTGTGTCTCTTCTGTCAGTCCATTGTTCCTGAGTGTGCCTTCTAGTGCTGCTAGGAAGTCTGCTGTCTTGGCGTCCCTGTGGTTGTGGTTGTAGTTGAGCCCCTTGGCCACTATAAAGTTAAAGTTAGAATTAAATATGAATTAAGTTGAAATAAGGTAAAGTGAAGTTAAATGATGCAAGTTAAAATTTAAGTTAAGTTAGATGAAGTAAGAAGTAAATGTTGAAATGAATATATGTTTTATATTGGTATCTAAAGTGTTAAATAAAGATGAGTTTGTTTATTTAAGTTCTGAATTGACGACTTGTCCTTTGTCTGTCACACAAAGAAAGAAATGCCTGGAAGAAGGTTACAGTGTTCTTTCGGGTAACATCCTGAAGGACATTAGTGAATTAGATGGGTCTTTATGATAATCAATTATGGTTTCAAGGCCATCATGAACTGAACTTTCAGTTTCAGGTTGCATTAATTGAACTTTAATTCTACCAGGAGCAGTGGGATTTGAATCCACTATTCAAGAGTATTAGTCTGGTCTAGACATCTCACTCCAAATGCTCGATTTTGTTGGTGTGACAGGAACTCAGCATAGCCTGCTGGTCATATGTGGTTGGGCAGAGGAGTCATGGACAATGTATAGAATAGACATCCCTTATATGAACACGAAATGCTATGAATGCAGGAGATCAGAAATAGAAAATGCTGGAGAAACTCGGCATGTCTGACAGCATGCACAGACAGACAAACAGAGTGAATATTTCGAGTCTGAAGAAGAGTCATCTTTCAACTTGAAAGATTAACTGTGTTTATCTCTCCACAGATGCTGCCAGATCTGCTGATCTTGAGCCTTTTGTGTTTTTATGTTATATAGCAACTTTGGCTTTACATGATAACTGAAAAATTGGATTTGTACACAATGACTACTATGAGGATTTGTGAGCATTCACCAGTACAATGGGTTGCCCAATGGTCACACATCTACTGCATGTTTGGTAACCTTTGTAGTTTAGACATCTCATCGAACGACTGCAAATCTACAAGTGCACATTTCATGTCACAATGCACCATATGAGAAAACCTTTTATCTTGGCACCATTTTCATGCTTTAGACAAATGCAATGACATCATCCCTCCGGAGACAAACAGTGTCTGCCACCACTCTGATGCAGCAATTGGTGGTGAATGGTGCGACATTACATAGGTTGGTGTTTTATGCTGGAAGAATCCTGGAGAAACTGAGAGACATGGTAACTGAAAACCACAGGATGAGCTATCTTCTATACCCTCAAAGGCTGCAGGTCTGGTCATCAGAGTCAGCAGAATTCTATGAGAACATCATAAACTGCAGCCAAACTACACGCTGCTCCTCGTTTAATTTGAGGTAAAAGAAAAGAATACTCTGGGAAGACTCTAAGTGGTTAAAACTTCCTACTGAAAGCCCTTGTTCCTCTCCTCCTTTCTGAGGAGCTTGACCTTTTTCACTGTCTCAACTCCATCTCCCTGTTGTGTTGCAGCCCAACAAAACTGCAACTGCATTCATGACTGGGAGCTTGTGGTCTGCCCAGGGTAGATATTTATTATAATTCCTAAAATACATAAGTATTACAGTAACAGGCATTTCAGTATCTGGGCTCAGTTAAAATATTCAGTTACAAACAATTGCATGCTGTCATCAGCATTCCATGCTTCACGTGGCCCCCATTAGGATGGAGCATGGGACCTTTCTTGCCACAGATCACACATTACAATATGGTGCTATTAAGATATCAAGAGCATGTCCTTTAAAGGTATGATAATGTTGAGACATAACTGAACATGCTTCATCACCTTTAAACAACTCTTCACTCCACCCAGCATTTCCACAACTTAATTAGATGCATTTGAGGCTAATCAGTAATTCACCCACAAGTTAGTGATGATTAAGGTGTCTTCCAGTTGCTGATCTGCTCAGTTGTGTGTGTCTTTAAGAGTGGGCTTTAGCGGGATCAATGATGTTGAAAATAGCAGCCCTAATTTCAATGTTACACTCTGTTTAAAGACGCGATCATGTACTTTGCCTATTTCTGGGGTGCTTTTAACATCCTGTCCAAGACAGTCTTCATTGTGTGTCAAACCAAACCTATAAGTGCTATAGAATCCAGTTTATCTGTCTTGTTTAATTTATTACTTATTTTCTTTGGGTCTGTGATCATCAGCCAAATTATGTAAACTTTCAGGCTTGCATTATGCATGGTTGTCATGTTGTGTATATTTCCAAGATTATCTGGCAGTTAATAATGTTTGTGTTAAATATCTTCATCAACTAATGGTGGCAACTTTCAGTTGTTTCTATTCACAGACAGCATCACTGATGGGTATTTTTACTCTTTCCTCTCTTTACACCATGCACCCAAACCTTACTATGGACCAGTGGAAACTGGGTAGTTAAAATAAAGCATTGGTTTATGTGTTGCAACTTGTCCAGGCCCTCAACACTACAATTTAAACTGCAGGTGTGAAGGAGAGCCATCTGGAACTGACACACCTCAGTATCAAAATCATAAGTTTGAGCTCTGATGACATCACTAATACAATCTTAAACACCGGCCAATGACAGCACTGGATCCTAGGACGGAAGTAGTGCAGCAAATACATGAATGCAGCTGTTTTTATGAATTTCCTTTTTGCCCATGTTGAGCAAAAAGCTCCTTGAGGCTCCACAATTAAATCACTGGACCTATCTGATCATGATCATTGCTGTTAATGGGAGATTGCTGTCCACAAATTGATTCCCTCAATATTAATATCACTCTGGGAGCTGTCGATAGATGAGAACTCAAAACTAGTCACAACTATTAACTATTTACACATTATATACATGAGCATGATTGAGCTGGACTTCATTGGAAACTTCTTCTAAGGTCCCAAACTTCAATCTGGTATCATTCAACATCACCTATGGTACAGTCAGTTGTCAGTGTATAGCAACCGGTCTCATATATTAACCCAATGTTCCTTAAAATTATGCTTCAAAAGCACTTCATTGGCTGTAAAGTGCTTTGTGATTTGATGTGAAAGGTGCTGTACAAATGCAAATTTTTCCTTTCTCGCCCTTGTCCTGGGCTACTTTTTTCAAATGCCAATCCAAGCCCTATAGTTAATACAAGGAGCATCCACTCGAGTTCTCAGTGGTGATCTCCTGCCACCAAGATGTCCTCTTGTTGCCAGCTGATCAGAGAGTTCTTCCTGCCAGGTTTGGCATGGAGGCTACTTCTAATCATGGAATTGTAACCTGGCATGTTAAAATCTCTGAGCCTCATTCTACAGAGGAGCAGTTCCATTCTCCTGGCTCATTACTGTAGAATAGTCTCAATAACATGATAGGTGAAAGTGAGGACTGCAGATGCTGGAGATCAGAGTCAAGATTAGAGTGATGCTGGAAAAGCACAGCAGGTCAGGCAGCATCCGAGGAGCAGGAAATTCGACGTTTCGGGCAGGAGCCCTTCATCAAGAATGAGGCTGGGAGCCTCCGGGGTGGAGAGATAAATGGGAGCGGGATGTGGCTGAGGAGAAGGTAGCTGCGAGAGCGCAATCGGTGGATGGAGGTGGGGATAAAGGTGAAAGGTCGGAGAGGAGGGTGGAGTGGATAGGTGGGAAGGAAGATTGGCAGGCAGGACAGGTCATGAAGATGGGGCTGAGATGGAAGGTTGGAACTGGGGTAAGGTGGGGGGAGGGGAAATGAGGAAACTGGTGAAGTGTGGACTTCCCATTTATCTCTCCACCCCAGAAGGTCCCAGCCTCATTCCTGATGAAAGGCTCCTGCCCGAAATGTCGATTTTCCAGCTCCTCGGATGCTGCCTGACCTGCTGTGCTTTTCCAGCACCACTCTAATCTGGACTCAATAACATGATAGATCAGCTATGTTTTTCTCTGAGCCAATGTTAGTTGAACAATGGTCCTGGCAGTTACATGCATTTTTTTTTCTAGTCATGTAATTAAGATGGGTAACCATAAAAAGCCAACATTAATCACTTGCCCTCTCCATATTTTTGGTGAAGATACCATCAATATTTATGTTCCAAGTCCTGCCTTGTTACTAAAGGTTCTCCCACAGTCAACTAGGACCACTGCATAAGTTATGAAAGTTAGTCAAAGGATGAATATTCTATTGTGGGTGGTTCACCAACTTCCTACAAGACAGAAAAAAGAATGTGATACAGGAACAACAACATTCAAGAAGCTTGACACAATCCAGGACAGAACAGTCTACTTGAACAATTTAAACATCCAATCTCTCCACCTTTGACAGCGAGTCACAAAGATTTCTGTGGTAGCATATCCTAAAACCTCATCCATTAGAAAAACATCACTGCCAAGTCCTTCTTCAAGACATGCAGAAGCTGAACTTCTTTTGCTGCTTCTTGATTATCACTGGATCAAAATGTTGGAATCTCTCAACCTGACAGACAGCCTTGGCTGTGTAGATTTCAGCAGTTGAAGAAGAAATCTCACAAACACCTTCCCAACGACTGAATATGTGTAATAATTGTTGGTATTGTGAACAATATTCACAATCCCCCATGCCTCTTACCTGTACTGGAGATTTTCTCAATAGCAAAGTTGGGTACAAATAGAAATGGATCTATGTCAATATCCATCTTTGAAACTTTGGCCTGCTTTCATTGTGCCACTAACTTTAAAAGGTGTAAATTTCAGGATCATTGTGTATTTGACTAAATTTATTGCATCAGTTAAAAAGAAATAAGAAAAGATTTTTCTTCCATTGCAACCGTTCCATTATTTTTACATTTGTAGTTATATATCCTTGACAAGATGTTCATAAACTTTTCGACTGCAGTTAATATGTAGTACAGCGGATAAGTCTTTCTGACCTCAAGGATGACTGAGCAACTCAAACTCCAAGCAATGAACTGTAAAGGACAATCACTGTAAAGCTGAAACTACCCAGGGTATGTAATTTCCATGCTTGGCAGCTTCAATAATCAAATATCAGGCTTATACATCACTTGCTTCTTTGGTATGTAGCTCCAAAAAAAAGTAACTGTTTTGGCTGCTGAAAAGTTGCCTAGAATTTATTTTAACCAGAAGAAGAGAATACATGTGATTTTTCGTTGAATCACTTCATTGCTCACTTCATTTTTAATGGCATACCATGACTAAACATCTGATTTAATTTCATTTGATTTAACATCTTTAATCTTCCTCCTCTGAAGATGTTGGTCTTGATGTTCCTGGGTTTGATGGAGGATATGATTTGGTAATAATGCCTTTGAGAGACCAGAGTCTACCGCTGGAATTTACGCTGGAGTTCTGTTCATGATCAAATAATGCTGAAAATATGTCTAATCTCTGCAACTTAATTAGGACAGTTTTATACTCAAGGCACATTTCCCAAAGCAATGTACTGCTCATGGAAAGTATTCTGTTAGATAGTGGTGCTCAGTATTAGAAGACGTTTTGTTGGAGTAAACATGCAAGAATTGTTCGACTGCTAGGGGACTGGGATCAAAAGACACAGATTAAATTTTCCAAAGAAATGGAGACTGGAGTTCTTTTTATGAAGTGAGTTTTTTTTATTTGTTTGCAGGACGTGGAGGTCCCTGCCTGGCCAGCATTTATTTCCAGTCCCCAGTTTCTCTTGAGAATGTGGTGGTGAGCTGCCTTCTTGAACCGCTGCAATGCACTTGCTGTGGGTTGACCCAAAATGCTATAAGGGAGGGAATTCCAGGATTTTGACCCAGTGACAGTGAAGGAATGGTGATATACAGGACAACCTTGATTATCTGAATGACATAGACGGGAAGTATTTTGTTCGGATAATCAAATGTTTGGATAATACAATTTACCCAAGCATTGGGACCTTGAGGTCTTGTTCGGATAATCCAAAATTCAAAAAAACAATGTTCGGATAATCGAGGTTGTATTGTATTTCCAAATCAGGATGGTGAGTAGCTTGGAGGGGAACTTGAAGGAGGTAGCATTCCTATATATCTTCTGTCCTTGTCCTTCTAGATGGAAGTGGATGTGGATTTGGAGAGTGATGTCTGAGAACCTTTGGTGAATTTCTGCAGGCCATTTTGTAGATCACATATATTGCTGCTACCTAGCATCAGGGGTGGAAGGAATAGATCCCTATGCATATGGTGCCAATCAAATGGACTGCTTTGACCTGGATGGTATCAAGCTTCTTGAATGTTGTTGGGACTGTACTCAGCCAGGCATTTGGGGAGTATTCCATCACACGCCTGATTTGTGCCTTGTAGATGGTGGACAGGCTTTGGACAGTCAGGAGGTATATTATTTGTCACAGTATTCCTAGACTCTGACCTGTTCTTGTAGCCACTGTGTTTATGTGGTGAGTCCAACTGAGTTTCTGGTTAATAATAACACCAATGATGGTAACATCATTGAATATTGAGGGGTGCTGGTTAGGTTGTCTCTTATTGATATTGGTCATAGCCTGGCATTTGTGTGGTGCAAATGCTACTTGCCATTTGCCAGTTCAAGCCTGAATGTTGCCCAGATCTTGTTGCATTTCAATGTGGATTGCTTCAGTATCTGGGGAGTCCTGAATAGTGCTGAATATTGTGCAACCATCGGTAAACATCCCACTTCTGACCTTATGATGGAGGGAAGGTGATTGATGAAGCAGCTGAAGATAGTTGGATCTAGGCCACTGTCCTGAGGAACTCCTGTTGAGATGCCCTGGAGCTGAGTTGACTAATCTCCAATAACCACAAACATCTTCTTATGTATCAGATATGACTGCAACTACTGGAGAGTTTCTCTCCTGATTCCAAGTTTGCATGGGCTCCTTGATGCCACACTTAGTCAATTGCAGCTTTGATGTCAAGGTCAATCACTCTTACTCACCTCTGGAATTCAACTCTTTCTCCATGTTTGAATGAAAGCTGTAATGAAGTCAAACTGGGTGTCACTGAACAGGTTATTGCTGAGCAGGTGCTGGTTGATAGCACCTTCCATCACTTTACTGATGATTGAGAGTAGACCAATGGGGCAATAATTGTCTGAGTTGGATTTGTCCTGCTTTTCTGTACAGGACATAGCTGGGCAAATTTCCACATTGTCGATAGATACCATTGTTGTAACTACTGGAGCAGCTTGGTTAGGAGAGCAGCAAGTTCTGGAGCACAGATCTTCAGGACTGTTGCCAGAATGTTAACAGGGTCTGTAGCCTTTGCACTATCCAATATCTTCAACCACTTCTTAATATCACATGGAATGAATCAAACTGGACAAAGACTGGTATCTGTAATGCTGGTGACTTCTGGCTGAAGATTGCTGTGAAACCTTCAGCCTTATCTTTTGCACTGATATGTCGGGCTCTTCCATCATTGAGGATGGGGATATTTGTGGAGCGTCCTACTCCAGTGAGTTGTTTAAACACTATTCATGACTGGATGTGGCATTACTGCAGAGCTGAGATCTGATCTGTTTGGTTATGGTTAGCTCTGTCTATCACTTGAAGGGAGTGGATGCTAATGAGATGTAGTGCCAATCAAATGCTGTTTATGCTACTTGGCATGCAAATAGCTCTGTTTGATGGCTTCACCAGGTTGACACCTCATCTTCAAGTATGCCTGTCATGCCCTTCTGCACTCTCCATTGAACTCTGGCTTTATGGTAATGGTTGAGTGGGGGATATGCTGGCCATGAGATTACAGATTGTGCTGGGCTACAATTGTACTGCTGTTGATGGTCCACGGCACTTCATGGATATCTGGTCTTGAGTTGCTAGATCTGCTCGAAGTCTCGGTTTAGCTCAGTTGGCTGGATTGTTGGCAGTGTGATACCAACAGCATGGGTTCAATTCCCATTACCGGTTTGAGGTTACCATGAAGGACTCTTCTTCTCAACTTCTCCCCTTACTTGAGATCTGGTGGCCTTCAGGTTAAATCACCACCAGTCGCTTCTCTCTCTAATGAGAGAACAGCCCCTATGGTAAGATTATGGTGACACAACAACATTTGGCATGGTGTAAGTGCCACAAAACATGATGGATTATTGTGAGCTGACATCTATTATCTGAAGGTATGGTGGTAGCAGTTTCAATTCGAGGGTATCATAAGGGAATTTTCCTTGCCAAGCTTCAGGGGAAGAGCAGGGAGTAGGACTAATTGGAAGAGTCTTTCAAGGAAACAGTACAGGTATGATTAATCAGAAGGTGATTCTGAATTGTAAGGTACTAAACTTTAAGAAAATGACTATCTGATATCTGCATACCTTTCTCAGTCAGAACTCTGTGCTACATGTTCTTTATACAGTAGAAAGAGAAAGAAACAAGCATTTTTAAAGGAACACAAACAGAAATGCTGGGAAAACTCAACAGGTCTGATGGCATCTTTCAAGAGAAAAATAATTGAATTTTCGAGTCTAATGTGACTCTTCTTGAAGAGAGAGATTGTAAGGGAAGCCAGATTAATCATCAGTACCACAATAATTACAGTCCACCCCATTGAGAGTGTATGAATGTTCCAAGATCCTTTTCAGGGGCTTCACTCAGGAAGTGATCCTTTTGTCACAATGTCTTTGGAGCAATTCTGTTCTTTACTGCAGTCAATGCCTGGCACATATTTAATGTCTCACCGAAAGTGACTATATCTAATTGCTTTATGGCACAGGCTCATTGCAGAGTCATGGAATGTTTTTGCCAGGCTATCCAGTCCTCTTTAAGGTAAGTCAAAAGTTGTCTTTTTGCTAAAGCAGCTCAGTATTTACAATTTGATAGTGCTCACACCTGGGTAGCTGAGACTGTCTTTTTTTTGAAGAATTGAAGAGTGTGATGTTGTAAAAGCACAGCTGGTCAGGCAGCATCCAAGCAGCTGGTGAATCGACGTTTTAAGCATTAGCCCTTCATCATTCCTAATGAAGAGTTTATGCTTGAAACACCAATTCTTCTGCTTCTCAGATGCTGTCTAACCGGCTGTGCTTTTCCATCTTCAGACTCTTCAATCCTGATCTCCAGCTTCGGCAGTGCTCACTTTCTCCCATATTTTTAGGAATTGTTGAATCCCCTGGGATTATTAAACCTATTAATTATTCCGACTTGTCATTATGCAATTGAAATGTAAATGTTTATTTTTACACGAACTGCGAAGGTTTCCATTTGCCTTCTGTACTTATTTGCAATGACAGGCACAGTTTTGTTCACATGAATTTACCATTTGCTGAGATCTGTTATTATGCTTTATTACTTCTCAGTCAAGTGTATGAGCTCTATTTCAACATCAGGTTGACTGCTGAATGACAGCTCCCATCAGTAAGGTGGCTCTTTGAAAGAACACCAGTTCTGGAATACATTTGAAGGAAATGTTAAGAATTCAGGAAGCCACTGTAATGCTTAAAGGACAGAGAAGTTCTGATGTACAATGGTGCTCTACTAAACGTGCCCAGCAATTATGTGTATTTGGGGGACCACATTGTAATTAGTAAAGAATGATGATAAATGTTCCAAAGAATGGATAAGTGTCTGGCAATGACACTACTGTTGCTGAACAGTAACTGCCCATGAAGGAAAAATAGTCACAATGAGTGTGAGACTAATGTTACAACACGGGTAAACCCTCCTGCTTAATTTAAACCAGCAACATAGAAATGATTTATCCCCTGCAGTAATCTGTGAAAATTTCAGGATGACAAGAGCTATTTAAGTAAAAATTAACAACTTTATTTCTTAAAGTATAATGAATAATAATTAACTAACAACTATTTATAACTCCTTCTTCAAACCGATCTTTGACTTTCCCTTCTATAATACTAGTTGGATAAAATCCTCGATTAAGATTTATCAAAAATTCAAATTTTGAAACCAGCCAGTTGTCGAATCTTCCCTGTGTATCTTCCTCTGTAGATTTGCTCTCCAAGTTGGCGTCAGTTCTTTGTCCTGTGCAAACTCTTTCTCCCGACAGGTACCTCTCAGAGAGTTCTCACTAGCAGCCTACATCCATTGGTCTTTTGGCATTCTCCTCCAACTGTTCAATTTTT
Source organism: Chiloscyllium plagiosum (assembly GCF_037043375.1). NCBI lineage: Eukaryota > Metazoa > Chordata > Chondrichthyes > Orectolobiformes > Hemiscylliidae > Chiloscyllium > Chiloscyllium plagiosum. Next base: position 85,873,586 of record NW_028270139.1, on the reverse strand, counting down.
TTCAGTATTATACCCCAAAGCATCAGATCATTTCATTGGTGTTAATATTGTCAAAATACCAAATTCAAACTTGATTGGAGTTTGGTACTTTGAGGCATAATTTAAACTGATTGACCAAATTTGATTTTTTTTTGTCTCCAGGCAGCCCAGCTAATGTAGATGTTCAACCAAGTGTTACATTGTTACCTTGTTCAGAACACTTGGTGTTGTGTCAGGTAGTTCTGCCAGTTTTTACTTCTCTTAAAGATACAGTACCCCTTGCACCTTCATAACACTAATTCATCAAATTTAAATCAGCTCCTGATCAGTTTTCAGTTTGATGGTAGTGACTTCCTGTCCACCCAGGAAAACTGAACTTCTACCTGTCTCAGTCAGCATGTTCTCCAGATTGGTGTTGCTAAACCTGTGAGCATGCTTACATTTGTGTTGTGTCATTCCTGCATCATTTCCAATAGCCTTCTTAGTCACACTGCAGGTTCCCTTTAATAGGGAATTTGCTTTTAAGAAGGGAAGCCTGTCTGAACCATGTAGTTTGGCAATACTGTAACCTGGCATTCCATACACATTGCAGAGGCCCCAGGCAATATTTCAGAGAGAGCAGCAGCATGGGAGTCATTCACAGTCCAGTGCTACCAATCAATCAGATGAGAGATACACATTAAAATCACATGATGTTTGCTTCAATTTAAATGGCTATGTAAAAGTTCAGAATCAAAATGCTCATGCTCAAAAATGAGGTTATCCAATTTCTAGCTAATGGTCTCATATTACACGAAAGGAAAATACTTGCCTGTTGTGGTGGAGAATGCTCACTGTGATCCACTTATCTGTCCTGTTATTCCAACACTCTTGCTTTTGTTGACTCTAATGAACTCGTTACTTCATTTTTTTCTTTATTTATTCATGGGATGGAAACATCACGAGTAAATATGTGTTTGCTAGGCCATTTCAGAGAGAAATTAAGGGTCAACCACATGGCTGTGGAGCTGGTGACATATGTAAGCCACATTTATTTCACCAAAGATATTAATGAACCAGATGAGTTTTTACATCAATTGATAGCTGTCATAGTCACCATTAGCAAGAATACCTTTATATTCTAGATTGATTTATTGAATTTAAATTCCATTGTGGGGGTCTGAATTAGTAGACCAGAGGAGTCAGATTGAGAATTCAATTAGCTGTCGAATATTTCTACCTATGTCTCCACGATCTCTGCAGCCACAACCTACAGCATTCTTGGATTAGGCCATTTAGTTCTGTAACTTATCTGTATTTGGTCTCATTAGTTTGTCAAATACTTTATCCTTTGTGGTAGAGATGGTTTCAAGACCTTTCCTTCCATTAACACCTTACTTTTATACCATCTTTGGGATACTTATAGCTTCCTCCACCATGAATACTGATTATATTGGCTTAAATTATCTGTCTTTTCCCTGTTCCCATCATTAAATCTCAAATTGCATCCAGCAAGTCTCCCACATTAACTTTAGTTATTCTCTTTTTTATATACTCTTAGAAGCTCTTTCTGTTTATTTCTTGTTCTGTGCTGGAAAACCACAGCCAGTCAGGCAGCATCTGAGGAGCAGGAGTGTCAATGTTTCGAGGTACGCTCTTGGTCAGGAATGCTGAAGAGCTTATGCTCGAAACATCGACTCTCCTGCTACTCGGATGCTGCCCTGATTGGCTGTGCTTTTCCAGCACCGCACTTTTTGGCTCTGATCTCCAGCATCTGCAATCCTCACTTTCTCCTTTTATATTCTTGTCTCTTACCTTCATTGTCAATGTTTTTAATTTTTATTAGCTTTTTAGTGATGTAGCTCATAATCAAATTCCCAATCCTCTGGCCCAATATGAATTTTCATGACTTTGTATGCCTTAAGTTTTGACTGGATACTCTCCTTGGCCACCTTTGTAAACCATTGGTTGTTCATACTCTCACTGAGTCCTTCTTTTTGACTGGACTAAAGATTTTCTGAGCATTATGAACAAATTGTTGAAATTTCCATCACTTCTCAACCACTTAGTCTATTTTCCTTGCCAGAACACCAGGTTCTCATCCAGCAGGTTTATTTGAAATCACAAGCTTTCGGAGCGCTGCCCCTTTGTCAGGTGAAGTGGAGGAAAGTGCACAGGCCAGAATATATATGTAGAGAAATAATGGCAAGATAATTCCAAGCAATTAAGAGTGTCAAAAGATAAGTACAAACAGTATGAATGGAGTGTCACTAGGCTGCATAGCAAGTGAAGGGGATAATCTGTGATCTGAATAATTAAGGCAGATTTTCCTAGCCTGCTTTAGACAGCACTTTCTTCATATCTCTGTAATTGCTCTTATTTAAAGTTGAGGACACATTTTTGAGATGTATTAGCTTTGTCGTCTATGGTTTGTGATTCTCCTTATTAATAATAAATGCAGGGGAATCTTGATTATCCGAATGTGATGGGTGGGCACTATTTCATTCAGATAATTGATTATTGGATTAATCGATTAAATGCCTTTCCTCTGGGGCTCGGAGTTTATAAAGTCTGCTACCCATTCCTGAGACTGCAGAAGCACACAGCATGTGAGACCCTGGTCCCCCAACCCCACCCCCGGCCAACACCGCCCCCTTCCCCCAACCCCATCAAACACCACTCCCTGCCCGCCTCCACCAACCGTTCAATATTTGCCCTGCCCGCCCCCAACCCATCCAAAACCTCCCCCTGCCCATGCCCCCATCCCCGTCCAGGATTGCCCCCTCTCATCGATCCCCATCCAGCACTGCCCACCCCTCCCTGCCCCCGTCCAACACTGCCCCCGCCCCCTCTCCAGGGCAGCCGGACTGGACACCAACAACAAGACTGCTGCTGCTGCTACACGGACACACCTCTGCCCTGTACAGGACAATGTTGGTCAGATTATCAGGGGAAGGGGGGTGATTTAGGGTACACCCTGTGTAGAACTCCAGGGAAAGTGTGGGGAGAGAGAGAGAGTGGGAGGTCAGTCATTTGGAGACGGTGCCTGTTTAGTCACTGTAAATAAATGACGCGATCACTGTTGGAAACACATCTTTGATGTAATGTGTCTATCGGAATCTCGAGATCTCCTTCCGATAATCAGATTTTCAGATAACTGGTTTTTGGATAATCGAGGTTCCTCAGTAAATGATGAATTTATCAAGAGGTTGTTATTCATGCCCCTATGGAATCATCTGGAGACTAAAAGTCTTTGCTAATCAGAGGATAGGCCCTTGATACAGAATTATAAAACTTTTAACTGATTCTCTCACCCTCTGGAATCTTTTTGCTTGGATAATCACGAGCTACTGACCGTTTTTTCAATGTTGAAACACAGACTTAAGCTGTAATCAGAAATATTGAATTGGTTAAAGATAAATGACTAATAGGTTTGCTCTCCTTTCTTTCCTTTTGGGCCAACTTTCTTCAACCTCTTTAGTTCTTTGTTGCAAAATAGCTGTCTAAAGTGGCTAGCCATATTTCCAAGTTGTCAGCATCAATTTTTAATTATTTTAAATCCTCATTTAAATCGTTGATGCAGGCCACAAGCTCTTCCATTAAAGAGATTTTTTGATGCACAGCATAGATGGTCAATCAATTTGATGATCAGATTTTCAACTTGGTTTGTGAATAACTCTGTATTTTCTCATCAGTGAGCATTTAAAGCTGTGAACAAATGTCATAACTAGTGATGATCTTTATTAGAAAGATGTTTTCATGTAAGATTGAAGTGCCGTGTTGAATAAGAAAGAGAGAAATGTGGAAGAGAAATGAGAAAAAGTTGTAAAATTATACAAAAAAAGAAAATTAACAGAAAGACACACATCAGCAAAATTTGAAGAAAACCCAACTTGCATTTATATTGTAAGAGAATAATTCAAAATCGAATACAAATTACGAATTGGTTTTATGAGGTAAGATAATCCCTCGTGTTTTATGATCAAATATTTTTCATTACTGACAATGTAACAGATTATCAGGTCCATTTGTTTCTTATCATTTGTCACTCTCACAGCTGTCACTCTAAGGGCATTTCATTGTAAGATAACATCTGACCAGTTTGGAAGGTGCAGTGATGACATTATGGGTTGCTTTAGATTTTGAACTCGAATGATGTTTAGTGTTAGTTATTGCGATGATGAGGAGTTTGTGATTCATTTTGCCCAAGGCATCATCATGTGGAATCAATTGGAATTGGAATTGTTACATGGAAAGTGGAACGAATATCAAATTATATGAGAAGTGTAACTGTGTACTTAAAAGTGACAGTCTCCCACTCAAAGTGAATGTGTTGATGGGGATTTTCATAAAATGTGTATTTTAAATCTTCACCAATACGCTCACAAGGTTCTATTGAAACTCTCACTCTGTATTTGTTTGGGTGAAACATCTATGAAGTTAGCAAGGCATGCATTATATCAGTAGTGATTATTGATTTTCTCAAAGGAAACACATTAGCGCCAACTTGCTGAAAGGATTTAGACTACAAATTCTATGTATTTGGACTCTCTGCATAATTCACGTGAAAAACTATAGATTTAAAAGGCAATTTGACATATTCCATTCATGTGTGATTTTAACCCTGGCACTTGGCAAAAACATGTAGACAGTTAAAACTCTCTGGGAAATGTATGTACTAATATCTCACATCACTCCTGCAGTGCCCTCATTGCCCAGAAATCCTGAAATCCGCAGGGCTTTTCTTTAAATATATAAATTTGATTCTGATGATGTCACCTGCTATTTTAACTGGTGCCCTGCATGGGAAAACCATTGAGAAATTTCTGCAAGTTGGGGAAGATGGTAAGTGGAGTGGTTTGGAAAAGAATCAAGCAGGTCATTGTTTATTACTTTCATTGTGGGACCTGGAGGAGCAAGGATGATTCTTCATGTTCTACAAGAGAAGTTTAGGCCTTTCCTGCCCTCAGTTCAGTCTCTTTCATAAACAATGCCAGTAATTTCCTATTGATGAACTGACCAGTTACCAGTAACATTCAAATGAGACACATGCAGTCAAATCACTCAAGTCTCATATTGCCAAGTTCAGCAACATTTGGTCCCCACCTGAGTGACTTCCACTTCAGTTTAGTGTTGGTTCTTGGAGCTCTGACTATGGCGACTGACTGTGTGGAGTTTGCACATTCTCCCCGTGTTTGCGTGGGATTCCTCCGGGTGCTCCGGTTTCCTCCCACAGTCCAAAGATGAGCAGGTCAGGTGAATTGGCCATGCTAAATTGCCCGTAGTGTTAGGTGAAGGGGTAAACATAGGGGTATGGGTGGGTTACACTTCGGCGGGTCGGTGTGGACTTGTTGGGTCGAAGGGCCTGTTTCCACACTGTAATGTAATGTAATCTAATCTAATCTAATGTAATCTAATCTAATCTACTCTATATTGAATAAGAAAAAATGTGCAATAATCTGGGTCAAGGTGGCAATAGTGTTGTTGTAATTTTAACAATCTAGAAATCAGAGTAATGTTTCAGAAATATGAGTTCAAATCCCACCATACAAACTGGGGAAATTCAAATTCGATTAATTAATAGACTCGAAATAAAGATAAAGCTCGTGTTCATGGTGACCCTGACAATTTTTATCAATTGTAGTAAAACTCATCTGGTTTACTGATATCCTTTCAGGAGGTGTTTATGCAGTGGCAGGAAGTAACTGACTCTGGATGCCTGAGGAGAAAGCGAGGACTGGAGATCAGAGTGGAGAGTGTGGTGCTGGAAAAGCACAGCAGGTCAGGCAGCATCCGAGGAGTAGGAGAATTGATGTTTTGGGCATAACCCTTCATCAGGATTTCCATCGATTCTCCTGCTTCTCGGATGCTGCCTGACCTGCTGTGCTTTTCCAGCACCGCACTCCTCACTGTGGATGCCTGAGCTATCTTTTACCAGTCTCCTTTATTCAAGCATGTGCAGGGGTGGGGAGCCAAAGGACACAGTGACTGTCCTAAAACTGTTACAGTATATTTTATAGTATAAAGTAGGATAAATTACAGTATTCATTTGATTCCCCAAATACGCAAGAGGTCACATCCAAATATGCACAACACAATTGCTACAATTATCGATTTTTGGTCAGAGTTTGCCCACTCCTTGTTGATCTGGTCTCTTGATTGGGGCTTTTGTACTCCCTGTGCTTGCTCAGACATTTTTGCAATACATCAACTCTTTTTAAGGGAAGGAATCCTCTGTCCTTACCTGGTCCTGACTATTAGTGATGCTAGACCCATGACAATCTGTTCACTCTTGACTGTCTTCTGAAGTGGTATAGCAAGCCATTCAGTTCAAAGGTATTAGGATGGGAATAAAATTATGGCAAGAGTATGGTGCTGGAAAAGCACAGCCGGTCAGGCAGTATCTGAGAAGCAACATCCGAGTAGCTGCACGAGTTGGAAGGTTGGAACTGGGATAAGGTGGGGGGAAGGAAAATGAGGAGACTGGTGAAGTCCACATTGATACCATATGGTTGGAGGGTCCCAAGATGGAAGATGAGGTGTTTTTCCTCCAGGCATTGGGTGGTTATGCTGTGGTGATGGGTGTGGCCATCGCCACACCCTAATCACCTGACACCTACAGGAAAAATGCCTCATCTTCCACCTTGGGACCCTCCAACCACACGGCATCAGTGTGGACTTCAACCGTTTCCACATTTCCGTCCCAGTTCCAACTTTCCAACACAGCACTGCCCTCATGACCTGTCCTACCTGTCTATCTTCCTTCCCAACTATCTGGTCCATCCTCCTCTCTGACCTATCACACTTCTCCCCACCTCTATCTACCTGTCACACACTCAGCTACCTTCCTCTCAGTCCCATCCCCCACCCATTTAGCTCTCCATTCCCTTGGCTCACAGCCTCATTCCTGATGAAGGGCTTGTGCCCGAAACATCGATTCTTCTGCTCCTCAGATGCTGCCTGACCTGCTGTGCTTTTCCAGCACCACACCCTCGACTCACCGCATCTCTCAAAAGAATTATTTTAAAAATCACAGTCTAACCCTAGCATCAAGATGTACCTCTGATCTTGCAGATATTTGGAATGGCATTTTTTTACAGGATTCATTTGGGAAAAGACATAATGCAGTTAGATGCGAGAGACAGTGAAAAGAATTGGAGCATAATTAATTGGATTTCACTTTATTGCTTGGAATAGGTCTCAGCGGAATATACATCTCCAGATTTGAAGAATGAAAAGTACATGAAGGGAAGACAATATGTAGAAATTGATTTGTAAAGTTGAAGCAAGGCAAAAAATGGAAGTGACTTTTTTTTAAAGATAAGACCATGAATAAGGAACAACACTAATCTTGTCATCAATAAAATCTAGGCACCCGTGAGGTAGCCAGTTGTATGTGATCAGAACAGAAATGAGTCCAAATATCCTATAAAAGAAGCAGACACACTTGGTACTCATGCCTGTTCCGTAGCAATGCCTTTTATCTGAAAGAAATAGTGGAGCTAAATGTAAAGTTATTCCAGTGGGGATGTATTCAGTCAGACAAAGGAAGTTCAAGATATAAACTGAGAGTCTGAACAATATCCTGAGGGTGGTGTACATTTATAACTAAAATAAAAATTGAATCCAGAAAACCTGAAGGCATCATAAAATCCATGAGCGTAGGACAATTGTGACTGGATGAGAAGTAGGGGCAGAATACATGTAAGGTAAAAGACCAATATGTGGTCCAGTTGCCAAGAACAAAGTTTGTGCACTTTGAACAGAAAGTAGAAATGGGATAAATGGAATTGGGGAAGAAAAAAGAATTGAGGCCTCATGATGAGGATCACCTGAAGGGAGGAAATCAGTGATGGCTTGGAAATTATTACACAGTGTTTGATGGCAAGGTTAGAGTAACCATAGAAACTGCAGGAGGAGGTCATTCTGCCTGTTCTGCCTGTATCACCTCTTTGAAAGGGAAGTTGAATTAGCTCTACTCCTGTTCTCTTTCTGCAAAGACCCAGGGATGTGTTACTGTTTAATATAATACACAGTTCAATTTTGAAAGCTATTGCTGACTATGTGCTTTCAGTCACTGCATTCTATTCAAATATAAGAAAGTGCAGATATTGTAGTTACATAAGCAATTGCAGAATTGTTGTATTGCACTAATTCTATTCTCTTGTACTACTCTCCCATCTTTTCCCATATTTCTGTGCACCACTTATATCCAATTCATCATTCAATACCCCCTTTGAATGAATTGAACCTACCTCCAACACTTTTCTGGATAAAGCATAATATGCACAAAATACTTATTGTTTGAAAACGTTTTTTTCTCATATCATCGTCGTTTCATTTGCACAGCACCTTAGATCTAAGCCCTCTCATTCTTTTCTCTTGTATGAGCAGGAACAGTTTCACCCTATCTACTCTGTGAAGACCTCTCATGATTTCAAAAATCTCCATCAGATCTCCTCTCAGCCTTCTTCTCTCCAAGGAGAACAGTCCCAACTCCATCAATTAACCAATGTAACTGAAGTTGCTTATTCTTTGAAATATTCTTGTAAATTGCTTTGCACTATCTATAATGCATGCACTGTGTGATTTATTAACTGCTCTCTACATCTGTCTTGCCACCATCAATGATATCTGTCATATACACCCAGGTTTCTCTTCTCCTGAAACCTCTTTAGAATAGTATCCCCTATTTTATATTGTTATTCAATGTTCATCAACCAAATGGAATTGGGGAAGAAAAACAAATTGAGGCCTCAAGATGAGGATCACCTGAAGGGAGGAAGTCAGTGATGGCTTGGAAATTTTTTCCACAGTTTTTACACGGACCCCACCACCAGGGATATATTTCCCTCCCCACCCCTTTCCGCCTTCCACAAAGACCATTCCCTCCGTGACTACCTGGTCAGGTCCACGCACCCCCCAACATCCCACCCTCCCATCCAGGCACCTTCCCCTGCCACTGCAGGAATTGCAAAATCTGTGCCCACACCTCCTCCCTCACCTCCATCCAAGGCCCTAAAGGAGCCTTCCACATCTATTAAAGTTTTACTTGCACATCCACTAATATAATTTATTGTATCTGTTGCTCCTGATGCGATCTCCTCTACATTGGGGAGACTGGATGCCTCCTAGCAGAGCGCTTTAGGGAACATCTCTGGGACGCCTGCACCAATCAACCACACCGCCCCGTGGCCCAACATTTCAACTCCCCCTCCCACTCTGCCGAGGACATGGAGGTCCTGGGCCTCCTTCACCGCCGCTCTCTCACCACCCGATGCCTGGAGGCAGAACGCCTCATCTTCCACCTCGGAACACTTCAACCCCAAGGCATTAATGTGGATTTCACCAGTTTCCTCATTTCCCCTTCCCCCACCTCACCCCAGTTCCAAACTTCCAGCTCAGCACTGTCCCCATGACCTGTCCTACCGGCCTATCTTCATTTCCACCTATCCACTCCACCCTCCTCTCTCACCTATCACCTTCATCCCCACCCCCATTCACCTATTGTACTCTATGCTACTTTCTCCCCATCCCCACCCTCCTCTCATTTATTTCTCCACCCTGCAGACACTCTGCCTTTATTCCTGATGAAGGGCTTTTGCCCGAAACATCGATTTTCCTGCTCCTCGAATGCTGCCTAAACAGCTGTGCTTTTCCAGCACCACCCTAATCTAGAATCTGGTTTCCAGCATCTGCAGTCATTGATTTTACCTAATTTTTACACAGCGTTTGATGGTAAGGTTAGAGTAACCATAGAAATTGCAGGAAACTCATTCTGCCTGCTCTGCCTGTATCACATCTTCGACAGGGAAATTGAGTTAGCTCTACTCCTGTTCTCTTTCTGCAAAGACCTAGGGATGTGTTACTGTTTAGTATAATACACAGTTCAATTTTGAAAGCTATTGCTGAATATGTCTCCCCGCGTTTTCAGTCACTGCATTCCATTCAAATGTAAGATAGTGCAGATATTGTAGTTACATAAGCATTTGCAGAATTGTTGCATTGCACTAACTGTATTCTCTTGTACTACTCTCCCATCTTTTCCTTCTTGAAGTCCAGGTAGAGTCATAGAGTCATAGAGAATACAGCACGGAAATAGACATGTCGGTCCAACCCGTCCATACCGACCAAGTATCCCAACCCAATCTGCCAGCACCCGGCCTATATCCCTCCAAACCCTTCCTATTCAGATTCCCAACCAGATGCCATTTAAATGTTGCAATTATACCAGCCTCCACCACTTCCTCTGGCAGCTCATTCCATACACATATCACCCTCTGTGTGAAAATGTTGCCCCTTCGATCTCTTTTATATATTTCCCCTCTCACCCTAAACCTACGCCCTCCAGTTCTGGACTCTCCGAATCCTATCTATGCCTCACATGATTTTATAAAGCTCTATAAGGTCACCTCACAGCCTCTGTCGCTCCAGGGAAAACATCACTAGCCGATTCAATCTCTCCCTATAGGTCAAATTTTCCAACCTGGCAACATCCTTGTAAATTCTTTCTGAACCCTTTCAAGTTTCACAACACCTTTTGGATAGGAAGGAGACCAGAATTGCACGCAATATTCCAACAGTGGCCTAACCAATGTCCGGGACAGTGACAACATGACCTCCCAATTCCTGTACTCAATACTCTGACCAACAAAGGAAAGTATACCAAACGCTTTCTTCACTATCCTATCTACCTGTGACTCCACTTTCAAGGAGCTATGAACCTGCACTCCAAGGTCTCTGTTCAGCAACAATCACTTGGACCTTATCGTTAAGTGTATAAGCCCTGCTAAGATTTGTTTTCCCAAAATGCAGCAACTCACATTTATCTAAATTAAACTCCATCTGCCACTCCTCAGCCTAATGGCCCATCTGATCAAAATCCTGTTGTAATCTGAGGTAACCTTCTTTGCTGTCCACTACACCTCCAATATTGGTGTCATCTGCAAACTTGTTAACTGTACCTCTTATGCTCACATCCAAATCATTTATATAAATGATGAAAGGTAGAGGACCCAACACCAATCCTTGTGGCACTCCACTGGTCACAGGCCTCTAATCTGAAAAACAGCCCCCCACCACCACCCTCTGTCTTCTATCTTTGAGCGAGTTCTGTATCCAAATGGCTAGTTCTCCCTGTATTCTATGAGATCTAACCTTGCTAATCAGTCTCCCATGTGGAACCTTGTCGAACACCTTTTTGAAGTCCATATAGGTCATGTCTACCACTCTGCCCTCATCAATCCTCTTTATTAATTCTCCAAAAAACAGGTAGATAACATGCATTGGCTTTCCTTGGTCTAATCTGCTCCTCTCTTCCTTAAAGAATTTTAGCAGATTTTTCATGCATGACCTTCCCTTGATGAAACCATACTGACTTTGGCCTATTTTACCACACACTTCCAAGTTTTCAGAAATTTCATTCTTCACAATTGATTCCAGAATCTTATCCACAACCGAGTTTAGGCTAATCAGTCTATAATTTTCTGTCTTTTGACTTACTCCCTTTTTAAACAGGGGTGTCATGTTAGCAATTTTCCAGTCCTGTGTGAGTCTCCTTGACTCTAGCAATTCCTGATGGCTTCACTATCTCTTCAGCTATCACCCTTAGAGCTCTGTGGTGTACTCCATCTGGTCCAGGTGATTTATCCACCTTCAGGCCATTCAGTTTATCTAGGACCTTCTCCTTGGAGATGGCCACCATACTCAGCTCTGCCCCCTCACTCTCTTGAAATTTTGGGATATTACTTATGTCTTCCACCAAGAAGACTGACACAAAGTAATTATTCAGTTCTTTAGCCATTTCCTTGTTCCCCACTACTATCTTTCCAGCATCATTTTCCATTGGATCAATGTCCACTTTTGCTCTCTTTTGGCTTTTATATATCTAAAGAAACTCTTACAGTCTTCCTTTCCTTTTTACGCTAACTTACCCTCATATTTAATCTTCTCCCTCTTTATTTCTTTTTTGTTGTCCTCTGTTGGTCTTTGTAAGCTTCCCAATGCTTTGGTTTCCCACTGCCTTCCACCACATTATATGTTTTCTCTTTTGGTTTTATGCTATCACTGACTTCCCTAGGTCAGCCAGGGCTGCCTCATCCTCCCTGTACCATGCTTCTTTTTCCTCAGGATGAATCCCTGCTGTGTCTCCTGAATTACTCCCAGACACTCCTGCCATTGCTGTTCCACTGTCTTTCCTTTTAGGATCCTCTCCCAGTCAGTTCTATTCGGCTCCTCTCTCATGCCTCTGTAGGAGCCTTTATTCAGCTGTAATACTGTTACCTCTGATTCTATCTTCTCCCTCTCAAATTGCAGAGTAAATTCAATCATATTATGATCACTGCCTCCTCAGGGTTCCTTCACCTTAAGCTCCTTTGCAAGTCTACCTCATTGCATGGCACTAAATCCAGTACTGCCTGTTCCCTAGTGGGGTCCACCACAAGCTGCTCCAAAAAGCCATCTCATAGACATTCCACAAATTTATTTTCCTGTAATCCACTACCAACCTGATTTTCCCAGTCCACCTGCATATTGAAATCCCCCATGATTACTGTAACTTTGCCTTTCCTGCATGTTTTCTGCCTCCTGGGGTATTGCCTGTCCCAGCTCCTGATCACTGTTTGGAGGGCTGTACCAATGCCAACCTTTTTTTTTAACCGTTGCTTATCCACCCTACCAATTTGTTAATGTTATCTCTCACTGGATAAGTCCAACCACACTTACTTGGATTCTACTACTGGTGCACCAGACTAGCTGTAACCCCAAATTGAAAAGCTGCTCTCACCTTCAGTTCACTGGCAGCTCCAAGAGACAGAATCTCCACACTCCCTTCATCTAATTAGCTGATATAAATTTGTAAAAGTTTGTTGCCTGGCACGGACCTCTGCAGGAATCCACTTGTCACACCCTGCTAGTCCAATATTGACTTATCTATCCATCTCTGTTTTCTGTCAACCAGTCAATCTTTTGTCCTTGTAAACATGTTACCCCATACACCATGAACTTTTATTTTCCACAATAACCTTTTGATGAGCCACTTTATCAAATGCTTTCAGGAAATTTAAGTACAGTTTGTCTCCTGACTCTCCTTTATCCCCAGCAAAAGTTACTCCTTCAAAGAGATCTAATAAATCGATTCTACATGCTCTCCCTTTCATGAAAACCTATTTATTATTCCTGGTTAGCTTGTGTTTTTCTAAGTAAGCAGCTATAATCTGCTTAATGATCAATTCTAACACCTTCCCTGACACACATCAAACTGAAAGACCACTTTTCTTGATTTCTGTCTGGAATAGAAGGTTTATATTTGCTACCTTCCAGTCAGATGGAACCTTTCCTGAATCTAGGGAGTTTTGGAAAGTAAACACAACCACATTTACCATCTCAGTAGCAACCTCTTTAAGACTCAAGGATGAAGTCTTTCAGGACCTGAAGACTTGCTAGCCCAAGGCTCCATTAGTTTGGTGAGCACTGCTGGTTACATGATTGTAGTTTCACTAAATTCCTCTTTGCAATCCACCTGCAGATTTATCGATATTACAAAATTTTTGTCCCTCTTTTATGCTCAAAACAGAATCACAATATTCATGTCATCTACCATTTCTTTATTACCAGATATTAACAACCCATGTCATTCCCTGGAACACCAATATTCATGGGTAGTGTTGAGCCCAGCTCAGCACAGTGAACATTATTGGGTTCATTGCCCATCCCCTTATAGAGCTTTGTGCTATTCTCTGGCCTTTTTCATTGTAGGGAGTGAGGAGCTTGGCGTTCACCTCCTTTAACTCCCACTGGTTTTCGACTCTCGGCAAGATCATGGCCAAACGTTTCCTAAAATGAGGCAAAGGTAGTAAGATGGAAGTGGATGGAACAAGGGAAGCGTTGAGGTGTTCCCAGTGAGTGAGTAGGAAGAACAGAGGGCAGTATGGGCTAAAAGCATGTGAAAATGAGGTCCACAAGAATGATTAGGTGCATGCAATAGTGAGAGCTGTAGTCCATTAGCCTTAGTGAGATGAGTGCAATGGCAGAGTTAGAGTGACTGTGAAACAGCAGAGAGCAGATGGTGGCTCCTATTCTTGCAGAGGGTGGAAGATCATTGATCTTCTTTATATCAAAGGAGGAAGGTTACACATGGAGTCAGAGAAAATGGGTGAGATTCTTAACAAGTACTTTGCATTGGTATTCACCGAGGAGAAGGACATGAAAATGTTGACATTAAGGCTAGATATTTGATTACTCTAGGTCAAGTCGGCATAAGGAGGGAGGAAGTGTTGGGTATTTGAAAAGGAATTAATATGGACAAGTTAACAGGTCCGGATGGGAGGGAGAGGAAATAGCTGGGGCCTTAATAGATATTTTTGTAGTATCCTTGAAAACAGGTGAGATCCTGGAGGACTGGAGAATTGCTAATGTAGCTTCCTGTTTAAGAAGGGTGTAGGGATAATCCAGGTAATTGTAGACCGGTGAGCCTTACGTCAGTAGTAGGGAAACTGCTAGAGAAGATACTGAGGGATAGGATCTATTCCCATTTGGAAGAAAATGGGCTTATCACTAAAAGGCAACATGGTTTAGTGCAGGGAAGATCATGTTTTACTAACCTAATAGCATTCTTAGAGAAGTGACAAAGTTGATTGATGAGAGAAGGGCTGTAGATATCATATACATGGACTTCAGTAAGGTGTTTGATAAGTAGGTGGATGGAGAAAGCGAAGTAGCATGGGGCCCAGGGTGTACTAGCTAGATGGATAGAGAACTGGCTGGGCAATAGGACACAGAGAGTAGTAGTGGAAGGGAATTTCCCAAAATGGAGAACAGTGACCAGTAGTGTTCCTCAGAAATCTGTGCTGGGACCACTGTTGTTTGTGCTATACATAAATGATTTGGAGGAAGGTGGAGGTGATCTGGTTAACAGGTTTGCAAATGACACTAAGATTGGTGGAGTAGAGATAATGAAGGGACTGTCAGGGAATACAGCAGAATATAAATAGATTGGAGAGTTGGGTGGAGAAATGGCAGATGGAATTCAATCCGGGCAAATGCGAGGTGATGCATTTTGGAAGATCCAATTCAAGAACGAACTATACAGTAAATGGAACAGTCATGGAGAAAATTGATGAACAGTGAGCTCTGGGTATTCAGGTCCATTGTACCCTGAAAAAAGGTGGCTATGCAGGTCAAGAAGGCATACAGTATGCTTTCCTTCATCAGAAGGGATATTGAGTACAGAAGTTGGCAGGCCATGTTGCAGTTGTATCAGATTTTGCTTTGGCCACATTTGGAATACTGCAAACAGTTGCGGTCACCACATTACCAAAAGGATATGGATGCTTTGGAAAGAGTGCAGGAGAGGTTCACCAGGATGATGCCTGGTATGGAGGATATTAATTATGAAGAAAGATTGAGGAGATTCGGATTATTTCCGTTAGAAAGATGGTGGGGTTGGGGGAGACCTGATTGCGGCCTACAAAATCATAAGAATTATAAACAGGGGGAATAGCAAGAGGCTTTTTCCCAGAGTGGAGGACTCAATTACTGGGGGTCATGAGTTCAACGTGAGAGGGGAAAAGATTAAGGTAGATATGCGTGGAAAGTTCTTTATGCAGAGGGTGGTGGGTGTCTGGAACGTGCTACCAGCAGAGGTGGTAGAGGCGGGTACAATAAGGTAATTTAAGATATATCTAGACAGATACATGAATGGGCAGAGAGCAGAGGGATACCGATCCTTAGAAAATAGGCGACAGGTTTAAATAGAGGATCTGGATTGGTGCAGGCCTGCAGCACTGAAAGGCCTGTTCCAGTGCTGTAATCTTCTGTGTTCTTTATCCTGCTGGTGTTCATTTTCACACTGGATACAGAACTGACCTGCACTCAAACCTGTGTTCAGACTGGCTGCGTCTGGTGGTATAGCCTCTTGTGGTGGTCCTCTGAGAAAAGGACTACCCTTTTCATCAGCAGTCCATCCCCCAACATCTCCAGGTTTTTGCCTGTGATGCAGAGAGTCCAGCTTGCTTTTCTCCTGTGTCCTGCTCTCAGTGTTAAAGGCCAAGCTTAGTGTGAGAGCCAGTTCCCGTTTGGAAGTGGTGTATACCTGGCTTTGAATATGGTGGCATCATTGTTTATACCAGAAAGTGTGGCCAGTGGTGAACACGTCCATCTGCCTGCTCCCTAGAAAGGCACCCAACAGCTGGTTGCCTAAATAATGAGGTGAAGATCTTATAGGAAGATTCCTTCTGGGCCACAACATAATGTTCCATGACCTTCGCTTGCTGAAATGCATTAACTTCAAGTGAAAACCCTGTGTTCACCAGCAACAACTCCTTAATACCATTCTCTTCTGCCCTCTTCACTGTCTCACCATCTTTGTTTCTAAGATTGAGACTATTTATTCAGCTACCTCCCCTCTGCCCTTTGCTCATCACCTCTTAGCTTCTCCACTCTCATCTCTAATGAAATGGCAGAATATTTTTGCACTTTCAGCCTTGCTGAAATAGCAGAACCATTGTGGGTCAGGAATCGACTGGAATTTCCGAAGCCTTTGCCGAAGATTGTTAATTGAGTTGCAACATTCGCTTCCACTGGTTCACCAGCCGTTAGAAACTTTGAGGCTGCAGCAGCCACAGGAATGGCGAGAATACTAATGAAGAAAGCTCCCCGGTCTATAAGCTCTTACCTTTGCAGTTTCTCTCCCCTCACTGACAACAAATGGCAACATTTTTTTGTGGATGGAAGCTCGAGGATGTCAGTAACCAGAGTATGGTCTGTCCAACCTGAAGACAAGATGATCCAGTAATTCGAGAGGGCACAAAGAGTGAGTGGTATAACAATTTCAGGTGCTACACTCCACATTACAATTCTCCTGGTGTCCTTGTACACAGCACTCCACAGAATATAAAATCATGCCTCAAATCATTCCTCTCTGTACAGCCACCTCCTCACAACTTCACCTGAGTTGGATTTTGTTCTGTTATGGAGGTCTTCTTCAGAGGCTTACCAGTATTCCAGTGGCCCAGTGTGAAAGTTTAGCCCTGGTGTGGAGGTTTTGTGTTGGCATGGACGTCTCATCCTTGCTTTGGAGGCAGCTTCTGGATTCCTCAGTGGCCCAGAATGGAGGGCTAGTTGCACCAAAGATGTCTCATCTCGGCATGGCGGGGCGGTCTCAGCCTGGGTTTCCCATGTATCCTGAACCCAGGCGCTGTTAATCAAACTGTGATGAACTTTTACTTTGGTTTTCTCCTTGTTTTTGACTTCTTTCATTAATTTAAATGCCGTGATATGGCGAATTATAAACTTTTCACTTTTTTTTGCAATAATATGCCTGACAATATTCAATTCTACTGCCCTCTTACACCCTGTCTTACAGCACTATCCACAAAACATTGTCCTTTTCTGTTGCCCACACAGATCACTTATAACTCTGCTTTCTCACCTTGTAGGAAGGGAGAGCACAACTTGAGGGAGAGACAGAGAAGCAGAAGGAGTGGGTGTTCAGATAGGACCCATTGACAGGCACATTGTTAGTCACTGACAATATGTATCCACTTGTTGAGAGAGCCAGAGTTTCCTGGAAACAAGAAGAACTGGGATAATTGAGGAATAAAACGGGGAAATTGGGCTAAAAACAAACAAAAGAACTGCAGATGCCGACAATTAGAAACAAAAACAGAAATTCTGGAAAAAATGCTGCAGGTCTGGCAACATCTGTGAAGAGAAAGCCGAGTTAACCTTTTGGGTCCAGTGACCTTTCTTCAGAAAGGGCTAGGATGGGAAACTGGGCAAAATGATTGCTAATGATCAAATACAGGCACAACAAGTTGAGTTTTTTTTACTGTTCTGTAAATGACTATGTAATTCATATAATTCTGTGGTAAAGCTTTTAAAAATAAGTTTCTAAATAAATTTAGATCAGATCAGATAGTCAATTCAAAAGGGTTAGCCATTAATTATTTCCCAGAGTTATCTTGTTGGTTCAAGAACAATGAAAATATCAAGTTGAAACAGATGTTCACATCATTTACAGATGCAATAGGAGGTTCGGGAGTTATGTGGCAATTGCAGTATTCAAGGTGTGGAGAGACAGATGGTATATACAATGTTGATAAGATGTTAAATAGTAGATTTGCCTCTGCCTTCCCCAAAATTGGAAACCCTGAGAAAGATTTGATGGAATTCTGGTGGAAGTGAATTCTACCCAATTTGCTGATCTCTAGACTGGAGATTTGCTAGGAATTGTTGGTTCTGATTAGAATTGGGACTTTAGTGTAAAATCAGTTTAGAAAGATTTAAGGACTTATTTTCTTTTAGATTCATATGAAGAGAATTCAGAGTGGCAGGGTTTAAATGATCAGAACATTCATGTTCCATTTAATTACCAGTTTAAGTTTTGTTTGATACCTACAGCCCTAGTCATTTCAATTACCAAGAGAAATCATGGAACTGCAAGAATCACCACTAAGAGGTGTAAACGGGGGCAAAATCTGGATGAAGATTAATGGGACAGTACAATGTGTGAAATGCTGCCATAATAGTGAACAGCTTTTATGAAATGTCTTTTATGAAATGAACAGATTGACAGAAGCAACTGAGTTTGGATTAAACCCAATGTAAACTGAATTATTTTGAAATACACATCTGTTATATTATTAACAGGTCTATGACAGTTGATGTGAAAAGGTAAAGAGTGGTGAACCAGTTTTCGTCTTTTAATCCTTTCTGTTGGTCACAGTAAATGTTTTATTTAAATTTAGCTTGCAGCTATATTATACTTCAAGTAAAAATGTAGATCGCTAGTTCACAAGCATAAGAATAGAGAGCCAGTTATAAGGTTAATTTAATTGAAAGAAAAAGGAATTTTGTAACTTACTAATCCCACAAAATAACAAAGACAAGACCTCAAACACACTCACAAATGCTGGTATAAAGTTTTTAAATAATTGTATTAGTATGAAAGAATATAGAGGTGCTAGTGTTGGACTGGGGTGAACAAAGTTAAAAATCACACAACACCAGGTTATAGTCCAACAGGTTTATTTGGAAGTACAAACTTTCAGAGCGCTGTTCCTTCATCAGGTAGCTAGTGGGGCAGGAGCATAGGACACCAAACTTATAGCAAATTATCAAAGTGTCATACAACTGAGGCGAAGTATTGAACAAACCTAGATTGCTGGTAAATCTTTAATTACTTAGAATGGGGATGCAGGTTTCGATTGATTAATATGTCAATCCCAAAACTTCTTTCAAGTCACAGGCCTGAGATAACAAAGTTTTATATAAAAAAAGGTGACATCTCAGCTCAGACAATGTATTAAAGGTGTGAGGTTAGAGTTTGTCTGTATCCCAACCCTGAGTCAGACTGGTTCTATTCCCAAAGTAGGAATTTATAAAGTGTCACATGGACTGACTGCCTACAGATTGATAGCCTGAGTTTCTTCCAAATTGAGCTGGACCTCAACGTATATGTTGCCTACATGTTACCCCAAACCTCACATTGGTTTGACCCTTGAAAGAGTCCTTGACAGATTTTGAGAAGTGTCTTAGAGGGGGAAAGTGAGGTAGAGATTTGGACACATTTAGTTCGGAATTTCATGTCAAGGCCGTAGAATAAATGGTCAACAATAGTGAAGCAAGTAAAATCTAAGATGCTCAAGAGCCAGAATTAGATGATAACATATCTTTAGAAGTGGTGGTGGGAGAGAGACATGGAGGACATTACAGGTACAGATTGAACCAAGGCTGTGGAGTGTTTTGAAATCATGGACTGCGAATCAATTTAGCACAGTGAGCACATGGTGGTGAGTGAATGCAATTTAGCCCATGTTTGGACCTGGGTGGCATAATTTTGGATGATCTTAGAATGGGGAAGGCTAGATGCAAGTAGATTTGTATAGTGAAGTGTAGAAGGAACAGAGGCACCGATTAGAATTTTAGCAACAAGTGAGCTGAAGCAAGGGTGATGTTACAAAGGGGGATATAGTTGGTCTTAGTGATGTCACAGATATGTATCTGTATATTAATCTCAGGAACAAAAATGACACCAAACCTGTGAAAGTTCTGCTTCAGGCTGCCAATGAAGACAGCTGCTATGGGACAGTAAATGTGATAGGAACCAAAATCAATGGCTTCACTCTTCTGATTGGAGGAAATTGCTGGTTGTTTAGCACAGGATATTAGAGAGAAGGTTTATACTTTGGAGATAATAGAGGTGTTAAGTGAGGTGGTGGTGAGGTTCAGTCGGGTGACGTTAAAATACATGTGAAAGCTAATACTGTGATTTCATACGGTCTAACTGAGGAGTAAAATATCAATGAGAAATAGGAGGTGATCAAGGATATGATTTTGAGAGGGTGCCAGAGATGACAATGCATGATAAGGAAGTGATGATATTGCAAGTAATTCACTGTCTATGACTGGACAGAAATGAATGGAAGGGAGACCATCCTATCCAGATTGAGGCATTGAAGGAGAACATGCAGTCAACCTTGTCAAAGGCTGCAGAAAGGTCAACAAAGACAAGGAGAGATAATTAATCTCTGTCACAGTCATACAGGACATCATCCTTTTTTTTATTTGCTAGATTTGCATCATTGCTATTTTGTGAATGTTTGGTTGAGTGAAACAAATTACAGCTCTGTTGCTTTGTACTTCTTGCCCTGCAGCTTCATTAGATTGTCATTCCAATGTAGTCTGAGTTCTCAACAAGATCATGCAATGACTGCAACTATTTGTGCTCTGCCTGACACTGACCATAATCTAACTGGACAGTATTTTGCAATTTATGCTTTGATCTTCAAAATGATTGATTAGAAGAATTTTTTTTTGCTACCAAACATTAAAATGCTGGTAGATTCCAATACCTGAAATATCTGGCTTTGCTTGATTGCTTTTGCAAAATAAAGGTGTGTGCAACAAGAAAAGTACAAATGCCACTGAATATTTCTGCATGGTTACTGTTCAGTTGCAAATATGAATGATAGAAACACTGCTGCTTTAGATGTCCTCTGTGTAGCTTGATAGCTCAGAGCATAACCTAAAGCTGACACCATGAGGCTACAGATTTCCCAGTCAGTCTCCTGAGGAAGCTACATCTGATTATTTTTGATAGGCTAGTGAAAAGCTTCTATGATGTTAAACTGGCAGATGCCTAAAGCAAAGGCCTGTAAGTCTTCTGTGAACATGGTGCTTAAAAACTGTCAATGTTTTGAACTGTAATATTTAAAAAGTGCTGTGTGACAGAAGCAATAGCAAAAGGAACTCCAAGTGATTGGTTTCCACCAAGTACAATTCAGTCAAACCCTCACTTGCCTTCACATTTCTATGACATTAGCTTGGAATCTACAGACAGAGATAAATCATTCAACCCCTCAAGCCTGTTCTTCTGTAAAATTAAATCAAGACACAATCTATTTCAATGCACACACATCTGATACAGTACTCTTTCATGTTCATTTGATTTCAGCAGTGAGTGAAATATGATCATCTTCATAATGAGTTGCAACATTTTTACCTTGTCAGTACAAATTTATAACTTCAATTTTTTTCATGTATGGTAGCTGGAAATTGTGAACGTCAGTTCCAATGATTTCCCAGTGAGCTGATTTGTTCTGGGGCTGCACCATCATAGGATCTTGTGGGTCAAGTTAGGCAGCTTGTTGGTGACTCACACTTCACAAGGGATCAAGTGCTTATTATGGTGGCGGGCAGAGCTGTGGTGAGTTTGTATCAGAGATCACAGATAAATAGATAAATAGAAGAGGTGGCAGTGAAAAGGCTAATAATTTGTGGAGGTGCAGACATCTGTGCAATGTTACGCACACTTTCCATGATTACACTGGCCCTGATTACAAAGAGAATAGGGCAGTCTACCTTGAGTAGGAGTGAGCCAATCTTGCAGGGCACTGTGAGGATGTCTTCTTACATGGAACATTGAACATAGCAATCACGTAATTTAATGTTTAACCTTATTTACAGCTCTACACAGTCTGCCTGCCAAGGTAAGTAGGATGGCAGATAGCTTAGTCTTGGTCTTACAGTATCTCACTGATCTGAAGCAAAGGTGATCCAACAGAGTGGAAAACATGAAGTTCCTATGCTGCTTTGTGTGGTTAAACCATGGAATAGATAATAGCAACAGGAAACATGGAAAAGAGACTTGTTTATTCATTCATTGGATGCGACATAGCTGGCAAGGCAAGTAGTTATTGCCCAGCCCCGATTGCATTTGAGAAGGTGAAGATACACAGCCAGTTTGAATCATTGCAGCACGTCTGCTGAAAACGTACTTTCAGTGTGTTATTATAAAGGGAATGCCAGGATTTTCAGCCAGTGATGATGTAAGAATGGTAACGTTTTCCTAAATCAGGATGGTGCAGCTTGAAAAGGCACTTGGAGTTAATGGTGTACCCATGAATCTGCAGCCTTCACCTGGGGGAAGCTGTAGAACTCAAACCTGACAGGCAGATTTTCCGTCTAATTTGTACCAATCTTCCAATGATGTTAACCTCACACTCACCTCTTCATACTTCTACATTCTTCCAGTTGTGGTGGACACATTGCAGTGTCCTCACTGATGCAATTCCCTTTCGCAGGACAAAACAACTTACAGCCAGGATCACAACATCACTAGTAAAGGACAAGGACACCTCCATCTCCTAAACCCTACCGTGAAGATGAAACCAGAGTCACTGAGAACTTTGAGGATGATAGTATGGTCCTGCTTTATGTCCCTTCACAACTTTGACCCGATCTTCATCTCGCTATCTGGCATAAAGTGCAAACTGCAAATGGTGTTACGAGGGATTCGGTTCCTTCAGACCAAACTTCCCCTTCCAGCTTTCTGCTTTTAGAAAGTAAAAAACTGCTTTCTTCCTGTCACAGCGTTTGCAGAAGGGTGAGAAAGAGGCTTGGTGAAGAAGCTCATCACTTGATCTGACACTTACTGATGTCAGCTCCAAAACTCACTGTGTACGTGTATGAAGGGATAGCCTAAGGATGGAATTTGCACATGCTGTGTTATCACATGCTGACTGCAGCCAGGCTGGGGAAAGGAGAGTTAAAATGCCAGTTCACTGGAGTGCAAAGTGGCAGTGAGACTGTTACAGTGATCTTAAATGAAATCTTTGACAGAAAGCTAGGAAAACATTGGAAGATGGTAATGAGAATAGATAAAGAGATATTTAATGAATTGGGGGTCTGCCAGATGTCCTTCCATCATTGCCGAGGAGATTGAAGGAATCCAGCACCAATTTGGGGCAGAGTGTCACACAGAGATAAGAGCCAATTCTTTCTAGTGAGAAAGTGGCACTAACTCCATGAGAGGATTTGTGGGTAAAGCTTTGATGCCATGCCTAGTGGCTGAGTTCTCAGTGTTACACTGCTTCAGTGTCAGATGAAGGGCATGAGATTCGGGTTTGTTGCCATACCAGCTCACATGCTGTTATCATAATTGAAATTTCTGAACTCAAAAAGAACTTCAGGTCTTGCATGGGATGGTGGGTTATAGTGGAGCAGTGGTGGTGAAATTATGTCTTTCTATCAGAGTAGCCAGAGTCTGGCAAGCAGTCATTTGAGTGAAGGTGTGTGGAATGCTTCCTGCCTGCCTCATCATTTCTAATCCTCCTCCTCCTCCTCTGTCTGTGCACAGATTCCTCTCCCTCTCTGCTGTAGTCTCTGCTCTGTCTCACCATCACAAAAGCTCTTGTAACTGTTGCAACTTTCAAGTGGACAGGTCATCTTATCTTCTGCCCAGCATGCCACAATACATCCACAAAGTTTGCAGCATTCGGAGTTAGTGAAAGTCATTGTAGCTGCAAAGTGGGCTAGCTGGCCCTTAAAATAGGACTCCAGAGGAAGCCTCTTGCAGTTGGACTCAAGGTCAGCTGAGAATGATCAACACGTGTTCAGTGAACCTGCACAGTCCAAGTCTAAAAAAAAAAGTGTCAAAGCAGCTAGATTGGCTCATTAAAATATGCTACTTCTGATACTTTCAAAACACACATAACATGACTAAACTATCTCCTTCCCATTGTTGGATGCCACATAGGCCACGCTAAGTAAGCCTGGCATTCTGAAGAGCTGCTATCCCAACTCTTGTGTAGAGCATACTTCTACAAAGACGTATGTCAGAATGCTTAGCCTTCCTAGATGACCACATTCTTGCAATCCTCTTAATCAGATTATATTGACCACACTAGTGAACCATTTTATTCCAATACTCCAATTTTCCTCATGATTAAAGTGCTTCATTCCTTTGAGAACTGTGCTATTCATCTTAGCTATCCAACCCCCACAAATTGCTGCAGAACTAATAAACTCGTACTGCAAATCTTATTTGCATGTATTACTAATGCTGTGTTTCTAAATTAGGTTTCTTCAATCATGTTTTGCCATTCAGATAATGTTGATTGAATTTGGTATTTGCACAGCTAATTTCACATTATTTCCCATGTTAAAAAGAAATACAGACATTGTCACCACTGGAACATCTGAGGCAATAGAATTGACTTCTGTAGTGCCCTGGCCACCAATGAAGTGATGGAATGGCTCTTAAAGCACTTCAGACGATCTTCAGCAAGGTCATATTGCATGCCATAGCTAAGGTGACATAGGAAGGGGTCTGCCATGCTAACTGTGATCCCAAACAGCCTGAATGCTAATTTAAGGCACAGCATACCATTTGAATTCCAGTAGTTCAGTTAGTACCTTCTCATGATCACTCTCAACTAAACATATTTTGAGCACAAGAGTGTGGTGCTAGAAAAGCACAGCAGGTCAGGCTGCATCCGAGGAGCAGGAGAATCGACATTTCGAGCAAAAGCCCTTCATCAGAAAACCCGTCCTGATGAAGGGCTTTTGCCCTAAACATCGATTCTCCTGATCTTCGGATGTTGCCTGACCTGCTGTGTTTTTCCAGCACCACATTCTTGACTCTAATCTCCAGCATCTGCAGTCCTCACTGAGACACCCCTTACCAGCATTAATTAAAGACTTCCAGGCATAGAATCTTCTTCTCTCACTGGTGCTAACTCAGAGGTGGGAAGGGCGTTTATTTATGTGAGATAGTGGCATATCTGAACCTCACTACCTTCCTGACCCCACTGGAATTAATTTCCAGGTAGAAAGCCCACAGTTGATTTTTCTGCCCTGTTGCTGATTGAGTCTCTTAAGTGGCCAATTAATGATCACCCGATGGCCTCATCTGTCAGCCGCTGGGCTGAACCTACTGCAGCAGTGCTAATCCCCAGTGCAGCGTGCACAAAAGATAACACTATGTGGCCAGCTTGGAACTTCAGTGTCAGTAAGTAGGGGCACAATCAGATAATCAGTGCCTGCTTAAGGGGTATTGGGTGTCAACGTCCTTTACCCCATTTCCTCATGACATTCACCCTGCAAACCCCATCCTGTAGACAATCCCCAGCCCTAAGTTGCTTGCCCTTAGGATCTGGTAGCACTGCCAGAAGAATTTCAATGGGTAGTTAAGATCAGTGAATGCATCTTCATGACCAGTATGGGTGACTACAGCAAGATGAAGTCATTGCTGCTATTGTCAGAGGTCTTGAACTGTGGAACCCTGTGGGTGCTCTTCATACAACCATGGCCTCCTCAAGGACATGACTGTGCACAGAGCTGCAGACTAACAGATCTTAGAGTTTAGTCCCTGAGGCCTGGATTCCAGGGGAAGGCCTGCCAGAGGCCATGGCACTGCCTGATTGGTTCAGCAGGCCATCCCTGACAGGGGCATTGAGGGTCACTCAGTAACAACATGATTCCAGACGAGTAAGGTATGTTTGGCTTCTGCACAGACAGTGAAACTGCTGTTCTCAAAAGAATTCTGGTAATTCAGGGCATTGTTGCTGGAGGTGTTTTAGGCCCTGTCTCAAGAAAACCTGCTTTTATTCATGTGGTTATAGTCAGAGTGTCTTGTGCTGCAGGATGATTTGGAAAGTAAAGTGGGGAAGTGGTGCACAAGAGGAAACAGGAAAAGGGCTCTCAGTGGAAGACTCTCCCCACAACTCATCATCCCTCTCTGCATTTGTGTAGTCATAGACACTTGTTTAGATTGGGAGGGGATTTCACTGCCTTCTCATTTACAGGGAGAGAAATAATAATACTGGTTTTGAGGGGCTTGTGGAATTTCTCATGATGCAATGTGCAATCAACTGTGTGCATGTGACTTTGCAGGGCTCACATATTAAAGGAAAATGTGCTGTGACTGTAAGCTACCATTCTATCTACAACCAATTAGTGTCTGACAGAGCCTTCCCACTTGCTTTTCTGACAATAGCAGCAATGACTTCATCTTGCTGTAGTCACCCATACTGGTCATGAAGATGCATTCACTGACCTTAACTACCCATTGAAATTCTTCTGGCAGTGCTGCCAGATCCTAAGGTAGACTTCTGCCTTGATCATTCCATGTTCTCTTACTTTCTAAGGGTGTGCCTTGATGTACCACCCCCATTGAAACACGGCTTCTCTTTTCCAGCTTACAGCATCACATCAGAAAATCAGGAAAAGCCATGTTGAAACGTGATCCCGTTGCTGATTTTTGCTTTTCTTCAAGTCTTCCAAATCTTCAGCAACTTTTGTTCAATATGTGCTTCTCTGCTTTCAAAAGAGAACAGGTTGCTTTTACGATGTGCAGTCTATCTTGAACATTTCCACACGGCTGGACCTCTGTCCATCTTTTCAATGTGTAACTGGCTGAATCATGCTCAGTTGCATGATGCAATCATTAAGATGAGAAGGAGGCACAATGTTAGCATGCTGCCTGTCTCGAAAGGACTGAATGCAGGATGATTGTCCATTGTGATCCGATGCCTGAAAGTGGGTTGAAAAGAATTTCTCTCTCCAAGAGTAAAATCTGTTTAAGGCCTCTTATTAACAGTAGTCAAAGTGGACTCTATGGTCTTAACTGTCAGATGACAAATTAGGTTAAATTGAATTTGAAACAATTGCGACATAAGATTGCCTCATTAACTTTCTAATTCAGATTTGCTAGTTTTTTGTTCAGTGACATGGATACTGAAATAATTGGTTATTTCATTTGCATTTCTAGGCATGTTTATTTCTTTCAGTGATTTCATTTTCTCTGATTTTCTAAGGCAGCTTAACACGGTTGATTCCAGCGTTTGGAGCAATATACACGATTACTGAAATTATCGCAGGAATGATAGCTATATAGCTTGAAATATTTTTCCGAGTTATGTTTGTCTCTTAACTCAGAAGTTGTTTGTACAAAATATGAATCTATTTGTATAAAATAAAATTTAATTAAATCTAAAAATGTCTAATAGATTGAAGGGTTAAGTGAAGATGGTGTAATCTTGCGATAGTTGATTAATTAGATAGCAGATAAACAAGTTAAATGTAGATTTACATTGGCTTAATGTTTCTCTGAACACCAAATCAGTAAACAAATAAATGAGGATTTAGACTTACAGTTGGTCTGCTGTAACTGAAGACAAGACTTATTTTTGGCTTCTTCATTCCAAACAGGAAATGAAAATTGCAAATCTGATTGAAGGATTACAACTGGCTTTTGGATTTTGTCCAGTTTTAAGATTTATTTGACATTAACATGTCAGAGATTTAACAGATCCCTCTTTCTTTAGTACAGAATGAAATGTCAGCTGATGGTGGCAACTATCTGTTAAATAAACATATGAAGCCTGTGAGATTTTGACTAATTAATCCTTGACAGGTATTGTATGATTAGTGATGCCACAAAAATTAAGGAGTTTAGTGAGCTTTATTGTTTTACAATCTTCAAGGGATACAAATGTTTCCATAACATAAGTAGGATTACATACCTTCGTGGCAAAATTACTAAGGCTGTAATTTTCATTTGATTAGATCAAGTGTACAGGTGTCCTACAGCACCAATCTTAGTGGTACTTTTGGGATCAATGAAAATCATCCAAAACAGCTTCAGACAAAATTCCATACGATTGTAAAACATAGGAGTGTGTTTTAGAGGTAAAGTGGAGAAGTGGGGCATATCCTGCAGTACAAGAGGCACTCTAACTATAACCACATGAATAAAAGCGGGGTTTCTTCAGATAGGACCCAAAACACCTCAAACATTTCAGATTCATTTGTCAGCATGATTTTCCTTGATTATACTATGTTGTCTAAATTTTCCTTTATAACTGACACTAATATTTTCCCAATGTTAAGCTTATTGGTCTATTGCTATCTGTCCTCCTTTTGTCTCCTTCCCTCTCTGAACAAGGGGGTTCCATTTGCAGTTTTCCAATCCTCCGGGATTATTCCATAATCTAAGGATATTTGGAAGATTGCTTCCAATGCATCCTCTATCTCTGTCACTACTTTCTTTAAAATTCCAGGATGAAAACTTTCAGATCCGGAGGCTGTCAACCACATAAGTTTCCTTAGTACTTCTTCTCTAGTGATAATGCTTGAATTTATTCCATCTTTTTATTTTGCTCACTGATTATTCAGCAATTTTGGAATGTTATTATTGTCTCCTACCTTAAAGACTGATGCCTATCATTTATTTGACTTCTGTTCTATTTCCTGGTTCCTTATTATTACTTCCATAGTCTCCAGAGAGTCTATGTTCACTTCAGTAACTCTCTCTTGTACTTTTATGTATTTAAAGATACTCTTGCTGTGCATTTTAATATTACAGTGGTGCCTCGGAATCCGACTTTAATTTGTTCCAGGAGGCTGTTCCAAATGCCAAGAGTTCGGATTCCAAAACTATTTTCCCCATAAGAAATAATGGAAAGTGAATTAATCCGTTTCTGGACCCCAAAAAAAAAATTCAAGACACTTTTAACTGCAAATACACAGTTAATATAAGGGGGAGAATTTTCTCATTTACAGTTAAATTGTTCTGCTGAGTGTGTTGCATGACACCAAGTATGACATGATCTGTAATGATTTTTTCTATGCAATCCTTTGCTTTTCACCTCATTAATTATGTAACTGGCCACTTGAGAGTACTTTTCTTGGAGAATCAGTGGGCTTGGAGAGGTGGAAATGTTTGCCATTGTTTGTCCCTTCCAGCATTCACATGTGCATTACTGGCACATTTCTCTTATCACTGTCATGGAGCTATAGAGTTGTACAGCACAGAACAGATCCTTTGATCCAACTTGTCCTTGCTGGCCAGTAAACCATAAGTTAGTCTCATCTCATTTCCCAGCATGTGGCCCATTTCTCTCTAAATACTTTCTATTCATGTACCTGTCCAGATGTCTTTTAAATATTGTAATGGTACTAGCCTCCACTACTTCCTCTGGCAGCTCATTCCACACACACACTGTCCTCTAAAGTTGTCCCTTAGGTCCCGTTTATGTCTTTCCCCTCTCTTCTTAAACTTATACCCTCTAGTTTTGGAGTCCCCTTATCTGGGGAGAAGACCGTGGCTATTTACCTTCTCCATGCCCCTCATAATTTTATAAATCTCTATAAGGTCACCCCTCAGCCTCTGAAGCTCCAGGGAAAACAACCTCTATTCAGCCTATCCCTATAGCTCAAAGCCTACAACCCTGGTAACACTGCATTAGAAAAGGGAGGGAATTAGCTGAAGAAAATGCATAAAAGCTTCTGCATTTCAAGAATGAGTTAAGACTGGCAGTAATTGAAGAATAGGACAGGACAGCACAGCACAATGAAGCTTAGTGAATTGGTGTCTTTATCTTCACATGAATGGTTGTTCTCTTGTTCAGTCAGATCTGTGATTTTCTCCTCCAAAGGATTAAGCAGCCTGATTTCTGTCAGCACACACCCCCAACTTCCCCCCACCTTGTTTTAGACCACTCAGCCCTGCAATGAAACAAAGTGAAGGTGACTGAGGAAAGTAGATTAAAAAATGATGATGCATGAGGAGGAGAGGTAAGGAGCATCCCAAAGGCTGAGTAGGAAGTCCAGAAGAAATTGAATTGAATTGAATTTATTGTCACGTGTACTGAGGCACAGCAAGAAGCTTTGTCTTGCAAGCAATACTGGCAGATCACAGTTAAGTAGCATAGATAATAAATAATAGGTAAACAGCAGCAAAAACAAAAACACAAGTACAGGCGCATGTTAAGAGTTTGTGAGTCCATTCAGTATTCTAACAACAGTAGGGTAAAAATTGTTACAAAACTGGCTGGTGCATGTGTTCAGGATTCTGTACCTTCTCCCCAATAGTAGAGGTTGTAGGAAAACATTGCCAGGGCGGCATGGATCTTTAAGAATGCTGGCAGCTTTTCCTTGACAGCGGGCCGGAACATAGATTCTACAGATGGGAGATTGGCCTTTGTGATTGTCTGGGCTGAGTTCACCACTCTCTGTAACCATCTCCGATCTTGAATGGCACAGTTGCCATACCAGGTAGTGATACATCCAGACAGAATGCTCTCGCTGGCGCACCTATAAAAGTTGGCAAGGGTATTCACCGTCATGGCAAATTTCCTCACCTGCCTGAGGAAGAGGAGACGTTGTTGGGCCTTTGTAACCAGTGCATCCACATGAAGAGTCTAAGAAAGCTTGTGCGGATGACAACTCCCAGGAGCTTGACTCTCTCCACTCATTCCACCTTTGTGCTGTTAATAGTAAATAGGATGGAAAAGTTAATAGTTTAGGAAGGCAAGGTGCATGAGAATCATTGAATGGACATGATGTAGGTAATAGTGAGAAGCAGAAACAGAAATTGCTGGGAAAACTCAGTAGATCTGGTAGTATTTGTGGAGAAAAAGCAAAGTTAATGTTTCAGGTCTTGTGATCCTTGTTCACAACAGAATAGTGAGAGTCGTACTCTATGAGCCTTAGACAGATATGTGTGCAGATGCAGTGGTAGCCCTGTGACTTAACAGAGAGATTTCACATACCCTTAAGGAAGATGTTAGCCATGGTGCATGTAGTGACAAGGTTTTGAAGAGGCATTTTCACAGTGTCTGGGACGATCATTGATTGAGCTGCAGCCACCAGGTCCTCGTTCTAATATAAATGTCAGAACTTGTGCCATTTACGATTTCATCAGAGGAGAGGAGAATCAGAAGTGGTACCACTCAATGGTGAGATTTTAAAGTTGCCACTTAAGTCTTGAAGTGAAAATTGGTAAAGATTTTCTAAAAGTCAGGAATCTGACCTCTATCATTCTCACTATATTGTCCCACTATTCTCATCATGATTTGTGTCACAGCAAGGGCTGGACACAGCATAGTTTGCCCATAGCAACTCCTTTCACAATTTTAATGGGCAGCATTTTACATCCCCCATCCACAAGTTGGTGTGTCCTCTCACATTCCTTGCCTAAGCTTCCCACCAGGCTCCTAGTAGCTCTGACCACCCTGCAGTTTTATTATGGGACAGCTGAAGCTGACCAATGACTTTGGAAGTAGTATTTCCTGGCCAGTCAGAAATTTCAGACTGGTGGGAGGAAGTCAGGGGAAATGGGGTGTGTGGAAGAGGTGGGGGAGGATAGGGAGCTGAGGAGAGGAGAGGAGACTGCAAAATGAACCTATTCAGGTTTTGGGTGCACAGTAAGGGCCTGTAGAGTGGGGAGTGGTTAGCACCATCACTAATATTCTCCTTTCAACACTGGGCTTGTGCCCCACTCTCACCACAATATCTCTCCTCTTTGGGTGTTCCCTACCCTCAGCCTCTCCAACAGCAGTCACACTTGCCTTGCCCCATTGTATAACTCCAGTCAAGTAACATTTGTTGGAGCATTAAATAGCTGCAGGACAGTGAGTGTCACTATGTTCATTCTTCAGGTGGTGAGAAGAGAAATCCTACAATTATACAAAAAGTCCAGCCCAGTGACTATGTACTATTCTGAAACCATCTCTGCAGATTCAGTACATTAGATACTGCATCAAGTTGAGAGACCTTTTATTCCTAGATTATTTGATTGCTTGAACTAATCTTTTTAATGTAAAATGGCAAATGGAAATCCATAATATATCCATAATAGTTGTTGGCGTTCAGAAAAGATAAGCTAATCCTTACCAATTTACCAGGTTGAAGCTTATTTTAGATGACAATACAGATGAGCAGAAATCCTTAGTTTTCACTTTAGGATATTTCCTTTCTGAAAAGAAAATTATATCAACAATTAAAAGAAAAATATTTTATAAAATTGCTCAGTGTCTAAAAATCTGTCCAGTGTGACATTAGAGAAAATATGCATGGATGAGAAAAAGATTAAATAGAGTGAGATTTTTGGGTTGAATCAGTATGTGCAAAATAAACATTTGTTACAACAGATTTCCATAACAATTTGTAGTGAAATCAACTGGATTTAGTTAAAGGAAACATCCACCTTTTAACTGAAAAAGGACAACAGCTGGAATGAGAAAGATTCACCAACAGATAACATCAAAAAGCCATAAAGTTGGAAAAATCATCTGTTCTAACCTTAGTCCATTTCACGCCCATGAGAGGTCCAAGTCATTTTAAGGTTAGTATTTCATAAACCTGCTGAGCTGTGTGGACTATGAGGCCAGTTGCAACTAATCACTACACTGGTGGTAAGAAATTGGGTATCTTCTCATACCTTCCTCAATGAAAACAGACACAATGTAAGAATTTAGTATCTCTACATTTCTCCATTCCCCATTTTAAATTCTCTTGACTCTTCCATGTTATGGAGCCCCAGTCTATGGCTGAAGCAGCATAAAATGGCTGAAAGTGGTTTCCAGTTGACAAAAAATAGTGGAGGAAGATTTTTAGCTGCAATAGCAGCTCCCCTAATCTGCCGTTTAAAGTGAACATGCATGTTATCCTTAAGAGAATCCTAAAGTAGGACTTTCAAGTCTTTTTGAGCTTCAGATTTCTGAAGCCTTTTCTCATTTAGAGGATAGTCTACGCATCTATTCTTCCTACCAAAGTATACCTTCCCAGATTTTATTACATCTGTCACTTCTTTACACACTTCCCCTCGACTGTCCAAGTCCTTCTGTAACCTCGCTGCCTCCTCAATATTATCTGTTCCTAAACCTATCTTCTGTCACTTGTAAAATTACCAACAATGCTCCCAGTTCCTTTGACTAGATTGTTAATGTATAACATGAATATTTATGGTCCCAAAACTGACCCCTGCGGACTTTCATTAGTCACCAACTGCCATTTCTAATAAAGATCCCTTTATTCACACTCTCCGTCTTCTGCCAGTCAGTAAATCCTCTATCCCTGCCAGTACCTTGCCCCAAACACCATGGGCTCTTGTCTTATTTAGCAGCCTCCTGTGCAGCACCTTGTCAAAGGCCTTCAGGAAATCGAAGTAGATCATGTCCACTGGTTCTCCTGTGACTAACATGCTCACTACCTCCTCAAAGAAATCAAACAGATCTGTCAGGCATGAGCTCCTCTTGACGAAGCTGTGCTGACTCTGCATTATTTTACCATGCACTTTCAAATATTCTGCAGTCTCATCCTTAATAAAATCTTTCCAACGACCAAAATCAGGCTAATCGGCATTTAATTTTCCATCTTCTGCCTCTCTCATCTCTTAAAGAAGGGTGCTAATTTAGCCACTGTCTTATCCTCTGGGATCCTCCATGACTCCAGTGATTCCTGAAAGATCACCACCATTGTCTCCACAATCTCTTCAGCTATCTCCTTCAGAACTCTGAGGTGTAGTCCATCCAGTCTGGCTGATTTATCCACCTTCTGACCATTCAGCTTCCCTAGCACCTTTTCCTTAGTGATGGCCACTACACCCCCCTCTTCCCCCTGATTCTCTTAAAGTTCTGGAATGCTGCTGGCATCTTCCACTGAGAAAAATGATGCAAAGAAACTATTCAGTTCCTCTTTCATTTCTTTGTTCATCTTTACTACTTCTCAAGCTTTGTTCTCTATTGGTCCAATGTTCACTTTGCCTTTCCTTTGCCTTTTGTACAATTTAAAAAATCTCTTGTTTTTTTTATCATTAAGTAACTTACCTTTGTATTCCATCTCTCCCTTTCACTGCTTTTTTAGTTGTCATTTGCTGTTTTTTAAAGGTTTCCCAATCATCTGGCTTCCCACTAATCATCATCTCATTGTATGTTTTATCTTTTGCTTTTATGCTTTACCTGACTTACCTTATCAGCCATTGGTGCCTCATTCTCATCTTAATACACTTCTTTTTCCTTGGAATAAGCTTCTGCTGTGCCTCCTGAATTACCCCCAGAAACTCCTGCTATTGCTGCTCCACCATCTTCCTTATTAGGCTCCCCTTTCAAACAATTCGGGTCAGCTCCTCCTTCATGTCTTTGCAGTTGCCTTAACTTCATTGCAATATTGTTAAGTCTGATTCCAGCTTCACCTTCTCAAACTGCAGTCAATTCTATCATATTATGGCCACTGCTCCCTAGGGATTCCTTCACCTTAAGCTCCCTAATCAAATCTGCCTCATTACAGATCACCAAATCCAGAATTGCCTGTTCCTTAGTGGACTCTACCACAAACTGCTCTAAAACAAACCTTGTAGACTTTCCATAAATTCCTTTTCTTGAGATCTGCTACCAACCTGATTTCCCCAGTCCATGTACGTATTGAAGCCCCTCATGATTATTGTCATAATGCCTTTCTTACAGGCCTTTTCACATCCTGACTACTGCTCGAAGGCTTATACATAACTCTCATCAGGGATATTTTTTCTTTGTGGTTCCTTGACTTTATCCACACAGATTCTAACCTTCTGACTCTATACCCCTTCTTGCTATTGATTTAATTTAATTTCTTACCAACAACGTAACCCCATCTCCTCTGCTCATTTGCCTGTCATAGTCATAGAGTCATACAGCATGGAAACAGAACCTTGGGTCGAAATATCTGAGCTGAACATAATCCTAAACTAAACTAATCCCACCAGCCTGCTACTGGCCCATATCCCTCCAAACCTTTCCTATTCATGTACTTACCAAAATGTCTTTGAAATGCTGGAACTGTACCCACATCAACCACTTCCTCAGGAAGTTTATTCCACATGCAAATCATCCACTGCATAAAAAAATTACCTCTCATATCTTCTTTAAATCTCTCTCTTCTCACCTTAAAAATGTGCCCCCTAATCCCCCATCCTAGGGAAAGGACAACTACCATTAACCCTATCAGTTACTGCATCCTGAAACACAGCATCTCTCCCCCTCCCTGATGTGTTGCAATTTTTAGAGGTCAGACTCCAGCTCATCAACTCTAAGTTAGTTCCTCAATCAAGCAACACTTGCTACGGATGGGGTCGCTATGAACCACAATGGCATCCACCAGTTCCCATGCAACTATGACACATTGTCTGGCCTGGCATCTCTCTTTTAATTACTTAGTTCTTACCTTGTTATTTTTAAAATCTTCCTACTAATCTTTTAATTTATAACCTGTACATATTTCTTCTATGTATCTTCAGTAGGCAAGTAACCTGCAATAGTCAAATTAGCTGGTATTACCAACCAATGAATTTATGGTTTTCCTGCACCATCAGTCCTTGCTTTGTGCTGGGCTCCCAATCCTGCACTTCGGTTCTCACAGTATCCAAAGTGCCTGATCTATAAACTCACTTGGACTGTGTCGCACTCTGGACGCAATGGCTTCTTCCTGACTGTGTGAAGCTGATTGATCAGGCTTTAACACAAGTTTGTCTTTTCTTTTGCTTCAGTAGCTTTTCCATTTCAAAATAGACCAAGTGTCTTTCCTCTGTGCTGTCCAACTTTTAAATGATCTGCAACAATGACTGTAAGTATGAAACATGTAAGTTTCAGGCAATCAAGCTTGATGGATAAAATTTGAAACACACACATATAAGGAAGAAATCATAAAAAAAGGAAAGGAGTTACAATTATGAATAACTTAAAAATAAGACCTGGGCGTTTATTGATGTGAATCAAGATCTAGTTTGTCAATGCTTAATAAAGGTTTTTACAGTTGGCTGTTCTGCCAGAATTTTATTTACTAACAACTTAAATGAAGGTATAACTGAAGCAATATGATTGTTGTGGACTGGAAATTATTTTACACTTCAAATAAAATTCTGAATTCTTCCTGGAAATCAGATTTCAAGAGAGATCGGGACTGGAGGCAGACTTCAGATGAGCCTGGATTTGAAGGATAGCTATTTCAATTTATTTTTAAAAAGCAGAAGTCAGAATTATATAATTATAGTTGTTCAAAAACCAGATCTTAAGTTATGTGATAGGGTTCCGGAAGAGTGAAATTTAACTCAACAACAGCGTTTCAATGTCTGTCTTCAAAACGATTTTGGCTGTTAGCTCCACTTCAGCCATAATAGGTCCCTTTAGTCAGAACTAGCTGGGTAGGACATATTACCTGTTGCTTCTTTTGTGTAGACTTTTTACAGTATTCA
The DNA here is from genome assembly GCF_037043375.1 of Chiloscyllium plagiosum. Classification (NCBI taxonomy): domain Eukaryota; kingdom Metazoa; phylum Chordata; class Chondrichthyes; order Orectolobiformes; family Hemiscylliidae; genus Chiloscyllium; species Chiloscyllium plagiosum. The sequence goes on along the minus strand of NW_028270139.1, from coordinate 85,837,336 downwards.
TAAAAATGGATGGTAAAAAAATCCCAGAGATATTGAATTAGCTGTTCACCTGGTATTTGCTGAACATTTCTAGATGCAGCTAATTTGCCATTTGTGTTCGACAGCAGCCAGTATAAATCCAACAAAGGTCAATTTTAAATATTAAATAGTTTTAAAAAAAAACACTTTATGGACATGTCAAGCCATTGAAATTGACAAATTGTATAGCTGCAGAAAAACATCTTGAGCATGGGATTGGGATCTGGAATTCATATGGGTGTCTCATCCCCAAATCCTTAATATCTGTCATAGGTAAATATAAATCATAACCACAAAGATGTAAAAACCAAAAGAATCATAGATGCTTGAAATCAGAAACAAGAACAGAAATTGCTGGAAAAGCTCAGCATCTGTGGAGTGAAATCAGAGTTAATGTTTTGGGTCCAGTGACCCTTCCTTAGAAAGATGTAAGTATGGCATGACTGAAAATGTTCAAATAGTATTAATTCAGCTGCCTTAAGTTCACCACAGAATGCTTTGAAAACTACAAGGAAGTAGTACAAATGAAAACTAATTATGTCAGAATTCATCAGCTTTTAAAGTATTGATCAAATAATATGAAATATGCCATTCTATTAACCTCAACAATTCAAATATAAAGCCATTGTGAACTCAAGCCAATGATAATGAACTTCCCAACTGTTGAACACAAGCTCACACGACAGTTTTGAATGAAAAGGGTCTTTTGGCACAGAATAATGACATTAGGTTTAGTTGTTTCTTAAGTAAGTTCAGTGTCCTGAACTCAACAATTTATTTTTGGCCATCTATTCCAGCTCTTAACCATTCTCCAAGCAAGACAATATTTTGTGTTGTGATGATGCTGCTCCTTCAACAATGTTACTTTGTCCTTGATTTTTTTCAGAGGGGTCATAAATGCAGAGACTCTGGACTGTCTTTTTTAAATGGATTTTAGGGCCAATTTGATCATGGTTAAGAAATACTGCCTCAGGGAAAAGACTTTCAAGTTTAAAAAAACACTTAGACAATGAAAGGAGAGTGGCCAGTATTTGAATTTAGGTTAGATTACTTACAGTGTGGAAACAGGCCCTTTGGCCCAACAAGTCCACACTGACCTTCCAAAGAGCAACCCACCCAGACCCATTCCCCTACAACTAACACTATGGGCAATTTAGCATTGTCAATTCACCTAACCTGCATATTTTTGGATTGTGGGAAGAAACTGGAGCACCCAGAGGGTGCCCACACAGACATGGAAGAACGTGCAAACTCCACACAGACAGTTGCCTGAGGTGGGAATTGAACCCGGGTCTCTGTTGCTGTTTCTTCAGGAAATCCTGAAGAAGGGCTTATGCCCGAAACGTCGATTCTCCTGTTCCCTGGATGCTGCCTGACCTGCTGCGCTTTTCCAGCAACACATTTTCAGCTCTGGGGGATCTGAAACAGGTATGGCTGGCTAGCACTGAGTGCGGGCTGTGTTCTGAATGAGTTTGATTGGATTTCCACTGTGGGAAGTGCTCCATTTTGTGAAGGGAGCGAATCCAGGACTTCACACCAACTTGGTGACTTCCAGGCCGGCTAGCGCAACCACATGATTGATTTGGACTCTAAGCCTTCAGGACAATTTCTACATTGAAAAAAAGAATGAATTCATTCTGAGATTGTTCAGAGAACACAATTTGATTCACGTTTGATTCTCTTTGGAATCAAATTTATAATTTTCATTGTCTTCTACTCTGGAGTGAAGTGAATGAATGATGGCAGGTTTAAGTCTCTGATGTCGTTGGTGAGGAGCAAATGAACTATACCCCATTTCATTCCAGGATGTGCAACAAAAATATGATCAATGTCTATGTAAGCTTCAAACGAATAAATTTGCTCTCTTACTGTTACATGTGAATCACAGGAGGATAGTTGATAACATTTCAATGTTACCATTTATTCACTTGTGTGATGTAAGCAGGAAAAATCAGCATTTATTGCCCATCTCTTTTTGCTTTTGAGACAATAAAGATAACATGTTTTTGAGCTGTTGCAGTCCATGTAATGTAGGTGCGTCCACAATGCAGTTATGAATAGAGTACCAGGATTTTGACTCAGTGACAGTGAAGGAAGAATAATATAGTTCCCAGTAACGATGGTGTGACTTGAAGGGGCATTATGGTGGTGCTCTTCACATGTGTCTCTTTTAAAATTAATTGGTAGGATGTGAATATTGATGACTTAGTACCCATTTATTACCCACCTTGCAGAAATTATGGTGGGCTGCCTTCTTGAACTTGGGGCAGGTAGATCCACAATGCCATTAGGGAACTAATTCCAGCATTTTGACCGAGTGACAGTGAAGGAACAGTGACATATTTCAAAGTCAAGATGATGAGTGGCTTGGAGGGCAACTTGTAGATGATGATGTTCCCTTATATCTGCTGACCTTGTCCTTCTAGATGATAGTGGTCATGGGTTTGGAAGATGCTGACGATAAAGCCTAGATGAATTTCTGTACTGCATCTTTGTGAATATGTACATTGCTGCTACTGAATGTTGGTAATGGCATGACTGAATGTTTCTGGATGTGGTGCCAATCAAGCAGGTTGCTTTGTTCAGGATGATGTTGAGCTTCTTGAGTGTTGTTGGAGCTGCACTGATCCACACAATTGGGGAGTATTCTATCGTACTTTTGATTTGTGCCTGTAGAAGGTTGACAGGCTTTAGGAGCTGGGGGTGAGTTACTTGCTGCAGGATTTCTAACCTCTGTCTTGTTATTTTGCCAACAGTACTTATATGGCTAGTCCAGTTCAGTTTCTCATGTTTATAGTGGGAGTTTCAGTGATGGTAATGGCAATAAATGCCAAGTGTTGATTATTAGAGTCTCTCTAGTTGGAAATTGTCATTGTCTGGCACTTGTGTAGCTCAATTATTGTTTGTTGCTTGTCAGAGCAAACCCGGATATTGTCCGAGTCTTTCTGGATCTGGAAATAGACTATTTCATTATCTGAAGTGTTGTGAACTGTGCTGAGCATTGTATAATTATCAACAAACATCCCCACTTCTGACCTTATAATGGAGGAAGCAACTGAAAATGGTTGACCCTAGGGCATTATCCTAAGGATCTCTTGCAATGATGCTCTATGGCTGTGATACCTTACTTCCAACAACCACAATCGTCCTATGCTAGTTATGACTTTAAGTATTAAAGAGCTTTCTCCCTGATTCTCATTTACTTCAAATTTGTTAAGGCTCCTTGAGGAGCTCTTGTGTCCCTAACACTGAGACAGGAGGTCAAGATTCAAGTCCCACTTGTGTGTAATAATCCCTCTAACAGGTTTGTTAGAAAATATCTTGACACCAGTTCTGGCTGTGTATTTGGGCTCTATTGCGGCACCGTGGTAGTGTCCTTACCCCTGGGCTGGAAGGTCTGTGTTCCACCTGCTGCAGAGGTGTGCAATAACATCGCTCAACAAGCTGATTAGAAAAAAATAGATGCTGTACCCAGTCAAATGCTGCCTTCATCACAGGGATATTCGCTCTCACCTTCCCTCTTGATTTCAACTCTTTTAATCATGTTTAGATGTAACATTTAGAATTGAGTGGTGTAAATGAACCCAAACTGATTATTGATACAAGGTTTTTGGTAAATGTCACTAATAGCCCCATTAGTAACACCTTCCATCACGTTTCTGATGACCGAGAGTAGATTGTTAAGGCAGTAATTGACTGGGTTATATTAAACCTGTTTTTGTAGTCAGAGCATATTGAGTTAATTTTCTACATTGCTGGGTGATGCCAGTAACTGTAATAGAGAGATTGGCTGTGGCCAAAGCTGGTTCTGGAGCACAGGTCTTTAAATACTGTTGCTGAATTGTTGTCAGAGCTCATAGTCTTTGTAGTATCCTGTGCCTCCAGCCATTTTATGATACCAATCGGAGTGAATTGAATTGTCTGAAGAGTGGCAGTTGTGATGTGGAGGACCTCAGCATGAGGAAAAGATGGGTCATCCACTCAGCGCTACTGGCTGAAAATGATTCCAAATGTTTCAACTTTGTCTTAGGCACCAATGTGCACTGACCCATTATTGAAGAAGTGGATATCCTCCACCGCCACTTAATTGTTTAATTATACACTGCTATTCATCACTGGATGTGGCAGAATAATGGAGCTATGATCTGATCTGTTAATTGTGAGATTACTTATCTCTCTCTGTGTGGTGTGCTGCCTCTGTTTTCTAACATGCATATAATATTGTATCCAAATTCAGTTGGCATTTCATTTTTAGTTATGCCTGATGCCTTAACTGATTCATATGTACAGACATCAAATTTTACTTTCTTACTTCGGCTTCTTGTACATTGGACAATGAGTTTCCTCAATGGTTCCTCAAGTTCTCTAGCTTTAAGATATCAGCCAGCATTGTAAAGGGCACAGTCTCTGCTCAGCTCTTACAAGGCCAGCATGGTCAAGATAAGGTTACTCTTGTTTGGAGTTGCCACTTTGTCGCCAATATGGAGCATCCTATAACTTGGGAGCCCAGATGTTTTGTGACATGAGTTAAAGCATCCCACAGAAAAGAAGTGTCCAATTGAGAGTTTGGATTTGGGAAAGGGAAGTCACGCCTCTGTGTGATAAACTGAGCAAACTATCAGGGATGTCATTGGGTGGGTATCACAATGTATTTATAGTAGTGGCATGAGTAGCCACTTACCAGCTGCCTGCAATGGATATGCCCTTCCTGCTAGCTACCAGTGGTTATTATCCTTCTCTAATGCGTAACCACATTTGAGGATATATGCTTATTTTCATAAGTACTTTCTCCATCAAAGAACTTCATCAGGAAAACTGCTATCATAAGAAAAAATAAACAGTAATGCTACCACAGTTAGAAATAATTAATTAACACGGCTAAGCAAAGGGATCTGGACCAAATGGATTTGTTACATCTACGCTGAACTGGGACCTGCCCTCAAAGGGGGATTTGGTAGTGTTGTTGGCAAAGATTTAATTTAGATTGACGGGATGCTAGGAATCTGAGAGGGAACTCAGTTTCAAGGGAAGCTAAATTAATAAAAGGATGCAGAAAAGTCAAAAGCAACAAGAGAAGACAAACAACTATAGATGATCATCATGTAGGTTTGGAATGGAGAATATTGTTGAAAAGACAGAATTAAAAACACTCTATTTGAATGCATGAAATATTCACAAAATATTGGTTATTTGATGTGGTTCTGTTCGCCGAGCTGGAAGTTTTTGTTGCAAACGTTTCGTTCCCTGGCTAGGCAACATCATCAGTGCTTGGGAGCCTCCTGCGAAGCGCTTCTTTGATGTTTCCTCCGGCGTTTATAGTGGTCTGTCCCTGCCGCTTCCGGTTGTCAGTTTCAGCTGTCCGCTGTAGTGGTTGGTATATTGGGTCCAGGTTGATGTGTTTGTTGATGGAGTTTGTGGATGAATGCCATGCCTCTAGGAATTCCCTGGCTGTTCTCTGTCTGGCTTGCCCTATGATAGTAGTGTTGTCCCAGTCGAATTCATGTTGCTTGTTGTCTGCGTGTGTGGCTACTAAGGATAGCTGGTCGTGTCGTTTCGTGGCTAGTTGATGTTCATGTATGCGGATTGTTAGCTGTCTTCCTGTTTGTCCTATATAGTAATTAGTGCAGTCCTTGCATGGTATTTTGTACACTACATTCATCTTGCTCATGTTGGGTATCGGGTCCTTCGTTCTGGTGAGTTGTTGTCTGAGCGTGGCTGTTGGTTTGTGTGCCATTATGAGTCCTAGGGGTCGCAGTAGTCTGGCTGTCAGTTCCGAGATACACCTGATGTATGGTAGTGTGGCTAGTCCTTTTGGTCGTGGTATGTCCTCGTTCTGTGGTCTTTCTCTTAGGCATCTGTTGATGAAGTTGCGCGGGTATCCGTTTTTGGCGAATACCTTGTATAGGTGTTCCTCTTCTTCTTTTTGCAGTTCTGGTGTACTGCAGTGTGTTGTGGCCCTTTTGAATAGTGTCCTGATGCAGCTTCGTTTGTGTGTGTTGGGGTGGTTACTTTCATAGTTTAGGACTTGGTCTGTGTGTGTGGCTTTCCTGTATACCCTTGTGGTGAATTCTCCGTTTGGTGTTCTCTGTACCATCACGTCTAGGAATGGGAGTTGGCTATCCTTTTCTTCTTCTCTCGTGAATCGGATTCCTGTGAGTGTGGCGTTGATGATCCGGTGTGTTTTATTTCTATTTCCGTGTTTTTAATGATTACGAACGTGTCATCGACATATCTGACCCAGAGTTTGGGTTGAATTTGTGGTAGGACTGTTTGTTCTAACCTTTGCATAACTGCCTCTTGTTGATAGGTTCAGCGTCCTGTTTTCTGTTCTGTTCTGTTCTGTTCAATAGCCAACCTACTGGACAAATAGAACAGAAAACAGGACGCTGAACCTATCAACAAAGACGGCATACTTAAACTACTAGACTTGTGCCTCACAACACACTTCACATTCAACAACCAGATATACGAACAAATCAATGGAACACCCATGGGATCACCGATCTCTGGACTCATAGCAGAGGCAGTTATGCAAAGGTTAGAACAAACAGTCCTACCACAAATTCAACCCAAACTCTGGGTCAGATATGTCGATGACACGTTCGTAATCATTAAAAACACGGAAATAGTAGCCACACACACAGACAACAAGCAACATGAATTCGACTGGGACAACACTACTATCATAGGGCAAGCCAGACAGAGAACAGCCAGGGAATTCCTAGAGGCATGGCATTCATCCACAAACTCCATCAACAAACACATCGACCTGGACCCAATATACCAACCACTACAGCGGACAGCTGAAACTGACAACCGGAAGCGGCAGGGACAGACCACTATAAACGCCGGAGGAAACATCAAAGAAGCACTTCGCAGGAGGTTCCCAAGCACTGATGATGTCGCCTAGCCAGGGGACGAAACGTTTGCAACAAAAACTTCCAGCTCGGCGAACAGAACCACCACAACGAGCACCCGAGCTACAAATCTTCGCACAAACATTGGTTATTTGACTTTATGACTGGGTACGACTTAAATGCTATTGTGGAGATTAGGGTATAGTGTGATCAAGGTCGAGAACTGAATATCCTAGGATACTCTGGATTTAATAGATAGAAGCAATAAAGAAAAACAAGATTATTTTATTCATACGATAAAATCTAGAAAGTAGAACCAAGTCATTGTAACAGCTTGGATGAAACTAAGAGACAGCATTGGGCAGTAATCATTGGTGGGAGTTGTATAGAGGCCAGAAAACAGGAGTGTAATTTTGGACATGGCATATATCAGGATAGGAGAGATGTATGCAATGTGGATAATACTATAATAATGGGTGGTTTCAATTTACACATAGATTTGATTAACCAGATCAGCACCAATGCTGTGGAGGAGAAATCCCTGAAGTGTTCATATGGTGGGTTTCTATAGCAGTATGTTGAAGAAGCAACTAGGCATCAGGCTATTTTGGATTCAGTGTTATGTAATTAAAATGCTAATTAATGACATTGCTATAAAAGATGCCTTTAAGAAGCAGTGTCCATAATACAATAAAACTTGTGTAAATAAATATTGATGTCTGGAAAAAAGTCCACATTACAGAAAAGGAATTACTCGATGTCCTAAAAAACATAAAGCTGGATAAATCTCTAGAACCTGATCAAGTGTATCCCAGGGCATTGTAGGAAGTAAGGGAAAAAATTGTGGGGTCCTGAGTAGAAGTATTTGTAACATCTATAGCAATGGATGATGTGCCAGAGGACTAGAATGTGGCTAATGTTGTCTCTTTACTTAAGAAATGAGAAGCCTGAGAACTATAGACCTGTGAACTTGACATTAATGGGGAGTAAGTTGTTGAAAATGATTCTAAGAAATAGGATTTACATACATTTGGAGAGGCAAGACTGATTAGGGATAGTCAGCAAGGTTTTGTGTATGGGAAATTATGTCTCACAAACTTGATTGAGTTTTTTGAGGATGTAACCAAAAAGATTGCTGACGGCAGAAGTAGATGCTTTCTGCATGGACTTTAGTAAAGCCTTTAACAAGGTTCCACATGGGAGATAAATGAGTTATGTTAGATCACATGGGATTCAGGGAGAGCTTGCCAATTGGATACAAAATTGGCTTGATGGCAAGAGACACAGGAAGGTGCTGGAGGCTTGTTTTTCGGAATGGAGGCCTACAATCAGTGACGTTCCATGGATCCACTTTTGTTTGTAATTTATGTAGAAGATTTGGAGGAGAATTTAGGAGGCACAGTTAATAATTTTGTGAATGAAACCACAAATGGTGTATAGATTAGATTATTTACAGTGTGGAAACAGGCCCTTCGGCCCAACAAGTCCACACCAACCTGCCCAGACCCATTCCCCCCTGTCCTAACACTACGGGCAATTTAGCATGGCCAATTCACCTAACCTGCACATTTTTGGACTGTGGGAGGAAACTGGAGCAAACCCACGCAGACACAGGGAGAATGTGCAAACTCCACACAGTCAGTCGCCTGAGGTGGGAATTGAACCCGGGTCTCTGGCGCTGTGAGGCAGCAGTGCTAACCACTGTGCCACCGTGCTGCCCACACTGTGCCACCATGTTGACAGTGAAGAAAATTATCTAAGATTACAAAGAGATCTTGATCAATTGGGCCAATGGGTTGAGGAGTGGCAGATGGAGTTTAATTTGGATAAATGTGAGATATTACATTTTGGTAAAACAAACAAGGGCAGGATGCACTTAGTAAATGGTAGGGCCCTGCGTAACATTAGGAGAAAGTGAAATGTCGACTCTCCTGCTCCTCGGATGCTGCCGACCTGCTGTGCTTTATTGGTGCAACATGTTTTGACCCTGGGTAATGTTGTTGAACAGAGGGACCTAGAGGTTAAGATATATAGTTCTTTGAAAGTTACATCACAGGTAGACAGAGTGATGAAGAAGGTATTTAGCATGCTTGCCCCTATTGCTCAGACTTTTGAGTATAGGAGTTGGGACATCATGCTAAGGTTGTACAGGACATTGGTGAGCCCACTTTTGGAGTACTGTGTACAATTCTGGTTGCCCTGCTATAGGAAGGATATTAGTAAATTGGAGAGTTTACAGAAAAGATATACCAGGACATTGCTGGGACTAGAGGGTTTGAGTTATAAGGGTAGATGGGATAGTCTGGAACTTTTTTTATTGGAGCATAAGAGATTGGGGAGTGATTTTAAAGGAGCTTTATAAGGGGCATCGATAAGGTGAATAGCAAAGGTCTTTTCCCTTGGATGGGGAAGTTCAAAACGGGGAGCATATTTTTAAGGTGAGAGGTGAGAGATTTAAATGGGACCTGAGGGACAACTGTTACATACAGAGGGTGGGGTTTGTGTATGGAGTGAACTGCCAGAGGAGGTGTTAAATGTAGGTTTCAAAGACATTTGGTTCGGTACATGAATAGGAAATATAAGGAATATGGATCAAACAGAGGCAAGTGTCTAGTTGGTCGCCATGGATGAGTTGGACTGAAGGGTGTGTTTCCATGCTGTGACTCTATGATTCTATAAGTTTATATTAAATATTAATATGTTAGAATTCGTTCTAAAACTAGATCTGAAGAAAGGAAATTATGAAGGTCTGAGGGACAATTTGACTGGAGCAGTGGGAAAATACACTAAAAGATTTTGATAGTACACAGGCAATGGTTAGTATTTAAAGAAGCACCATATAGTCGACAAACCAGCTGCATTCTCTCAGATACATGAATGGAAAGGTAAATCAACCATGAAGAAATTAAAGATTGCATCAGAGCAAAAGAAGTGACTTATTAGAATGTCAGAAGAATTAGTAAGTCTGAAGATTGGTAGTAATTCAGAACCCAGCAAAGGGGAAAAGAAACAGATGAAGAAAGGGAGACAGCAACATGAATATAATAATGAGCAGTCAATAGAAACAGCAAGCTGTAAAATCACCATTAGGTATCTGAAAAGAAGAAGATTCACTAGGAATAATGTGACCCCACTAGAGGTACCACAGAAGAATTTATGAGGGGAATACTGAAATGACAGAGAAACTAAACAACTACTTTGTATCTGTCTTAACATAATATACAGATTTCTCCCAGAAATGCTACGTGACCAAGGATTTTGTGAAACTGAGGAACTAAAAGAATTTTTTTTTCATAGTGTGGTGTTGTTTGAAAAGCAAAATGGATTGAAGGTTAATAAATTCCCTGTACCAGATTAGCTTTGTCTCAGACTATCAAAGGTGGTGGCTCGGGAGGTAAAGCATGCATTGATGTTACCTTCTAAATTTTATAGATTCTGGAAAGGTTCTTGTGGACTGGAAAGAAGCAAGTGTAACTTCACTAATTAGTTAAGCAGGGAGGAAGAGGGAGCATGAAGAAATACAGATGTTTGTAGTCGAGGTATTGTTTGAATCTAATATAAGGGACACAATAACTGAGCATTTAGAAAAAGAATGGTAAAATTGAGCAGATTCAACATGGATTTATGAAAGAGAAATTGTGTTTGACAATCTTGGAATTTTTTTGAGGATGTTTCTTGCATGGATAAATGGATTTTCAGAATGTTTTTGATAAAATCCCATACTGGAGAAAATAAATAAAATTATAGCACATGGGATTTCGGAAAATATTCTGATATGGATTATGAATACATTAAGAGACAGAAAGCAGACATTGGGATCAATTGATTCTCTTGTGGTTGACAGACTATTACTAGAGTATGAGAGCAGTTTCAATAACACTCAAGAAGCTTGGTACCATTCAGGAAAAAGCAGCCTGCTTGTCTTGCATCACATCCACAAACATTCACTCCTTCTATCGCCAATAAAATGTAGCAGTAGTGTGCACCATCTGTATATGAACACTAGAAATTCATCGAGGGTGCTTAGTCAGCATCTTCCAAACCTATGACCTCTACCATCTAGAAGGACAAGGGCAGTAGATCCATGGAGACACCACCTTCTTAAGGCTTCTGTATCACTCACCTTCCTGAATTGGAAAAATATCACTATTTCTTCATTGTTACTGTCACAAAATCCTAGAACTTATTCTCCAACAGCATCTTGGGTCTACCCAAATGGATTACACTAGTTCAAAAAGACAGTTTATTACTTCAAGGGCGTTTAGGGACTGCTCTTAAATATTGGCCCAGCCAGTACTTCTTTGAACAAATGAAAATGAAAAGAATCCAATGTCGAGAAGCTTCTATCTGTTTCTTCATTTCCTTCAAATAGGCTTTGGCATCTGGTGACAGATTGCCTTAACTTTTCAATATTCAGAAAGAATAGACCAATCTGCCACCTTTGTTAAACTTTATATTAACTTTTAAATTAAAATATTGGCAAAATCAACATAGTTTTATTTTTGCATTTGTATCACTTAATGAGTAAAGTGAACATCTGGGAAATTCATGCATTAATGCTGGTTAATAATCAATACACAAATGTTAACGTACTGAAAATAAATTCATTAATACTTACATGAAACAGGTGTCCACTAGAGTGTAGTGTGAGAATATTCGGTACCCAGACTTAAACAGCATCATTTATTGTCCATACTAGTTGCACTTCAGAAGGCATTAGTGAGTAATTTTCTTGATCCACTTGTAATATGTTATATAACTAGCTAGTTCCTTTGATGTAATTAACAATATCAAGTTACAACTGTTTGCACTGAAGGTACTGTCCTAGTGGTATTGTTGCTTGATTATTAATCCAGAAACTCAGCTAATGTTCTGAAGAAGGGCTTATGCCTGAAACATCGATTCTCCTGCTTCTTGTTTTCCGGGTCCTGGAGGGGGAGGGGGAGGAACCCGAAGTCGTGGTCCACATTGGCACCAACGACATAGGTAGGAAGAGTGCTGAGGATGTTAGACAGGCTTTCAGGGAGCTAGGTTGGAAGCTTGGAGTTAGAACAAACAGAGTTGTTGTCTCTGGTTTGTTACCCGTGCCACGTGATAGAGATTTGAGGAATAGGGAGAGAGAACAATTAAATGCGTGGCTTCAGGGATGGTGCAGGAGGGAGGGGTTCCAGTTTTTGGATAACTGGGGTTCTTTCTGGGGACGGTGGGACCTCTATAAACAGGATGGTCTACACCTGAACCTGAGGGGAACCAGTATCCTTGGGGGGAGGTTTGCTAGTGCTCTTGGGGGGGGTTTAAACTAACTCGGCAGGGGCATGGGAACCCAGATTGTAGCTTCAGGGTGCAGGGCCTGGAGTGTAGGGAGGTGAGGAACATGGCATCAATTTCAAAGGAGGGTGCCTGTAAACAGGGAAGTGGCTTGAAGTGTGTATACTTCAATGCAAGAAGTATACGAAATAAGGTAGGTGAACTTGCAGCGTTGGTTGGTACCTGGGACTTCGATGTTGTGGCTATTACGGAGACATGGCTAGAACAGGGACAGGATTGGCTGTTGCAGGTTCCGGGATTTAAATGTTTTAGTAGGGTCAGAGGTGGGGGTAAAAGAGGGGGAGGTGTGGCATTGCTTGTCAAAGATAGTATTACAGCGGTGGAAAGGACGATGGATGAGGACTTGCCATCTGAGGTAGTTTGGGCTGAGGTTAGGAATAGGAAAGGTGAGGTCACCCTGTTAGGAGTCTTTTACAGGCCTCCTAATAGTCCTAGAATCATTGAAGAAAGGATTGGGAAGGTGATTCAGGAGATGAGTGACAGTAATAGGGTGGTTGTTATGGGGGACTTTAACTTTCCTGATATTGATTGGGAAAGCTATAGCTCAAGTTCGTTAGATGGGTCAGTGTTTGTTCAATGTGTGCAGGAGAGTTTCCTGACACAATATGTAGACAGGCCAACAAGAGGTGAGGCCATACTGGATTTGGTTCTGGGTAACGAACCAGGCCAGGTGTTAGAATTAGAGGTAGGTGAGCACTTTGGGGATAGTGACCATAATTCGGTGATTTTTACACTCGTGATGGAGAGGGATAAGTGTGTACTACAGGGCAAGAATTATAGCTGGGGTAAGGGAAATTATGATGCGGTGAGGCATGACTTAGGATGTGTGGCTTGGAAAAGTAGACTCCAAGGCAAGAGTGTAAATGATATGTGGAACTTGTTCAAGGGGCAACTATTGAGTGTCCTTGATAATTATGTACCTGTCAGGCAGGAAGGAAAGGGTCGTGCGAGGGAGCCGTGGTTTAATAAGGAATTGGAATCCCTTGTTAAATGGAAGAGGGCGGCCTATCTCAAGATGAGACGTGAAGGTTCAATTGGGGCGATTGAGAGTTATAGGGTAGCCAGGAAGGACCTGAAGAGAGAGCTAAAAGCAGCAAGGAGGGGACATGAAAGGTCCTTAGTAGATAGGATTAGGGAAAACCCTAAGGCTTTCTATAGGTATGTTAGGAATAAAAGAATGACTAGGGTAGGAATAGGTCCAGTCAAGGATAGTAGGGGGAAGTTGCGTGTGGAGGCGGAAGAGATTGGGGAGACACTGAATGAATACTTTTCTTCAGTATTCACTCAGGAACAGGGCATTGTTGTCGATGAGAATACTGAGGCACAAATAAGTAGAATGGATGGCTTTGAGGTATGTAGAGAAGAGGTGTTGGAAATCCTGGAAAAGGTGAAAATAGATAAGTCCCCTGGGCCTGATGGCATTTATCCTAGGATTCTCTGGGAAGCAAGGGAGGAGATTGCAGAGCCATTGGCCTTGATTTTTATGTCCTCTTTGTCTACAGGAGTAGTCCCAGAAGACTGGAGGATAGCAAATGTGGTTCCCTTGTTCAAAAAGGGGAGTAGGGATAGCCCTAGTAACTATAGGCCGGTGAGTCTCACTTCTGTTGTGGGCAAAGTCTTAGAGAGAATTGTAAGGGATAGGATTTATGCACATCTCGATAGGAATAATGTGATCAAGGATAGTCAGCATGGTTTTGTGAAGGGCAAGTCGTGCCTCACAAACCTTATTGAATTCTTTGAAAAGGTGACGAAGGAGGTTGATGAGGGGAAAGCGGTAGATGTGGTATATATGGATTTTAGTAAGGCGTTTGATAAGGTTCCCCATGGTAGGCTACTGCAGAAAATACGGAGATATGGCATTGAGGGTGAGTTAGAGGTTTGGATTAGGAATTGGCTGGATGGAAGAAGACAGAGGGTAGTAGTTGATGGCAAAGTTTCTTCATGGAGTGCCGTCACTAGCGGTGTTCCGCAAGGATCTGTTTTGGGACCATTGCTGTTTGTCATTTTTATAAATGACCTGGAAGAGGGGTTAGAAGGTTGGGTGAGCAAGTTTGCGGATGATACGAAAGTCGGAGGAGTTGTTGACAGTGAGGAAGCATGTGGCAGGTTACAGCAGGATATAGAGAAGCTGCAGAGCTGGGCAGAAAGGTGGCAGATGGAATTCAATGTAGCTAAGTGCGAGGTGATTCACTTTGGGAAGAATAACAAAAAGATGGGGTACTGGGCTAATGGTCGGTTACTTGGTAGTGTGGATGAGCAGAGGGATCTTGGTGTCCATGTACACAGATCTCTGAAAGTTGCCACCCAGGTAAATAGTGCGGTGAGGAAGGCATATGGCGTACTGGCTTTTATTGGTAGAGGAATTGAGTTCCGGAGTCCTGAGGTCATGATGCAGTTGTATAAGACTCTGGTACGGCCGCATCTGGAATATTGTGTGCAGTTTTGGTCGCCATACTATAGGAAGGATGTGGAGGCATTGGAACGGGTGCAGAGGAGGTTTACCAGGATGTTGCCTGGTATGGAAGGAAAACCGTATGAGGAAAGACTGAGGCACTTGGGGCTGTTTTCACTAGAGAAAAGAAGGTTTAGGGGTGACTTGATTGAGGTGTACAAGATGATTAGGGGGTTAGATAGGGTCGACAGTATGAACCTTTTCCCGCGTATTGAGTCGGGTATTACAAGGGGGCATAGCTTTAAATTAAGGGGGGGTAGATATAGGACTGATGTTAGGGGTAGGTTCTTCACTCAGCGAGTCGTTAGTTCATGGAATGCCCTGCCAGTAACAGTGGTGGACTCTCCCTCTTTATGGGCATTTAAGAGGGCATTGGATAGGTATATGGAGGATAGTGGGTTAGTGTAGTTTAGGTGGGCTTGGATCGGCGCAACATCGAGGGCCCAAGGGCCTGTACTGCGCTGTATTCTTCTATGTTCTATGTTCTTGGATGCTGCCTGACCTGCTGCGCTTTTCCAGCAACACATTTTTCAGCTAATGTTCTGGGGCTATGGTTCAAATCCTGCTGCAGCAGATGGTAGACTTTGAATTCAATTTTTAAAATATCTGGAGTTAAGAATCTACTGATGACAAATGAGACCATTGTCAATTGTTGGAAAAATCTGTCTGGCTTACTGATGTCCTTCAAGGAAGGAAATCTGCTGTCCTTACCTGCTCTGGTCTACACGTGACTTCAGATCCACAGAAATGTGCTTGACACTCAACTGCCTTCTGAAATGGCCTGGCAAGCTCCTCAGTTCAAGGGCAGATAGGAATGGACAATAAATTCTGGCCAGCTAGAAAGTCTCATGAAAAATAAAAAAAAAGGCACAGATTAGGTTAGGTCAGAACCCCAGATCTCCTTCTTTAAAGGTCATAAATGAGGCATTGGTATTTATAAGACAGCTTTATATCCTATGAAACATGTTTTTTTTCTACTTTTTCATGCTTGAAGAATGAATTTAAATTTTCAACCTGTCAAAGTGGGATTTGAACTTTCATCTTTTGATTTACCCATCCAGCAATACAGCCACTGCACTACCCCTCTTGAAATAAAGCCAGAATGGTAACAAGTTCAAATCACAATTACGCGGTTAGCTTTGGGGCAGGCAAAAGTTGAGAAAGATTATATCCAATTAATACTCAATACCTAATTAGTACCTCAGCAGGGAAATTAATTAGATTTTGTGTTTTGAGGCAGGCCCTGAAACCTTCTTCACTCTTTTACTTCACAACAGAAGAACGAATTGTGAAGTTAGAAGGCAGAAGTTAAATCTGATTTTTTAAGTGTTTCTAAATGTTCAGCTATTCTGAATCAACCTTTTGTTGAAAAGTATATTACATTGCAGCAAACAAATTTTGCAAACTAGACAATCTGGAATATATATGTCAATTGACATTCACTATTATCACTGTGTACACCTTGTCTAGAGTCAGTCTTTAACACTCAATGTTACAGTAGAACTTGTTTTTGAAAAGCTAGAATTGTCTTTGGTATGAAGCAATACTGATTAGGCAAGGATATCTGTTCACACTGGGCACTGTTAAAATTCTTCCTTACTGTCACATGCACAGAGGTAATTATATTCAGATAGACTCTGTTGACTCACAGTCACATGATGTACATCCAAACCTACGTCAGGTCACCTTATTCATCAATGTTAACAAATGAATGATTACATTCAAGAATAAAGCCACATTATCTCTATCTCTGTTCAAATGAACCAATATGAAAACATTGGTTTATCACTGAAGCAAAATACTGGATGGCAAATTTCCCTGGGCTTATGGGTGATTTTGTCATTGTAAACATTCGAAAACCAGCCAGTTTGAAGTTTTTTCCATTAATCTGAACAAAAGAAAAGAAGGACATGCTGCTCATTTACAGACAGGCATTCTGATCTTCCTGGTAATCTAATGCATACAGGCATGGATTTAGGAAAATCTCCCCTATAACTCTCAGCATGTACATGACACAAATCCAATCAGGTTTTTATTTCTGAAGTCTGCATGGTTCTGACAGGATGAATGGAATTTCACCAATTAGATCTAATTAGTGTGTACAAAGTATACTTTTTATCCCTGGATGAAAATTAATGATGCAACATAATTTCTTTGCATCTCCAGCATGTATTAACACACCAAGAATTCACAGATGAACTGATCTAACTGTAAGGAGGTTACTGCATACTTGCATCCTATTGCTGAAACACTACTGTAACTTTCATGCACAAAACGTGCATGTGGGATTCTAGAGCAACAGAAAGGATTTCAGTCTCACGTTCATGGGCAATCAGTGTAATCAATACAACTGTGTGGAATTGTTAGTTTTCTACAACCTTCTAAAACTTGCTGTAGTAATGAAGAATAAGCTTTCAGGTAAATTTTCGAAATGGTTGTAATGGAACAAAAGTATCTGCAGATTCACTCAGATGCCTATCTCTCCTTATTTCTTAAAGTGGACCAATGTGCTCCTTTTGACCTTGCACAAAATGTGCATCCATTTCTGGAATACTCAAACCAGCTTTCCTTCAGGAATTCCTCTTGGCAGAGCTGGGGCTAACTGAAACTCTTTGGACAAAGTGCTCTTTTTCTTGATCTAAAGAGGGAAAAGTGCTGGTGACAACACAAAGTGAAGAGTAACATATAAACACTGACAAATTAAAGAGATCTGAAGTATTTGCTGGTTGCTGAGGTTCAAAATATCAATTATACAACTTTGTTCTTCGGTTAAAAGCTTTACTCCTCAAAGACACCCTACAGACTGGAAACATTTCTATATATCATTGCAGGCAAGTTTTTATTTTTATTCATTCATGGGATGCAGGCATCGCTGGGTGCACCTGCATTTCTCTAGTTGCCCAACAGAAGGTAGTAGTGAGCTGCCACCTTGAAGCACTGCAGTCCATTTGAAAGGTAGACCCACAATACTGTTAGGGAGGGAATTGAAGACTTTTAAATGAATGACATTGAGAGTCGATTCCAAGTGAGGATGATTGTCTTGGATGGAAACTAATGAGTGGGGATGGTATTCCTAAGTATCTGCTGCCCTTGTAGATGATAGGCACCACTATTGGAGAGCCTTAGTGGTGGAGGAATTGAATGTTTGTGAATGTGTAGCCACTGTATGTATACAGCTGGTTCAATTTAGTTTCTGGTAAGTGGTAACTCCAAGATGTTGGCTGGGGTGTTCATTTATGGGAATGTCATTTAACATTAAGGGAAGATGGTTAGACTCTCTCTTCTTGGAGTTGTTCATTGCTTAACATGATTGTTACTTGTCAGTTTTCAACTGAATCTTGAATCTTGTCCACATCTTGTTGCATTTGGACATGGGCTGCTTCAGTATCTGAGGAGTTTTGAATTGTATTGAACATTGTGCAATCATCAGCAACATCCCCACTTCTGATGTTATGATGGAGGAAAGATCATTAACAAAGTAGCTGAAGATGATTGAGCTGAGGCCACGACCCTGAGGTATTCCTACAGGGATATCCTGGAGCTGAGATGACTGATCTCTAACAATCACAACCATCTTCCTTTTATGCCAGATGTGTATCCAACTAGCAGAGATATTTCCCCAATTTCCATTGACGTCAGTTTTGCTTGGGCTCCTTGGTCAAATGCAGCCTTACTATCCTTAATATCATGATCAGTCATTTTCAATTCAGCTCCTTTTTAGATTTTTTTTAACCAAGGCTGTAATGAGGTCAGGAGCTGAGTGGACCTGGTGGAACCCAAACTGGGCCTCACTGAGCAGGTTATTGCTGAGCAGATGCTGCTTGACAGCACTGTTGATGACACCTTCCATCACTTTACTGCTAATTGAGAGTAGACTGATGGGGTGATGAGGTCAGGTTGGATTTGTCCTCCTTATTGTTTACTGGACATACCTGGAAAACTTTATGATTTGGAGATGCCGGTGTTGGACTGGGGTGTACAAAGTTAAAAATCACACAACACCAGGTTATAGTCCAACAGGTTTAATTGGAAGCACACTAGCTTTCGGAGCACCGCTCCTTCATCAGGTGATGAAGGAACGACACTCTGAAAGCTAGTGCGCTTCCAATTAAACCTGTTGGACTATAACCTGGTGTTGTGTGATTTTTAACTTGGAAAACTTTACACTTTGTCAGATAGATGTCAATGTTGTTGCTGTACTGGAACAGCATGGCTAGAGGCATGGCAACAATATTATTGCCGCAAAGTTGTCAGGGCCTATAGCTACAGCTAGTTCTTGATATTACATGGAGTAAACTGAATTGGCTGCAGATTGCCTCTGTGAGGCTTGGACCCTTTGCATTCATAAATGGCATGTATAGACTTCCAGAAAACTGTAAGCACAGCAAATGGAAATGTGAAGTGATCAGAGAGAGAATCATCATGAGAGTTTTGGGAGATACTTCTGTCTGACCACTTGCAGTCTGTAGATAATCTACTTTAACAAAGGAAATCCAACTGAGCAAATAAACTGAAGGTAGAAACAGTATTGAACAGTGGCTTGAAATGACAGGGAAAGCCTTAGCTCACAAGGGTTGTCCCTGTATATTATTTCAAATATAAAAAGGGAAATGGTTTCATAAAAAGAGGCAAAATGAGCAGCTATCAATAGCACAAGACAATTGCTATCAATGTGACAGCGAAAAACATAGGCATGAATATGTCCTGTCAACAATGCTGATTGTCATTGATATGGAAGATTGGACTACCTCCAGGCTGTGCGTCATAGAAGCCTAGACACAAAGGGAAGTCTTTAAAAGATGGCAAGCTACATGAAGTAGATGATACACATAATGTTGAGGTTCGTCTTCTCAGAAAGAATGAGAAACCAAATGGAAGTTACTGGAGTGCTGATATTCACAAGAGGGACACAAGGTCTACTTTAAGTTAAACACAGGTACAATAGTTTAGATTCCTTCTGAACTGAAATCATGGTTGGAGAGAAGCATTCGTCAACCATTATGCAATAAACTATACAGAACTCAAGGGCATAGGAGATCTGAAGGCAATCTGCAATAAACAGGTAAAGGATGCACAGAGACATCAAATTCAGACTTTCCCAGTTTGAGTAGGAAGGCATGTACTGGCTTGCACCTGATTTATAGATGAATGGAAGTGAAAACATGAGAAAATCAGTCTGACAACTTTGATGCTGAGTTTCCACAGCTGTCTAGGAAAGATGAAGACCGCACCTCACAGAACTCTATATCCAGAAACAAAATTAGTGTCCTTGTTCACACTCAGAAAGTTTGTAACCCACTGCTTCTCAAAAAAAGAAGGAAATTTACTCTATGTTGAAGCAGAGGTTATTGCATATCTGACTGAACCAATCAATTGGGTGCCATAACCCAAGGGGTCAATTAGAATTTGTTTAGAGGTAAAAAGACGCAGTTGAACAAGAAGTTCAATTCATGTTGTCTGTGGACAGGTACTTAGTTACATTTGGAAAGAGTTAAATATTTTCAAAGCTAGATGTAATATTATTTATTTGCAAGTATCTTTTGATAAACAGATTAAGTTCCTCACAATCGTCATGCCTGTTTGGGAGAATTTACTTCAATTAGCTTTTTAAAAAAATCACTCACAGGATGTGGGTGTCGCTGGTTGGACCAGCATTTATTAACCATCCCTAATTGCCCTTGAAAGATATTGGTGATCTGCCTTCTTGAACTGCTGCAGTCCATTTGAATTAAACCCGCAATGCTGTTAGGGATGGATTTACCAAGACTTTGACCCAATGATACTGCAATAATGGTAACTAGAATAAACCAAACCAAATAGAATAAACTAAACCATTTATACATATACAACATGTTTAGATATCAAATATCTTGGAGTGGAGACTTGAAAATGGTGATGTTACCATGTATCTGCTGCACTGACTTAGTTGGTAATGGTTATGGGTTTTGAACATGCTGTCTAAGGAACTGTGGTGAATTTCAGAAATACAAATTATAGATGGCATGTACTGCTGTTACTAAGTATTGGGGATGGAGGGAGTGGATATTTGTGGCTGTTGGAGTATTGCGTGCAATTCTGGTTGACTTCCTATCGGAAGGATGTTGTGAAACTTGGAAAGGGTTAGAAAAGATTTACAAGGATGTTGCCAGGGTTGGAGGGTTTAAGCTATAGGGAGATGCTGAATAGGCTAGGGCTGTTTTCCCTGGAGCATTGGAGGCTGAGGGGTGACCTTATAGAGGTTTATAAAATCATGAGGGGCATGGATAGGGTAAATAGGGGTGGGCGAGTCCCAAACTAGAGGGCATAGGTTTAGGGTGAGACGGGGAAAAGTTTATAAGGGGCCTAAGGGGGCAACATTTTCATACAGAGGGTGATGCATGTATGGAATGAACTGCCAGAGGAAATGGTGAAAACTGGTTCAATTACAACATTTAAAAGGCATCAGGATGGGTATATGAATGGGAAGGGTTCAGAGGAATATGGGCCAAATGCTGGCAAATGGGACTAGATTAGTTTGGGATATCTGGTCGGCATGAACGAGTTGGACCGAAGGATCTGTTTCTGTGCTGTACATCTCTATGACTCTATGGTGGCAATCAAGCAGCTGCTTTTTCTGGATAACGTCAAGCTTCTTGAGTGTTCTTGGAGCTGCACCCATCCAGGCAAGTGGAGAGTTTTCCATCACACTCCTGACTGTGTCTTGTAGATGGTACGAGAAAGTGAGGACTGCAGATGCTGGAGATACTAGGAGAAAGCGAGGACTGATGAAGGACTTATGCCCGAAATGTCGATTCTCCTGCTCATCCGATGCTGCCTGACCTACTGTGCTCTTCCAGCTCCATACTCTTGACTCTTGTAGATGGTAGATGACATATATAAGTGCTCGAAATCTTCCATGTTGCAATGTTAAGCTCCCAGAATGACTGATGGAGTCATGTCTCACATGGATGATGTCTTGATCCAAGGATGCACTCAAACAGAAATTGATGTAGGAGTGCGAACTATGCTATGCTGAATACAGGAAGCACATAAAAACTCAATAACAAATGTGAAACCTTGTAGCTGACTTCAAGCTCTTTGAGCATTTGGCAGAATCATCTAGGGATAGGGTTGATGCACTGAAGACACAAGGAATCCAAGCAAATCCAGCTGTTTGAAACTTGTATGAGTTCCAGAGATTCATATGTCAGGGAAACCAAGTGAAAAATGCCTGCCCAAGTTCCCTATTGTGAATAAGCCACCATTTAACTATTGTGGCAGGCCAATCCACAGCACAGCAAGGAAATGCACCACAAGGCGTTTGAGCAAATCAGAGAGATATTGATATCTCCTGATATTTTAGCTGACATTGAAGTAACAGCTATCAGTGCTGTCGATGCACCTACTATAGCACTGGAAGCCACGGTGTTTCAGGTACTGGTGGATAAAAAGTACAAGATTAGAGTGGTGCTGGAAAAGCACAGCAGGTCAGACAGCATCAGAGGAGCAGGAAAATTAACATTTCGGGCAGGAGCCCTTCATCAGCAATGAGGCTGGGAGCCTTCGGGGTGGAGAGATAAATGGGAGAGGGGTGGGGCTGGGAAGAAGGTAGCTAAAAGCGCAATAGGTGGATAGAGGTGGGGATGAAGGTGGTAGGTAGTAGAGGAGGGTGGAGTGGATAGGTGGGAAGGAAGATTGGCAGGTAGGACAGGTCATGACGATGGTGCTGATAGAAAGTACAAGCCAGTTCACTGAACATTTTCTTATTAACAGATACTGACAGAGATATGCAATGATAGAGAATGAAGCACTAGCTGCTACATGGATTTGCAGATGTTTGCAAGTTATAGCCTTGCTCTCAACTTTAAGGTAGAAACAGACCTTTAGTGGCACCATTAAATTTTGAGGAATTTTCAAAAATGTCTCCACAAGTAAAACAATTCAAACTGATGATGATGAGGTTTGAGCCAGAGTGCTCTGGGGAAAGCAGTAGATGCTTTTATCCATATCTCACTGGTACAGCCTGGACAAAGTGATGTAGTCTACTGAATGACTAGAGAACCATTGACGTCATCGTTCCTCACATCAAGGCTTCAGTAGCACCTTGGGCTGGAGCTCCTCAAATACAAAGTTAAGATGCTCATGACTACAGCAGACCACTACCCCAGATGGACAGATGTCGAGCATCGGCAGGTCATACTTGTGAAGCAGCGATTACCTGGCAGAAAAAGATATTTGGAACACGCGGAATTCAAAATCTTGTAATTTCATAAAATGGACTACATTTCGGCAGTGAACACTTCAATGAGTTCAGGACACATATGGATTTAATTGTACCACTAGTTCACTAAAATACATTCAGCCATAGAGTCATAGAGATGTACAGCATGGAAACAGATCCTTCGGTCCAACTCGTCCATGCTGACCAGATATCCCAACCCAATCTAGTCCTACCTGCCAGCACCCAGCCCATATCCCTCCAAACCCATCCTACTCATATACCCATCCAGATGCCTTTTAAATGTTGCATTTGTACCAGCCTCCACCACTTCCTCTGGCAGCTAATTCCATCCACGTACGTACCACCCTCTACATGAAGATGTTGCCCCTTCGGTCTCTTTTTTTCACTTTCCCCTCTCACCCTAAACCTATGCCTTCTAGTTCTGGACTCCCCACCCTAGGGAAAAGACTTTGTCTACTTGTTCTATCCAGGCTCCTCATGATTTTATTAACCTCTATAAGGTCACCCCTCAGCCTCCAACGCTCCAAGGAAAACAGTCTCAGCCTATTCAATCTCTCCCTATTGGTCAAATTCTCCAACCCTGGCAACATCTTTGTAAATCTTTTCTGAACCCTTTCAAGTTTCACAACATCTTTCCAATAGGAAGGAGACCAGAATTGCTCGCAATATTCCAACAGTGGCCTAACCAATGTCCTGCACAGCCGCAACATGACCTCCCAACTCCTGTACTCAATACTCTGACCAATAAAGGAAAGCATACCAAACGCCTTCTTCACTATCCTATCTACCTGCGACTCCACTTTCAAGGAGCTATGAACTTGCACTCCGAGGTCTCTTTGTTCAGCAACACTCTCTAGGACCTTGTCATTAAGTGTATAAGTCCTGCTAAGATTAGCTTTCCCAAACTGCAGCATCTCATATTTATCTAAATTAAACTCCTTTTGCCACTTCTCAGCCCATTGGCCCATCTAATCAAGATCCCGTTGTAATCTGAGGTAACCTTCTTCGCTGTCCACTACACCTCCAATTTTGGTGTCATCTGCAAACTTACTAACTATACTCTCATGCTCACATCCAAATCATTTATATAAATGATGAAAAGCAGTGGACCCATCACCAATCCTTTAGGCACTCCACTGATTACAGGTCTCCAGTCTGAAAAACAACCCTCCACCACCACCCCCATCTTCTACCTTTGAGCCATTTCTTAATCCGAATGGCTAGTTCTCCCTGTATTCCATGAGATCTAAGCTTGCTAACCAGATTCCCATGGGGAAACCTTGTTGATATACTAAGTCCATTTAGATCACATCCATCGCTCTGCCCTCATCAATCCTCTTTGTTGCTTCTTCAAAAAACTCAATCAAATTTGTGAGACATGATTTATTATGCTTAAAGCCATGTTGACTATCACTAAACAGTCCTTGCCTTTCCAAATACATGTACATCCTGTCCCTCAGGATTCCCTCCAACAACTTGCCAACAGTGAAGCTGAAACAAATGCAGAAATTGTTGGATAAATTGAGCAGGTTTGGCAGCATTTGTGGAGAGAGTAATGAAGCTAATGTTTGAGTGTGGTATAACTCTTCTCCAGAATTGAAAGGGTTTGAAATTAAAAAAAATATATTTTTGACAGAGGTGGGGTGTGGGGAGGTGGGTGGGGAGGGGCAAGTGGTGCTGGGGAATGGGTCTCAGTTGAAGAGATGGTGTAGAGACTTGTTGTCAAACACAAAGAGGTTGTTAATTGTGGTGAAAGAGGAAAATATTTGTAAATTGGGTAAAAATTAAAATGTGAAAGGGAGAAAATGGGTCCTCTCTAAACCAGAATAAACAATTCAAAGCTGACAGCTGGGAATTGGGGTAAGATGTAAGCAAAATGGAGAATAGATATTATCCTATCTGAAGCTGTGAAATTCATAATTGAGTCATAGAGATGCAGGCTGTGAAGTTTAAGCAGAAAATGAAATATTGTCTGTTCAGCTTGCATTGTACTTTGTTGGAACACTACAGCAGGCTTTGATCAGAATGTTAATAAGAGAACAATGTGGTAAAAACAATGACTGCAGATGCTGGAAACCAGATTCTGGATTAATGGTGCTGGAAGAGCGCAGCAGTTCAGGCAGCAGCCGAGGAGCAGTAAAATCGACGTTTCGGGCAAAAGCCCTTTATCAGGAGTAAGGGCAGAGAGCCTGAAGCTTATCTCTCCACACTTCAGGCTCTCTGCCTTTATTCCTGATGAAGGATTGTAAGCAACTACGAAGTCAGGATCGTTCCTACAGACAGTGTGAAGGTGTTTTGTAAAGCAATTGCCCAAAGTCTATTTAGCCTCACCAATGTAAATGTAACCATGTTGTGAGGGTCAATGCACTAGTCTAGATTAAAAGGACAAGTAAATGTTGCTTCACCTGAAAGGTTTTGGGCCCTGAATATTGAGAGGGAGGAGATGAATGGACAAATGTTAGCTTTCTATAACTGCTTGGGAAGGAAACGAACTGAGGAAATGTTAGGAGTGATAGAAATGTGGATCAGTGTGTCACAGAGGGAACAGACCCTGCAGAATGCTGACATTGGAGGAGAGGGGAAGACGGGTTGATGAATGTGTCAGAAATGGTGGAGGATGATCCTTTGAATGCAGAGACAAGTGGGATACAAAGTGACAACAATTGATGCTGAAAGAGGGGTGTGTACATTAAATACATTACTGAAGAAGAATTATGACATCCAAATTGCACTTCTGTGCAATCCTTGCAACTTGAATCCAGTCAGATGTAACTCCATGAGAACTTTGCATGGAGAGAAGATTAAGAACTCAACTGCTTTCTCTTGCACACACGCTCATGCCACATGTTGACGCTGATGACTCGGCCAAGATAACAGAGAGAAAGAGGACACAGACTTTGCAGCCAGCTGTGGAACTATGACAAATGTCACAAGAAATCTGGATTAAAGGATCTCCAACCAATAGAACCAGCTTTGATCCAAGACCAAACTTGTTAAGGTCAAGTGATTGAACTGATTCCAACATCCATTGTGTTTCTTATTCAAACAGAAACACAATACAGTGAAATGGAATGATGTGCACCGCTTGTCATCCAGCAACAGCCTCCTGCCCTGTGGAAGCAATTATCTAGCCAATCCAACCAACCAGGAATCCCATTTTCATCGCCAATCCAGAAGACAACCTGTCTGGCTAAACCAGAATCAACTATCAATTCTCTTTCTGTCCAGTGACAGTAATGTAGAATGCAAATCCCAATCCTCTCTGAGGGACAATAGGACCCGTTCTGGTAGTCTCATGAAATAGCCATAGTAGTTGCCCATATAAAGAAAGAAGTGGCCTAAGAGATTAAGATAAGACTGAGGACTGGAACACACCAGAATTTAAAGTTATGGCTTCCTTTGTCTTCACAGCGTAGGTATAGATCAAAGACCTGGAGCTGGGATGGAGTATAATGCAATAGTTTCTAGTGTTTAATATGCTACTTACAAACTATGTGCATTGTCAGGAAAAGATGTAATATCACATGATTGGGTCTTGTGGGTAACCTCAGAGGAGATATAGCCAGAGCAGCAAGATATGCTCCATTAACTCTCTTGAATTCTCCACATTTCTGCAGACTTATGATCTATTCTGTAGTTGCCATCAAGCTCACCCACCACTTTCATGGACCTGTCCATGGCTAACTAGATCAAAGCAAATGGATACACAAAACAAACAGGAACAGGCCCTTCAGCCCTCCAAGCCTGCATGGACACATTTTGCCCTTCCATACTAAAACTATCTTCACTTACAGGATTCGTAACTCTCTATTCCCTTCCAGGTATTTCTTGAATGCTGCTATTGTGTCTGTTTCCACCTTCCATGGCAGCACATTCAGGCACTCACAACCTTTTGTGTGAAAAACCTCCCTCTCATATCTTCTCTTAAACCTGCCCCCTCACACCTTGTACCTGTGACCTCTAAGACTTGATCCTTCCAGCCTGAGAAAAAGCCTCTTACTTTCCACTGTATCCATGCCATTTGCAATTGTATGAACTTCTATCATCCCTCAATTTCCTGCCTTCCAGTGAAAACAAACCCAGTCTATCCAATCTTTCTTCATAGCTAAAATCCTGGTAAACCTTTTCTGTCCCCTCTTCAAAGCATCCACATGCTTCTGGTAGTATGGTGACCAGAAGAGGGTATCAGGCTCACCATTCAAGCACAAGAATTAGTACTGTTTGTGTGCCAAAAGGAAACCCTGCAGATGTACAGGATAGGAGTTTTCGAGTCTCTAACCTGCTAAGCTATGAATGCACAGGAAAACATCATATTCAGGTTACAGCATCAGCTAGAGAGGACCTTCAGCAGAAGTTTACATTTACAATGGTCAATCACTTTCACAAAAACTTTACGTGCACTGATTAATACAAATTCATTTTTTTACATCTGAGCTACAAATAATGATAGCATGCAATTCTTTGTTCGCACTATATATCAGCACTTCCTTAGCAAACTGTGGATTGCTTTAGAATTATTCTTTAAAAAGCAAAACATTTCATCACTAGGTTCAACCACACAACACATTCCAATTAAAATCCAACTCCTTCATGCATGCATTTTGCACAAGCAATAGCCAAAATAAATCTTAAAAGGAAATAAGCACTTCATTTTGCAAAATAGAATTGCAGCCAAGGCCACTTTCTGTCTTGAATACCAAAGCAGCGAAGAGGTGTTGTTCTTACAAAATCCAAGTCATTGAGTTCAGAATTACAGGTTTTCCTGAAAAAAATTTTGAAGTCAAGTTGTGTTGGCAAGATTTGGGAACCTTGAATGACAAGAAACATTGAAAGGCGAAAGTGAGGACTGCAGATACTGGAGATTAGAGTTGAGAATGTGGTGCTGGAAAAACACAGCAGGTCAAACAGCATCCAAGGAGCAAGAAAATTGACATTTCGGGTATAAGGACTTCATCAGGAATGAGGCTTGTGAGCCAAGGAGTAGAGAGATAAATTGGAGGGATCTGGGGCTGGGGGGACGGTAGCTAAGAGTACGCTAGGTAGATGGAGATGTGGGTAATGGTGTTAGGTTGGAGACGAGGGTGGCACGGATTGGTGGGAAGGAAGATGGACAGGTAGGACAGGTCATGAGGGCGGTGCCAAATTGGAAGGTTGGAACTAGGGTGAGGTGGGGGGAGGGGAAATGAGGAAACTCGTGAAGTCCACATTGATGCCGTGTGGTTGGATGGCCCAAAGATGGAAGAAGAGGCATTTTTCCTCCAGGCATCGGGTGGTTAAGGTTTGGCAATGGAGGAGGCTCAGGACCTGCATGTCGTTAGTGGAATGGGAAAAAGAGTTCAAGTGTTCAGCCACAGGGTGGTGCTGTTGGTTGGTGTGGGTGTCCTGAAGATGTTCTCTGAAGTGCTCTGCAAATAGACATCTTGTCTCCCCAGTGTAGAGGAGACCACATCAGGAGCAAAGGATACAGTAAATGACATGTTTGGAAGTGCAAGTAAAACTCTGATGGATGTGGAAGGCTCTTTTGGGGCCTTGGATGGAGGTGAGGGGGAAAGTTGGGTGCAGGTTTTGCAATTTCTGCGGTGGCAGGAGAAGGTACCAGGAGGGGAGGGTGGGTTGGTGGGGGGCATGGGCCTGAAAAGGGAGTCGCGGAGGGAATGGTTTCTGTGGAAAGTGGATAGAGGTGGGGAGGGATATATATCTCTGGTGGTAGGATCAGTTTGTAGATGGAGGAAGTGGCAGAGGATGATGCAATGTATATGGAGGTTGGTGGTGTGGAAAGTGAGGACCAGGGGGTTTTGTCCTTGTTGTGGTTGGAGGGGTGGGCTTCAAGGGGGGAGATCTGGGAAATGGAGGAGGTGCAATTGAGGGCATCATTGACCAGATGGGAGGGGAAATTGTGATCTTTGAAGAAGGAGGCCATCTGTTCTGTTCTGAGGTGGAACTGGTCCTCCCGGGAGCAGATGTGGGTGGAGGTGGAGGAATTGGTCATAAGGGATAATGTTTTTACAGGAGGCAAGGTGGATGTAGGCAAGGTAGCTGTGGGAGTCGTGTGTTTGTAAAAGATGTCTGTGTTGATGGAGATGGAGAGGTCCAGGAGCGGCACAGGGGTGTCTGAGATGGTCCAGGTGAACTTAAGGTCGGGTGGAATGTGTTGGTGAAGTTGATGAACTGTTCAACCTCCTCATGGGAGCGCGAGGTGACACCGATACAGTCGTCAATGTAATGGAGGTAAAGGTGGGGAGTGGTGTCGGTTTAACTGGAGAAGATGGGCTTCCACAGAGACAGGCATAGCTGGGGCCCATACAGATGTCCATGACTACCCCTTTTGTATGGAAGTAGTGGGAGGATTCAAAGGAGAAATTATTGAGGGTGAGGACCAGTTCAGCCAAACGAATGAGAATGTCGGTGGAGGGATACGAGTGGGGACATCGGGAGAGGAAGTAACGGAGGGCTTGGGGGCCTTCATCATGGCAGATAGAGGTGTATAGGAACTGGTTTTCCATGGTGAAGATGAGGTGTTGGGGGCCAGGGAAACTAAAGTCTTGGACGAAGTGGAGGGTGTGGGTGATGTCCCGAATGTATGTGGGAGTTCCTGAACTGGGGGGGTAATAGATAATATCAAGGTATGTGGAAATGAATTTGGTGAGGCAGAGCAGGCTGAGACAATGGGTCAACAATGGGTCAGTCAGGCTTGTGAATCTTGGGTAGGAGATAGGAGCGAGCGGTGAGAGGTTCCAGGACTTTGAGGTTAGAAGCTGTGGGTGGGCGATCCCCTGAAGTGATGAGGTTGTGTACGGTCTGGGAGATGATAGCTTGGTGACGGGGGCTGAGCTCATGGACAAGGGAGTAGTAGGAGGAGGTGTCTTTGAATTGGCGCCTGGCTTCAGTGGTATAGAGGTCAGTGAGCCAAACTACCACTGTGCCTGCACTGGTCCACTGGTTTGATGGTAAAGTTGGGGTTGGAGTGAAGGGAGTAGAGGGCTTCACGTTGCAAAGGTATGTCCACTCAAGGTTAAAGGAGGGAATTTATTCATGGAGCCAGGGGAGGTGGGTGGGCTCCTTCATGCTAAGGCAGGCGGGTGAGGAAATTGTTGGGGCCTTGCACAAAATATTTGTATCTTCTTTAGTCACAGGAGAGGTCCCAGAGGACTGGAGAGTAGCCAATTTTATTCCTTTGTTTAACCAAGGGCAACAGGGATAATCCAGGAAATTATAGACTAGTGAGCCTTACATCAGTGGTAGGGAAATTATTGGAGAAAATTCTTACGGATAGAATTTACTCACATTTGAGAAAATAGGCAGCATGGCTTTGTGTGGGGAAGGTTGTGTCTCACAAACCTGATTGAGGTTTTTTTCAGGAAGTGACAAAGAGATTGATGAGGGCAGAGTGGTGGACGCCTGCATGGATTTTAGCAAGGTCTTTGATATGTTGGGCTCTTACAAAAGGGTGATGATACATGGGATCTGCAGTGAGATGGTAAGATGGATGCAGAACTGGCTTGGCCATAGAAGACAGAGAGTAGTGGTGAAAAAGCATTCTTCTGCCTGGAGATCACCAGTGTGTTCTGCAGGGATCAGTGCTGGGACTCATCATGTTGGCATTATATATATGATATAAATTATTTGGAAGAGTGTGTGCATAGCCTGATTAGTAAGTTTGCAGATGACACAAAGATTGCAAGTCCTGTGGATAGTGAGGAGGATTGCTAAAGAGTCCAGCGGGATATAGATAGGCTGGAAACTTGGGCGGAGAAATGGCAGATGGATTTTAAATCAAACAAATGCGAGATGGTGAACTTTGGAAGATCTGATGCAGGAGAGAGGTACACAGCAAATGGTAGAACCCTTAGTAACATCAACATATAGAGGGATTGAGGCATACCAGTCCACAGTTCTCTGTGGAAACTCAAATGGATAAGGTGGTCAAGAAGCCATATAGGATACTAACCTTCCTTGGTTGGGGCATAGAGTATAAAAATTGGCAAGTCATGTTGCATCTGTATGGAACTTTAGTTAGGCCACATTTGGAATATTCTATACAGCTCTGATCACCACATTACCAGTGGATGGAGAGGGTACAGAAATGGTTTACCAGGATGTTGCCTGGTTGCCAAATATGAGGGAAAATTGGACAAACTTGGGTTTATTTTCACTTGAATATCAAAGGATATTCAGGGGTGACCTGACCGAAGTATACAAAATTATGAGAGGCATGGATAGGATGGATTGTTGAAATCTTTATTACAGGGTAGAAAGGTCAATTACTAGGGGCCATCGGTTTAACATAAAAGTGGATAAGTTTAAAGATGATGTAAGAAGCAGATTTTTCATGTAAAGGGTGGTAAGTGCCTGGAATGTGCTGCCAGAGGAGCTGGTGGAGGCTGATAAAATGGAAACATTTAAGAGGCACCTTGACAGATATATGAATGGGCAGAGAGTAGAGAGATATGGACCATGGAGACGTAAAAGGTTTTTAGTTTAAGGAAGGTTTCATGCATCAGTGCAATCTTGATGGGCTGAAGGGTCTGTTCCTGTGTTTTATTGTTCTTCGTTTATTGCTCTAAGTTATCACTTATTTATATTGCACTTGAAAGTACAATTTGTGAATAACAAGTTTTGTGATGACCTTCAAAATTACATTCGTTGTGACAAATTACAGTGAGAACAGTTACATTCTATTTTTATGTATAAGATTGAGAAACAATAGCAGAGCATTAAATCTAACTGCTACAATTAAAGTTATGAAACCATTCTCACTTATGTTCAAATTTAATTTCAGCAATGCTGCCAATTTTAGGATTTGATTTTACTCTGCTTAGCAAAATCTCATTTTTTTTTATTCTTGTTCTGTCTGTGTTAAAATATTATAGAAAGTAACCAGTGTTTACTGTGGAGAAGGACATGGAAGATATAGAATGTGGGGAAATAGATGGTGACATCTTTAAAAATGTCCATATTGCAGTGGCGGAAATATTGGATTACTTGAAAGGCATGAAGATGGATAAAGCCCCAGGACCTGATCAGATGTACCTGAGAACTCTGTAGGAACTAGGGAAGTCATTGCTGGGCCTCTTGCTGAGATATTTGTATCACCAATAATCAATGTGAGGTGCCAAAGGACTGGGGGTTGGCAAACATGCCATACTGTTTCTTAAGAAAGGTGATAAGGACAAGCCCGGGAACTATAGGCTGGTGAGCCTGACGTTGGTGGTGGGCAAGTTGTTGAGGGACAGGATGTACATGTATTTGAAAAGGCAAGGAATGATTAGGGATAGTAAACATGGCTTTGTGCATGGGAAATTATGTCTCATGAACTTGACTGCGTGTTTTGAAAAAGTAACAAAGAGGATTGATGAGGCAGAGCAGTGGACGTGATCAATATGGACTTCAGGAGGACATTCAAAAAGGTTCCCCATGGGAGACTGGTTAGCAAAGTTAAATCTAATGGAATATAGGAAGAACTAGCCATTTGGATGAAGAACTGGCTCAAAGGTAGAAGACAGAGGGTGGTGGTGGAGAATTGTTTTTCAGACTGGAGGCCTGCGACCAGTAGAGTGCCACAAGAATCAGCGCTGGGTCCACTTATTTTTGTGATTTATATAATTGATTTAGATCTGAACACAGGAGGTATAGTTGGTAAATTTGCAGATGACACCAAAATTGGAGGTGTAGTGGACAGCAAAGAGGGTTACCTCAGATTACAATGGGAACCTAATCAGACAGACCAATGGGTTAGGGAGTGGCAGATAGACTTTAATTTAGATAAATGCAAGGTGCTGCATTTTGGGAAAGCTAATCTTAGCAGGACTTAAACTTTTAATGGTAAGTTCCTAGGGGGTTTGCTGAACAAAGATACCTTGGAGTGCAGGCTCATAGCTGCTTGAAAGTAGAGTCACAGGTAGATAGGATAATGAAGAAGGTGTTTGGTATGCTTTCCTTTATTGGTCAGAGCATTGAGTATTAGAGTTGGGAGGTCATGTTACAGCTGTACAGGACATTGGTTAGGCCTCTGTTGGAATATTACGTGAATTCTGGTCTCCTTCCTATCGGAAGGATGTTGTGAAACTTGAAAAAGTTCAGATAAGTTTTACAAGGATCTAGCCAAGGTTGGAGGTTATGACCTATAGGGAGAGGTTTAACAGCCTGGGGCTGTTTTTCCTAGAGTGTTGAAGAGTTAAGGGTGACCTTATAGAGCTTAATAAAATCATGAGGGGCATGGATAAGATAAATAAGCAAAGTCTTTTCCCTGGGGTCGGGTAGTCCAGAACTTGAGGGCATAAGTTTAGGGTAAGAGGGGAAAGATATAAAAAGTACCTGAGGGACAACTTTTTCACACAGATGATATATGAAATGAGCTGCCAGTGGAAGTGGTGGAGGCTGGTACAATTGCAACATTTAAAAGGCATCTGGATGGGTATATGAATAGGAAGGGTTGAGTGGAGTATGGGCCAAGTGCTGGCAAATGGAACTGGATTAGGTTGGGAGATCTGGTTGGCATAGACGAGTTGGACAGTAATGTCTGTGTACATCTCTGATATATGGCTCTATTACACAAATGATCGACTCATGCACAACCAGAGGATATTAAACCTCAACTATTTTATCTGGTTTCTGTAAAAGGGAAAACTTTTTTTTCTGTTTCTGCTTTAGTTGTATCTTTTCTGTGGTGGGCAAGGCTATGATGAGTTTGAAAGGTGCGTGCTCTTGGAGGAACATAAACTGAGGCTTCTTGAGTGCATTATTTATGATGGGGATAAAACTGTTTCGTTGTTTTATCTCCTTCAATTACTTTGCTGTACGCCAGGATTGTTGTGTTCTCCCACTCGGCTAGAAATTGGAGAGCAGTTTTTTGGTGGGAAGGGATGATATGGAATGAAACACCATGGGCAACGTCTGCATATAGCTTTGGCAGCATTGCTGCGGTCAGTATGATTCAGGCAGCCCATTATTCTCAAAGGCATGCTATAATTTGAAATGTGGTTGCACAAATAGATTGGAAGCTCCTTCAAAGTGATCACCAAGACACACAGAAGGATCCACAGAGTAGAATTGCACATAGTAATGGTGGCATGGATTACAGGCATGTTCCCATAGGGGAAGAATGAGTGGAGCCAGGAAACGGTCAAGCACCATTCTTACAATCTGGATGCGAGCATCTTGCAGTAGTGCCTGAAGAACTTTAATGATCTGAAGCAGATGGTCAGAAACAGTGAACACAATACAATGGCAGTCTGCTGTCATGCTGCTCGATGTACCCCACTGCCATTACTGTTCCAGCAGCATTCCTTGGACTCCGCAGTCATATCTGACTTCCAGCCTACACTCACACAACTACTATTGCCTCCAACCTCATGCCTACCTCTCATTGCCTCTACAAATAAATCAGGTACATTGACCCAATACTTGACATTCTGCCCTTTCCCTTGGAATACAGAGTGGCATGTCATTGAAGGAAGCAGAGTCAGAAGACAAACAAAAAGCCTGAAACTCCTGAGAATTATGAAGGAAATGGTTTACCACATAGAGTCATTGGGTTGTACAGCATGGAAACAGACCCTTTGGTCCAACCCGTCCATGCAGACCAGATATCCCAAACCAATCTAGTCCCGCCTGCCAGCACCTGGCCCATATCCCTCCAAACCCTTTCTGTTCATATACCCATTCCAATGCCTCTTAAATGTTGCAATTGTACCAGCCTCCACCACTTCCTCTGGCAGCTTATTCCATACATGTATCACCCTCTGTGTGAAAAAGCTGCCCCTTAGGTGTCTTTTATATCTTTCCTCTCTCACCCTAAACCTATGCCCTCTAGTTCTGGACTCCCCGACCCCAGGGAAAAGACTTTGCTTTTTTATCCTATCCATGCCCCTCATGATTTTGTAAACCTCTATAAGGTCACCCCTCAGCCTCTGACGCTCCAGGGAAAACAGCCCCAGCTTGTTCAGCCTCTCCCTATAGCTCAAATCCTCCAACCCTGGCAATATCCTTGTAAAGGGGTCTTTTCTGACCCCTTTCAAGTTTCACAATATCTTTCCAATAGGAAGGAGACCAGAATTGCACGCAATATTCCAAAAGTGGCCTAACCAATGTCCTGTACAGCCACAACATGACCTCCCAACTCCTGTACTCAATACTCTGACCAATAAAGGAAAGCATACCAAATGCCTTCTTCACTATCCTATCTACCTGTGACTCCACTTTCAAGGAGCTATGAACCTGCACTCCAAGGTCTCTTTGTTCAGCAACACTCCCCAGGATCTTACCATCAAGTGTATAAGTCCTGCTCTGATTTGCCTTTCCAAAATGCAGCACCTCGCATTTATCTAAACTAAACTCCATCTGCCACTTCTCAGCGCATTGGCCCATCTGGTCAAGATCCCATTGTAATCTGAGGTAACCCTTTTCACTGTCCACTATACTCCACTTTTGGTGTCTTCTGCAAACTTACTAACTGTTCCTCTTATGCTTGCAACCAAATCATTTATGTAAATGACAAAAAGTAGTGGACCCAGAACTGATCCTTGTGGCTCTCCACTTGTCACAGGCCTCCAGTCTGAAAAACAACCCTCCACCACTACCCTCTGTCTTCTACCTTTGAGTCAGTTCTGTTTCCAAATGGCTAGTTCTCCCTGTATTCCTTGAGATGTAACCTTGCTAACCAGTCTCCCATGAGGGACCTTATCGAACACCTTACTGAAGTCCATATAGATCACATCTATCGCTCTGCCCTCATCAATCTTCTTTGTTACTTCTTCAAAAAATTCAATCAAGTTTGTGAGACATGATTTCCCATGCACAAAGCCATGTTGACTATCCCTAATCAGTCCTTGCTTTTCTAAATACATGGACATCCTGTCCCTCAGGATTCCCTCCAACAACTTTCCCACCACTGGCATCAGGCTCACTAGTCTATAGTTTCCTGGCTTGTCCTTATCACCCTTCTTAAAGAGTGGCACTACGTTAGCCAACCTCCCATCTTCCGGCACCTCACCTGCAACTATCAATGATACAAATATCTCAGCAAAAGGCCCAGCAATCACTTCTCTAGCTTCCCACGGAGTTCTAAGATACACCTGATCAGGTCCTGGGGAATTATCCACCTTTATGGATTCAAGACATCCAGCACTTCCTCCTCTGTAATATGGACATTTTGCAAGGTATCGCCATCTACTTCCCTACAGTCTATATCTTCCATATCTCTTTCTACAGTAAATACTGATTATGGGTCTGGTTGCCATGGCAACCATAAGCGTGGCTGAGAATGTCAAACCTGATGATACCTTATTGCCTTATGCTCCTTTTATACTTATTGCCTTATGCCCCTTTTACACTCTCTTAAGGTCACCCAGTATGACAAGCAAGCTGTAGATGGTGTGACTACAGACATCTTGTTTCTGTCTCAAACACACTACTTCACAATACTTTTCCTTTTTTGAGATCCTCCTTTCCAGAGCCTTGCCACATACTGGCATTGTGTTTACTCTGGAGGATTGTGTACATTTGCAGATCAGTTACCTCAGTTGGCTGGACCTCTGGCTGGTTTGGTTCAATTCCCACACTGTTTGAGGTTACCGTGAAGGACTCTCCTTCTCAACCTCTCCTGAGGCAACGTGAACCTCAGATTAGACCACCACCGTTTGTCTCTTTCTAACAAAGTCTCTGTGACTTTGTTATAGATGAGGGATCAATTAGCTGAACCCCTTAGCCATTGTTGCTACACTTTCTACAATGCAGCAACAAGTGTAAAAATTGACCAGTCTGGAGAAATAGTCAATTACCACCCCTCAGTTTATTCTCAACTAACAGCAGAGTGATAGAAGGTACCATTGATCAAGGGATACAGAGATAGAATAAACTGCAGATATTTACTTTGAATTCTGCCAGGATCACCTCAAGCCCAAACCTTATTAAAGCTCTGATCCTAAGATGAAAAAAAGAGCTGTACTCCATTGGTGAGGTTGGAGTGAGTGCCCTTTAATCAAGGCAGATTTTGACTGAGTGTGGCATTGAGGAACCCCTAGCAACACTGAAGTATCTGAAAGCAGGGAAAAGCTTGTCACAAGTTAGCATTATACCTGGTGACAAATAAAAATGGATGCGGTTTTTGACGATCGTTCAGCTCAGTCCCAGCTCATCACTGCAGCAGTTTCTCAAAGTAGTATAATTGAAACATATAAGATTCTAACGGGGCTTGACAGGGTAGGTGAAGAGAGGTTATTTTCCCTTATAGAAAATTTTAGAACTGGAGAATAACCTCTGAGTAAGGTTGCCGATTTAAGCAGAAATAAGGAGGAATTTCTTCTCAGAATCTGTTGGATTCCTATTGTAGAAGGCTGCCAAGGCTTTGTTGTTAAGTATATCTAAGGCTAAAATAGACATATCAGTAATGGACTCAAGGGTTATAAGGAAAGGCAGGAAAGTGGAGTTGAGGATAATTGGATGAGCCATGATCTCACTGAATGGCAGAGCAGACTCACTGGGTTGAATGGCTTAATTCTACTCCTGTCTTGCTAGTAGTGTCCTGGATCCAACCATTTTCAATTTTTTCCTCAATAATAATCTCTGCATCATTACATTAGAATATGATTAGTTGTACTTATCCAGTGTAAGGACTGCAATACTGATCTTGTCTCTCTTCATCTGTCAAACCTGCCATCCAGGAATCAGACTAATGACACCCTTTATAGCTAGAATGTCCTTCCTCAGAGATGGAGACTAACTGCTCCAGGTATGATCTCACTAAGGTCCTATAAAAGTGCTGCAAGATATCCCTCATCCTGTGCTGACAAGGAAGGAGTGTGATGGATTTTTCTCCACTCGCCTGGATGGAGGACAGCTCCAACAATACTCAAGAAGCTCAACACCATCCATGGTAAAGCAGCCCTCTTGATCCTTATACCATTTAACACCTTCACCACCAATTCTACTTGGTGCTGTACAAGACAATGGTGTATTGTGTATTAATAAGTTTAAAAAATGGAAGAGGAGACTTTCCCGCAGAACGAAGACTCCTAATTACTTACACAATCAACAGGAGGGCACATGATGTGTTGCATTGGTAATCCAGATGCCCAGTTCAATTTCCTGGGAGTGATTCCTTGGGTTGGCATCCCAGCACAACAACTGGAGACATTGAAATTTAATTGATTAATAAAAACTTAGAAATGAAAGCTAATCTCAAACTGAGGTCATGAAACAACCATTGTCACAAAAAATCTATCTGGTTCACTACTTTCTGCCATCTTTCCCTGGTCTGGCCGTTGTGTGACTCCAGACCCACAGGAGTGCTGTGGACTTGTAACTGCTCTCTGAAATGGCTTGGTAAACCACTCCTCTCAACACCAATTAGGGAACGGCCACAAACACTGGCCTTGCCAGATATGCCCACATTCCATGAAAGGAATTAAAGGATCTGAAGTTTGGGTTCACTTGTAAAGCTGTCAGCAACAGATGAGGGAGAGAAACAATTGGCTTTTCATGGAGCAGCAAACAGCATGACGTGCGCGATTTAACGCAGACACAGGTCTGGAGCTATGGTAATGAGTGGTACAGGAAAAGCACAGCAGGTCAGGCAGCGTTCGAGGAGCTGGAACATCAACATTTCGGGCAAAAGCCCTTCATCAGGAATGAGAAGCTTTCAGGAATTTCAGACTTTTGCCTGAAACCTCAATTTCAAATGCTGCCTGACCTACTGTGCTTTTTCAGAACTACTCTAATCTTAAAAATCACACAACACCAGGTTATAGTCCAACAGGTTTAATTGGAAGCACACTAGCTTTCGGAGCGACGCTCCTTCATCAGGTGATTTTTACTCTAATCTTGACTCTGATCTCCAGCATCTGCAATATCCACTTCTGCCTAACTATGGTAATGAGTCTGGGAGGCTTTTGAGAAGAAACCAGGCTGGGGAGGAGAGAAATAACAATCAGTCCACTGGTGTAGGGAAAGGAGTGGGTCAGAGTCAGGACGACATTGGCTAGGGTGAGGGGCTGAGAGTTAAGGACATTGGCTGGGGTGAAGGGCTGAGAGTCTGGGACATTGGCTGGGCTGAGGAGCTGAGAATCAGGGACATTGGCTGGGATGAGGGGCTGAGAGTTAGGGACATTGGCTGGGATGAGGGGCTGAGAGTTAGGGACATTGGCTGGGATGAGGGGCTGAGAGTCAGGGACATTGGCTGGGCTGAAGGGCTGAGAGTCAGGGACATTGGCTGGGCTGAGGGGCTGAGAGTCTGGGACATTGGCTGGGGGGATGGGCTGAGAATCAGGGGCATTGGCTGAGGGCAGGGGCTGAGAGTCTGGGACATTGGCTGGGGGGAGGCAGTGAGTACTGGATATCGTTAGTGGTGAGTTAGTGAGAGTCGGGGGATGACAGGCATTGGGGTCAGAGTTGCATGGGTCATGGTTGGAGGTGTGGGGGTGAAGTGGTGTGGTTGAGATTCAGGTGGGCTGTTGGTGGGGGAGTGAGAATAGTGTGGGCATTGGATGGGCCTTTTGTGAGGGATTAAGGGTGATAATGGAGTGGACTTCTGTATTTGCGGTAACAGAACAGCCCAGGTCCACTGGAATCTAGTTTGGACTAGAGGAAGCACCCATAATATCCCTTCAGCTCAGCACAGATGACATCACTCTACTTGATACACAGAAACCCTGGACTGAAGCTAGCAGACTTGTTTCTATCATGGATGTAATTGTGCTCCCTTCAAACCAAACTGAACCGTAAAAGTTAAAACAATCACTTTATGAAAATGGCACTTAGGGGAATAAAATTATGAACCAGAAGCAAAAATAATAATGAAATAGCACTTAGTATGGAGCCTCACACACACACACACTATACAAATGCAACGTACTGCACATTGGAATTCCACATTTTCAAGTGTGTAGGTGCAAAGCCATACCACTGTAACCTGCACAGAACTGTCACAGCATATGAAAGTGCCTAATGTTGGGAGTTTACTTTGTGATTGCATATTTCCCCATGTCAGGACAAATGAGAGCGTGGAGGCTTAAGAGGTAAATGTTTTTGTAACCCCATTTACTGTGTCTGTTGTTCCTCATGAGAGTCACTATTCCTACTATCCCTGTTGGAGTCATCACCCATGGCTGTTCAATGAAGAGTAAGCATTTCAGGTCAATAAACTTCCATCAGAATTGTAGATGTAACACTTCTTAAACAAGAGGCAGCAAAAATGGGGAGAGCGCCTGAGTATGGGTTGGCACGGTAGTGGGAACATAATACAAGCCTATGCCCCCTAAAGGGTGAGTGACAAGAGCACTAAAATGTAGGGCTAGCAAAGGTGGAGACTGAACTCCAGTAGAATCTGTATTCTATAAGACAACATTCTAGAAGAGTGGCAAGAAAGGAGAGATTTTATCTATCCACAAGGACCTTCAGATAGATTTTCAGAAGTAGTGGGAGCAGAGGGTTGCACTTGTTGATGCCAGATGTGTAGCACCAGAGACCTGAATGCAGTGCTGTAAGAAGTTCATGGTCTCACATGAGAGATCAATGTCAGTGGATGCATCTTCAAAGGTTGCATCCCGTCAACTGTCCCTTGAAGCTCACATACTGCGCAATGTGCCACATCCCCTTCACTCACCCATCATTATAACTCAAACTTATCACCCAAACATATTGCATCACATACACACACACAGCTACACTTCCCTCACTCAAGTGTTTCTCATACTCCAGTGCTGAAATATATTAAAACTCTATATTGATGCTACAGTTCAAGTCCTTCAAGTAATCCCATTTCTCCAATATACAGCAGACAAAACTTTATGTAGTACTTTCACAATTAAATTGTTGATTAATTTGGAAGTCATATGCTTCCATGCTAAGGGCATGTTTCATCCTCATTGACTTAATATTTGCTTGTTCAATGTATTGATGTCATGTTAGAAAAGCTTGTACCCAGTATTAAATGACAGCTACTCATGAGTGAGGGGAATTCATTTGCAGAGTTTTGTAATATTAAACTAAAGACCAAAAGAACGATAGTATTCATCTCTGGATGATTACATTTGCCTGTTGGTGGATAAAGTTTATGTATGAAGTGATACTGCTGAAAGCTCCAAATGACACTCGTTTGAACTAGCTCAAACTGGTAAGATTTAGTCGACTTGAATTCAAGCCTTGAGCAGGCAATCTTTACTTATGCTACGATATCCTCAGTCGCTTTTGAACAAAAATTGATACCAGTCATAACTTTGAATAAATGTGATCGAATACATAATAACAAATGAATATCTAATCTTTTATGAAAAGTGGGTTTTTACTGATGAAACAATCAATATTTTTATACTAAATGGTTACTAACATTTTGCAGTATGTTAAATTCCATCTAAAAGATTCTCACTGGGTTTTCTGCAAATTTATTGAACCATAGTTTGAAGCTTTACACATTCAACCGTGCAGGAATTTTCAACAGATCACTTACTTCCTACAGAAAAACGGCCAAAAGCATCACACAGAGATAATGCAATTTTCTGTCTCAATAAAATACTTCAAGGAATGTTACAGGAACTCAATTATGGATAGTCATAGATTTAATTAGCCAAAAAAAGTAAGTTGATGGGAAATTTCAGTCAAGCTGCATGCCCCTGTCAGTGGATATCATTTTAAATACACAAAATATTGACAGTATATTAATACTTGGGAGAGAGAAGGGAAACTAATGGTTCTTATTGTATGGGCAGTTATTACCCAAAAGGGTTAACTGACCTATTCTAGTGCTAAAACCATTTAACTAACAGTAAAGTGGTCTCACTCACAAATCAAGCCTGATGTCTCAGAAGAGACCATTGAGTAACTCAGATATAATGCTATTAAATACAATGTGATAAACCAATTTTGTTTATCTAGATTGAACCTTTCTTCTATTGAAGACTTTGTGTGGCTGTCCTTTTCTATTTGGTACCAGTAAGTCAAACTAATAACAATGAGAAGTATTGTAAATCTACCCAATGCATCTCAGATGGTGAACACAATCGCAAAACAAACCATGATGAGAGGGAGATAGATTCTGTTATACAGGAACAGACAGAACTGTCTCATATAATATTCTAGCAGTGGTGATCTTCTGAAGAAAGGTGATAAATTCCAGTCAGAAAACTGAAAGAATCTTTCACTATTTAACAGCTTAAAAGTACACAAAGCCATCTAGCTCCCATGAATACAGCATCTAGCAATTTAAAACTTGACCTTCTCTTGGAAATTAAAGCAAGACAAGTGACTGAGATATTAGTGGGGGAGTATTTTGGGTGCAGTGATCATAATTCTATTAGTTTTAAAATAGTTATGGAAAAGGATAGGGTTGGTCCACATGTTAAAGTTCTAAACTGCAGCAAGGCCAATTGTGATGATATGAGACAGGAACTTTCAAACTTTTGACTGGGGGAGACTGTTTGGAGGTGCAGGTATTTCTTGGATAACACGTGTTCCAGCAATGCGGTCTGCTTGTTATGTGGCAGAGATATTAAGGAGCTGGAGTTTCAAGAACGCTTATCTCTGATTGCAACAGCACAATTCCAGTGGCGATCGTTTCATGCACTTCATTCTGTGTATGCACCGACGTCTGTGCCGTGGACTTCGTGGCATTCTGCGAATGCGCCGATGTCAGCTGCTGACAGACCAGCTTTCTGTGAGAGATACTGTACCGAGAGCAGCTTTCTGTGAGAGGTACTGTACTGAGAGCAGTTTTCTGTGAGAGATATTGTACTGAGAGCAGCTTTCTGTGAGAGATACTGTACTGAGAGCAGCTTTCTGTGAGAGATATTGTACCGAGAGCAGCTTTCTGTGAGAGATACTGTACTGAGAGCAGCTTTCTATGAGAGATACTGTACTGAGAGCAGCTTTCTATGAGAGATACTGTACTGAGAGCAGCTTTCTATGAGAGATACTGTACTGAGAGCAGCTTCCTGTGAGAGAAACTGTACCGAGAGCAGCTTTCTGTGAGAGATATTGTACCGAGAGCAGCTTTCTGTGAGAGATATTGTACCGAGAGCAGCTTTCTGTGAGAGATACTGTACTGAGAACAGCTTTCTGTGAGAGATACTGTACTGAGAGCAGCTTTCTGTGAGAGATACTGTACTGAGAGCAGCTTTATGTGAGAGATACTGTACCGAGAGCAGCTTTCTGTGAGAGATACTGTACTGAGAGCAGCTTTCTGCGAGAGATACTGTACCGAGAGCAGCTTTCTGTGAGAGATACTGTACTGAGAGCAGCTGTCTGCGAGAGATACTGTATTGAGAGCAGCTTTCTGTGAGAGATATTGTACCGAGAGCAGCTTTCTGTGAGAGATAAAGTACTGAGAGCAGCTTTCATTGAGAGATACTGTACCGAGAGCAGCTTTCTGTGAGAGATATTGTACCGAGAGCAGCTTTCTGTGAGAGGTACTGTACCGAGAGCAGCTTTCTGTGAGAGATACTGTACCGAGAGCAGCTTTCTGTGAGAGATATTGTACCGAGAGCAGCTTTCTGTGAGAGGTATTGTACTGAGAGCAGCTTTCTGTGAAAGGTACTGTACTGAGAGCAGCTTTCTGTGAGAGATATTGTACCGTGAGCAGCTTTCTGTGAGAGGTATTGTACTGAGAGCAGCTTTCTGTGAAAGGTACTGTACTGAGAGCAGCTTTCTGTGAGAGGTATTGTCCTGAGAGCAGCTTTCTGTGAGAGATATTGTACTGAGAGCAGCTTTCTGTGAGAGATATTGTACCGCGAGCAGCTTTCTGTGAGAGATATTGTACTGAGAGCAGCTTTCTGTGAGAGATATTGTACCGAGAGCAGCTTTCTGTGAGAGGTACTGTACTGAGAGCAGTTTTCTGTGAGAGATATTGTACCGAGAGCAGCTTTCTGTGAGAGATATTGTACCAAGAGCAGCTTTCTGTGAAAGGTACTGCACTGAGAGCAGCTTTCTGTGAGAGATATTGTACCAAGAGCAGCTTTCTGTGAAAGGTACTGTACTGAGAGCAGCTTTCTGTGAGATATTGTACCGAGAGCAGCTTTCTGTGAGAGGTTCTGGACTGAGAGCAGCTTTCTGTGAGAGATATTGTACCGAGAGCAGCTTTCTGTGAGAGATACTGTACCGAGAGCAGCTTTCTGTGAGAGACATTGTACCGAGAGCAGCTTTCTGTGAGAGGTATTGTACCGAGAGCAGCTTTCTGTGAGAGATATTGTACCGAGAGCAGCTTTCTATGAGAGATACTGTACAGAGAGCAGCTTTCTGTGAGAGGTACTGTACTGAGAGCAGCTTTCTGTGAGAGATATTGTACTGAGAGCAGCTTCCTGTGAGAGGTACTGTACTGAGAGCAGCTTTCTGTGAGAGATAAAGTACTGAGAGCAGCTTTCTGTGAGAGATACTGTACCGAGAGCAGCTTTCTGTGAGAGATATTGTACTGAGAGCAGCTTTCTGTGAGAGGTACTGTACCGAGAGCAGCTTTCTGTGAGAGATACTGTACCGAGAGCAGCTTTCTGTGAGAGATATTGTACCGAGAGCAGCTTTCTG
The DNA here is from genome assembly GCF_037043375.1 of Chiloscyllium plagiosum. Classification (NCBI taxonomy): domain Eukaryota; kingdom Metazoa; phylum Chordata; class Chondrichthyes; order Orectolobiformes; family Hemiscylliidae; genus Chiloscyllium; species Chiloscyllium plagiosum. Next base: position 85,792,956 of record NW_028270139.1, on the reverse strand, counting down.
TGAGAGGTATTGTACTGAGAGCAGCTTTCTGTGAAAGGTACTGTACTGAGAGCAGCTTTCTGTGAGAGATATTGTACCGTGAGCAGCTTTCTGTGAGAGGTATTGTACTGAGAGCAGCTTTCTGTGAAAGGTACTGTACTGAGAGCAGCTTTCTGTGAGAGGTATTGTCCTGAGAGCAGCTTTCTGTGAGAGATATTGTACTGAGAGCAGCTTTCTGTGAGAGATATTGTACCGCGAGCAGCTTTCTGTGAGAGATATTGTACTGAGAGCAGCTTTCTGTGAGAGATATTGTACCGAGAGCAGCTTTCTGTGAGAGGTACTGGACCGAGAGCAGCTTTCTGTGAAAGGGACGCTCTCCATATTATCCCTTTTTGTTGACAAAATGGAGCTGCATAGTGATCAGCAAGTTAGCAAGAAGCATCCTGGTGATATAATTGTGCTTGGTAAATGCAAAAGAAGGACTATAACACTGCAAGAAAGGTTAGATACTATAAAGTGTTTTAAGTGTAAGGAGAGAACATGTGGTATAGCTCACTTAACAGGAGGGAGTCTGCCTTACACACCATGATGATTCACTCTCCCTGCATTAACAATATTTTTAAATGCACTGTGTTAAAATTTACTTTTGTTTCATTGATAAATATTTTTAATACATTCATTCAGGCTATGTTATACTTTGTGTCAGACCTTTCGGTGATTTTTGAGTGACTGTGAATGTTTTTTTTGCTGGTCTGCCCCAACCCAACTTTTCCAATAGGCCCCATTATGTAGAGCAAATGATTTTCCAGTAAGTGAGCTATTAACGCGACTACAGCATTATAGGAGAACTACCTGTAAAGGGACATCTGGCAAGTGGGAAGCTTTCAAAAGCAAGATAACGAGAATTCAGAGACAGACTGTTCCGAGAGTGTGAAGAGCAAGGCTGGCAGGAGTAGGGGACACTGGATGACTAGGCTATGGTCAAGAAAATAAAGGAGGCATATAGCAGGTATTGATAGCTAGGAACAAGTGAATCCCTTGAGGAGTATAGGGGGGGTGAAGGAGTACACTTAGAGGGAAATCAGGAGGGCAAAAAAGGGATATGAGATAGCTTTGTCAGATAAGGTTAAGAATAATACAAGGAGATTCTACAAATATATAAAGGGCAAAAGAGTGACGGGGGAAACAAAATAACCTCTTAAAGATCAACAGGGCCATCTATGTGAGAGACCATAGGAGATGAACATAGAACATAGAACACCACAGCGCAGTACAGGTCCTTCGGCCCTCGATATTGTGCCAACCTGTGGAACCACTCTGAAGCCCATCTAACCTAGACTATTCCATTCTCGTTCATATGCCTATCCAATGACAATTTAAATGCCCTTAAATTTGTTGAGTCTACTACTGTTGCAGGCAGTGGGTTCCATGCTCCTATAACTCTCTGAGTAAAGAAATTACCTCTGACATCTGTCCTATATCTATCACCCCTCAATTTAAAGCTATGTCCTCTCATACTATCCATCGCCATCCAAGGAAAAAGGCTCCCACTGTCCACGCTATCTAACCCTCTGATTATCTTGTATGTCTCAATTAAGTCACCTCTCAACCTTCTTCTCTCTAACAAAAACAGCCTCAAGACACTCAGCCTTTCCTCTTAAGACCTTCCCTCCATACCAGGCAACATCCTAATAAATCTCTGAACCTTTTCCGAAGCTTCCACATCCTTCCTATAAAGCGGTGACCAGAACTGTACGCAATACTCCAGTTTTGTACAGCTGCAGCACGATCTCTTGGTTCAGAAACTCAATCCCTCTACCAATAGAAGCCAACACACCGCATGCCTTCTTAACAACCCTATCAACCTGGGTAGCAACTTTCAAGGATCTATGTACCTGGACACCGAGATCTTTCTGCTCATCTACACAACCAAGGATCTTACCATTCGCTTAGTAGTCTAAATTCCTATTACTCCTTCCGAAGTGAATCACCTCACACTTTTCCGCATTAAACTCTATTTGCCACCTCTCAGCCCCACTCTGCAGCTTATCTATGTCTCTTTGTAAACTGGAACATCTTTCGTCACTATCCACATCTCTACCGAACTTAGTGTCATCCGCAAATTTACTAACCCATCCTTCTATGCCCTCATCCAGATCATTAATTAAAATGACAAAAATCAGTGGACCCAAAACAGATCCTTCTGGTACCCACTAGTAACTGAACTCCAGGATGAATATTTCCCATCAACCACCTGTCTTCTTTCAGCTAGCTAATTTCTGATCCAAACCCACAATCCCATGCCTCCGTATTTTGTGAAATACCCTACCATGAGTGAGATCCAAAACAAATACTTTGTGTTAGTATTTACCATGAGAAAATGCATGGAAGCTACGGTACATGGGGAAAGAAATAGGGAAGTCTTGAAAAGAGTCCACATTACACAAGATGAGGTCCTGGGTGTCTTAAACCACATAAACGTAGGTAGGTCTCCAGAACCCAATCATGTGTATACCAGATATTGTGGCAAGCCAGGGAAGAAATTGCAGGGGCCCCAGCAGAGTTATGTGTATCATCAACAGCTGTGAGTGAGGTGCTGGAAAACTGGAAGGTTGCTAATCTTGTACCAGTATTTAGAAAGGTTGCAAGAAAAAGCCAAGGAAATACAGATCGGTGAGTCTGATGGCAGTGCTGAGTAAATTGTTAAAGGGATTCTGAGAGACAGAATTCAGTTGGAAAGGCACGGACTGGTTAGGCTGTGCTTGGGAAATCGTGTTTCACAAACTTTATTGCGTTTTAGAAGATAGACCAAGAAGCTAGATGAAGGCAGTGCAGTAGACCTTGTCTACATGGACTTTAGGAAGGCTCCACATCAGGGACTAGTTAATAAGGTTAACTAGTGCTGAGTCCGCTGAGTTATTTGTTATTTATGTAAATGATTTGGATGAGAATATCAGAGGCTTGATTAGTAAGGTTGTGGATGACACGAAAATTGGGGATGTAGTGGACAGTGAAGAAAGTTATCTAAGAGCACAATTGGACCCTGATCAAGGGCCAAGGAAAATAGATAGAGTTTAATTTAAATAAATGCCAGGTATTTGGTAAGACAAACCAGGGAAGGACTTACACAGTTAATTGGAGGGCCCCAGAGATTGTTGTCAAACAGAAAACCTAGGAATGAAGAGACATAATTTCTTGAAAGTGGCATCACAGGTAGACAGGCTAATGAAGGTGTTATTTGGCATGCTTGCCTTTGTTGGTCAGAGTGTTGAGTGCAGGACTTGGGAGGTCATCTTACAACTGTACAAGAAATGTGGTGAGGCCACATTTAGAGTACTGCATACAATTCTGGTCACCCGGCGATAGGAAGAATGATTAAACTGGAAAGGAGACTAAAAGGATTTACTAGGATGTTACTGAGATTGGAGGGTTTGAGTTATAGGAGAGGCTAGATAAACTGGGATTTCTTTCCCTGGAGGCTGAGGAGGCTGAGGAGGTCTATAAAACCATGAAAGGCAAAGATAAGGTAAATAGCCAAGGTCTTTTCCCCGAGGTGGGGGAGTCCAAAACTAGAAGGCATATGTTTAAGGTGAGAAGGGGAAAGATTTAAATAGGACCTGAGGGGCAAGCCTTTCACATAGAGGGTGGGCGTGTATTGAATGAGCTACCAGAGGAAGTGGTGGAGGCTGGTACGATTAGAACATTTAAAAGGTGTCTGGATGGGTATATGAATAGGAAGGGTCTAGAGGGATCCATGCCATTCATGATTTATAAACCTCTATGAGGTCACCCCTCAACCTGCGATGTTCCACGGAAAACAGCCCCAGCCTATTCAACCTCTCCCTATAGCTCAAATCCTTTAAGCTGGCAACATCCTTGTAAATCTTTTCTGAACCCTTTCAAGTTTCACAATCCTTCCCATAGGGAGGGAGACCAAAATTGCACACAATATTCCAAAAGTGGCCAAACCAATGTCTCCAACATCTGCAATATAACCTCCCAACACCTATAGTCAATACTCTGACCAATAAAGGAAAGCATAACAAACACCTTCTTCACTATCCTATCTACCTGTGACTCTACTTTCAAGGAACTGTGAATCTGCACTCCAAAGTCTCTTTGTTCAACAACATGCCCCAGGCCCTTACCATTAAGTGTATAAGTCCTACTCTGATTCGCCTTCCAAAATGCAGCACCTCTCATTTATTTAAATTAAACTCCATCTGCCCCTCCCAGCCCATTGGCCCATCTGATCAAGATCCTGTTGTAATCTGAGTTAACATTCTTTGTTGCCCTCAACACCTTTAATTTTAGTGTCATCTGCAAATTAACTAACTATTCCTCCTGTGTTCTCATCCAAATCATTAATATAAATGACAAAAATCATGAGACCCAGCACCAATCCTGTGGCACACCACTAATCACAGGTCTCCAGTCTGAAAAATAACCCACCACCACCCTCTGTCTTCTACCTTTGAGCTAGTTCTGTATCCACATGGCTAGTTCTCCCTGCATTTCATAAGATCTAACCTGTTTACTTTGAGGAACCTTGTCAAGCGCCTTACTAAAGTCCATATAGATCACATCCAATGCTCTGCCCTCATCGATCCTCTTCGTTACTTCTTTAAAAAACTCAATCAAGTTTGTGAGATACAATTTTCCACACACAAAGCTTTGCTGACTATTCCTAATCAGTCCTTGCCTTTTTAAATACATGAAAAACCTGTTCCTCAGGATACCCTCCAACAACTTGCCCATCACTGACGTCAGGCTCAATGATCTTAGACCTCTGACTTTTCCTTACCAGGCTACTTAAACAGTGGCACCACGTTATCCAACCTCCAGTCTTCTGGCACCTCACCTGTGACTATTGATTATATAAATATCTCAGCAAGGGGCCCAGCATTCACTTCCCTAACTTCCCACAGAGTTCGAGGATACACCTGATCAGGTCTTGGGGATTTAGATTAGATTACTTTACAGTTTGGAAACAGGCCCTTTGGCCCAACAAGTCCACACCGACCCGCCGAAGCGCAACCCACCCATACCCCTACATTTACCCCTTACCTAACACTATGGACAATTTAGCATGGCCAATTCACCTAAGCTGCACATCTTTGGACTGTGGGAGGAAACCGGAGCACCCGGAGGAAACCCACGCAGACACGGGGAGAATATGCAAACTTCACACAGTCAGTCGCCTGAGGCGGGAATTGAACCTGGCGCTGTGAGGCAGCAGTGCTAACCACTGTGCCACCGTGCCGCCCACTATCCACCTTTATGCGTTTCAAGACATCCAGCACGTCCTCCTCTGTAAATGGATATTTTTCAAGATGTCACTATCTATTTCCCCTCATTCTACATTTTCTATGTCCTTCTCCACAGTAAACACTGATGCAAAATGCTTGCTCATTATCGCCCCCATTTCCTGTAGCTCCACATAAAGGCTGCCTTGCTGATCTTTGAGGGAGACTATTTTTTCCCTTGTTACCTTTTTGACCTTAATATATTTATAAAATCCCTTTGGATTCTCCTTAACCCTGTTTGCCAAAGCTTTCCCATGCCCCCTTTTTGCTCTCCTGATTCAATCAATTTCACCTGCCTATACCTGACATGCTTTCTCCACCCCTCCAACCGTAACAAGGACAGAATGCCCCTGGTGCTCACCTTCCACCCTACCAACCTTTGCATAAACCAAATCATCTACCGACATTTCCCCCACCTCCAAAAAGACCCCACCACCAGGGATATATTTCCCTCCCCACCCCTTTCCGCCTTCCGCAAAGACCGTTCCCTCCGTGACTACCTGGTCAGGTCCATGCCCCCCTACAACCCATCCTCCCATCCTGGCACTTTCCCCTGCCACCGCAGGAACTGTAAAACCTGCGCCCACACCTCCTCCCTCACCTCTATCCAAGGCCCTAAAGGAGCCTTCCACATCCATCAAAGTTTTACTTGCACATCCACTAATATCATTTATTGTATCCGTTGCTCCCAATGCGATCTCCTCTACATTGGGGAGATCTGGGCACCTCCTAGCAGAGCGCTTTAGGGAAATCTCCGGGACACCCACACCAATCAACCACAGCGCCCCGTGGCCCAACATTTCAACTCCCCCTCCCACTCTGCCAAGGACATGGAGGTCCTGGGCCTCCTTCACCGCCGCTCCCTCACCACCAGACGCCTGGAGGAAGAATGCCTCATCTTCTGCCTCGGAACACTTCAACCCCAGGACATCAATGTGGACTTCAACAGTTTCCTCATTTCCCCTTCCCCCACCTCACCCTAGTTCCAAACTTCCAGCTCAGCACTGTCCCCATGACTTGTCCGGACTTGTCCTACCTGCCTATCTCCTTTTCCACCTATCCACTCCACCCTCTCCTCCCTGACCTATCACCTTCATCCCCTCCCCCACTCACTCATTGCACTCTATGCTACTTTCGCCCCACCCCCCACCCTCCTCTAGCTTATCTCTCCACGCTTCAGGCTCACTGCCTTTATTCCTGATGAAGGGCTTTTGCCCGAAACGTCGATTTCGCTGCTCCTTGGATGCTGCCTGAACTGCTGTGCTCTTCCAGTACCATTAATCCAGAATATCCTTCCTTCTTTTTCTTAACCAAAACCTCAATTTCTCCAGTCATCCTGCATTGCCTACATCTACCAACCTTACCTTTCACCCTAATAGGAATATACTGTCTCTGGACTCTCATTACGTCATTTCTGAAGGCTTCTCATATTCCAACTGTCCCTTTACCTGTGAACATCTGCCCCCAAGCAACTTTTGAAAGTTATTTGCCTAATACCGTCAAAATTGACCTTCCTCCAATTTAGAACTTCAACTGTTAGATTTGGCTTATCCTTTTCTTTGCTGCTTAAATTGCTTAGAACAATTTAACATTGGGAGCAGCACTAATTGTTTAAAGGTGAGAACTAATTCGATGACCAGCAGTTCTGTCGTTCCCCCAAGCAGCATTACTAGGAGTAGTGGCCAGTGCAGGGACCACAGGAAGTCCAAAAATACCATGCAACCTGTGTAAGACCAAGGTCAGGAATCTCAGTTAAGCAGGTGAATTTGATATGAAGCTGAGTTCAAAAGGCTGGGATTTTTGTTATACAGGGGTACCCGAGGAGCATGGCAAGTAGGTACTGATCTGAGTTTCAGATGATTATGTAAGAAAACATGCTAGGCATCATGGAGAAAAGTCCTCTGAGGAATTTGACAAAAATGATATTCAAACTTTGGGAAAATTCAGCCCTTGAGTCCCAATTAGTAATCTTTTAAGGTACTATTTTTAAAAGTCATCTTGAGACTGCCTCTGCGTTTATTTACTTATTCATTCTTATTGCCATAATAACACTCATTAAATATTATTCTAAATGGTAAGACAAATTCCAATGCATCAACCCGCACCTATTGTTAACTAAAAATGTCAAAGATAGTAACAAACTAGAAGATAAAACATATAATTGTGCAAAGTGGAATGTCAGAAAATTGTAATAGAATATATAAATTGGTAAAGAATGACCAAAAAATGAATAAAAAAGACAAAAATAAGGAGAACAATGGAAAGCTAGCCAAAAATATAAAATATTTACAAAGTAAAGAGTTAACAAAATAAGTCTTGATCTGAAAGAAAGTGCAGATACACTGAACAGGTATCTTGCATCACTCTTCACGACAAAGGTGACAAGTAACATCCCAGAAGCAGCAATAAAACAGCAAATGGAAGGGAGGGAAAAATAACCCAGGAATTCACAAGTACCATTCAGGCAAGTGAAGCTGAATCATTTGTTGGAGCTGCGACGAACAAATGATTGGATCCTGGGGACTGCATTATAGAGATTGAAATGAAGTGACAATCTGGGCGGTGCATTGGTTTTAATTTTCCAAACCTCGCTTGGGACAATTCAACTAGATTGGAAGAATGTAAATATAATTATTTGATTCAAATAGGGCAGGAGACAGAAAATAGGAAACTACAGGCCAGTTATCTTAACATTTTTCACTGGTCAAATGTTAGAAACTATTATTAAAGAAGTTGTAACAGGGCACTTGATATGTTCAAAGGAATCAGGGCTCGTCGAGATGGTTTTTGCAAGATAAGCCATGCTTGATCAACATATTTGAGTTCTTTGAGGGGTACCGTGTGCTGAGAATAAAGGGCAGGAATACAAAAAGGTTACAAAAAGATGTTGATAGGTTACGAGAATAGGCTAAGGAATGTAATATGGGAAAATTTGCTTTCTAGGGAGTCTTGGAGAATTTCTGAAGAGCATCTAGTAGATGGTACACACTGCTGCTACAGTGTGTCAGTAGTGGAGGGAGCAGAGAGTGCGAATATTTCTGGATGGTGTCAAGTCTCGAAGTTGTTGGAGCTGCATCCACCCTGGGTTAAGGAGGTCTTCCTTCATACTCCTGATTGGCACTTTGTAAATGGTGGACAGGCTTTGACAGGTCAGAAAGTAAATTACATAGTCAGTTTTGAGAAGATTTGTAGCTCAGGCTGAGGTTCTGGATAAAAATTTTCTCGGAGACAGTGAGGTCTGCAGATGCTGGAGGTCAGAGTTGAGAATGTATTTCTGGAAAAGAACAGCAGGTCAGGCAGTGAAAGTTTGTTCGCTGAGTTGGAAGGTTTGTTTTCAGATGTTTCATCACCATACTAGATAACATCATCAGTATGCCTTCAGTGAAGCACTGGTGTTAGTGACCTGCGTTCTATTTATGTGTTTAGGTTTCCTTGGATTTGGTGATGTAATTTCCTGTGGTGATGTCATATCCTGTTCTTTTTCTCCGAGGATAAGAAATGGGGTTCAAGTCAATGTGTTTGTTGATAGAGTTCTGGTTGGAATGCCATATTTCTAGGAGTTCTCGTGCATGTCTCTGTTTGGCTTGTCCTAGGATGGATGTGTTCTCCCAGTTGAAGTGGTGTCCTTCCTCATCTGTGTGTAAGGATACTAGTGAGAATGGGACATGTAATTTTGTCAATGGGACATGTAATTGAAATGTTGAGCCACAGGGTGGTTGGGTTGGTTGGTCCGGGTGTCCCAGAGGTGTTCTCTGAAACGCTCCGCAAGTAGCCGGCCTGTCTCCCCAATATAGAGGAGGCCACAACCCAGATGGCCTCCTTCTTCAAGGACCGCAATTTCCTCCCCGACGTGGTCGACGATGCCCTCCACCGCATCTCTTCCACTTCCCGCTCCTCCGCCCTTGAGCCCCGCCCCTCCAACCACCACCAGGATAGAACCCCACTGGTCCTCACCTACCACCCCACCAATCTCCATGTTCAGTGCATCATCCGCCGTCATTTCCGTCACCTCCAAACGGACCCCACCACCAAGGATATATTTCCCTCCCCTCCCCTATCAGCATTCCGTAAAGACCACTCCCTCCGTGACTCCCTCGTCAGGTCCACACCCCCCACCAACCCAACCTCCACTCCCGGCACCTTCCCCTGCAACCGCAGGAGGTGCAAGACTTGCGCCCTCACCTCCCTCCAAGGCCCCAAAGGAAACTTCCATATCCGCCACAGATTCACCTGCACCTCCACACACATCATCTATTGCATCCTCTGCACCCGATGTGGCCTCCTCTATATTGGGGAGACAGGTCGGCTACTTGCGGAGCGTTTCAGAGAACACCTCTGGGACACCCGGATCAACCAACCCAACCACCCTGTGGCTCAACATTTCAATTCCCCCTCCCACTCCACCAAGGATATGCAGGTCTTTGGACTCCTCCATCGCCAGACCACAACAAAATGACGGTTGGAGGAAGAGCGCCTCATCTTCCGCCTAGGAACCCTCCAACCACAAGGGATGAACTTGGATTTCACCAGTTTCCTCATTTCCCCTCCCCCCACCTTGTCTCAGTCTAATCCATCGAATTCAGCACCGCCTTCCTAACCTGCAATCTTCTTCCCGACCTCTCCGCCCCCACCCCAGTCTGACCTATCACCCTCACCTTGACCTCTTTCCACCTATCACATTTCCGACGCCCCTTCCCCAAGTCCCTCCTCCCTACCTTTTATCTTAGCCTGCTGGACAAACTTTCCTCATTCCTGAAGAAGGGCTTATGCCCGAAACGTCGATTCTCCTATTCCCTGGATGCTGCCTGACCTGCTGCGCTTTTCCAGCAACACATTTTTAGCAGTAAAATTTGACCTTTGGTCTGATTAAATCTATCTGGGTAGCCCATACTGTGTGAAGAAAGTTATTAACTCCTCTCCCACCTTTTTTGCCTTAATGCTCCATAATGGAATTGCTTCCAGAAATCTTGTAACCATTAGGGTTAACAAGGACTGGTTCCTAGTTTTAGTTCTCGGGAGGGAACCTACACAATCAATTATAACCCGTGTGAAAGGTTCTTCAAATGGGGGAATTGACAACAAAGGTGCTGGTTTTATTACCGTCTATGGTTTATCTACCATTTAGCATGTATGACACATACAGCAAAAGTTAACTATATCCTTGTGCATTCCAGGCTAATAAAAATGTTTTTGTAGCTTGAGTCTTTCATACCCTGAGGTGACCTCCTACAGGTAGGTCATGTGCTACCCATAACCCCTCCTATCTGTAGGTCATGTGCTACCCATAACCCCTCCTATCTGTACGCTACCGGCAACACAATCTGGTGCACTTCGGCCCATTTCCCCTCTGCACTAACCTGCCTTGGTCTCCATTTCTGTCTTAGGATTCTACCTTTCAGATAATAACCCTCTGGAATGTTCTCTGTCTCCTTTTCGGAGTAGGCATCCACAAATATATATTTTATTGTCTTGTCTTGCTGATACAAAGCACTTAGCCTTTCAGGACTACACACTTCCGTCTGACCCTCTGCCTGTTCAAGTTTCTCCTGCACCATTACGTCAAACAGATTGTCTGCTAACTGAATCTCCGCTTCTTAATCTTGCTCTTTACTTTTTGCTTCGTGCTGTAACTTACGATAGTGGGATCTGGTGACCACACAGTCTGGGAAAATGCTAGGACATATTTGTTTTAACTCCTCTGTTTCTTGGTCTTTCTTGGGCTTCTCCACAACAAGGGGCATCAGTCCCACCTTGGATCCTGCCCAATCATTCCCAAGAGCAAATTGAATTCCTGGCACTGATACGCTGTCAATCACTCCCACTGTAACTTCCCCAGTCTTAAGTTGGCACTCCAACCTTATCTTACATAGGGAAAAGCTAAATTTCTGTCCATCTATCCCACAAATTACCACACTCTCGGGTAACAGATCGGTAAGAGTGCATATTCATTCATCCCTTACCATCAGCGACTGGTTAGATCCTGAATTTCCCAAAATTGTAACTTCTTGTCCTTCTCCCCGTGTTCTTTCTGAGTAAACTTCACCCTCAGAGGTGAATTCTTTGGAGAGATCAAGTACTAACTCCATACCCAGCCCTTGCCTAGGCTGTGCACTCTCCTGCAGCTCCTCGGCTCTTATTGAAGTCTCCTTTACTACCTTTGCGAATGCCACTGGCTTAGCTTCTTTTACCACATCTTTTCCCACAGTGCCTTTCTTTAACGACCAGCACTGTGCCTTTATGTGTCCCACCATCTGGCAGTGAAAACACCTTTTCCCAGTGCCCTTCTGAAACCACCAGCACTGTAATTTTCTGTGTCCCATTCCATTACAGTGAAAACACCTGAGGCCTTTCACCTCCTGTCCATCCTCTTGGGCTTCTTTTTTAACCCGCGGTAAACTCTGACCAGTGTTCTCTACTCTTGGTTTCATAGTGTAGGATTTCCCCTTCTCCCAACTTATCCCTTACAGGCTGAAATTCCGGCTGTAAGCTTGTCTTTTGCACCAGCACATACTCATCTGCAAATTCTGCTGCCCTTCTCACTTCCTGAATTTTCTGTTCCTCCATGTGAATTCTTACCGTCTCTGGAAGTGAGTTTCTAAACTCCTCCAGCAGAATAATCTCTCTCACAGCCTCAAAGGTCCTATCTATTTTCAAAGCACGCACCCATCAATCAAAATTACTCTGTTTAATTCTTTCGAACTCAACATAATTCTGACCTGGTTCCTCCTTTGTGTTTCTGAATTGCTGTGTATATGCTTCTGGTGCCAATTCACAAGCAATTAAAAGAGTCTGTTTAACCTTTTCATAATCTCTTGACACCTCATCTGTCAGTGTGGCAAATACCTCACCAGCTCTGCCTGCCAGTTTAGTCTGACCTGGTATTACTCATAAATCCTCAGACCACTCCACCTGCCTAGCCAATTTTTCAAATGAAATAAAGAAGACTTCAACATCTTTCTCATCAAAATGTGGCAGAGTTTTGACATATCTATACATATATCACTAACCTCTCTTTTAATCTCCATTCTGTTAACTTGACTTTGCTTACTAAATTGCAACTTCTCAAGTTCAAATTCTCTCATTTTTGCTCAGATAAGAACTTTCTCTTTCTCTCTCCCTTTCTTCTCTCTCTTTTTGTTCAGCCAAGAACCTTCTCTCTCTTTTTCCTCTCTCTCTCTCTCTTTGTTTATCTTCTAACTCCATTTTCTTCAATTGTAATTTAAGGTTTTTCTATCTCTATTGAACTTGTCTGATTCTCTGATACACCTAAATGGTTGAGTAACTCCCTAACATTTTCAGCTTTCCTTTTGTCCTTGGTTAAATTCAAATCTAACTTATATGCTAATTCTAAAAGTAAATTTTTTTTACTTTCCTTCTAAAGTTTCTTGGTAAATTTGAGAATAATCTTCAAATCCAAGAAACTTTTTCACAATTTTAAGAGCCATTTCTCTCACTTGTAATTTAATCAGTCACAACTCACCGAAATTAAACAAATTGTCTCACCTACGTTTTATTTAAAGGTCTAGAACACTAACCTGCAAGTGTTTAAATCTACTGGAATTTTCATACACTGAACTCTATTCAAATCTGTCTAAACCAGTTCAAATCATGGAACTGAGGCCCCAAATCTGTTACGAGTTAAACTTGCCTGCTTAATTTAAAACCAGCAACACAGAAAAGATTTATCCAACGCAGTAACCTGTAAAAATATTCGAGAAGTCAAGAACTATTTAAAGTAAAAATTAACAACTTTATGTCTTAAAGTGTAGCAGAGAATAATTAACTCACAACTATATATAACTCCTTTCTCTAACCTATCTTGAATTTCTCTTCTATAAAGAAGAGAAAAACTCTTCTATAAAGAAGAGAAAAAGAAGAGATTGGTAAAACTCCAAATTAAGTTTTACTTAGAGTCATAAAGTCATAGAGCCATAGGGATGTACAGCATGGAAACAGACCCTTCAGTCCAACCCGTCCATGCTGACCAGATATCCTAACCTAATCTAGTCCCATTTTCCAGCACTTGGCCCATATCCCTATTAGCTCTTCCTATTCATATACCCATCCAGATGTCTTTTAAATGTTGCAATTATACCAGCCTCCACCACTTCCTCTGACAGCCCATTCCATATGCGTGCCACATTCTGTGTGAAAAAGTTGCCCTTTAGGTCTCTTTTATATCTTTCCCCTCTCACCCTAAACCTATGCCCTCTAGTTCTGGACTCCCCGACCCCAGGGAAATGATCGTGTCTATTTATCCTATCCATGCCCCTCATGATTTTATAAATCTCTATGAGGTCACCCCTCAGCCTCTGATGCTCCATTCAACCTCTCCCTATAACTCAAATCCTCCAACCCTGGCAACATCCTTGTAAATCTTTTCTGAATCCTTTCAAATTTCACAACATCCTTCTGATAGGAAGGAGACCAGAATTGCATGCAATATTCCAACAGTGGCCTAACCAATGTCCTGTACAGCTGCAACATGACCTTGCAACTTCTGTACTCAATACTATGACCAATAAAGGAAAGCATACCAAATGCCTTCTTCATTATCCTATCTACCTGTAACTCCACTTTCAAGGAGCTATGAACCTGCACTCCAAGGTCTCTTTGTTCAGCAACACTCCCCAGGACCTTACCATTAAGTGTATAAGTCCTGCTAAGATTTGCTTTCCCAAAATGCAGCACCTCACATTTATCTAAATTAAACTTCATCTGCCACTTCTCAGCCCATTGGCCCATCTGGTCCAAATCCTGTTGTAATCTGAGGTAACCTTCTTCACTGTCCACTATACCTCCAGTTTTGGTGTCATCTACAAACTTACCAACTGTACCTCTTATGCTCGCATCCAAATCATTTATATAACTGATGAAAGGTCGTGGACCCAGCACCGATCCTTGTGGCACTCCACTGGTCACAGGCCTCCAATCTGAAAAGCAACCCTCTACCACCACCCTCTGTCTTCTACCTTTGAGCCAGTTCTGTATCCAGATTGCTAGTTCTCCTTGTATTCAATGAGCTCTAACCTTCCTAACCAGTTTCCCATGGGTACCTTGTTAAACGCCTTACTGAAGTCCATATAGATCATGTCTACCCCTCTGCCCTCATCAATCCTCTTTGTTACTTCTTCTTTATAAAACTCTATCAAGTTTGTGAGACATTATTTCCCATGCACAAAGCCCTGTTGACTATTCCTAATCAGTCCTTGCCTTTCCAAATATAGGTGCATCCTTCCCTCAGGATTCCCTCTGTCAACTTGCCCACCACTGACGTCAGGCTCACTGGTCTATCGTTTCCCTGGCTTGTCCTTACTATCTTTCTTAAACAGTGGCACCACATTAACCAACCTCCAGTCTTCTGGTACCTCACCTGTTACTATCGATGATACAAATATCTCAGCAAGAGGCCCAGCAATCACTTCCCCAGCTTCCCACAGAGTTCTAGGGTACACCTAATCAGGTCGTGGGGATTTATCCACTTTTATGCATTTCAAGACATTCAAAACTTCCTCCTCTGTAATATGGACATTTTTCAAGATGTCACCATCTATTTCCCTGCATTCTGTATCTTCCATGTCGTTTTCCACAGAAAACACTGATGCAAAATACTCTTTTAGTATCTCCCCCAACTCCTGCAATTCCACACAAAGAGCACCTTGCTGATCCTTGAGGGACCCTATTCTCTCCCTAGTTACTCCTTTGTCATTAATGTATTTGTAAAAACCCTTTTGATACTCCTTAACTTTATTTTCCAAAGCTATCTCATGTCCCCTTTTTGCCCTCCTGATTTTCTTCTTAAGTATACTCCTGCTGCCTTTATATTCTTCTATGGATTCACTCGATCTATCAGGTCTGCACCTGACGTATGCTTCCTTCTTTTTCTTAACCAAGCCCTCAATTTCTTTGGTTATCCAGCCTTTCTTTTCACCCTAACAGGAATATACTGTCTTTGGATTCTTGTAACCTCATTTCTGAAGGGTTCCCATTTTCCACTGTCCCTTTACCTGCGAACATCTCCCCCCATTCAGCTTTTGAAAGTTCTTGCCTAATGCTGTCAAAATTAGCCTTTCTCCAATTTAGAACTTCAACTGTTAGATCTGTTCTATCCTTTTCCATCACTATTTTAAAACTAATCGAATTATGGTCGCTGGCCCTAAAGTGCTCCCCCACTGACACCTCAGTCACCTGCCCTGCCTTATTTCCCAAGAGTAGGTTAAGTTTTGCACGTTCTCTAGTAGGTACATCCACAGACTGAATCAGAAAATTTTCTTGTAACGTACTTAACAAATTCCTCTCCATCTAAACCTTTAATACTATGGCAGTCCCAGTCTATGTTTGGAAATTAAAATCCCCTACCACAACCACCCTATTATTCTTACAAATAACTGAGATCTTCTTACAAATTTATTTCTCAATTTTCCTCTACTACTAGGGGGTCTATAATGCAATCCCTATAAGCTGATCATCCCTTTCTTATTTCTCAGTTCCACCCAAATAACATCCCTGGATGTATTTCCGGGAATATCTTCCCTCAGTACAGCTGTAATGTTATACCTTATCAAAAACGTCACTCCCTCTCATCTCTTGCCTCCCTTTCTGGCTCTAGTGCAATGAAGGGTACGTCGGGGTCCAAAACAACGATTGTGTTCCTGTAGCATTTGTTTTCTGAAACATTAAGCTGTCAGTCCTGTCCATCTCTGAGCCATGTTTCTTAATTGCTATGAAATCCCAGTCCCATGTTCCTAACCATGCCCTGAGTTCATCTGCCTTCCCTGTTAGGCCTCTTGCATTGAAATAAATGCAGTGTCATGATTAGAATGGTGCTGGAAAAGCACAGCAAATCAGGCAGCATCCAAGGGGCAGGAAATAAATGCAATTTTATTTATCAGTCCTACATTGTTCTCTGCTTTGTCCCTGCTTGCCCTGACTGTTTGACTTGCTTCTGTTCTCAACTGTACCAGTCTCAGATTGATCTCTTTCCTCTCTATCTCCCTGGGTCCCACCCCCACATTATGAGTTGAAATCCTCCTGAGCAGCTCTAGCAAATCTCCCTGCCAGTAGATTAGTCCCCCTCCAATTCAGGTACAATCTGTCCTTCTTGTACAGGTCACTTTTACCCCAGAAGATATTTAAATGATCCAAAAATGTGAATCGTTCTCCCATACACCAGCTCCTCAGCCATGCATTCATCTGCTCTGTCCTCCTATTCCTGCCCTCACAAGCTCATAGCACCGGGAGTAATCCAGATATTGCTACTCTTGAGGACCTCCTTTTTAAATTCCTGCCTAACTCTCCATATTCTCTCTTCAGAATCTCAACCTTTTTCCTTCGTATGTCATTGGTTCCAATGTGTACAATGACCTCCTGCTGGGCCCTCTCCCCCTTGAGAACATTCTGCAACTTCTCTGAGATATCCTTGATCCTGGCACCAGGGAAGCAACACACCATTCTAACTTTTCATTGCTGGCCACAGCAACATCAGTCTCTGCTTTGGACTAGAGAATCCCCTAACACAATCGTTGTCTTGGAACCCGACGTACCCTTCATTGCACTAGAGCCAGCCTCAACATCAGAAACTTGACTGTTCATGATACATTCCCCTGAGAATCCATCACCCCCTACATTTTCCAAAACAGCATACTTGTTTGAAATGAGGATAGCCACAGAATACACCTGCACTAGCTGCCTACATCTCTTACCTTTCCTGGAGTTTACCCATCTATGTTATTGTATCTGTGACTTTCCACCCTTCCTATAACTGCCTTCCATCACACCCCCTTGCACTTATAAATTCCTCATTGCCTCTAACTGTCACTCCAACAGATCCATTTGATCTGATAGGATTCACAACCAATGGCATTTATTGAAGATATAATCCTTAGTAATACGTAAACTCTCCCTAAACAAGGAGTGCATACTAAGGGCCATTTTTGCTTCTTCCAATCTGCAGAAAATAGCACACCATCTTATTCCTCTACAAAACACTGCTCCAGGCTATCTTAATACTTAGAGCTTATATTTTGAAGTTTAATCAAGAGACATATTTCAATAAAGCATATAATCAAGATAGAACCCACTGTATTGACTACTGCAGACTTACAGCAAGGCCCCAAGGCCACACTGAAAACTATTCACTTATTTGTCTCTGTGCTGTGACCTTTCCCAAACAGGTTGCTCCAAGCTCAGTTGTGAATTTCACCGTTTGTCAATTTTCCCAGATGCACTCCGATATCCAGCGATTCATCAATTTAACAGCAAAGGCAGAAACTGTGCAGGTTCACTGCTGTGTCAGTTAGCAGAGTGGGCTTCTTTCTCTCTCTCTTTCTCTCTCCTGCACAGATAATGTGCTGCCTTTGTCTGCTCCTCTCCCTTTTAAAAATGTTGTTGTTTCGACATGATTTTCTTCCAAAGTTCCAAAACAATGCAACAGCATATAAAACAGTAATTGTTGTTCCTGGAATTCAAAGAAATCCCCTCCAACACCTAAAATACCCCCCAAAAAAAGAGCAGCCTGTTCCAGCCAGAAAGTTTTACCATCCTCCATCTTGGATTACCTAGAATCCAGGAAAATTCAAATTTTAAAACAGTCAGCGGTCAAATTTTCTCTTTATCTTCGTCAGTAGATTGGTTCTCCAGGTTGGTGTTGAGGTTTTTCTCTGTGCAAACTCCTTCTCTAGACAGGTACCTCTCAGAGAGCTCTGACTAGCAGTGTACAGCTGTTGGTCTGGTGGCAGTTCTCCTCCCAACTGTTCAATTTTCTCCAGTCTTATAACCCAAAGCATCGGATTGTGTCAATGGCTTTTATGATTGTCAATATACTCAATTCAAACTTGATTGGAATTTGGTATTGTTCAGGGTATAATTTAACCTAATTCAAATCTGTTTTATTGTTTCCAGGTAGCTAGGTACCCCAGTAGCTGGAGCACATGTTACATTGTGTCGTATTGAGAACACTTGGTGCAGTCACTGCTAGATTTTACTCTCTTAAAGGTATATTGAACACACATCTTCATAACATATTAGTTTTGCTTGTTGCCTGTATAGGGTCTTTCAAGTTCATTAGCTGCTGTTTTAGTGTATTGGTGGGTTTGTGGGTTACCATAATGCCAAGAGGTCTGAGTAGTCTTGCAGTCATTTCTGAGATGTCTTTGATGCAGGGGAGAGGGCTAGGGCTTTTGAACGCATTTTGTCTGCTTGCTTGGGTTTGTTGCTGATAAATTGGCCGATTGTGTTCATTGGGTACCTGTTCTTTTTGAATGTGCTGTAAAGGTGATTTTTCTCTGCTCTTTGCAGTTCCTCTGTGCAGCAGTATGGTGGCTCATTGAAATAATGTTCTAATTTGGTTTCATTTGTGGGTGTTGGGATGATTGCTTCTGTAGTTTAGTACTTGGTTCATATGTATTGTTTTCCTGTAGACACTGGTTTGAATTTCCCCAAAATACCTTGCAAGAATGGTAACAAACACGACATTGGACAAACAGACAGAAAACTAGGCATCAGGATACATGAATATCTACTAGCCACAAAAGACATGACCCTCTCTCACTACTATCCTTACATACAGGTGAAGAAGGATACCAATTCGACTGGGACAACACATCCATCCTCAGGCAAGCCAAACAGAGACACTGTTGAGAATTCCTCAAAGCATGGCATTCTAACTGCGACTCTATCAAAAAACATATTGACTTTGATCCCATTTACCACCCTCTGAGAAAAAGAACAGGAATGACACAGAAAATGTCATCATCACAGTAAATGACATTACCAACTTAAGGAAATCTAAACACATAAACAGAAAACGGGTCACTAACACCAGTGCTTCACTGGAGGCTCACTGATGATGTTACCTAGTATGGTGACGAAACATCTGAAAATGACCTTCCAGCTCAATGAGCAAACTTACATCCAGTAAATTACTTGCTGCAGGATTCCTAGCCTCTGACCTGTTCTTGAAGGAATGGTATTTATATGAACATAGAATGGCGAACATTACAGCACAGGACCAACCATGACACCATTCTAAACTAAAGCTGTCTGCATGCACCTGGCCCATATCTGTCTATTGCCTCCTGTTCATGTGTCTGTCTAAATGCCTCAAAAACGTTGCTATCATATCTGCATCTACCACCTGCCTAGCAGAGCATTCGGTCTACACCATCTTGAAGACACAAGTCAGAGTGCATAAAAAACCTGCCTTGCACATTTGCTTTACATTTTCCCTCTCTTACATTAAACCCATGTCCCTAGTATTTAACATTTCCATCTTGGGAAACAGATTCTGAGGATTCTACCCTGTCCGTGCCTTTCATAATTGTATTTACTTCTATGAGGTCACCCCTCAGCTTCCAATGCTCTAGTGAAAACAATCAAAATTTATTCAACTTCTCCTTATAGCTAATACCTTTAGATTAAATTACTTACAGTATGGAAACAGGCCCTTCAGCCCAACAAGTCCACACCGACCCTCCAAAGAGCAACCCACTCCCCTACACCTAACACTAGGGGCAATTTAGCATGGCCAATTCACCTAGCCTGCACATTTTTGGACTGTGGGAGGAAACCAGAGCACCCGGAGGAAACCCACACAGATACTGGGAGAATGTGCAAACTCCACACAGGCATTTGCCTGAGGCGGGAATTGAACCCGGGTCTCTGGCGCTGTGAGGCAGCAGTGCTAACCACTGTGCCACCATGCTGCCCATGCACTTCAATCCAGGCAAGATTTAATAGCTGACATACTGAAATAAGATGGGTAATGAAAAGTATGCAATAATAATGCATACACTTCTCTATTCAAGTTATAAAATTATAAAATTTCACACACTTTCTTTTATACAGAGTAAATGGAAGTGCATATCATATGCAGTGATGTGAAGGTCGTTGCAATTTTAAAACTAAATAATTTCTCTAACCAATGTTCCCTTGTGAAATATGCATCTATCAGATTATCGGTGATTATGGAGCTGAATGAACTCACTCCTTTATTGTTAATTCTAAAGTGATTTTCTTATTTCGGTCATTTATATTCCTTTCAGTTCAAGACATTCCTGACATTATCTATCCAGTGTTTACTTGGTCTTCCTCAGCTTCCTCAGATATGTAAAACTGTCGAAAGTGGTGGGAGTAATTTCCACTTTTTAACACCAGCTGTAATGAATGAGGTCAGCCAGTTGGCCTTCACAGTATATGAGTTCTCTGAATGGGGCTATTAAAATGTCCAATCAAAGAGCCTTGGCTGACAGATTAAAGCAGGAGTGCCAGACGTTCATTTTACTCAGAGAGCTGGCTCTGAGGGAGCTGGATCGGTGTCAAGGACTGTCTATATTTAAATAAATGTTGACATGGTGATGGAATACTGGTCTCGGTGGGGTTAGTTCTCTAACTTTTGCAGTCTTCTTCCTTTGATCCCCTGTCAAAGTTTTTATTTTACCTTGTCCACTTCATGTTCTTAGGATATCAGTTTTGATTTTTTTGAATCTTGGATACTCCTATGTTCCTCTCAAACACCTCCTTTCTAATTTTTGTACTTTTTTCTCACTAATTTTCACATGTCCCAAAACTCGTATCCGTATCATACATTAATAATCATCATTTCATAAGCTTAAATTTTGTCGATCAATGCCTTTCCATAATATTCTGAAAACAGAAGAAACAAGGCCAATCACTTGTTTCGACACTTTCAAAATGTCAATTCTATGACATTAATTCATCAAGGCAGTCAAACCTCTTTGTCTTTTCAGCTGCACACATCTCAAAGCATATAATCTTGCTTTTTGATAATGTGTAATCGGATTGTCTACTTTTCATGCACATTTAATCAGTTTCTGCAAATCTGTTCTGAATGTTGCTATAAGGTCAATGTCATCCAAAAATCTGAGATTATTTAAAATCTTGCTGCAAAACGTGCCTCCAAAATTGCTTTTCACAGCCAGATTCATTTCTGATTCCATTACTGAGTGAAATAAATCGAGTGATTGTGTGCATCCTTGTCTCACCTTAAATGTTGACCAGAGTCACTCTGTTCATTTCCTATCCATCTAACCTGCTCAGGATATATTACAGATGCATTCTATGCACCTCCTGAGTTTCTCAGAAATAACACAAATTATCGGCATATGCTATACCCCTGCTTTCCAAACACTCACAAAGACCTGCACAGATCTATAAAATCCTTACAACAATGGATATTGTGGAATCGTAGAATCTTACACCATGGAACAAGACCATTCAGCCCATCATGAGTGTGGTTCTTCCTATATATATTGCAGTTGAAGTTAACGTGGAATTCTGCTGATATCCAATTGGATTGTCTGATAAACTGATTTCACCAAAAAGATCTCTGAAATACACTGGAGTGAAGGCCCATATTTACCTCATCATTATTAAACATCAAATTAATCTTTATCAATTATTTGAGTTATTTGCTAATGCAATATGAAGCCTTTATGTGATGTCGCATACTTTGGCACTTAAATTGCCATTGTGTTTTTCCTAACAGATCACAGATTGAGCTAAACAAGATGACATTGTGCAACAAGGTATGGTTCAGTAATGGTCTGATAATAAAAGTGGTCCAAGCACTGGACATATAGTGATTGAATTTTACAGTAATCTACATGCTGCACAAGCGCATGGCCATAAGCATCTCCAGGAAAAGAGAATCTAACTATCTCCCCTTGACATTCAACAGAATTAATACTGCTGAATCCCTCACAAACAACATCCTAGGGGTTACCATTGACAAGCAACTGATCTGGACTAACCATATAAGTACAATAGCTACAAGAATAGATAGGAACTTTGCAGTGAGCAACTCACCTCCTGCCTCCCCAAACTGATCCACCATCTATAAGGCTTTGGACAGGAGTATGATGGTAAGCTGGGCAGTCCTTTTCCAGCAACTCTGAAGTAGCCCAAAATCACTTTCAAACACCCATGTTTCAGTGAATGATTCCTATGTAATGACTTTGTGTAATTAGATTATTTAATAGATATTGTATCCTTTTGAACATGAAGGTCAATCAATAGTATTATGATAAGTCATAACGTTTTTTCAGTTTATATTTAGGATTAACACTGCAGCCTCCTCCAGCACAAAGTCCCTGTGGCCATAGTTATCAGCTGGTGAAAAATGTTCATCTGTGATACAGGGCTGGTCGTCTCATTCAGCACTGAGATGGCATACAGAGAAATGTACTTCCGGATTACACCAATCAGCTGTAGCACATTGCATATTGCATTGTGAGTTTTGCCCACTTGGGCTGGCACAGTGGCTCAGTGGTTAGCATTGCTGCCTCACAGCACCAGGGTTCCAGGTTCGATTCCAGCCTCGTGCGACTGTCTGTGTGGAGTTTGCACCTTTTCCCCATGTCTGCGTGGGTTTCCTCCGGGTGCTCCAGTTTCTTTCTGCAGTCACAAAGATGTGCAGGCCAGGTGGATTGGCCATGTTAAATTGCCCATAATGTTAGGTACATTAGTCAGAGGGAGGATGGGTTACTCTTTGGAGGGTTGGTGTGGACCTGTTGGGCCGAAGGGCCTGTAAAACCTATAGGGAATCTAATCTAAAATGAACGTACACATCTACCAGCAGAAGGAGAGCAGATAAGTCTCTGAGTTAGTAGCACTGCAGTTTTCATTCTGAATGCATCTTAATAGCAATTTTTGAGATCTTTCTGCTCGATTTTCCTAACAAATCCAAAATGGCAATAAAGATAGTGAGAAATAGGAAACATTGCGTTCAGGTGTAAAATGTCTACTTCACTGACTCCGTTTTAAGTCAGAGATTTAGGAAAGGACAAACTGAAGTTGCAGCCTTTCGGTAGATACACAAGAAGTCTTCAGCTCAGGATTAGCAACAGCAATGCCTACACATAATAAACACAAAATTAATGCAAAAGAAAACAGTATAAATCTTAGATCATTCCAAGATGTTATTCTTCTGAAAGAATGTGATCCTGGAAACTTAATCACATGTTATAGCTAATCAATCTATGCCCAATCGACCACATTTTTATGTTCATTTGTAGATGTCATTTGTAATCTCATATAATGAAAGGAAAGTACCGCTTGAGATCCAAAATAAAAACAGAAAGCATTGGTGAAACTCAGCAAGCCCAGCAGCTAAATCTCTGAAAACAAAATAAAGTTAACGTTTTGAGTCCAGCTTCAAGTCTTGATTGGACCAGAGTTGATGTTAAACCTGTCAAGAGGAAAATATAAACACAAATAATCAAAAGTTCTTTTTCTAGTCAACCATATCAGAGAGAACCTGAGAATGACAGAAACCTGTCAGAGCTGCTGGATTTAACAAGAACAAACCTGGAGAGCTTATCCAGCGAGGCAATATGTGTATAACCTAAGAATAAGAAAAGTGAAATCACTATGAAGGGGTTATAGTTGGCCTCCCAAAAAACAGCAGGAGATAGGGAAACAGATATGTGAGCAGACCAGGGAAAGATGTAAATACAACAGGGCTGTTCTGATGGGTGATTTTACTGGGCAACATTGACTAGGACTCTCTTAGGCCAGATGCTTTGATGGGACTGATTTTTTAGGGTCCAGGAGGGTTTAAAATAATTACATGGTGGGCGGAAAGGCCAGTTCCCATGCTTACTGTTCTGAGTCTTATTAGCTTACTTACTTATTATCTTACACAGTACTTTGACGAAACAGATTGACGACTACAATTAACCCTAGTCATCAAGAATAATTTAATGCAATAATCTTCAGAAATTGAATGGGCAACTGAATTACAAGAGGTGGTTTTTCTTATCTAATGGGATAGTAATTAGCTGTGCTTTATTATTGATCAAATGCCTAATCCTACATGTTCCTGATTGAAGGGCTTTTGCCCGAAACATCAATTTTCCTGCTCCTCGGATGCTGCCTAACCTGCTGTGTCTTTCCAGCACCACTCTCTTGACTCTAATCTCCAGAATCTGTACTACTCACTTTCGCCTATCTGACATATTGCCTATTAATTATATAACATCAAAAATTCAATATAACAAGGTCTTTTCCCTGGAGTGGGAGAGTCCAGAACCAGAGGGCATAGGTTTAGGACAAGAGGGGAAAGATTTAAAAGGGACGTAAGGGGTAATCTTTTCACGCAAAGGAATGTGTGTGAATGGAATGAGCTGCCAGAGGAAGTGGTGGAGGGTGTTGCAATTGCAACATTTAAAAATCATCTAGATGGGCATATGTATAGGAAGGGTTTAGAAGGGTATGGTCCAAGTGCTGGCAAATAAAACAAAATTAATTTAGGATATCTGGTCAGCATGGATGAGTTTGACTAAAGGGTCTGTTTCCATGCTGTACATCTGTATGACTCTAAATATCTCAACATAACTTGAAAATTGGGAGATTTGTTAGATTTAGTCACCCTCATTTCAGATTCATTGTCAACCTCGCGAGTCTGACACCAGGATCAAGGTAAACTTACTTTAATGGTTGATGGATATCCTTGCTTTTGTGTAAAGTCTCAAATCGGTTACTGGTAAAATTTAAATTTTACTCTGTTATAAAAATAAGAACCAATTATGTTTTATTTTTGCAATTTGTATACTGTCGACTTCATAAATGTTTTAGACTGTATAACCACCAAAGTTGCATGCTTTCCTATTATAAAATCATATCCGCACTTTAAACTTTAGTTGCCTCCTTAATTTTCTGCATCAAAGCACTCAATTAACCCAACTCCTACTGCCTTGATAATGTGAAATTTTTTATTGATGAGTTTCAACCTAGTCCTTATAAAATCCAGGAGAATTACCAATGTATTGTAGACTATAACCTGATGTTGTTGATTTTTAACTTTGTACACCCCAGTCCAACATCTCTAAGTCATTCCTACAGTAGAGGTGGAGGTGGAGGCGGAGGAATTGGGAATACGGGAATTCCTCTGCCTCCACCATATCTGCTCCCAGGAGGACCAGTTCCATCACAGAACACACCAGATGGTCTCCTTCTTTAAACACCGAAATTTCCCCTCCTGCATGGTTGCAGATGCCCTCCAATGCATCTCATCACATCCCGCACCTCCGCCTTTGAACCCCACCCCTCCAACCGCAACAAGAACAGAACCCCTCGGTCCTCACCTTGGCCGAACATTTCAACTCCCCCTCCCACTCTGGCGAGGGCATGCAGGTCCTGCGCCTCCTTCACCGCCGCTCCCTCACCACCCGACGCCTGGAGGAAGAACGCCTCATCTTCCGCCTTAGAACACTTCAACCCCAGGCATCAATGTGGACTTCACCAGTTTCCTCATTTCCACTCCTCCCACCTTACCCCAGTTCTAACCTACCAGCTCAGTGCCATTCTCATGACCTGTTCTACCTGCCAATCTTCTTTCCCACCTATCCGATCCACCCTCCTTTCCGACCTATCAACTTCATTCCCACCTCCATCCACCTATTGCACTCTTAGCTGCCTTCTCCCCAGCCCCACCCCCATCCCATTTATCTCTTCACTCGAGAGGCTCCCTGCCTCATTCCTGATGAAGGGCTTTTGCCCGAAACATCGATTTTCCTGTCCTCGGATGCTGCCTGACCTGCTGTGCTTTTCCAGCGCCACTCTTTTCTTAACTCTGATCTCCAGCATCTACAGTTCTCACTTTCACCTCACAATGTCCTGTACAACCTCAACATTTTGTCTTAACTTCTTTAATCAAAGGTCTGAGCAATGATATCAAGCATTCTAAATGTCTTCTTAATCACCCTGTCTGCCCTGTCATGCAAATGTTAAACAATTATGCATCTGAACCCCTAGGTCTCTCTGTTCTACAACATCACCCAAAGCCCTACCATTAATTGTATGAGTTCTGCCCTTGTTTGTTTTACCAAAATGCAACACCTCGTACTTGTCCACATTTAACTCCATCTGCAGCTTCTCAGCCCATTGACCCAATTCATCAGGATTCCTTTGGACTCTTAGATAACCTTCTTCACTGTCAATTATAACACCACAATTTTGGTGTGATCTGCAAACTTACTATCCATACCTCCTATATTCTCATCCAAATTGTTTATATGAATGACAAACAAAAGTAAACCCAGCACCAATCCCTGTGGAACACCATATAAATCACTATGATGTTTAAAACAATTGTTTTTTTTAAATAATTGGTTACAGTCTTCCAGTTGGTAAAATAACCCTCCACCACCACCTTCTGCCTCCTACCACTAAGCTAATTTTGTATCCATTTGTCAAGCTCACCCTGAATCCCATGTGATCTAACTTTACTAATTCGTCTACCATGCGGAACCTTGTCAAAACCTTCACTAAATTCCAAGTAAACAATGTCTACTGCTCTGCTCTCATCAACCTTTTTGGTTATGTCCCCAAAAAACTCAATTAAGTTTGTGAGACATGATTTCCCATGCTGACTCTCCCTTTGAGGGTGAATGAAAAAACAAAGGGATCAGCAAAGGGAAAACAAATTCTGTACAGGACAGCAGAGATATCCAATTTTTAACGTGGGATGAAATCTCTAAATACATTGCCCAGAAATAAATCTTACCTAAAAAAAAAGGCTTGATTTTAACATGTTGAAAATCCATTAGCCTGTAGGGGTTAAAATCATATCATTGATGGTAGGAAATTCTTTGGGCTGTTTTGAGTTTGGAGATTATTTCAAAAGCTATATTGTTTGTAGTTAAATATTTAAAGTAGGTAAGTAAGTAAATACAATTGGCAAAGACAGGACAGATACAGAGCTGGTACATAGAAATAATAAGGGCAATAGCAATATGTTACATGTTACAGTCAATTGAAGAATTAATATTCATGAAATAAAAAGAGATTTTCATTTATTCATTTGATTCTAGCCACAGTAGCACATGTTGGAGAAGGTTTAGGTTGAAACCAAAAGAGAAAATGCTGGAAAATCTCAGCAGGTCTGGCAGCATCTGTAAGGAGAGAAAAGAGCTGATGTATCGAGTCTAACTGACCCTTTGTCAAAGCTGGAAAGGTTTAGGTTGAATTTTCCTGATTGATGTGCTGAGAGTAATGGTGAGAAAAAGAGAAAATATGGGGGTGAATAAATATTCTGATGTTTGATTTCAGAATAGTTTTCCTGGCTTTTCCCTAAAGCCATAACTGGTGAATCCAGAATCTCACCATTGAGTGCTACTGCCTTATGTCTGTGCGTTTGCAACTCATGAGTATCCGGACTTGTTTTATTATATTCCACTTCCAAATCTCCTTTCCTTCAATGAGAAAATAGCCCAGGCACCCGATGGCTGTAGCTTACAAATATTTCTCCTGGTTATCATGTAGTTGCTGTTTCACAACAACAGCCTGTGTGCTTCATGGTCACCATCCTCCTCGACTGTCCTTCCGCGCAAATGTGTATCAGCAAATCACCAGCCTGACCACATCATCGTGCCTGCTTTCTGAACAACTCAGACCCCACTACAGTTCAGAGATACCTGTGAAGTTCATGTTCGTGCTGAGTTGCTTTCCGTACAGGCACACATCTCATACATTTATTCAAAATGTTTCTTACAGCTCTTAGCTTATTTTCGTAACGCTCACCCACTTTACCACTTGCTTGGAGGATGCCAGTTTCTGTATACATCAAATTTCTTTCTTAGCACACATTCTGCTCTGACTTACAGGCTGCCAGCTTCTGTGAGGATCATATTGTTTTCTTGGAAGATCGGGTCTTTAGTGTTCAGTTACAGTCTGCCAAATCTCTGTGGCTTGCATTGTTTTTGTTTTAACACAGAGGAAGAAGCACGCACGTTGTGAGGGTGGAGAGCATTTGAAGAGTCAAACTATCAGTCAGTGACGGAGTGGATTTGTCACACTATGGCAGATGCTATGTTAAGATCAGATCTGCAGTATGTGCCAGCAATTATGTGGTAAACACTTTGCATGTGCTTCAATCAAATAGTGTAAGTGTGAAAATCAAAGGGCAGCAGTCCTCAGTGTGGCGTAAATGAGTAACGTTAGTGAGGGTCACGTTCAGTTAAAAGTTCACCTCGATACACAGTTTGGCCCTCTAAGCCTGTGTTAGCATATTTATTTACTGACTCTTAAAACTAATGCATTGCATTCAGCTAAATCTAAGCAGTAACTGTAGTAAAAGAACTGTGAAGCGAGCTGTTTTCTGTTGTCAAGTGATAACTTTGTAGTATTGGATCATTCAAGGGATTTTGGATGATTGCATCTTTCTACATTTCTTATGGCTCCAGTGTTTTATTATGTAACTCTGAACAAGAGATGAGGCAACAAGGGAAGGTTTTATCTTGAAGAAATGTCCTTTCATTGATTAGTAGTATTAAAACTCTCAAATGGTCTTTTCATTTGACCTGAAATAATTGTTTCACTATCTATTTGACAATGATGATATTGTTTTCATTTATCTCTCTTGACAGTCTTTGGGGACATGAACATAAATGGGGAATATTGAATGTCTATGTTTTTGACTGCACTTGAACATACGTTTGCCGAAGCATGCACTGAAAATATAATGTCAGATAAAATAAACAAAATATACCTAAAACACATGTCTACATATTGTTGCACTTAGGACTATGATAAAATGACTTGTGTTGTATTCATATTTAGTTACAGACCATTTTCTTTATAAAAATAGTGATAAACAGGCAGCAGTTTCCCCTGCTCCTCGGATGCTGCCTGACCTGCTGTGCTTTTCCACCACCACACTCTCGACTCTCATCTCCAGCGTCTGCAGTCCTCACTTTCTCCTCCTTCATTAAATATTTGACAATTAACTTTACCAGCTATTCAGAACCAATAGATTGTAAGCTCATCACATTTAATTCTCCCTTGGTTCTTATGGAAAATAATCACTTTTCACAGAATGGTTGTTCTTGTTCCTTTCATTGTATCAGAGAGCTGCAATTAGAAAATGTATAATAAGAAATGGCATTTTAGAAGTCATGCAACAGTGTCATTGCAAAATATTTTATTTTATTTGTGGAAATTTGATCAGTTATTTGCACATAGCACAAAATTATCAAAATGAGGAGAATATCAAGTCAGTAGAGCCAGTTTAAATCTTTTAAGGAAGTAGCTGATACAGAAACATCCTCAAAAATGTTAGATGAAGCCCAGGCCATTTTAAATTCAAATCCTTTCTGTGTTATCTCCCAGTGCCACAATCTGTGGGGAACGCGTAAGGGTGTGTGAGAGTAAGGATTTAAGGTGGAGTTTAATGCTGTGGGGTCCTACAGGGAACTGTCTTGATCGTAAGGTTATTTCTGGAAGAGAGCCAGGGTGTGCAGCATGGAGTTGCCAGTGGTGGGAGTGTGAAGGAAGGCTGTGGCTATTGAGATTAAATTTGTGAGCTTATTTTAATTGCTGGGCATGAATTAAATGATTTATTGCTTCTTGCCACATGAAGTACTGTGTTTTTACTGCGCCAAAGACATTTTTCTGCAACAGTGTCAAACACTGGACCCCTTGGACAAGATTTCAGGTTCTGGAATCAGAACCTGGTATTGGATGACTCATGGGTTCTGACCTCATTCCATCAGCAAAGTATGGATCTAAATGCAAATTCTTGAGGCAAGCAATGTAATTGGACTAGCCTCATATTCACCACCCAATTCAAGAGGGTGGGCATGGATGGGAGGCAGGGAAAATTCAGGAACAGGAACAAAATGAAATGTAAGCGATAGCCATTGCTGGGCTCCTGTTTGTTAAAGTAATGAAGGTTGATGCGCAGGAGAGAGCAATGTGTAAGGAAGGATTTGTCCAGGACTAAATATATTTATCCTCTAAAACTGAAACAAATGTGTTACTGGCCTTTCTTAAGTCTATCTGGAAATCTTGATGACATCATTGGCTCTGAAAGCAGTTGGCGAAGTGTGGCACATGTTTGCTGTGACAAAATGTAACCTTAACATGTCTTTTGTAATGCCTAGCAACCATATTGATTATTGTGCTGTTGCTCTGCTCTTTGTGATATTTGGATGTTCTGCGTGGAGTTTCTGAAGCATTTCTCTTCACAGTGATATTGGTCTAACCATTCTATTGTCATTATTTCTGATACCGCTTTATGGCTTTGTCTGCTGGACTAAATGTCAACCACCATTGCAGACAGGATTGTCTGACTTCTTACCAACTTTCTGAGCTGTGCAAATTTGTTTGCATTTGCCATCTGTTCATATTAAAATGTTCATTATAGCTGTGGATTAGGATTTTATATTGATGAGAATAAGATAGTCCTTTCTTGCCCAATCTACTCCTACTCTAGAAAGTGTTTCTGTCATTACTTACATTTTGTCTTGAACATATTCTATACTATAGTTACAATTCATTCGTCTACATATGAATATTTGAATGTATAGAGGCACTTTTGGATTTCTTTTGATCTTGTTAATTCTTGCCAAAATTTTTGACATCATTCTGTGTTCAATAACATTTACTTGCGCTCATTTGATATTTTCTGTATTCCAAAGTATTCACTAATTACTCCAAGTTAATAATGATCCACTGAAATCATACAGTGCTGAAAACATAAAACATAAAATCGAAAACATTTTTGCCTTTAAAGCAGTCAGAACATTTTAAAAGCTGGTTACATGACACTCACTGTAAGTATTGTTTACACAGCTGTTTGTTCAAGAAGTGACTGAAATCCAATTATAGATTGGCTTGAGTTAGGCGGCTGTACACAAATGAAGATTTGGCCAACAGCAAGTAGCTGATTGGTCTATGGAAAAGCGCAGCAGTGATAGGCCGGAGTTATGTGCCTGACGAGGGAGTTGCGGAGGGAGTCATCAGATTCACACCCCCCACCAACCCAACCTCCACTCCCGGCACCTTCCCCTGCAACTGCAAGAAATGTAAAACTTGCACCCACATCTCCCCCCTCACTTCCCCCAAGGTCCCAAGGAATCCTTCCATATCCATCAGAAATTCACCTGCACCTCCACACACATCATTTACTGCATCCGCTGCACCCGATGTGGCCTCCTATACATTGGGGAGACAGGCCGCCTACTTGCGGAACGTTTCAGAGCACACCTCTGGGACACCTACACCAACCAACCCAACCGCCCCGTGGCTGAACACTTTAACACCCCCTCCCACCCCACCAAGGACATGCAGGTCCTTGGCCTCCTCCATCGCCAGACCACGGCAACACAACGCCTGGAGGAAGAGCGCCTCATCTTCCGCCTAGGAACCCTCCAACCAGAAGGGATGAATGCAGATTTCTCCAGCTTTCTCATTTCCCCTCCCCCCACCTTTTCTCAGTCCCAACCCTCAGACTCAGCACTGCCTTCTTGACCTGCAATCTTCTTCCCGACCTCTCCGCTCCCACCCCCTCTCCGGCCTATCACCCTCACCTTAACCTCCTTCCACCTATCGTATTCCCAACGCCCCTCCCCCAAGTCCCTCCTCCCTACCTTTTATCTTAGCCTGCTTGGCACACCCTCCTCATTCTTGAAGAAAGACTTATGCCCGAAACGTCGATTCTCCTGTTCCTTGGATGCTGCCTGACCTGCTGCGCTTTTCCAGCAACACATTTTTAAGCTCTGATCTCCAGCATCTGCAGTCCTCACTTTCTCCCTGTGTTTAAAGGTCTGTTTGGTTTATCACAGAAGAGGAAACCTTAGTGAGTCTTAACAAGAGGAGGCTATTGTCTTAAACAAGATGTACTTTATTACATGTAAGCAATTAGGTATAAGTTATATTAGTTATTTAGAGATTGTTACAAAGACCATTAAGAAACCTGAGGTCACAGATCTGTCTTTTTTTAATATTCTCAGATGTTGTGCCTTTCCACACCCAAATCTTTATGACATCATCAGATTGGTTGGTCTCACTGCCATCTACAACATCAATGCTTTCAGAATCATTACCTTATAAATAAGTGGGACGACCTTCATCAATGCTGTAATATTGGTCAGGTTCAATGTCAAACTTATCCCAGCATTTACATCTTATGTTGCTTTTATTAATCCCATCCCACGGATTTCAGCTCCATTATCATTACTCATAGTTCAAGGCAAAGATGCATGGATCTTTGAAATAACACTGAAGTGTTATAACAGATGTATATGTGTAAAAATATTTGTCTACTGCTTACAGAGGCATTAAACTATTTACTTGTGATTAATATGACATAAAGTCATTTCACAGTTCAAGGGAGCTTTAATAGTGTGCTTACGTGATGCATTTCATTGTCATCTCATATTTTCATTCACATTAGTTGGAAGAATCACAGCTGATCATAGGAAACTGAAATCCTACATTGAAAAAAATGGATTTGAATTCATTTGTTGATGCCACTTATTGTTTGTTAATATTCCAAAAGGTTGGGTTACATCTTAAGAATGGCTCTTTGGTGATTCTTTTCAATGTAAGGGCCATGTCTTGAATGGTAAAATTACAGTTTATTGAGAAAAGCAAATGGGTTCATAATATCAAAGATTATCTCCTATTATCCAGCTGACCTCTTTAACGTGTCTAAAATTGTCACAGAATGTGAGATTATGACAGGGAGATTACTTTTGAAATAGAGCGCACACTTCAGATTAAAGGAAACTAATGCTCTGTAAACAAAGATTTATTAAAACACTGCTTCTGTTCACATCAACTCTCACCTTTACTTCATTCAGATTTCTCTCTACGCCTGATGGTCTCCTATTTTTCACTTCAGTTTTAAATAAAAATTCCAACTAAAATATTTGATTTCCTCTGAATAAGACTGTTTTTCACTTCTGATTATTCTAGAGCTTAAACACTTCATTTTAAAACATGTTTTTTTTAAAAAATAAGCCTTGATTGATTTAAAATGCGTCCAAAGTCTCGACTTGCAGTCAGTCCAAAATTTGAAGTTTGGCCCTGCCTGAGCAGATTAATTATAACGTTAGAATGAGAAAGTTTGCTTCCAAATTGAGTCAGCTCTCCGGTAAGGTTGAATCTGAGCACATCATGATGAGAACTTAAAAACAATTTTTGCTGAGAAGCAGAAATATTCTTGTGATGGATTTTTTTTGTAAAAGAGACCTACAACAGTTCATGTTGCTTCAATAAATTGTGTCAGCTTGGCCGCTAAATTTTTATAAGGAGCTCAAGGTTTAACAGATGGGTCGATGTGCCTGCTGAAATGGATTGTGTATTATGGCAAATACATTGGGTAATGCCTAATGTTCTGAAATGAAAATGTTATCCAAGCTGCATGGGAAACATTCTGACGAGGTAAACTGAAATACCAGCTCAAAACTGTTTTCATATTCAGGAGCTAAATGACAGCAGAGAATAATACTACTGTATTTACTCTGCCTCATTCTTGGAAAATATCAACAATGGCAAGAGATTTCATCATCTTACAATAGCTATTAAACTTCTGTTTATTTGGCTGAAATCACATTTCAAAATCACTTACAGGCTAATTTCTGTGCAAGCAAATTAGAACCAAGTTTAGTGTCGACATACACAAAACAAAACCAAAGAACTCCAGATACTGGGAGTGTGAAAGAAAATCAGAATTTGCTGTGGAAACTCAGCAGATTGGGCAGCATCTGTGGAGAGAAAGTAGAGTTAATGTTTCGAGTCCAGATGCTGCCAGACCTGCTGAGTTTCTCTAGCAATTCCTGTTTTTGTTTCAGTATAGGTGTAATATACTCAAAATTCTCCAGTACTGTCCTGGTGTAAGTCTATGGCAAGGGATTCACAAAATCAGAAGTATATAGGGTATTTTGAAAAAGATTGCTTACCTATTAAAAATGAACAAACCTCTGCAAAAATAATGGAGAGGAATTCGATATAAGCGTATTAACCGATTGCTAATAGTAAACGCTAGCCTGTATCTATTCAGCAATAAACACTTTGGCAAATCAGTTTGAATGTAATAGCCCAGTATAGTAGTAAAACATGCTCTCTGACATCGTAGATAAAATAAAGATTCCTATCGTATCTGAGAAGCATGATACTTAGCTGAACAACAGATTTGGAAATTGTATGGATTTGCAACTTGCATATGTGAAGTTATAAAGCAGTTTGGACAGGTTGGCATATTTGGCAATTTGAACTCCACAGCAAACATTTTTATTGCATTTTCCTCCTGGATGTCCTCAGCCTGGAAGTCTGTCTGGGTAACATTTTGCCTTCCTGTCAGGAAGGATTGCTCTACAAAACACTGCAGGCTAGGACTCAGCAGGGGCTCAGCAGGGAATCTAGTGTGTGTGTGGGTGTGTTGGGAGGGTGGGCAGGGGTGATAGCCGTGGTCAGCAGTCCTGGGATGGATGGCATTCTTACCTCCCATTCTAAAGAGGGGTTTACTTCATACTGAAAGGAAATCAGGAAAATTTGGAGGCATGAACTGGAAGGAAGCACTTCTGCTTCTGCTTCTGCCTCCTATAAACTGTGACGTTTTGATAATAAAGCTGTCTTTGCCTTCCGATGGATTCTGATGTTCCAGGAAGTCGAGCAGTCATAGGAAATGATGCAAATGAAAGTAAAATTCCACAGATTTACTGGAGATCTGAAATAAAAACAAAAGATGCTGGAGAAACTCAGCAGAGCTGACATTGTCTGTGGGAGAAATAGAGTTAATGTTTCAAGTCTGATCTGAACTCTTGTTTGGAACAGATCTGTCAGAGGGTCTTATCGAAATCGCAACACTAACCTTATTTCTCTCTTCACAGCTGCTGCCTGGCCTGCTGAATTTCAGTAGTACTTTCTGAGTTTATTTATTTCAGATGAAATGGCTACCGCTTATTACAAACTCTTATTTGTATCCAGTAAAATGTCATGGCTAGATAACAAGAATATATGGATAAGTTGTATAATGGGGAATTCATGTGGTGACAACAGAGCTGGACAAAGTAGATCAAACCCTAATGGACCATGGTAAACAAACAAAACTAATTGAGGTAGAATTAGAGGATCAGAGGAACATGGAAAATAAAATAAGAAATTACCAAATTCTTTACTAACTTCCATGCCCATTCTGTCAAAATTAATGGAATATTAAAAAGAGTCAAAACAATGCAACTCATCTTCACAATGTAACTTTGCTGGTAGCAATGACCAATGGTACTCTCTCTTCTTGGAGATAGTCAATGCCTGGCACTTGTGTGGCATATTATGCCACTCGTCAACCAAAGCCTGGATATTGTCCAGATCTTGCTGCATTTGGACATGGGTTGATTTGACACCTGAGGAGTCACGAATAATGCTGAACGCTGTGCAATCATCAACAAGCATTCCTACTTCTGACCTGATGATACAGGGAGGGATGGAGCAATTGAAGTTTGGGGGCTGGCGACACTAAGCTGAAGAACCCCCACTGCAATGTTCTGAGTTTGAGATGATTATCCTCCATAAACTTAATATGATTACAACCAATGGAAATTGTCCCCTTGATTCCTACTGACTTCAATTTTACAAGGTCTCTTTGATACCACAATTCGCCAAATGGATTGTAGCTGTTCAAGAAGGCAGCTCAACACAAACTTCTCAAAGGCAACTTGGGATGAGCAATAAATGCTGGCCCAGGCAGTGAAGCCCATGTCCAACAGTATCTTTCCTCATTGTGGGGATTCAAAGGTTCTATGAACCTCACCTCTAGATTTTAGCTCTTTTGTCCATGTTTGACCATGTCTGACCATGAAGTCAGAAGCTGAATGGTTCTATTGGAACTCAAAACTAATCATTAGTAAGCAGATTATTAGTAGGTGTTATTTTAAAACACTGTTGATGACTCTTCCATCACTTTATCAAGATCAAAATTAAGCTGGTGGAGTTAGAATAGCTCAAGATGGGGGATCAGAACATCATGAGATGGGGAGCAGAACAGTTTGAGTGGGACACACGGACACTGCTCAAGGGAAATGGACAGAACAGTGTGAGGAAAGGGAGAAGAATGAAGCAAGAGAGGTGGACAGAACAGTACAAGTGTGGTGAGCAGAAGGGCACAATGAGGCCAGACAGAAGGGCATGGGAGATAAAGTGATGTGAGAGGGGCAAACAAATCAGCCTGAGGTGGAAAGACAGAAAAATACTGTGATCAAGATTAGGAACTGAATATTCAAGGATATTTGATATTTTTGTCAAATTTTAGGCTGTGCTGAAAAATAGTAATGGGATCACTAAGTTGGTCAGGATCAGTCTCAGAAGGATAAAATGTGTAATCTGTTTGGCTGGAGCTAAGAAACAACAAGGCATAGAAAGCATTGATCAGAATTGTTTACAGGCATCAAACAATAGTTGAATGTTGGACATTGTATTCATCAAGAGATGAGAGAAGCATGTAGCATGGGAATACAGTGGTTCAATCTGTATGTATACTAGAGAAACCTTACCAACATGAATTCTGGAGGGGAATGAGTTTCTGTGGTGTGTTAGGAATGGTTTTCTGAAGAAATATGTTGAGGAATCAACCAGAAAACTCATTATTTTAATTTCAGTACTATGTAATGAGAAAGGGCTAATTAACAATCTTGTTATCATAGAACCTTTCAGGATGAACGGCAATAATATGTTGGAATTTTCAGTTATGTTTGAAATTGAGGTCAGTGTGTTAAATTCCAACAAAGAAAATTACAAGGATATGAGGGACAACTTGGCTTAGGTGGATTGGCACAATTCATAAAACGGTACAGCAGTATTTAGGTAATGGATAGTCTTTAAAGAATTTTTACAAAGTCTACAACAACTGTACAATCCTTCAATGCACAAAATCTCAGAAACTAGTCAGCCATGGCAAATGAAAGAAATTAAATATTGTATAAAATTAAAAGAAAAGACTGATAATATTGCTAAGTACAGTAATACAAGCAGGAGGCTTGGATTCCAGCATCTGCAGTTTTATTGTCTCTAGCTACAGAAATGCAACTGAGCATTTTGGATTAAGGTGATGACAGACCAGTAAACCAATGAAGAAAAGGGGAATAGCATTTGAATTTAAGTAAACAAAAATCATCAAAATGGACTATAAAATCTTCTATAGGTATGTAAAAAGGACCAAAAGAACTATCTATGACAAATATTGGTCCATTACAGGAAGAAGGTGAGGACTGCAGATGCTGGAGATCAGAGCTGAAAAATGTGTTGCTGGAAAAGCGCAGCAGGTCAGGCAGCATCCAAGGAACAGGAGAATCGACGTTTTGGGCATAAGCCCTTCCTCAGGAATGAGGAGCGTGTGCCAAGCAGGCTAAGATTAAAGTTAGGGAGGAGGGACTTGGGGAAGGGGCATTGGGAATGCGATAGGTGGAAGGAGGTTAAGGTGAGGGTGATAGGCCGGAGAGGGGGTGGGAGCAGAGAGGTCGGGAAGAAGATTGCAGGTCAAGGAGGCGCTTTCTTGACTTGCAATCTTCTTCCCGACCTCTCTGCCCCCACCACCTCTCTGGCCTATCACCCTCACCTTAACCTCCTTCCACCTATCGCATTCCTAACGCCCCTCCCCCAAGTCCCTTCTCCCTAACTTTTATCTTAGCCTGCTTGGAACACCCTCCTCATTCCTGAGAAAGGGATTATGCCCGAAATGTCGATTTTCCTGCTCCTTGGATGCTGCCTGACCTGCTGTGCTTTTCCAGCAATACATTTTTCACCATTACAGGAAGAGAAGTCAAAAAGTGTGGTGCTGGAAAAGCACAGTTGGTCAGGCAACATCCGAGGAGCAGGAGAATCAATGTTTCAGGCATAAGCCCTTCATCAGGTCAGGAGAATGTATAATGGGAATAGAGAAATGGCAGGGAAGCTGAATGATTTCATTCTGTCTGTTTTCACCTGACGAAGACACAAAACATTTCCCATAGTTAGAGCTTCATAGGACAAAGGATAATGAGGAATTGATGAAAATTAGAATTAAGTAAAGAGGTTGTGATGGAGAAATTATGGAGAGTGTAGTTTTATATGTCCCTGGGACCTGATGTTCTACATCCTAGAGTATTGAAAAAAGTAGCTATAAAAATTGTGAATACAGTACATAAGTGATCATCTTCCAAAATTCTAAAGATTCTGAAATAGTATGTAAGTTTGCTTGTTGAGCTTGAAGGCTTATTTTCACACATTTCGTCACCATACTAGGTAACATCATCAATGAGAGTCTCTGGTGAAGTGCTGGTAGTATGTCCCGCCTCTCTATTTATAGGTCTTGGTTTCTTAAGGTGGGTGATGTCACTTCCGGTTCTTTTTTCAAGGGAAGGTAGATAGGATCTAAATTGATGTGTTTATTGATGGAGTTCTGGATAGAATGCCATGCCTCTAAAAATTATTGTGTATGTCTTTGTTTCACCTGTTGTAGGATGTGTGTGCTGTCCTAGTTAAAGTGGTGTCCTTCTTTGTCTGTCTGTATAGAAACTAGTGATAGTGGGTCATGTCTTTTGGCGGCCACTTGGTGTTCATGCATCCTGGTGGCAAGTTTCCTGTAAAGTTTGTTTGATGTAGTGTTTTTTACAGTTCTTGCATGGTATCTTGTAAATGATGTTAGTTTTGCTAGTGGTATCTAATGGATCCTTTAGGTTCATTAGTCACTGTTTAAGTGTGTTGGTAGGTTTGTGGGTTACCATGATGCCAAGGGGTCTGAGTAGTCTGGAAGTCATTTCTAATATGTCTTTGATGTAAGGTAATGTGACTATTTTGGTTGTGTTGTGTCTGCTTGTTTGGGATTGTTTCTGAGGAATCGGCAGATTGTGCTTATTCGGTACCGTTTTTCTTGAAAACGTTGTATAGATATTTTTCTTCTGCTTTTTGTTGTTCTTGGGTGCTGCAGTGTGATGTACCTTGTTGAAATAATGTCTCGATGCAGCTCCGTTTGTGGATGATTGCTTCTGAAGTTAAGTATTTGGTCTGTGTTAGTTGTTTTTCTGTAGTCGCTGGTTTGAAGCTCTCCGTTAACATTACATTCAGCTGTCACGTCTAAGAGTGGGACTTTGTTGTCATTCTCCTCTTTTGTGAACTTTATGCCTGTCAGGATATTGTTGATGGTGTCGTATGTTTCCTCAAATTTGTTCCGTTCTGTGATGACAAAAGTGTCATCCACGTAGCTGACCCAAAGTTTGGGTTGGATGGATGGGACGGCGGCTTGTTCAAGTCTCTTCATTACTGCTCGTGCTATGAACCCTGATGTTGGTGATCCCATAGGTATTCCATTGACATGTTTGTAGGTTTTGTTATTGAATGTGAAGTGGGTGGTGAGGCACTGGACCACTAGCTTGGGGATGTTGTCTTTGCTGATGAAGTTGGTGCAGTTTGGTGTTTGTGGTCCATAGTGAGGGCAGTGTTTCTTTGGCCAGGTCGGTGTTAATTGATGTGAAAAGGGCTGTAATGTCAAAGGAGACCATTATTTCATCCTCTTCTATCTTGGTGTCTTTGATGGTATTCAGGAATTCTTAGGTGGAGTGAATGGGGTGGCATGAATCTTCAATTAGGTGTTTTAGTTTTTGGTGGAGTTCTTTGGCTCATCTGTATGTTGGCATTCCAGGTAGAGAGACTATGGGCATGACGGGGACCCCAGGTTTGAAGGAAGTTAACTAAAATCGCCACATTATTCAAGAAGGAAGTCATAGAGTCATAGAGATGTACAGCATGGAAACAGATCCTTTGGTCCAATTTGTCCATGCCAACCAGATATCCTAACCTAATCTAGTCCCATTTGCCATCACTTGGCCCATATCCCTCCAAACCCTTCCTATTCATATACCCATCCAGATGCCTTTTAAATGTTGCAATTGTACCAGCCTCCACCACTTCCTCTGGCAGCCCATCCACACACGCACCACACTCTGTGTGAAAAAGTTGCCTCTTAGGGCTCTTTAACAACTTTCCACTCTCACCCTAAACCTATGCCTTCTAGTTCTGGTCTTCCCCACCCCGGGAAAAGACCTTGTCTGTTTACCCTATCCATATCCCTCATGATTTTATAAACCTCTATAAGGTCAACCCTCAGCCTCCGATGCTCCCGGAAAACAGCCTCAGCCTATTCAACCTCTCCCTATGGCTCAAGCCCTCCAACCCTGGCAACATCCCTGTAAATCTTTTCTGAACCCTTTCAAGTTTCACAACATCCTTCCGATAGGAAGGAGACCAGAATTGCATGCAATATTCCAAAAGTGGCCTAACCAATGTTCTGTACAGCCGCAACATGACCTCCCAACTCCTGTGCTCAATACTCTGACCAATAAAGGAAAGCATACTAAACACCTTCTTCACTATCCTATCTACCTGCGACTCACTTTCAAGGAGCTATGAACCTGCACTCCAAGGTCTCTTTGTTTAGCAACACTCCCCAGGACCTTACCATTAAGTGTATTAGTTCTGCTTTCCCAAAATGCAGCACCTCGCATTTATCTGAATTAAACTCCATCTGCCACTTCTCAGCCCTTTGGCTCATCTGGTCAACATCCCATTGTAATCTGAGGAAACCCTCTTCGTTGTCCACTAAACCTCCAATTCTGGTGTCATCTGTAAAGTTATTAACTAATCCTCTTAAGCTCACATCCAAATCACTAATATAAATGACAAAAAGTAGTGGACCCAGCACAGATCCTTCACATTCCACTGGTCAAAGGCCTCCAATCTGAAAAGCAACCCTCCACCACAACCCTCCATCTCCTACCTTTGAGCCAGTTCTGTATCGACATGGCTAGTTCTCCCTGTATTCCATGAGATCTAACCTTGCTAACCAGTCTCCCATGGGAAATCTTGCCAAACGCCTTATTGAAGTCCATGTAGATCATGTCGAACACTCTGTTCTCATCAATTCTCTTTATTTACTTCTTCGAAAAAGCTCTATCAAGTTTGTGAGACATGATTTTCCACGTTCAAAGCCATGTTGACTATCCCTAATCAGTCCTTGCCTTTCCAAATACATGTACATCTTGTCCTTCAGGATTCCCTCCAACAACTTGCCCACCACCGATGTCAGGCTCACTGGTCTATAGTTCCCTGGTTTGTCCTTACCACCTTTGTTAAATAGTGTTACCACATTAACCAACCTGCAGTCTTTCGGCACCTCATCTGTGACTATAGATGATACAAATATCTCAGCAAGGGGCCCAGCAATCACTTTCCCAGCTTCCTACAGAGTTCTAGGGTACACCTGATCAGGTCCTAGGGATTTGTCCACTTTTATGTGTTTCAAGCCAACAAGTCAGCGAGGAAGAAAGGTGCTACAGACTTGTTAACCTTACAATAATCGTAAGAAAAATTGGGAAAATTTGGAATATTGTGTGAATGACAGATGGGAAGAGCATGAGGGGGCAGACAAGAATAGCATGAGGATCAGGCAGGAACAATGTGAGGGACAGAACGGAAAAGTGTGAGAGGGGTAGAAAGGAACAGTGTGAGAAGCACAGAGAGGAACAGTGTGAGGGGGACAGACAGAAACAGTGTGAGAGGCACAGACAGGAACAGTGTGAGAGGGGTAGACAGGAACAATGTGAGAGGGACATACAGGAACAGTGTGAGGGGGCAGACAGAAACAGTGTGAGAGGCACAGACAGGAACAGTGTGAGAGGGGTAGACAGGAACAATGTGAGAGGGACAGGCAGGAACAGTGTGAGAGGGACAGACAGGAACAGTGTGAGGGGGCAGACAGAAACAGTGTGAGAGGCACAGACAGGAACAGTGTGAGAGGGGTAGACAGGAACAATGTGAGAGGGACAGGCAGGAACAGTGTGAGAGGGACATACAGGAACAGGGTGAGAGGCACAGACAGGAACAGTGTGAGAGGGACAGACAGGAACAGTGTGAAAGGGGCAGACAGGAACAGTGTGAGAGGGACAGACAGGAACAGTGTGAGAATGGCAGACAGGAACAGAGTGAGAGGCACAGACAGGAACAGTGTGAGAGGGGCAGACAGGAACAGTGTGAGAGGCACAGACAGGAACTGTGGGACAGTGACAGACAGGAACAGTGGGACAGGGGTAGACAGTAACAGCGTGAAAGGGACACACAGGAGCAGTGTGAGAGGGGAAGACAGGAAGAGTGTGAGAGGGACAGACAGAAACAGTGTGACAGTGACAGACAGGAATAGTGTGACAGGGTCAGGAAGGAAGCGTATGACAGTGACAGACAGGAAGAGTATGAGAGCCCCGGACAGGAACAGTGCAAGAAGGACTGACAGGAACAGTGTGAGAGGGGCAGACAGGAACAGTGTCAACGGGGCAGAGAGGAACAATGTGACAAGGACAGGAACAGTGTGAGAGGTGCAGACAGGAATCATGTGACAGGGACAGACTTGTTCACTGTGAGAGGGGCAGACAGGAACAGTGTGAATGGGACAGACGGGAATTGTGTGACAGGGACAGATGGGTTCAGTTTGAGAGGGGCAGACATGAACAGTGTGACAGATGCAGACAGGAATATGTGA
Source organism: Chiloscyllium plagiosum (assembly GCF_037043375.1). Lineage (NCBI taxonomy): Eukaryota > Metazoa > Chordata > Chondrichthyes > Orectolobiformes > Hemiscylliidae > Chiloscyllium > Chiloscyllium plagiosum. The sequence continues at coordinate 85,750,368 of NW_028270139.1, read as the reverse complement.
GAGGGACAGACAGGAACAGTGTGAGAGGGGTAGACAGGAACTGTATGCCAAGGCGAGACAGGAACAGTATGAGAGGGACAGACAGGAACAGTGTGACAGACGCAGACAGGAATATGTGAGAGGGACAGACAGGAACTGTGTGAGAGGGGCTGACAGGAACAGTGTGACAGGCGCAGACAGGAATATGTGAGAGGGACAGACTGGGACAGTGTGATAGTGACATGCAGAAATAGTGTGAGAGAGGCAGACAGGAACAGAGTGACAGGAGCAGACAGGAACAGTGTGAGAGTGGCAGACAGTAACAATGTGAGATGGACAGATAGGAACAGTACGAGAGGGACAAATAGGAACAGTGTGAGAGGGATTGACAGGAACAGTGTGAGAGGGGCTGACAGGAACAATGTGACAGATGCAGACAGGACTATTTGAGAGGGACAGACATGAACAGTGTCAGAGGGGCAGACAGGAACAGTGTGAGGGGGCTGACGGGAACAGTGTGAGAGGAGCAGACAGGAACAGTGTGAGAGGGGCAGACAGGAACAGTGTGAGAGGGACTGACAGGAACAGTGAGAGAGAGGCTGACAGGAACAATGTGACAGTGCCAGACAGGAATATGTGAGAGGGACAGACAGGAACAGTGTGAGGGGGACAGACAGGAACAATGTGAGAGGGACTGACAGGAACAGTGTGAGGGGGCAGACAGGAACAGTGTGAGAGGGACTGACAGGAACAGTGTGAGGGGGCTGACAGGAACAGTGTGACAGACGCAGAGAGGGACAGACAGGAACAGTGTGAGAGAGGCAGGCAGGAACAGTGTGAGAGGGGCAGACAGGAACAGTATGAGAGGGACAGACAGGAACAGTGTGACAGACGCAGACAGCCACAGTGTGAGAGGTGCTGACAGGCACAGTGTGAGATGGGCAGACAGGAACAGTGTGATGGGTGCAGACAGGAACAGTGTGAGAGGGACTGACAGGAACAGTGTGAGGTGTGCAGACAGGAACAGCGTGAGAGGGACAGACAGAAACAGTGTGAGAGGGACTGACAGGAACAGTGTGAGGTGTGCAGAGAGGAACAGTGTGAGAGGGACAGACATGAACAGTGTGAGAGGGACTGACAGGAAAAGTGTGAGAGGAGCAGACAGGAACAGTGTGACAGACACAGACTGGAACAGTGTGACAGGGACAGACTGGAACAGTGTGAGAGGGGCAGGCAGGAACAGTGTGAGAGGGGCAGACAGGAACAGTGTGAGAGGGACTGACAAAAACAGTGACTTCAAACTAGAGGGTAGGACATATGTGATAGGTCAACCCTTCTGTCTACTCACAGCTTGCCCACCATCATGAGTATGTTGGCATTTCTGCATTTGCCTGGATGGTTCAGCTCCAACAAGACTCAAGAAATTTGACACCTTCCAGGACAACATCACCTGCTTGCTTAGCATCCATCCACCAACTTTAATATCACTCTCTCACTGTTAAAGTACACTGGTAGGAGGGTGTACCATTTACAAAATGCAATAACTCCCTAAGTGTTTTTTGAGCAGCACCTTCTAAACTAGTGGAGCCTACCTTCTAGAAGATCAAAGGCAGCAAATGCACAGGGATACCCTTAGACATCATGTTGCAGCTGTACAGGACATTGGTGAGGCTACTTTTAGAATACTGCATACATTATAGTCGTCCTTCTATAGGAAGGATGTTGTTAAACATGAGAGGCAGAAAAGATGTACAAGGATATTGCCAAGACTGGAGGGTTTGAGTTATAGAGTGAAGCTGTACAGGCTTGGGCTTTTTTTCCTGGAGCATTGGAAACGGAGATGTGATCTTATAGAGGTTGATAAAATCATGAGGGGCATGGATAGCATTAATAAACAAGGCCTTTTCCCTGGGTTGAGGGAGTCCAAAACCAGAGGGCATAGGTTTAAAATGAAAGGGGAAAAATTTAAATAGGACCTGTGGGTTAACTATTTCAGAGAGAGGGTGGTGTGTATGGAACGATCTAGGAGAGGAAATGGTGGAGGCGGGTACAATTACAACATTTAAAAGGAATCTGGGTGGATAAATGAATAGGAAGGGTTTAGAGCGATGTGGGCCAAATGTTGGCAAATGGGGTAGGTCAGATTAGGATGTTTGGTCAGTACAGATGAGTCAGACGGATAGGTCTGTTTTCCATGCTGGTAAAAACAATGACTGCAGATGCTGGAAACCAGATTCTGGATCAGTAGTGCTGGAAGAGCACAGCAATTCAGGCAGCATCCGAGGACAGGCAAAATCGACGTTTCGGGCAAAAGCCTTTCATCAGGAATAAAGGCAGAGAGCCTGAAGCATGGAGAGATAAGCTAGAGGAGGGTGGGGGTGGGAGAGAGTGGCATAGAGTACAATAGGTGAGTGGGGGAGGAGATGAAGGTGATAGGTCAGGGAGGAGAGGGTGGAGTGGATAGGTGGAAAAGGAGCTGGGCAGGTCGGACAAGTCCGGACAGGTCAGGGGATCGAGTTTCTGGAGGTTAGAAGCTAGGATGAGGTGGGGGAAGGGGAAATGAGGAAACTGTTAAAATCCACATTGATGCCCTGGGGTTGAAGTGTTCCGAGGCGGAAGATGAGGCGTTCTTCCTCCAGGCGTCTGGTGGTGAGGGAGCGGCGGTGGAGGAGGCCCAGCACCTCCATATCCTCGGCAGAGTGGGAGGGGGAGTTGAAATGTTGAGCCACTGGGCGATGTGGTTGATTGGTGCGGGTGTCTCGGAGATGTTCCCTAAAGCGCTCTGCTAGGAGGCGTCCAGTCTCCCCAATGTAGAGGAGACCGCATCGGGAGCAACGGATACAATAGATGATATTAGTGGATGTGCAGGTAAAACTTTGATGGATGTGGAAAGCTCCTTTGGGGCCTTGGATGGAGGTGAGGGAGGAGGTGTGGGCGCAGGTTTTACAGTTCCTGCGGTGGCAGGGGAAAGTGCCAGGATGGGAGGGTGGGTCGTAGGGGGGCGTGGACCTGACCAGGTAGTCACGGAGGGAACGGTCTTTGCGGAAGGCGGAGAGGGGTGGGGAGGGAAATATATCCCTGGTGGTGGGGTCTGTTTGGAGGTGGCGGAAATGTCGGCGGATGATTTGGTTTATGCGAAGGTTGGTAGGGTGGAAGGTGAGCACCAGGGGCGTTCTGTCCTTGTTGCGGTTGGAGGGGTTGGGTCTGAGGGCGGAGGTGCGGGATGTGGATGAGATGCGTTGGAGGGCATCTTTAACCACGTGGGAAGGGAAATTGCGGTCTCTAAAGAAGGAGGCCATCTGATGTGTTCTATGGTGGAACCGCTCCTCCTGGGAGCAGATACGGCGGAGGCGGAGGAATTGGGAATACGGGATGGCATTTTTGCAAGAGGTAGGGTGGGAAGAGGTGTAATCCAGGTAGCTGTGGGAGTCGGTGGGTTTGTAGAAGATGTCAGTGTCAAGTCGGTCGTCACTGATGGAGATGGAGAGGTCCAGGAAGGGGAGGGAGGTGTCAGAGATGGTCCAGGTAAATTTAAGGTCAGGGTGGAATGTGTTGGTGAAGTTGATGAATTGCTCAACCTCCTCGCGGGAGCACGAGGTGGCGCCAATGCAGTCATCAATGTAGCGGAGGAAGAGGTGGGGAGTGGTGCCGGTGTAATTACGGAAGATCAACTGCTCTACGTAGCCAACAAAGAGACAGGCATAGCTGGGGCCCATACGTGTGCCCATGGCTAACCCTTTGGTCTGGAGGAAGTGGGAGGATTCAAAGGAGAAATTGTTAAGGGTGAGGACCAGTTCGGCCAAACGAATGAGAGTGTCGGTGGAGGGGTACTGTTGGGAACGTCTGGAGAGGAAAAAACGGAGGGCTTGGAGGCCCTGGTCATGGCGGATGGAGGTGTAGAGGGATTGGATATCCATGGTGAAGATGAGGTGTTGGGGGCCGGGGAAACGGAAGTCTTGGAGGAGGTGGAGGGCGTGGGTGGTGTCTCGAACGTATGTGGGGAGTTCCTGGACTAGGGGGGATAGGACAGTGTCGAGGTAGGTAGAGATGAGTTCAGTGGGGCAGGAGCATGCTGAGACAATGGGTCGGCCAGGGTGGTCAGGCTTGTGGATCTTGGGAAGGAGGTAGAACCGGGCAGTGCGGGGTTCCCGGACTATGAGGTTGGAAGCTGTGGGTGGGAGATCTCCTGAGGTGATGAGGTTCTGTATGGTCTGGGAGATGATGGTTTGGTGAAAGGGGGTGGGGTCATGGTCAAGGGGGCGGTAGGAAGAGGTGTCCTCGAGTTGGCGTTTGGCTTCAGCGATGTAGAGGTCAGTGCGCCAGACTACCACTGCGCCCCCTTTGTCCGCTGGCTTGATGGTGAGGTCAGGATTGGAGCAGAGGGATTGGAGGGCTGCGCGTTGTGAGGGTGAGAGGTTGGAGTGGGGGAGGGGGGTCGACAGGTTGAGGCGGTTAATGTCCCGGCGGCAGTTGGAAATGAAGAGGTCGAGGGCAGGTAATAGGCCAGCGCGGGGTGTCCAGGTGGATGCAGTGTGTTGGAGGTGGGCGAAGGGGTCCTCAGAAGGTGGGCGGGAGTCCTGATTGTGAAAGTAAGCTCGGAGGCGGAGGCGACGGAAGAATTGTTCGATGTCACGGCGTGTATTAAATTCATTGATGCGTGGACGGACGGGGACGAAGGTGAGTCCTTTGCTGAGGACTGATCGTTCGTCCTCAGTGAGGGGGAGGTCTGGGGGGATGGTGAAAACTCGGCAGGGCTGGGAGCTGGGAGCTGGTGTGGGTGTAGAGCTGGGAGTGGGGTCGGAGCCAGTACCTGGAGTGGGTGTGATGGTGGGGGGAATGGGGGTAGAGTCATGAGCAGGGGTAGTGTTCCCCTCAGGGTTCTGGGGGGTGGGGATAGTGACAGTGGGGTCTGTGGGGGGCGTGTCAGCAGAATGCAGGTGAGTGGCGTTGGTGGGGGCGGAAGTGGTGGCAGACACGGCAGTAGGGGTGGCGGAAGTCACTGAGGGTGTGGCATCGGCGATGATGTGAGGGCCGGAAGTGGCTGTGGGAGTGGCCATGATGGGGGCAGAAGTGACATCATCAATCAGCGTGGGGGTGGTAGCTGCATCAGCCGCATGGCTAATGGTGTTTCCGAGGCCAGGGGAATCTTCTGGAATGTTCAAGGAGCGCTGGTTATGGAGGTGGGTAGATAAAAGTTTGTTGTACTTACAGTTTTTGATGTTTGAGATGGAATTGAAATACTGTTTGTTGAGAATATGAATTCTCCTGAGGATGTAGTACAGAGTGGGTCCTTTGCAATTCTGAGAGAGTGTGGCCCTCAGCTGAGGCAGGGCAGACTGTAGAGAGGTTAGGTACCGGCGCATTGCTGCAAGCGTGGAGCGGAGGATCTTGATGGAGAACCGTTGCTGGTGTTTTTGAATCTGTAATCTGTCCATGCTGTATGTCTATAACTTTAGTCACACACCACTCTGACTTGGAAATACATTAGCATCTTCCACTGATAGTCAAAATCCTGGAAATCCCTTCCAAACAGCATTGTGTGTTCCCCTACCATACAAGAAAGCAGGTAGAAATAGGTACTGGAGATTAGCAACCTGCCGCCACTTTCTCCAGGACAATAGAGGATGTTAGAGATGCTCACATCCCACAAATGCTTTTAAAATGTGACCTGGACCCTATTTGGCTGTAGAATATATTGTTCTAAGAAATTGTTCTGGAAAACATCTATATACTTTGCAAGGTGTATGTAGTCAAACATATATATTGCGGTACTTTTTTTAAACACATCCTTTTTATTTCTTCAAGTATACTCTGTTCTTCTTTGTGCTGGACAGTGTTTAACATTTTAAGTATTAATGGAGTTGCACTTGAAGGGGCTTTAGTTAGTTAAGTGAGTTTTGAGAAGATTTGTAGCTCAGGTTAAGGTTCTGGTTGGTTAAGGATTAATTTTCTAGTTTTATTGTCAACCATAATAAAAGTAAATGAGAATGATGGACTTACAAAAGCAAGGAGTGTAGGAGCCTCACTAACAGCAAGATAGCATTGGCCTTGGGTGAAATACAGACAATTACTGTGCAAACAGTGGGAAAACAATAAATTACATTAGTCATTAGATGATTAAATATGGGAATTGCAATATGTAATATTGCAATATTTTGTACAAAGTTTGTAGTATTTGTAACCCGATAAAGTTAGTTTTATACTGCATGTTGATAAGACTAATTAGTCTTGTGTATGCATGAAAATAAAATATCATGGTCCCATATCTGAGTCTCTTATCAATTTGTTGAGATGTACATCAACAGAATCTGACATAATCAGCAGGATCTGCTGTCGCATCCCCAGAGTGGCATTCCATTTGGGTGAGTATGTTTTACTTTACCACCCATAGTTATGACAGAGAGCAGTAGCAGACAGGTGTGGATGAGTTTGAAAGAATCTGAAAGAGGAATCCGAATGGGAGATGCTGAGTGAGGAGGCAGAACTATGCTGGTGGGGTGGGGAGAGTCAAAAGTGACACAGAGAGGTCAGCTCCCTCAGGAGCTATGATTGAAACATCAAGGCTGAACTTATGTATTCTGGAAACAAAGACCATGTGCCAGTTAAGATAATGGTAATGTCTGACTAAAAATGCTGTCAGGAGAGAATAAATAAATGAAGTTTAAATTAGAAAAGAAGTACACTTCTTCTTGTCCTCCAGGATCGTTGGAAGACAGAACAGATAACAGGAAGAGTGAGGGATGAGAAAGAGCAAGTAGATTCTACAGAAACAAGTTTATTTTAAGGAAATTCCTAATTTAAGGGAGTTATTAATTATTTGAATTTGAAATAAGTTTGAGATGTGGAATATCTAAAATAATTCAGTGAGTTACTTTTGGAAACTTGAGATGTCTAAGTGTAAAAAAAAAAGAAAGACAATAGACAATAGACAATAGGTGCAGGAGTAGGCCATTCTGCCCTTCAAGCCTGCACCACCATTCAATATGATCATGGCTGATCATCCTTAATCAGTATCCTGTTCCTGCCTTATCTCCATAACCCTTGATTCCACTATCCTTGAGAGTTCTATCCAACTCTTTCTTAAATGAATCCAGAGACTGGGCCTCCACTGCCCTATGGGGCAGAGCATTCCACACAGCCACCACTCTCTGGGTGAAAAAGTTTCTCCTCATCTCTGTCCTAAATGGTCTACCCCGTATTTTTAAGCTAAGGAAATATTAGTGCCTGGAATAAAATAGAGATATTTGATTTCTTTGTTTTAAGAACATTATAGGAACATTTTACTGGACAGTACATGTTCTCCAGGAATCATGAAAAAATAGAATGGTAATAACTAAAGCCTCAGTTGGATGAGAAGAGAGAAACAGCAATTTTTTTGAGAACATGAAAGTCAAATGTGTGTAATTCAATTCAATATGTCAGTTCAGGATTTATACAAGTAATAGTGAAGGTAAGTAAAAACGAGTCTTACATTTGGGATTGAAGCAATTAAAACTTTGGAAACAATCATATGTAGGGAATATCCACAAATTGGATACAGTTTAAGGAAAAGAGACCCGTCGGATCATTTAAGTTCATTTGATTTGATAGTTAAAGCATTTGTGCCTAAATATCAGTAATTAGGAATTAACAATGATGTCTGTAAATAGATTATTTTTGAGTGAAATAATTTACACAAAACTTGAATAAAAATAGCACGGAGGCAGGCACAGTGGGAGGGAAGACAGTGAAGTATGTTTAAAGTGTTGTCAATGTTATGGATATTTTTAATCAACCTATTCAGATATAATATGATGCAAAGATGGGACTTGTTTGTGTAATCCATTATCATTTCTGTATTAAATTTCTCCAAGGGCACCACCTCCAAATGTCTTGTCGAAAAGTACATAATTATTAAAAGATACTGATTCTCACACCTGCTTTTAGGTAGGCGTCCATCACAATCTGTTGAGATCCTGATAAACTATTCTTTGGAAATTAATATCAGAATTAAAGCTGCATGTAATCCTGACCAGAAAAAAAGAAAGTTTTAGCATTTTAGCCTATGTCTTCCTAATACATAAATGACCTGTCATTGAAATTGTGAATCATTTGCAAAATATCATTTCTTTGATATCCTTTCACATGATGGGGGCATTGCTGACTGGGCCAGCATTTATTGCCCATTCCAGAGGCGATTTAAGAGTCAACCACATTGCTGTGGGTCTGGAGTTACATGTGGGCCAGACCAGGTAAGGATCGGTGGGCGGCACGGTGGCACAGTGGTTAGCACTGCTGCCTCATAGCGCCAGAGACCCAGGTTCAATTCCCGCCTCAGGCGACTGACTGTGTGGAGTTTGCACATTCTCCCCGTGTCTGCGTGGGTTTCCTCCGGGTGCTCCGGTTTCCTCCCACAGTCCAAAGATGTGCAGGTCAGGTGAATTGGCCATGCTAAATTGCCTGTAGTGTTAGGTAAGGGGTAAATGCAGGGGTATGGGTGGGTTGCGCTTCGGCGGGTCGGTGTGGACTTGTTGGGCTGAAGGGCCTGTTTCCACACTGTAAGTAATCTAATCTAATCTAATCTAATCATAACAGTTTCCTTCCCTAAAGGACATTAATGCATGAGATGGATTTTTCTGACAATGGTCATGGTCAGGGTCTTAATGCCAAACTTTTATTGAATTTAAATTCCACCATCTATCATGGCAGGATTCAAACCCAGGTCCCCAGACATTACCTGGGTCTCTGGATTAACAGTCTACTGATAATACTACTCAGCCTTTGCCTCAGTACACTAATCAAATGGATTTATCACCAATGGACTACTGCTTATTTCTCATCAGCTGGTATTTGATGTGGTTTCCATGTCCTCACTAATATATTGGTTCTAATTCAATTTCTGAGTAGGTGTTTTGATAGAGCTCTTTCAATTCAAGATCCATCTATTGCATTTCTAATAAAGAAGCTGTATAAACATATTAAATTCCTTCTCACTACTTTCTTTCTTTTCACTTAGACTTTCAAAAATAATATCAAAAGCTGAATGGCCATATTAACTCCTTTTCATATGGAGGTCTTCAAATCTAAATCTATGGACCTAGTCATAAGGCAATCCAGGGTGTCCTACCTCAGCATCTTAATTTCCTTTAGCTGTAACACCTTTGGTGATATTAATATTTTTAAACTAACTGGGTCATTCTTCAAAATTGCATTCTATAATATGGGGCAAGTTAATAACCTAAATGTATGTTTGCAAATCATATGTTTTTCTTTATTAGCACACCTGGAAAACAAATTGTATTTTCTCTTAACATTTTAATGCTTTGTTTTCTTGATTAGAAGAGTATAGAAGAGCCTTGCCCTTTGACCATTGTTCAGTAACCAGTTTCTCTTTAACAATAATCAAGGAAGAATTTTCTGATCCTGGTTATATTCTGGTAGGTTCTGGGAACTCATATTCTACCTCTGCCACTGTGATAGATTTACTACCAATTTCCTTTTTTTTGGTGTAAGCTTTTTCAAAGATTTCTTCTGTTCCTGCAATAGGGCTTGGCTTATCTCCAGCAATTAGCTTTAACATGTCCTTTAATATTAATAATGCAATTGAAGCATAATGTTGTTTTGCTATCAGTTTTAGGTTTAAAATTTTCTCTTTTTAAAACTTTGGCATTTTTCTGTTTGTTCTATAACACTAACACTTGTTTCATCCCAGATATTCTATTCTGCCATTTTCCTTGTTGACTCTCATTTGACCATTTTCCTACTTTATATGTAATCTCATTGACCACGTTCATTTTTTGTGCTTCTGTTAAAAAAATGAAATGGATTGAATGAGAAAGAAATGTTTTGAAACTCAAGGATTTACAAGGATGGCTGCATGTTGTGAAAGTAGGAATCTTGAAACCTGTTGTAAAATTATTTTGTGTAGCTGTATGTTCTAGTAATGTTACCAATAGGTTGTTTACATGTGAAGCTGAATATCTTGTGGACTAAGGATCAATTATCAATGACAAAGGTCCCCTGTCTACCAATAACAAGTTTATTCGTTGCCAATTAGCTGAACAGCTTGGGCTGAGCAAGACAGACCAGAAGAGAAGACAGCAGGTCTACAGCAACCAAAAACTTTCTCTCTCAGTTCTCTGCAGCCAGCCACTTTAAATGTGTAGAAAACTAGCTTATACTTCCTTTAGTGAATGCTGAAAAATTGTAATTTTGAATTAGATAAGCCAGAGACCTTTCAAAGGTGAACCAGCCATTCTGTGTCCTTTGCAAATCAGTGGAACCATTCAGATAAAGGCTGAGGAGAAACCTTTACATAGCAAGAATCAACACATTAGATCACAGAAAAAAGACTATGGAACTGTTTTCCCAGTGTTCGCTGTGCTTTTCTGTTCCCCTTTTTACATTTGTCTGGGTGTCGATGTGCAAGTGGGAGTATTTGAAGGATTTAGACTTTTATTCAATAGAGTTAATTAATTTAGTTTAATTGTTGTCTGTAGTTAAAATTTGAAGACCTGTAATAAATCGTGATTCTTGTTAAGGGCAGAAACCTCATCTGTGCTTTCTATCAATTTGTGTCTGAAAATTAAATAGTTTGGAGATTTTGCATATTTCTTCTAAAAGCTTCACTTTTTGTGATAACTCTGACAATAGTGGATTTTGACTTCTAGCGCACTACCTCAAGTGAGTCATGATAGTTACATGCCTAATGCCAGGGTCAAGAATATCACTCAGTGGTAGCAGGACATTCTGAAGAGGAATGGAGAGCACTCAGAGGTTGCGGTCCATGTCAATACAAAAGACAAAGGTTACAAAAAGGGTTGAGGTCCTGGAGGAAGTATAAAGGAATCTGAGCAATAAATTGAAAACAAGGACCTCAAAGGTAGAAATTACAGCATTTCTACGAGAGTCAAGTGTTGGTGAAATCTGGAATAATAAAATAAACATGAATGCTTAGTTTTGGGGGGTGGGGGTGGATTAAATTTTTGAGGTAGTGGGACCAACTCAAGGTAAATGGGATCTGTACAACTTGGATTAGTTGTACCCCAGCAGGTTTGGGACCAACCTCATAGCAAGGCTGTTTACTAGTACTGTTGAGGAGAATTTAGAGTTTTAGGAACCCAAATAAGAGAGGGTTCAGAAATGATTTACAAGGATGTTGCCAGGGTTGGAGGATTTGAGCTACAGGGAGACACTGAATAGGCTGAGACTGTTTTACCTGGAGTATTGGAGGCTGAGGGGTGACCTTATAGAGGTTTATAAAATCATGAGGGACATGGATAAGGTAAGTAGACAAAGTCTTTTCCCTGGGGTCAGGGAGTCCAGAACTAGAGGGCATAGGTTTAGGGTGAGAGGGGAAAGATATAAAAGGGACCTAAGGGGCAACTTTTTCACGTAGAGGGTGGTAGTGTGTATGGAAAGAGCTGCCAGGGGAAGTGGTGGAGGCTGGTGCAATGGCAACATTTAAAAGGCATCTGAATGGGTATATGAACAGGAAGGGTTTGCAGGGATATAGGCCGGGTGCTGGCAGTGGGACTAGATTGGGTTGGGATATCTGGTCGGCATGGACGGGTTGGACCGAAGGATCTGTTTCCGTGCTGTACATCTCTATAACTCTATAACTCTATGCGGTTGAGTGAAACAAAGGTATAAATAAAGAAATAGAAAAGTAGAAAGCAAAAGTGTAATAAACAAGGTCCAGCAGAAATTAGAGCTGGAGTGCAAAGAAAATGTGTAAAATTATTGAAAAGACAAGTCTAAATGTATTATATCTGAAATCATTGAAAATTCACAATAAGGTAGATGAATTAACAACACAAATAATTATAAATGGGTATGGTGTAATTACAATTATGGAGAAGTGGATGTGGAGGGTGTTCAATGCTGGGAACTGAACATCCAATGTTATTTAATCTTTCAGAAGGAAAAGTACATAGTTAATGAAAGATGAAATAGGTGCAAATGGTGATAAAGGATATTGACATAGAAAATCTAGATATAGAATTAGTCTGGGTGGACCTAAGAAGCAACAGGGTGAAAAACATTAATGGGAGTTGTCTTTGGATCTCCAAAGTGGTACGGTAAGAGATGACAATAACCAGGCAATTAGAGATCCATACATTAAAGATGTTACAGTAATCCATGTAAAGACTAGGCAACCACATTAGCAATAATAGTTGATACATGAGTTCCTGGAGGATGTAGAGCACATTATTTTTACAGCAACATACTGAGGAACCAACTTGGAAAAAGGGCCTCCTAAAATTGGTTTTGTGCAATGAGAAGAGGTTAACTAATACTCTTGTTGCAAGTGCATCTGTAGGAACAAGTGACCAAAACATGATTGAATCATGAAGAAGTCACAGAGTTCCAGGTAAGTTAATTAAAAGGTATAACAGGCCGTAGGAAATTATCAGGGTATTTAAGATATGATTGCATGCATTGCAACAGTTATACATATCATAAGAGTACAGAAAAAAGTGACCAACCATGGTTAACTAAAACAATTAAGGATGGTCCTGAAGCCAAAGAGGAGTCATATAAAGCTTTGTGAAGAAATGGCAACCCAGAAGACTGGGAGAAATTAAGAATTCAGCAATAGAGGGTCAAGAGGTTGAGAATAAACTTGAAAGGATCATAAAAGTAGTCCGAAAGAACTTCAGTAAGTATTTAAAAAGAAGAAAGGTTAATAAGGCGAAATGTCTCCTTACAGTCTGAAACAGTAGAACTGATAATGGAGAAAATAGCATAGCAAGTAAATAATTACTTTAGATCTGTCTTCATAAAAGAATACATAAAAACTGATCCTATAGAAGTTAATGGGGTTGAAGGACAATAAATCCCAGAGCCAGATTAAGTTTATCCCAGTGCATTAAACAGGGTGGCCATGGAAATAGTCGATGGAGTGGTTGTCATCTTCCAAAGTTCTATAGATCCATCTAGGGATGGAGGTGGGGGTGTTGTTGGTGACAAATGTGATCCCTCTATTTCAAACAAAAAGGACAAAGGTCAATACCAGGGAGGAAGGAGGAAGAAAATAGTTGGAGTTGGTTATAAACGATGTGATAACAGGACACTTGGAAAATACCAACTGAATTACACCAAGTCAATATGTCTTTACAAAAAAGAAATAATGCCTGACAAACGTATGGAGTTTTTGGAGGCTGTAATTAGTAGAATAGATGAAGGACAACCAGTGGATGTGATGTGTTTGGGTTTTCAGAAAGGTTGACACAGTAGATTATTGTATAAAATCAAATCATTTAGGATTAGAGATAATACATCGGCATCGATTAAGAGTTATTTAGCAGGAAGGAATCAGAGAGTAGGACTAAATGGCCTGTTTTCAGATTGGAAAACTGTGACCAGTGAGATACTGTAAGATCTAGGCCTCATTAAATATGATCATCATTTGAAATATGATTCCAGTTGAGCATTTAGCATATGCTAATGAGTAACTAGTCTTTGCAGAGGGACTGGCATGCAAGAAAGCTTACTTGTTTGAGGTAAATATGGATTTTGGAGAACTTGGAGCCAATTTCCTCATGCTCTTTTTTAACCTAGTAGCTACTCCATTCCCCGAAGCAATCTCTTGTGCTCCACTTGGTTAACATTTTTGCCAAAATCTTGATATTGAGATTATGTGTCGAACTGTTAATTCCCAGATGCATTTACTAAGTCTGTCTTTGCTAATTTACATAATTATCTAAATCCTCACTTCTCCCTGTTTTACATGGCATCTGCAAACCTAATAAGATTAGAATTAGCTTGTGCACCAGTGATTTATGTACAACAGAATTAACTTAGCTTTAACTATTACACCATTTAGTAATTTGACCATATGGGCAGAATCTCTGTTTTTTGCAGCAAAACTCCACCTGTGTCCTAATAGCGCTTTGACAACCACTCATTTTGCTTGGCTGCTTACTTGTAAAAAACATTTATTCTTTTCAGGGCTGATCTTCATCACCACTGAGTCTAAATCTTAGAATGCTTTCCCTTACAACACTATGGATATACTCGATAATGACTGGATAATCTTTTTTCCTCATAATGCTATTTGAAGAACAGAGTTTAACTAGAATATTAGCAATAATTCCCCTGCTCCTCTTTCAAATAATGTCATAGTATTTTTTACATTTGGACAGAGCACTGAGTCTAGGCATTGGGAGGTCATGTTGCAACTGTACAGGACATTGGTTAGGCCACTTTTGGAACATTGTGTACAATTCTGGACTCCCTCCTATTGGAAAAATGTTGTGAAACTTGAAACGGTTCAGAAAAGATTTACAAGGATGTTGCCAGGGTTGAAGGATTTGAACTATAGGGAAAGGTTGAATAGCCTGGGGTTGTTTTCCCTGGGTTGTCAGAGACTGAGGGGTGACCTTATAGATGTATATAAAATCATGAGGGGCATGGATAAGGTAAATAGACAAGGTCTTTTTCCAGGGGTGGGGGAGTCCAGAACTAGAGGGTATAGGTTTGGGATGAGGGGAAAAATGTAAAATGGGCCTAAGGGGCAACATTTTCACACAGACGGTGGTGCGTGTGTGGAATGAGCTGCCAGAGAAAGTGGTGAGGGGGATATGGACCAAGAGCTGGCAAATGGGGCTAGATTAGGTTGGGATAACTGGTCAGCATGGACGAGTTGGACCGAAGGATCTGTTTCCGTGCTGTACATCACTATGACTCTATAACTGTCTGACATCCAGTTGAGCAGCTAGACAGGAGCTATATCTAATGTTGCTGGAAGGTGGAATCTTCAAGAATGTGTGCTCCCTCAGTATTTCACTAGAATGCCTTGATTTTGGTGTTCAGACATGAAATCACAGTATTGTGTTTCATAGATAAAAGTACTACGAAATGCACACCTTTACCAAATAGAACACAGTAGCTGAAGAAAATCACTCACCACAACCTTCACAAGAACAAACTTGGAATGGACAGTCAATCTGGCTTAGCTAGAATGCTCACAGACAAAGAATGAATAAAAATGGTGTGAAACCATTAATGTAAGGGCAAAAAAATCCTGAAGTGTCACTGTGACTCCAGAAAGCACTGCTGAAGATTTATACAATTTGGAGACCTTTAAGAATTTCAAAAGACTCTGTAGTCATGCAGGAAGTAAGTTATAGTATTTTTCTGATGAGGGGTACTGGGCCTGAGGTACTTTCAAAGAAATTGCAGACCTTGTATTGACTCTGCACAATTAGACTGAGCACAGGGCAAAGACTCTTGCTTCTATTGTATCTACAGATATTGTATTTGAAAATATAAATTTAAAAATGGGAGCCTGGATTAACGTTGTTTTTGTAACACTTGAAGGAAAAGTAGAATTACATGGTGTTCAATTTTGAGTTACACAAGGGCATGTAACTTTCGACGAAGATGCATTTGATACGTTTTTGTGTATTACTAGTAGTACTAGGAGGCTTTAGGTTTAAAGAAAAGTGCCCAGCAACAGCTTTTGTATAGGTTTTAAGAAGCAGTGTTCTTACAGAATTGAGAGAGAGGAGGCAAGTGCTACTCAGCTCTCCAAAAGCCTGCCAGCAAACCAGAACTCTCTCTGAGTGGAAACAAAAAGTAACACTCAATGACTTCACAAAGAAAGACATCAAAATCAAGTCAAGACCTAGATCCAAGTGACTAGCTACTGGATTAAGGATGGCCACAGTTAACAGCCATGATTTGGAGGTGCTGGTGTTGGACTGGGGTGTACAAAGTTAAAAATCACACAACACCAGGTTATAGTCCAACAGGTTTAATTGGAAGCACTAGCACTAAAACCTGGTGTTGTGTGATTTTTAACAGTTAACAGCAATATCATAACATTGCAAAAAGTTAAAATGAGAAGGTCACCTCATTCTCTGCTTGTGGTTTGACTCTTGATCCAGGGACATTGCTCCATTTTGACTATAATTTCTATCAATGATATTCCTATATCTTCCTGGGAAACTATCTGTCTTGTCTGTCACATCCCATCCCATTGTTGAATGAAAGTATGTGTGTTTGGATTCAAAGGAAGTATAGTTTAAATTTGCATATTGGTAATTAGCATTCCAGTTGCGCCACACGGTAAAGAATGAGTTTGTTATCATTCGTACAGTTTTTGTTTTCTTGTTTGATGAAACCTGGTGTGAGTTTCTTTTGTATAAAATAGTGGTCACCATCAGGTGAATTTACCATCCTAGAGATTAAATTAATCATATCACATGATGACTCTTGGAAAAGTGAGGCTTGGTTATTCATGCAATCTTCACATCAGCTTCATGACACTATCTTCAGAGTCTCCATCATCATGTAATTTATTATATCATCATTGATATAACATCCTTACTTACACAACCTTTTCCTTGAAAAAAAGAGTTTTATTTAGACCTTAAATTGAATTGAGTCCTAAATTATAACTTGCATTGGAGCTGAAACAGATGATAAGGAGACAGATATTATGTCACCTTCTGATAGGAGACAAAGGTGAGGCAATATGAAATAAACAGAATTATGGCAACCTCGTGTCATAACTGAGAACCAATTGGCACCCTTCTCCTGGGATAGACATTAACAACAAAGGGTGGCCTCAAATTCAGCTGCAGACATTTATACTTATAAAGCAGATTAGAACTGACCAAAGATGGTCTTACCCAATGGCAGGAGTGAGGAGATGAAAGAGTTCCTGTAGGAGAGGCAATGACATGGTGGAATTGTTGCTGGAATGATAATCCAGAAACACACATAATACACTGGGGACCTGGATTCAAATCCCACTCTGGCAGAAGGTGGAATTTGAATTCAAAAAGAAAATCTGGAAATAAAAGTCCAATGATGGCCATGAAACCATTGCCAGAAAATTCCATTCACTAATGTCCTTTAGAGAAGGAAATCTATTGCCTCATCGTGAATACATATGACTCGAGGTTGTTTCTTAACTATTCTCTGAAACAGCGTAGCAAGCCATTCAGTTATATCAAACATGAACATCTGGGGCTAGTACCAAAACTGGGGGAGCTGTCTCAAAGAATCTTCAAGTAATGCTTGACATAATCATACTCACAGAATCATAGCTTACAGACAAGGTGCCAAATGCCACCATCACAGCAGAGCAGGTGGCACAGTAGAATATAGGAGGGAGGGAGCAAGGAACTGCCCTTGGAGTCCTCAACATTGATTTTGGACCCCATGAAGTCCCGTGGTATCAGTTTAAATATAGAGCAAGGAAACCTCCTGATAATTACATTGTTCCCCTCCTCAACCATCCGAAATGGATGAATTAGTGCTCCACCATATTGAATACCAGTTGGAGAAAGGACTGAGGTTTGCAAGGACACTGGGTGAGGGATGTAAAAACAATGACTGCAGATGCTGGAAACCAGATTCTGGATCAGTGGTGCTGGAAGAGCACAGCAATTCAGGCAGCATCCGAGGAGCTTCGAAATTGACGTTTCGGGCAAAAGCCCTTCATCAGGAATAAAGGCAGAGAGCCTGAACCGTGGAGAGATAAGCTAGAGCAGGGTGGGGGTGAGGATAGAGTAGCATAGGGTACAATAGGTCAGTGGGGGAGGAGATGAAGGTGATAGGTCAGGGAGGAGAGTGTGGAGTGGATAGGTGGAAAAGGAGCTAGGCAGGTCGGACAAGTCACGGGGACAGTTTTGCTGGAGGTTAGAAACTAGGATGAGGTGGGGGAAGGGGAAATGAGGAAGCTGTTGAAATCCACATTGATGCCCTGGGATTGAAGTGTTCCGAGGCGGAAGATGAGGCATTCTTCTTCCATGCGTCTGGTGGTGAGGGAGCGGCGGTGGAGGAGGCCCAGCACCTCCATATCCTCGGCAGAGTGGGAGGGGGAGTTGAAATGTTGAGCCACGGGGCGGTTTGGTTGATTGGTGCGGGTGTCTCGGAGATGTTCCCTAAAGCGCTCTGCTAGGAGGCGCCCAGTCTCCCCAATGTAGAGGAGACCGCATCGGGAACAACGGATACAATAAATGATATTAGTGGATGTGCAGGTAAAACTTTGATGGATGTGGAAGGCTCCTTTAGGGCCTTGGATGGAGGTGAGGGAGGAGGTGTGGGCGCAGGTTTTACAGTTCCTGCGGTGGCAGGGGAAAGTGCCAGGATGGGAGGGTGGGTGGTAGGGGGGCGTAGACCTGACCAGGTAGTCACGGAGGGAACGGTCTTTGCGGAAGGCGGAGAGGGGTGGGGAGGGAAATATATCCCTGGTGGTGGGGTCTGTTTGGAGGTGGCGGAAATGTCGGCGGATGATTTGGTTTATGCGAAGGTTGGTAGGGTGGAAGGTGAGCACCAGGGGCGTTCTGCCCTTGTTGCGGTTGGAGGGGTTGGGTCTGAGGGCGGAGGTGCGGGATGTGGACGAGATGCGTTGGAGGGCATCTTTAACCACGTGGGAAGGGAAATTGCGGTCTCTAAAGAAGGAGGCCATCTGGTGTGTTCTATGGTGGAACTGCTCCTCCTGGGAGCAGATACGGTGGAGGCGGAGGAATTGGGAATACGGGATGGCATTTTTGCAAGAGGTAGGGTGGGAAGAAGTGTAATCCAGGTAGCTGTGGGAGTCGGTGGGTTTGTAAAAAATATCAGTGTCAAGTCGGTCGTCACTGATGGAGATGGAGAGGTCCAGGAAGGGGAGGGAGGTGTCAGAGATGGTCCAGGTAAATTTAAGGTCAGGGTGGAATGTGTTGGTGAAGTTGATGAATTGCTCAACCTCCTCGCGGGAGCACGAGGTGGCCAATGCAGTCATCAATGTAGCGGAGGACGAGGTGGGGAGTGGTGCCGGTGTAATTACGGAAGATCAACTGCTCTACGTAGCCAACAAAGAGACAGGCATAGCTGGGGCCCATACGTGTGCCCATGGCTACCCCTTTTGTCTGGAGGAAGTGGGAGGATTCAAAGGAGAAATTGTTAAGGGTGAGGACCAGTTCGGCCAAATCGGGTGAGGGAGTTTCAATGTCCACAATCAAAAGTGATTCAGCAGCACCACCACTGTTTGAGCTGATTGAGTCCAAAAGGATAGAGCTGCTAGACTAGCAGTTGGTGGAAAAAACGTATTTGACCGTACCCTCATCTGTCTGCCTGCCACGCATGCATCTGTCCATGATGGTATCAGTAAGTCTGATCACTGCATAGTTCTTATTGAGACCAAGTCCTGTCTTTTCACTGAAGATGCAGTGCATCTTCTTGCATGGCACTGATGAAGTTTGAGAACCATAAAAGTTAAAAAAAATCTATTTACTCGCTTACCCTGGTGTATTGGGAATTCAAAGGTTAAAGATCCCCTATTAAAGTGACTCACTGCAGGTTCGATTGCGTGCCTGACCTCTGACAGGCTGAGACTGGAAATCACAGGGGGGTCTGGCTATCTCCAAACTGCCAAAATGGTCTGGAGCCATACATGTGGATTTTACTTTCAGCCCCAGGTGAAAGTGTTTGCTTTCCCTGGATAAGACTGTTAGCCCTGGTTATGGAGATTATTACCTGCCTTAAAGTACTTCCTTACCTATTAACAATGGCATGTGAAGACCAACAATGGGAACTAAACAAAAATCTTATTATCTACCCCCTTACCTATTAACATAGGATTGTGAATAATACAATAACCAGCTCCTGTAAACAATTTGTCACAGGAAGTTAGCAATTACCGGGTATTGTAAGATTGAGAAATACCTGTCTTGAACAACATAATAGCAATCAGCAACATGTGACTTTAAGACTTCTATATTAGTCACACCCAAATAAGATATAAAATATACTGCTCGCATGTAAGGTTCAGAGATTCGTTCAGAGGTGCTACCACAAGTAGGCTACACAACTGCTTTTGGTGTCATCAAGAATCTCATGTCGGCTGTCTGAAAATAGTGTCTGCCTTTGAACTGAATCTTGTGTCGTCTGGAGTTAAGAGTCAGAACTTCTACAGCACGGCCACCATGCTAACTGTAAAACAAATCTAGCAGTTCAAGACTGGGCATCCATGAGGCACTGTGACCAGCGTAGCAATATTCCAACACAAGTCACAAACACACTCCAACATTATCCACAACCTCATTAACTACTCTACCATTATCTTCAAGTCAGGACATCAATCTGCTTTTGTACAGCACAATACTGAGCAATCTGAGTCTTTGAAGCCAAAAAATATACAGATTTTCAATTTGCAAATCTAATATCAAAAATTAAATATATAAAAAGATAGGCAGTATCATACCTTGACATCATCTTCCCCTCCTATTAATATAGGGACTCCACTGGAGTTAGCCAGATAGTGCTTCAACTTGGTAATACCATCAAAGTTCACACAGTAAAGTTTCTAATAAGGGACATGTATGTTTATTTATTACAGTTTCTTGTGACCACCCCTCAGACTAGCCAAGCTGTCAATGTTAACAGAGAAACAGTCGATGCTACATTTAAAGAAATTGGCAACCCGGGAAAAAAAGTTCAGAGGCTAAGTGGAAAAGGAAACTAGACAAGCAGAAGAAATTTAATGCAGGAAGTACTAAATGGTATATGTTTGGCAGGGGGAATGAGGAAAGGCAACATAAACTGCCAACACTGGGTATAATTCGAAAGGAATACGCATTCCTGGGAATATATATGCACAAACTTTTAAAGTTGAAGACTGGTTGAGAAAGTGGTTAAAAAGGCATATGGGTTTCTGGATTTTATAAATGAAGACATAGAAACAAAAGCAAACATGTTTGATGGACGTTTAATAAAATTAATTTGCCATATTATGTCTGATTCCAAATTCCACACTTTAGGGAAAATGTGAAGACTTTCAAGCTGATACAGAAAAGATTAATAAATACATTTTTGAAGCTGGGATTGTCCTTATTAACCAAGAGCAGGTTATGTTTTCAGTAGAGTTTTTGATATTAAGGTTGAATTAGATTAGATTACTTACAGTGTGGAAACAGGCCCTTCAGCCCAACAAGTCCACACTGACCCTTCTAAGAAGCAGCCCACCCAGACCCATACATTTACCTCTTCACCTAACGCTACAGGCAATTTAGCATGGCCAATTCACCTAACCTGCACATTTTTGGACTGTGGGAGGAAACCAAAGCAAACCCACGCAGACACGGGGAGAATGTGCAAACTCCACACAGACAGTTGCCTGAGGTGGGAATTGAACCCAGGTCTCTGGCACTGTGAGGCAGCAGTGCTAACCACTGTGCCAACCGTAACTGTGTTGGCAATAAGCAAGTTTTGAACACTCTGCCTTCAATTGTCATATGCTTTCCTCGACAGGATGTACAATCTAATCATTCAGTCTATGAGGAATGTGTTTGGAATAGTGCAGTTGCCAATTGAATGATCCCATTTTAACCTTGATCATGTGAAAGTGGCTAAAATAGTGGGTCTAAGAGTCTGATGCACTTTCTGCTCATTCTGGTATCATTTTATCTACACAGTTTCTGAATTCAGAAAGGTAGGTGGTGTATCATTAGTATGGAAATATTGGGTCCTATACCACAATTGGAATCCCAATTTAATTTTAGTTGCCATTCAAGCAAGTCACAACCTTGCTGGATTTGTTAGACAAACTTGAAAGCAAAGGGATGATGTGGGTTTTGCCACCAGCAGGCATTTTTACCTGAAATGGTAATGCCTATGTGATCTGTCATAATACAAGAAGCGAGGCATAGATAACATCTTATTGGAGGATACGATTGATGTTTATTACAGTTTGCTAATATATATAATTACTACTTCACAGGCAGATCAGGATCTGGGCTCTTATTAAGCTATCCTCGCTGTGATGCACTGATGAAATGATAAGCATGTCCTTTTGAAGCATACTGATATACTGTGTCTCTTAAAGATATGGCGATGCGCTGACCATGAGACATAACAGAGCATTGCTCTTCCAAATGATATCCCAAATAGATATTGTTCTGATTCCAGCCGGTGTTACTACTGGACAAGTCAGTTCCTAGAATGAAATGTGGCTTGATAGATCACATTTTGTTCTGTTTCATTTTAAAGTTTAACATGGAGATCTTTCACTGAAACACAAGCTTACAGGCTACAGCTTTGTTTTTAACAAAAGAACATATGTTTCTTACACAAAAAATTTATCACCACAAAAAGAAATCCACCAGACCTGTCTGATAACACCTGTCAAGAATCCTCACATGGTCACTGAGTCGAGGGGAAACATTATACATACCTCTACAAAGGCCATAGCTGAGTTGCTGGCAGGACCACTCAAACGGAGATTCTGGTGCCTGGATTGCTGAGGGAGTTGCACTGTAACATTCCTGAGAAAGATACACACATGCACACACATCATCATCGTGGTGTACGGCACCCTCCATTAGCTCACTTGACGGGGATGTGGGGTTACCTTGCTAGATGAAAACATAATAGAGTGAGAGGATGAAGAAGGAGAGGACCATGTCTTGGGCCAGAAGGTTCCTCACAGACTGGAAGAAAATCAGGACAATGGTCTGATGTGGCAGGCAAGTCCATGAAAACCTGACTGAACTCCCAATGCATGTTTGCTTTTATGGATTTTTTTGAAAACTGTTTGGGAGACCTTTTCTTCCTCTTAGGGACATTGATTGAAAATGCACAGTTGCATTGTTAAGAGGGAATACTGTTCACGGAGCACTGGAAATTGTTAAAGTCCTTCCTACACTGAATTTAGGTCCTTTTGTGTGTGCCCCTGGTGCTGACCAGTGCTGCAACCTCTCTCTAGGTTTCTTAGGTCTGAAAGCGAGACTTCCTGGAGCAGAACCTCGAGCAAGGTAATGCTGAACCATGAGATGAGTTTTCACTTGGTGAGAGGCAAGAGAGGGCCAGGATGACCAAATAAAGGCTTCGGAATAATGCAGGCTTGCACTGAGTGAAGTGCAGTCTGCTTAGTCTTTAAATACAGCACTTGGATCTTTGACTCTATTGGGGTGGGGTGGAGAGGTGGGGGTAATGAGATTAGTTTTATCTGAACATCAAGCAATGATTGGACAGAGAAACAAAGGAAAATCCAGGCATAAGAATCTACCACCACAGAGAGATTGCCCTCCTCTTCGCTGGTGGGGAAAGATGTAACAAGAAAGAAAGATAATTGGGTGAGTTACCCCCCTTCTTGTCACGTTGTTGATTAAGGGTTGAGGGAGAAGATCTATTGGGCACTTTAGGATCTAACAAACCTCCCACTTGTTCTTTTTAACATGATAAACCAATATATTGCAATTTCTGCAATCTATCTGGCAAGAGTTGATATTCAAGTCCTAATCTGGTTTTTTCTTTATTCTTTCAGGAAAGTCAGGCATTGCTTTATTCACTTATTTACACAAAAAGGATTTATTTAACATCCTTATTGAGCAAATGGTACAGATTTATAAATTAGCAATCATTCGGTTGGCAATATAACAAATTCAGTGAAGACATAATCTGCAGGCACATATTTGCAAGATTAAAACAAAAATGTTTGCAGTGTGTAAGTTGAGGTCGATGCACATCAAAAATGCTTTTAATTCCTCTGTGCTTTATATAAAGAGGAAAATACATTTTTTGATTGTCACAGCATTTTACCAGTTTTCTGATATTAATTATTTAATCTATAACATAGCAAATCTTTTCCACTAAATCAGCCACTGGTCAGGCCTGAGGCAAAGTGCTCAGAGGAAGTTGTAACCTAACAAGAAGAGTAGTTTGTGAGTGGATAGCAGGCAATACACCTGAAACTGTTAGCAACCAGCAACACTAATTAGCTTCTAGGCAAAAGCGAGAACTGCAGATGCTGGAGATCAGAATCTGACGAGAGTGGTGCTGGAAAAGCACAGCAGGTCAGGCAGCAACCGAGGAGCAGGAAAATCGACGTTTTGGGCAAAAGCCCTTCATCAGGGATGAAGGCGGGGAGCCTCCGGGGAGGAGAGATAAATGGGAGGGGGGTGGGGCTGGGGAGAATGTGGCTGTGAGAGTGCAATAGGTGGATGGAGGTAGGGGTAAAGATGATATGTCGGAGAGGAGGGTGGAGTGGATAGGTGGGAAGGAAGATTGGCAGGTAGGACAGGTCATGAGGATGGTGCTGAGCTGAAAGGTTGGAACTGGGGTAAGGTGAGGGGAGGGGAAATGAGGAAACTGGTGAAGTCCACATTGATGCCCGGGGGTTGAAATGTTCCAAGGTGGAAGATGAGGCGTTCTTCCTCCAGGCGTCAGGTGGTGAGGGAGTGGCAGTGGAGGAGGCCCAGGACCTGCATGTCCTTGGCAGAGTGGGAGGGGGAGTTGAAATGTTGGGCCACGGGGCAATGGAGTTGTTTGGTGCGGGTGTCCTGGAGATGTTGCCTAAAGTGCTCTGTGAGAATTAACTTCTGCCTTTAACCTGAGCATGATCTGCCATGGATTAGAAATTCCCAAAGAAAAGGTACATCTAATATTGGAATATGTAAATTGATCATTATGTAAACTAGACTGCTTCTTTAACTTTGCATTTTGTAGCTAACTCTGAGTGCTCAGATTTCATGGGCCTTCTTGAAAACAAGAGGAGAAAACAATTGGATTTGACAGGGCTGAAAAATGGACAGGCAAGCAATGTGGTAAACCCAGAGATCGAGCACTTTCTTCCTTACCTGTGGGACAGGCTTTGCTCACAGGACTCATAGCAAGACTATGCATTCACTTCGTTATGAGTGATTTTCATTAGTCTAGCAATAATTTCTATCACTTTGGAGTTTTTATGCCTTTGATTTGCACTCTATAGCGTCTGCAGGACCTGGGCACCAGGAATAGAGGTAGCAGCAATCTCCACAATGGCCTGTTACAATGCAATACTGAGTGAATGAACACAGAACTCTAACTCACAGGAGGCATTAATTGAAATAACTCCATGAAAGCCAGTATCGTGTTACTAAGTCACCCTTTATTTACCGCATAGTACATGACAAAGACCCAACAAGCTCAGCACCGGCTCCTCGAGTGAACAGAACCTCCTGATGTTCCTGTTTCTATCAGTCAGCCAGGGGTCCCTGATTGGACCAGGTTAACAGCCTCAGGCAGGGAACTCAAATACTATGAGGTACACCTGGCTGACCTCATTCCAGTCACTCCAATAGCCACTAGCATGGTGTTTAAGCTTCTGCAATGTGAACGCACCAGAACAGACTTGTCCAATTTTCCGTGGCGCTGTTCATTAAAAGAAAAGCATTTCTGATTTTGTAATTTTAGTGCCATATTTCTCTCATCCAACATCAGCCTGGAGATAAAAAATAATTTCCCCAATCTTGGCCACCAATCCCTCAAGGTATCAGACTTCACAGTTGTAGCATACTTGCATCTGAGTTCGAAGATTGAGGGTTAATGTCTAGCTCCAAAGATTTGAGCGTCTAGGTCCTGATTCCCCATTTAACAGTGTAAGTGTGGGCTGGACAGATTCAGTGGTGACTCACGAGCTAATCCATTTGTTAAGGTTGTTGAGCAATTGAAGATCTCAAGAGTGGTATCCCACCTCACCGGAAGCTGCTGCCCAATTAATCTTCGTTGCTTAAAGGCAAAATAATGGGTTATTGTGGTGCAGTGGTAATGTCTTAACTCTGAGCTGAGAGGCCTGAACTCATGTCCAACCTGCTCCAGAGCTGTATAATGATATCTCTGAACATGTTGATTAGAAAATATCTAATACCGCAGATACCGAAAACCTAAAACAATCACAGGGAATGCTGAAGAAATTCAGCAGATCTGTGTGGAGAGAAGCAGAGTTAACATTTTGAGTCTGGTATGATTCTTCTTCAGAATCTTAATTGTTGCAAATCAATAAAGTGCCATTCTCACTCAACCCTAAATCAACAACATGACAAGAGGTGGCTAACTCACCCAGTTATCTTTCTTTCTTGTTACATCTTTCCCCGCCAGCGGGCAAGAGGGCATTCTATCCATGGTGTTTAATCAGTGAGGTTTTTAGTTATCTGGGAAAAGTGAAAGTGTAGGTGTTGTAAAACATTGTATAACATGTATTAGCAAGGCTAATTGGATTATTTGGTTGATGGTCTGAGAGCACATTTTACTGTATTTTACGAATCAAACTATTCAGCTGTTCAAATAGACAACTAACTACCAAGATTACATTTTCTGCACATTATGGTTCAGTAAAAAGTTGGTGTAAAATCACATTCTTAATTCAACAGCCAGTGGCAAAGAAAAGATGTGAATACACACAGAGATAGTATTTTTTGCAAAGTGACACTTGTTGTGCTGGCAGAATTCACACAAAATGGCATAACTGGCAACTCACCAATAGTTTTGAAGATCAGGGATGTTACTCTTATGCTTGCAAGTAGCCATATTTCTGCGCATATTGCTACATTGTTCAACAAATATTCCACTTCTCCAATGCAGCCTTTGGTTCTTTACTTTGAAAATTAGATGACCCAGCCAGAAGCAGTCTTGCATGTGATTATAACGCAAACCATTCTGTAGCTGTTGTTGTGGCAATTTCTTACTGAAGCAGTATGAAATTCCATGCGACTGAATCAATTACACCCAAACAGCTTTAATGTAACCTGACCAAAAATAACCACAAGAATTCATGTTAAGTACTTAGTTTACACTCTGATTGATTTTAGCCTCAATTGACATTAATGGAACATAAAATTTAGCAGGAATTAAAGTGGGTGGCTGAACTGAAATAACCCTATTCCTACTGAGTAGATTAAATTTACTGGAGCTACTACAGTTTTCAGTTCAAATCACAATTTGTATTCACAAAATATTGAATATTATCCAGAGATGAGTACATTTGCACTACCATTAAAAGCTTAAAAATGTGTTGCTGGAAAAGCACAGCAGGTCAGGCAGCATCCAAGGAGCAGGAGAATCGATGTTTCTGGCATAAGCCCTTCTTCAGGAAGGGTTTATGCCCAAAACTTCGATTCTCCTTCTCCTTGGATGATGCCTGACCTGGTGCGCTTTTCCAGCAACACATTTTTAAGCTCTGATCTCCAGCATCTGCAGTCCTCACTTTCTCCCACTACCATTAAAAGTAAAGTTACTCACTGTCTCATTGGAGGTGGTGGTCACCAAGTCTCAAGCAAGGAGAAGAAGAGCCCATCATGGTAACTGCAGGCAATGTTGGAATTAAAACCAACTGTTAGCATCACTCAAAGTATGAGGTTATGCACTTTGGTAGAAAGAATAGAGGCTTAGACTATTTTCTAAATGAGCAAAGGCTTAATTAATTCAAAGCACAAAAGGACTTCTGAGTCCTAGTTCAGGTTTCGCTTAAGGTTAACATGCAGGTTCAATTGGCAGTTAGGAAGGTAATGCAATGCTAGCATTCATTTCCAGAGGGTTAGAAAATAAGAGCAAGGATGTAATATTGAGGCTGTATAAGGCTTGGTCAAACAGTATTTGGAAAATTGTGAGCAGTTTTGGGTTCCATGTTTCAGGAAGAGATATGGAAGTCCAGAGGAGGTTTACAGGAATGATCCCAAGGACAAAGGGCTTGTCATATGAGGAGCAGTTGAGGACTCTGTGTCTGTACTTGATAGAGTTGAGAAGGATGAGGGGAGGATCTGATTGAAACTTACAGAATACTGAGAGGTATGGATAGAGTGGATGTGGAAACATTGTTTCCACTAGTAGGAGAGACTAATGTCTGAGGACATAGCCTCAGAGTGAAGGGCTGACTCACTCAAACTCAGATGAGGAATTTCTGTAGCCACAGGGTGGTGAATCTGTGGAACTCTTTGCCACAGAGGGCTGTGGAAGCCAAGTCATTGAGTGTATTTCAGACAGAAATAGATGGATGTTTAATGAGTAGTGGGATTAAGGGTTATGGGGAGAAGGCGGGCGAATGGGGCTGAGAAGCATATTCATGACTGAATGGTGGAGCAGACTTAATGGACTGAATCACTTAATTCTGCTCCTCTATCTTATGGTTTAATGATCTTTTTCAATATACCTTGAAGACACACCTCAAAGCGCATAACCACAAAATATTAAACTACAGAGTTTATTTTAAGAACAAGTTAAGTTAATTTGGGTTTACAAAATTTAAAATGCAGACATTTTGTTACCTAACAAATTCACACAGCCACTCTGAGCCTGAGTGACATGATGCCAGTCACTCTCAGGTTGATTGTGATTATGAACTTTCTAACACTTGGTTTGTTGCAAGTGCTTGCAGCACACCTCTGAACTCTGAACTTTCATTTATCATGCAGAACCCTAGAACACCTTCCTTATGTGACAGATGAATGCAGCCAACCTCATCGTCTTCAGTCAGAAGGTGCCAGTCAGACACAAAAAGCCTTCAGGCTTGCTGCAGAGGCAGGCTGCCCAAGGTGTAATGTCTGATCAACAGCACTCACGATGTGAAACCGAATCATCCACCTCCTTCTGCTGGAAATGTTGAGACAGCTAAGCAGTTAGATTGTGACATTTAGGAATGTTGACACCATTCCATCTCAACACTGATTAAGAGCTGAGTTGCAACAGTGAGGTGAGAGTGACAGCCTTTGACATGAAGGCCACATTTGATCAAGTGTGGCATCAAGCAGCGGTCACAAAATTGGAGTCAATGGGAATCAGGAGAAATCTGTTCAAGAGTTGGATTCATACCTGGCATAAAGGTTGTGGTTGTTGGAGGCCAATTATCCCAGATCCAGGAAATCTCTGCAGGAGTTCCTCAGGGTAGTGTCCTTAGCCCAATCATCTTCAGTTGTTTTATCAATGACCTTCAGTCCATCATTGGTGAGAAATGGAGATGTTCGCCAATGGTTGCACAATATCTAGGAGAATTTCTGGCTCCTCAGATACTGAAAATGTCTCTGCTCAAATGTAGGAAGACCTATGCAATATCCAAGCTTGAACTGATAAGTGCAAGAAATATTTGTGACACATAAATGCCAAGCAATATCCACATCCAAAAAGAGACATTCTAACCATCGTTCCTAGATATTCAATGATGTTGCCATCACTGAATCAACAGCCTGGGGATATCATTGACCAGAAACTAAACTGGACTATCCATATAAATTCAGTGGCTACCAGAGCAGGTCAACGTCTAGGAACACTGCAGTAAGTATCTCACTTGCTGACTCCCCAGAATCTGTCCACCATTTACAAGGCACAAGTCTGATATTCAGTAGCAGCACTTTAAAAATTCATCAAAGGTCCTTCCACAATCACTCCTATCGAGAAGGATAAGGGCACCAGATACATGAGAACACCACCATCTGTGAGTTCCCTCCAGGCCACTCACCATCCTGACTTGGAAATACATCGCTGTTCCTTCATTGTTGCTGGGTCAAATTCCCTAATTCCCTCCATTGTGGGTCTTCCTGCAGCACATGGAATGCAGCAATTCTAGATGGCAGCTCACCACAACCTTCTCAAGGAGATCTAGGGATGGGCTATACATACTAGCCCAGGCTGTGATGCCCAAGTCTCATAAGTGATTTTTTTTAAAAAAGGTCCAAGAGCAGGTTTCCCAATCTACAGCTGATTGAAGTTCTGGTTGTCCTCATCCTGCCATCAATGGCAGACAGCAGGCTCACCACACAGGGAGCATGATTAGCCAACTTGCTGTTGAGAAGACTGACCTCCTCTCTTGCTGTCAGCTGGATGTCTTGCCCATCCCATGTGCCCCATGGAGGGTAATAGATCTCTGGAGATGGCAGTTAGGCCTACGGGTGGTGACACTCCTGCTGTTCTTGCTGTAGTTGATATTGGTGTTGCTTTTTCTTTTGGCTGTCATGCCATGCTGTAGGTCAGCAGGAAGCACAGATGAAGGTGAGTCAAGTGCTAGATAGCTAAATTGACTGCAAGAAGGTGATAACGTAGAGAGAACATTCTGTGAGATAAGAAGTACTTCAAAAAGCTGAATACAGGATTAAGGATAGGATTCTTGGCAGTGTGGAGGAACAGAGGGATCTTGGTGTGCAGGTACGTAGATCCCTTAAAATGGCCACCCAAGTAGACAGGGTTGTTAAGAAAGCATATGGTGTTTTGGCTTTCATTAACAGGGGGATTGAGTTTAAGAGTCATGAGATCTTGTTGCAGCTCTATAAAACTTTGGTTAGACCGTAATTGGAATACTGCGTCCAGTTCTGGTCGCCCTATTATAAGAAAGATGTGGATGCTTTGGAGAGGGTTCAGAGGAGGTTTACCAGGATGCTGCCTGGACTGGAGGGCTTATCTTATGAAGAGAGGTTGACTGAGCTCGGACTTTTTTCATTGGAGAAAAGGAGGAGAAAAGGGAACCTAATTGAGGTATACAAGATAATGAGAGGCATAGATAGAGT
This sequence comes from Chiloscyllium plagiosum, assembly GCF_037043375.1. Taxonomy (NCBI): domain Eukaryota; kingdom Metazoa; phylum Chordata; class Chondrichthyes; order Orectolobiformes; family Hemiscylliidae; genus Chiloscyllium; species Chiloscyllium plagiosum. The sequence continues at coordinate 85,720,165 of NW_028270139.1, read as the reverse complement.
CGATGGCCAGAGACTATTTCTCAGGGCAGAAATGACTAACACGAGGGGTCATAGTTTTAAGCTGGTTGGAGGAAAGTATCGAGGGGATGTCAGAGGTGGTTTTTTTACACAGAGAGTTGTGAGAGCATGGAATGCGTTGCCAGCAGCAGTTGTGGAGGCAGGGTCATTGGGGACATTTAAGAGACTCCTGGACATGCATATGGTCACAGAAATTTGAGGGTGCATACATGAGGATCAGTGGTCGGCACAACATCGTGGGCTGAAGGGCCTGTTCTGTGCTGTACTGTTCTATGTTCTATGTTCTAAAAAAGTGGTGTCTCAGTAGTAAAAACAAATACTGTGGAATGTTGCAAATCTGAAGGAAACACAGAGAATGCTGGAAAAACTCAGCAGGCTAGCAGCATCTGTGAAGAGAGAAGTTCAGAAGAAGAGTCATACTGAACTTGAAACAACTCTGTTTCTGTCTCCATAGATGCCACTGGACTTGTTGAGTTTCTCCACCATTCTCTGTATTAACTTCTGTCTGTCAATGGCCATTGGCTGAAGTTCAACTCCTTCCCTGGCTGTAAATTTCACTGAAGCTCTTTCTACAGCATAGTCACCTCAGTGAACCTGGTTAATGGCTGGCATATCCCTAGGAAATTCAGAATTGATAGTTCTTAAAGTTCTTATTTGGCTTGTTAACTACCTCAAATGCTTCTTAACTCTTTTTAACTGAATGGTCCAAGGGGTTCCCTATTCACCTTCAATGTTGTGCTACAGAAACCCTGCAATGACTACAAGGTGCTGCTATGCCAAAGTCGTCAATTTCAGGGGATTACCCTCCACAAACACAAACCCCCCCCCCCACCGTCTGGGAAAATTTCTCATGCCCATTAACTCTATTTTTCTCTCCACAGATGTTACCAGATCTGTTGAATATTTCCAGCAGTTTCACTTATTTCAAACTTCCAATATCTGCAGAATGCTGCTTTTGCTTATATCACTGAAGACAATTTAAGTAAGTGTTCAAATCACATTTGATGATAGGTTGCTTTTGATTTGTGGCAGATTAATTGGCTTAAAACATAAAAATAATATTTTTCAATTTAGTAAGTGGTGGCAAGTATTTGCCAAAGGCTAATAACTTCACTCTCAGTTGAGTAGTTAAATTGCCACTGTTGATTAACTATCCAGGACTCCATGTTATCAGAGATATTTAACTGGATTTGTATTGAATCAGTAAAAAAAAGTATTTTGTTACTTGCAATAACAAAAATTGCACATGGATCAAATTATTTTGTATTCTCATAAATGCTAAATTAGAATGAGGTAATGTTTATAATTAAAATAATCATGTAATGTATAACAGGTAGAAGATGTGAGCTCTTTAGTAATACATATTAACTGTTATTTTTCTCCAGTGACTGTATGTTTTTTTTGTCCTTTTTTGTCCCGGTTTAAAGTACGTCAAATGCAAAGAAGATTTATAACGGTTTTAATCAAGGAAGAGAGATCAGGTTGCTTTCTTTCTTCATCAGATACTGAGTGCATACTGAAAGAAATTCTATTTGCATTTTTCATTAATGCTGTTAGATTACATGGAAAGAATGGAACTGTATGTCTACTGCCTTATGTGGATTTTCAGTAAACTTAATTTCAAAATCTCATTATGGCATGCACTGTTCGGTTTTCTGAACCAAACGTTGCCTTCACATTAGCTGAATGGAGACTGTTATATACAAACCGCTTAAAGCAATGTCAAGATCACTAACAGTTTGGTGCCAACAGTTGGTCTGACAGCTGAAGCATGAACTGAATCTGTCGTACAAAATTAGCTTAATGTGGGCAAATTACTGTTGTTTTTAACTATGTGTGCACAAAAGCCAAAACAAGATCATGTACTCCACAACCTAATCTGTTTTTCGAAGTGATAGTTTTGGATTGTTTGGCCAAACTATTGCCTATCAAATGCATTAGCAAAGTGAACATAAACATTTCATTTTGGTGTTTAATAACATAATCAGAATGTTATCATTTGAATTTTTGATAACTATTCTCTAAAATGAGGATTTGGCACAACACAGTCTTTCATGAAAGAGGAGTAGGAATGAAAGGGAGCAATACTTTAAAATTGTTCACTAATTTTTTGTTATTTGTTTAAAGTTCTGGGGTTTATGTTGCAATATCTAAATGAAATCAACAATGTATAATTCTATGTCATGCATATTGATCAGTCATAGTCATCGAGTAATATAGTATGGAAACAAGCCTTTTAGTCCAAACTGGTCAATGCTGACCATGGTGCCCACTCAGCTAGATCAAATTGCCCACATTTGGTCCATATCCCTCTTAAACCTTTCCCATCAATGTACCTTTCCAAACTTTTTTAAAATGTTGCTATTGTACTTGCCTCAACCACTTTCTCTGGCAGCCCATTCCATATAGGCAGCACTCTCTGCCCCTCAGGTCCTTCTTAAATCTTTCCCCTCTCACCTTTAGCCTATGCCCTCTAATTTTCAATTCTCCATCACTGGGAAAAAGACTATATGCATTAATCCTATCCATGCCCCTTATGATTTTATACACCTTGATAATGTCAACCATCTTTCTCCTACGTTCCAAGGAATAAAGTCCTGTCCTGACCAACCTCTCCGTATAACTTAGGCCTACTAGTCCTGGCAGCATCCGTGTAAATCTTCTTTGCATTCTTTCTACTTTAACTATGTCTTACCTGTAACAGGGTGAACAAAACTGTACACTATACTCCGATTTTGATCTTGCCAATGACTTATATATCGTAACATAAGGTCCCAACTCCTATACTCAATGCCTTGATTGATGAACGTCAGCATGCTAAATGCCTTCTTCACCACCCTGTCTACCTGTAACACTGCTTTTAAAGAACTATGTACTTGTACTCCTTGGTCTCTCTCTGTTCCACGATACTCCTCAGGACCATACCATTTACTACATAAGTCCTACCTTGGTTTGACTTTCCAAAATGGACCATCTCTCACATATCTGTATTGAATTGACTTGCCAATCCTCAGCCCACTTCTCCATCTGATCAAGGTCCCTCTGTAGTTTTTGATAACCTTCCTCGCTATCAATGATACTCCTATTTTTGTATCGCTTGCAAACTTACTAATCATGCCTTGTACATTCACATCCAAATCATTTATGAAAATAACAAAAAGAAAAGTCCCAGCACCAACCCCGTGGCACACCACTAGTCACAGGTCTCCAGTCTGAGAAACAATCATCACCCTCTGCTTTCTACCATCGAGCCAATTTTGAAACCAATTAGATGGGTCTTCCTGGATTGCATGCAATCTAACCTTCATGGCTAGCCTGATATGCGGGATCTTGACAAAGGCCTTATTAAAGTCAATATAGACAACATCCACTGCCCCACTATTATCTATCCTCTTGGTTACCTCTTCAAAAAACTCTGAAAGATGTGTCAGATTTGTCATATAAGCTGGGCATATATAAGGTTGAGCTATTATTGAATGTTTAAGGATCAATTGTGATTCAGGTGTTGATTTTCTTGGAAGATGGGATCTGCCTATATATTGACTTAGAATTAAGGTAATTGGAGTAAAGATCTAGGTCTATTATGAGGTAATAGAATGATGGCACAGACTCCGGGAGATTCCTATGGGCAGGAGTGTGAACTTCCTGACTAGTGCATTGAAGCTGAAGAGGCTGATAAACTCCAGTCCACCAATGCCAGACCATGACCTTTCTGAAATTTTACAGGGTACTTGGATGTTTTAGGCTGCCCATCTTCCCACTTGCCCTACTGAAGACCTTAAGTGACTAGTTAATGGCTATGTAGTGGTCCCATTGTCTCCATCACTAACAATATTTCACCCATATTGAGGTACAGTGGTGAGGGTGGAAAGATCCACATCACATTCTTTTGATTTCCCTGAACTCATGGAAGAGCATAGGGCGGCACAGTGGTTCAGTGGTTAGCGCTGCCTCCTCACAGTGCCAGGGACATGAATTTGATTCTAGCTTTGGGTGACTGTCTGTATGGAGTTTGCATGTTCTCTGTATGTCTGTGTGGGTTTTCTCTGGGTGCCCTTGTTTCCTCCCACAGTGCACAGTGGACTGGCCATACTAAATTGCTCTGTAGTGTGCAGATTAGATAGATTAACTATGGTAAATGTTGAATTACAGGGATAGAGTTGACCCGGTATTTATGAGATGATCTTCAGAGGGTCAGTACAGACTTGATGGGATGAATGGCCTATTTTTGCACTTTAGCCTCTCCTATCTCCCCAAGATCATCTCCTCCCTAGCCTCCTAGCCCCAGTGCCCTACTTCTCTCAACCCCTCACTGAGATCCTGACCCAGACATAGCTGCATTCCTTTCCGACTAGTGACAGCTGATGCTGTTGGGGCTGTGGTGTTGCTGACCAAGCTAGCCAGCAGTTGGTAAGGCAGAATGTCCCCCCAGGATGGGGGAGAACATTTCACCTTAAAGCAACAAAAGCTACTCCCAATGTTAAATTATCACAGGGTAGCCATGAAGGTTGTGGCTACTCCCCTCTCATTTTGCCTGAGGGTAGGTTGTTTAGAAGTTGGCCTACCTTTCCCTGTGAAATTCTCTCCTGGAATTTGCTGCAATGGTGATATTGATAAAGAATGTCAACACTTTAGAGTGAATTTGCCTCCAGTGCTAACTTTGTGTCAGATGAGATTGTAGTCAGTCTACAAAGCAGTGAATCAGAAGGGGCATGGCCAATGTATTCATCCCATCAGGCCATTCTCAATATTCAAAAACTATGGTAATAACATTTCCATTGTGCTTTCTAGTTTAGGAAGACTTTTTCAGCAAGAAGTCAATTCCTATTGAAGAAACTTGTTCATTTATGACAATATTTATACAGTCCTTTCTGAGTAAGTCCAAAACTCAGATTCTTGCCTTGGAGAAACATGATCTCAATTAAGTTCCTTCTCCTGAGATGGCAGGATCAAAATCTACTCATCAGGTGACGAGAAGCTTACGTAGATGCATTCGCAACTCATTAATTACACAACTCACCGTATTAACTTCCTCTTCCCAAAAACATTTGTCTGATTGAGGTCTCAATGCTTCAGAAATTCAACAGCAAAACTGAGTGAGTATTTGTTACATTGGATCCTCAGCCTCTATTCTGGATGAGCTCATGGGTGTTTCTCAGGTGTCATGCCATGCCAGCATCAAGGCTGTGGGCACTTTACACCTGGGGGTTGGCCTCACTGCACTGAGAGGCTGATGAAATGTTCGCAGTGATGTGAGGCTAATGGAATGGTTGCAGTGATGAGAAGCAAGTGGAGCCAGCAAAGTGGGACGTGGCATTTTATCTGAAGGGATTCTGCAAATTTTAGTCACTCTGTGCTCGATATGGGGAAGGTGCAAGACCAGGTTATAGTCCAACAGGTTTATTTGGAAGTACTAGCTTTCAAAGTGCTGCTTCTTCATTAGTTGGTTGTGAAGCAGGATCACAAGACACAGAATTTATAGCAAAAGATTACAGTGATATAATGATACATTGAACAAACCTAGATTGTTAAGTCTTTCATCTTTTAGAATGGATCCAGATTTTTAATTTTGTCCACCCCAGTCCAATACCAGCTCCTCCAAACTCTGGGATTATAACAGGCCCATTACTGGCACGACTGAATGGGAGGAAGGTGAAGGCTCTCCAAGGGCACAGGGAGCACAGCACAACAGGGGATGTGAAGGGTGCTGCACATTTCATGAGTCACAGGTAGCGCCTGCAAAAGTCACTGAGCTGAATGTTAAATTGCAACCTCATCATACTGATCTAAAAATCAAATGTACAATAAGCTTTTGATATCAACAAAACAGCATTAAAATTGGGAAGTGTATGAAATTAGTTTTTGCAAGGGGGTGGAGTTCAGTGCTGGAAATTGAGCCCTTCTCAGAAGTAACTGCAGTAATCAGGAGTCCATGTACTCTCCAATGGTATACATTTATCTTTAATTCTCAGTTAGGCTGAATGTCAATGTTCCTCCTCACACTATTCAAATCTGAACTGCCCTGGTGACAGGACATCGTCCCTTCAAAACCATGTTGTTATCTCAGGGGTTAACAAGTCTCGATGAAAAGTTATGCATTCATTTAACATCTCATCCATTTGGCCAAGGCAAACAATCTCAAGGAGCACAAGCCAATGCATTACAATTACAATGTACTCACAAACAAGACATAGCCTGGTTAAGGCAGTGGAGATTGTTTGGTGGAGGAATTATCCAGGCAGCTAATGCATGTGATGCAAACATGGAAAGTTTAGTGGGTTATCTTACACAAGTTACAAGTGAATTTTAAGTATATGAAGGTTTATTGTTCCACAGTGATAAAAGCCTCCGAGCTTCTGTGACGTTGGTGGCAAGAGCCTGGTCCTTGTACACAAGCAGCAATGTGGTGGCAGCACGGTCAATCTGGGCCCTTATACAGCCACAACAATACCCTCTGTGAGGACATGGCCTTAAGCTTCACAGGAAACAATGTTGGGTCTGAAGAGTCCGTTTGCTAAGAATGTGCACTTTCTCTCTGAAAAACCTCTATAGAAGAATTTGAAGGTGCGGAACCTAAGATGCCACAGGAGGAACATCAAAGGCAGGAAGACAGTAATTGCTACCAAACCTGAGATACCAGAGAGTGCCTTTGAGCCATTTGCTTCCAGGTTGACTGAACTGAGTTGGGGCTTTCAAATTGCAAATAGTGATTTGATTTGCATTGCTTTAGGAAAGAGCTGTGCTTGCTGCAAACTTGCCTCAAGAATTAACTTCTTCTCCTCTTACATTCATTTTGTAAAATAAAATGTTGAGCTTTTTCTTTCAACTGTTTCTCTGATATCTTCAACACTACAAATGTTTCAATGTCTGCACCAGACCTGGCCAAGGCAAACATTAGTTCTGATTAAAGTGTGATGCAGTGAGCACACCACCACTGCTCCTGGTTGTAAGTGCTGAAATAGTCCTTGTAGATATACAAAAGGCTGGAAGAGCAAACCAGGCAGCATCACAACGTGAAGTCCAACGTTTCAGGTATAGCTTTTCTTCCTGTCCTTGTACCAATGATATAATGGAGTCCATTCCCTGATAAAGACTGCTTAGTTGTCCCTTTCCCTGAGAATGCTCCTTCTGACTGTCTAACCATTACTAACCCTGCACTGGTTCACAATTCACTAAGCCTTCACTGCACCCTTACAGTGCCTGAGCATCCTCTCTGACAATGCTTCCAGTACTGTGGACCGTAGTTTATGGATTTATTTCCTCCATTGCACTGCAATATTGCAGAAACTAAACAAATATGTTGTTCATTGACCCCCTCATAGCTTTTGAGAGCTTGACAACCCTTAAGGGACAAACATTTCCCTTGTGCAATCCATGGAAATTAGATAGATGCCATCATCTCTCTTAAGAAATATATGTGTGCGTTGGGGGTGGGTGTCTACCAAATACACATTCAGGCTGCAGGCCGTCCACGAGCTATTACCATTACTCCTAGTGACCCAATGATTCATCTGTCATGCTTTGGCAGTAATCACTAGCATTTAGATGTGTCAGTCCATGGCGGGTGAGGTTATCTTAGATTTTCACATTCCTGATTATGAGAGATTAACTGAGAGATTAACACAGCACATTCAGTGGACATTGGGATGATGGAAACCCTGATTTAGAGGGTGTTCTGACAGGATGTAAATATGGACAGTTAAAGTGTGTGGTGACTAAGATGCGTTACATATCTGAGGAGAGTGTCAGCCATGCTGGTCTCTGCATAAGGGGGTGAGGGGAATATGTGTCCGATGGTGGCATCTCAGTGGAGGTGGTGGAAATTGAAGCTAATGATCCTTTGAATGTGGATACTGATGGGATGGCAAGTGAGGGCCAGAGGACTCTATCGCAGTGGTGGGAGGGAAGAGAGGGGGTGAGGGCTAATGTGGGAAATGAGTCGGAAATGACTGAGGGCCCTGTCAATTATGGTGCTGGGGAGGGTGGGGGTGTATATAAGATTGTTGGTTGAGCAGGCATGAGAAAGCTTGAAGGAGCTGAAGGAGGATGAGTTTGCCAAATCGAAAATGATGATAATTTGAGAGCTTTGAAGTTCCTATGTTCAGTGCTGAGCCCATAGAAGTTACAAACCACCACAGAAGCTAATTCAATTCTCAAATATTATGAGAGAACACAAAGTGAGATTTTGGCAATTGTTTTGCATATGCATGTAGCATGCAAAGAGCATATACCACCAAGACAGATCCAGCAGCAACACTATTGATTGAGCTGGTCAGTACTGCTGGACTGGCAGATAGTGAGGGAACTGAAAAGAGGAAAAAACATTCTTGACCTCAACCTTACCAAACTGCTGGCTGGAGATGCATCTATCCATGAGAATATCAGTAAGAGAGATCACCACACTGTCCTTGTGGAGACAAAGTTCCACTTTCACATTGATAATAACTTACAGCATGCTGTGTGGCACTTTGCCAAATGGATTAGACTTTGAACCAATCTAAAAATTCAAGGCTGGGCAGCCAAGAGGTGCTGTGGGCCATCAATAGAACAGAATCATACTCCAACATAATCTGCAGGTTTATGGCCAATATATTTCCCACTCAACCATTATCTTCAAGCCAGGGGATCAACCCATGTTAAATGAAAAGCACAGCACCAGGCATACCTGAAGATGAAATGTCAATGTGGAGAAGTTACAAAACAGGAGTACGTGCAAGCCAAATAGCGTAAGCAGCAAGTGGTAGACACAGCTCAGTATTGAAGACTTGCACTCCAGATCTAGCCACAGCCCTAGCCAAGCTGTTCCAGTACACTTACAACACTGGCATCTACCCAAACTTCCCTGCATATGTCCTGAACATAAGAAGCAGGATAATTCCAACCTGGCCAATTACTGCCCCATTGGTTTACTCTCGATCAGCAGTAAAGTGATGGAGGGTTTCATCAACAGTGCTATCAAGCAACACCTGCTCAGCGATAATCTTCTCAGTGATCTGGATGGGTATATGAATAGAAAGGGTTTTGAGGAACATGGGTCGGGTGCTGGCAAGTGGGATTAGATTAGTTTGGGATATCTAGTCAGCGTGGACAAGTTGGACCAAAGAGTCTGTTTCCATGTTGTACACCTCTATGACTCTTTGGCTCTATGATGCCCAGTTTGGGTTCCGCCAGGGCCACTCAGCTCCTGACCTCATTACAGCCTTAGTCCGATCATGGATAAAAGAGTCAAATTCCAGAGGTGAGGTGAGAGTGACAGCCCTTGACATCAAGGCTGTGTTTGATTGAGTGTGGCATCAAGATCTCTGGCAAAACTGGAATCAATGGGTATTGAGGGGCAAACTCTCCGGTGTTTGAGATCATAGCTAACACATTGAAAGATGTTGTGGTTGCATTGTAGACCTATCATATAAAAGTATTTCTCATCATGCCATTACCATTTACCTTGTATAAGTACAAACATGGACAAAGGTATACCAAACTAGGTTGGGCATCAACAAATCTCAGCAGAATGAGCTTTAAAATACCACACAAAAAATCAAAATACTGCTTTGTTTCCAGCATTTTATTTTACATTTAAATGAAATTATGGCTTGATACTGTTTGGGGTGAAGGAATTTTGATGCGGTACTTGGAGATGATTTTGCTGTCAGAGCCTAAGGGGATGTTTTTGAAGGGCTTTGAAGCTGAACTTGCACACTGCAGTCACCCTTTCAGTCAGTCAGTCTGATATCATCTGCTGGATTTTATCTTTATGATGTACCGAGGGAGTGAATGTTTGACAATCGAGGGGATGTGCCAAAATAAGTGAATTCTGTTTGTTATTGGATTTTTAATCCAGTCACTGCATAATATATCATTGGCACCTTGCTAAATGGATTAGACTTCAAACCAATCTAAAAACTCAAGTCTGGGCATCCAAGAGGTGCTGTGGGTCACGTCACATGATTTGATTCTCCAGTGTACAGGGATTTTATGAGCACAAATGTTGAAACGTTATGGAATTGAAAGCAGAATACATAGAAGTCACAGAATATATGCACAGGCTCAAAGACTGTACTTTGTTTGAGACAAGTCTGCCTTAATAGGATTCTGAAGGCTGTAAGGTCCTGCAGGGATGCAGGGTTTCCTAGTGATGGAAGGAAGAAGACTGCTGGTAAAGCCAAAAGGCCTGACTGGAGCCAGCTGAGAAGGTCAGTAGCAGGGACATGGAGATGCTCTTGGACTCAATGCTGAAAGCAGTTTATGAACTGAGTTGGAAAATGGCACATTCAGCTACATCTTGACATGTTCATCATGACAACACTCACTTTGCCTTCTCAAGTCTACTCCAGCAAATCACACGAACTCCTCATATCACTGTTCCTGGCACATGCACTCATCCCTCTCTATCCAGGCCCTTTACCCCTATTCACCACTGATACCAAACTTTCTAACTACAGGAGATAAGGATAAAAGCAGAAGTCAGCCACATGGCCTCTTGGATCTGCTCTGCTGTTCGATAATGTTATGAATGATTTTCATTGGCTACTGACGTGGCATTTGACAAGGTTCCTCATGGGAGACTAGTTAGTAAGGTTACATCTCATGGAATTCAGGGCGAACTAGCCATTTGGATACAGATCTGGCTCAAAGGGAGAAGACAGAGAGTGGTGGTGATAGAGGGTTCCTTTTCAGATTGGATGCCTGTGACCAGTGGTGTCTCACAAGGAGCGGTGGTGGGTCCACTACCTTTCATCATTTATGTACATGATTTGGATGCGAACATTGGAGATACAGCTAGTAATTTTGCAGATGACACCAAAATTGGAGGGGTAGTGGACAGCGAAGAAGGTTACCTCAGATTACAACGGGATCTTGACCAGATGGGTCAATGGGCTGAGGAGCAGCAGATGGAGTTTAATTTAGATAAATGTGAGGTGCAATTCTGGTCTCCTTTCTGTTGGAAAGATGTTGTGAATCTTGAAAAGGTTCAGAAAAGATTTACAAGGATGTTGCCAGGGTTGGAGGATTTGAGCTATAGACAGAGGCTAAATAGGCTGGGCTGTTTTCCATGGAGTGTTGGAGGCTGAGGGGTGACCTGATAGAGGTTTATAAAATCATGAGGGGCATGGAGAGGATAAATAGGCAAGGTCTTTTCCCTGGGGTGAGAGAGTCCAGAACTAGAGGGTATAGGTTTGGGGTGAGAGGGAAAGAATATAAAAAGGGACCTAAGAGGTAACCTTTTCACACAGAGAGTGGTGCATGTATGGAATGAGCTGCCAGTGGAAGTGGTGGAGGCTGGTACAATCACAATATTTGAAAGGCATCTAGGTATATGAATAGGAAGAGTTTAGAGGGATTTAGGCCAAGTGCTGGCAATGGGACTAGATTAGGTTACGATACCTAGTCTGTAAGGACTAGTTGGACCGAAGGTCTGTTACCGTGCTGTACATCTCTATGACTTTATGATTCTAAGTCAACATCAGTGGGTGTTGTAAATGGTGCAGATGTCTAATACTTAATTTTGTCATCAGATATGGAAGAACTCCCCCAGTCAACCTGCCATCTCACTATTTCCTCCAGCCAAGCACAGTGAGACTCTACCAGTGCCCACTAATTCCTCCTCTACAGCTGTCCTCATGGAGATGGCTGAAGGACCTGATGTTTGATTGTCTTCTTCTGCAAAGAGATAAATAGGAGATCTCTGGGTGCGATTAATAGGATGTGTTGAATAAATGAATGGGGAATATTTGTTGAGGGTGATTATGAGGGAGAAACATGCCTTCAATGCCATGTTATCCATCCTTAGTTTCTTATGGTATTAGGGATAGCATAAGCATTGTCAGAGTAGGTCCCATATCTTGCTGGAGGTGAAACCCACATAAGTGACTGCTGTACCTTTATAAAGATTGATCACAGTGGCAATGGCCGCCTTTGGCTCAGTTGGCAGTGGGGAGGCAAGACCAACCATGGGTCATTCTGCGCATTTCATTCTGGTGGAGGTGAGAAAGCTGGGGACTTGGTTACACCATGTCACTAGGTAAATAGATAGCTCCTTGAAAGTGGGGTCGCAGGTAGATAGGATAGTGAAGGAGGCATTTGGTATGCTTTCTTTTATTGGTCAGAGTATTAAGTACAGGAGTTGGGAGGTCATGTTGCTGCTGTACAGGTCATTGGTTAGGTCACTGTTGGAATGTTGCATACAATTCTGGTCTCCTTCCTATCGGAAAGATGTTGTGAAACTTGAAAGGGTTCAGAAAAGATTTACAAGGATGTTGCCAGGGTTGGAGGATTTGAGCTATAGGGAGAGGCTGATCAGGCTGGGGCTGTTTTCCCTGGAGCTTCGGAGGCTGAGGAGTGACCTTATAGAGGTTTACAAAATTATGAGGGGCATGGATAGGGCAAATAGGTAAAATCTTTTCCTTGGGGTCGGAGAGTCCAGAACTAGAGGGCATAGGGTTTAGGGTGAGAGGGGAAAGATATAAAAGGGACCTAAGGGGCAACATTTTCATGCAGAGGGTGGTACGTGTATGGAATGAGCTGCCAGAGGACGCGGTGGAAGCTGGTACAATTGCAACATTTAAGAGGCATTTGGATGGGTATATGAATAGGAAGGGTTTGGAGGGATATGAGCCGGGTGCTGCCAGGTGGGACTAGATTGGGTTGGGATATCTGGTTGGCTTGGATGGGTTGGACTGAAGGGTCTGTTTCCATGCTGTACATCTCGATGACTCTAATTTTGAGCCCTTCTCACCTCCAAGCTTGCCAACTCTAGAACAGAAAGTCCTGCTCCATCAGTCTCTATCAGGCCATCAACATTCTGAAGGAAATGATCCAAGAGGATAAGGATTCCTTGGGGAAACCAGTCTTCTAAAAGAGACACAGAGTTCTAGGTTCTGAGGTAATAAGGCAGTGAGTGAGAGAGGCAGAGTACAAAGTACACAAGTATGACTGGACTTTGGGAACTAAGAGTTTGCCCAATTTGGATAGTCCTTTAGAGTTCTATTAGAAAGTCATAACTCTAATAAAGAATAATCAGATGGGCCAATGGGCTGAGGAATGACAGATGGAGTTTAATTTAGATAAATGCGAGGTGCTGCATTTTGGGAAAGCTAATCTTAGCAGGACTTATACACTTAATGGTAAGGTCCTAGGGAGTGTTGCTGAACAAAGAGACTTTGAAGTGCAGGTTCATAGCTCCTTGAAAGTAGAATTGCAGGTAGATAGGATAGTGAAGAAGGCGTCTGGTATGCTTTCCTTTATTGGTCAGAGTATTGAGCACAGGAGTTAGGAGGTCATATTGCAGCTGGAGGACATTGGTTAGGCCACTGTTGGAATATTGCATGCAATTCTGGTCTCCTTCCTATTAGAAAGATGTTGTGAAACTTGAAAGGATTCAAAAAAGATTTACAAGGATATTGCCAGGGTTGGAGGATTTGTACTATAGGGGGAGGTTGAATAGTCTGGGGCTGTTTTTCCTGGACTATCAGAGGCTGAGGAGTGACCTTATAGAGGTTTATAAAATCATGAGGGGCATGGACAGGATAAATACACAAGGTCTTTTCCCTGGGATGGGGGAGTCCAGAACTAAAGAGTGTAGGTTTGGGTTGAGAGGGGAAAGATATAAAAGAGGCCTAAGGGGCAACATTTTCACGCAGAGGGTGGTGCTTGTATGGAATGAGCTGCCAGAGGAAGTGGTGGAGTCTGGTACAATTACAACATTTAAAAGGCATCTGGATGGGTATATGAATAGGAAGGGTTTGGAGGGATATGGGCCAGGTGCTGGCAGGTGGGACTAGATTAGGGTGGAATATCCGGTCAGCATGAACAAGTTGGACCGAAGGGTCAGTGTCCATGCTGTACAGTTCTGTGACTCTAAGTTGCTTTGTGCATGCTGGCACCAGAAGCTACTCAGTGCTGACAAGGCTGAGAGACAGAGAGATCCTTTGTTTCTGTGAGGAGACTCACATGGATTCATCTGAATGAAGAAGAGATTCTGAAAAGGTATGATCAGAAGTTAGTGGTTTTCAAGGAGCTGATGAAATTGTTGGGTGGAATCAAAGATAAGAAACATTCATCTATTGGACCGAAGGAAAATAATTCATCTATTCTTCCCTGAACAGCTCTCAATCAGGCACCCTTAGTCTAACTCTCTTGTCATGGCCACACCTGGCATGTCTTCACAGCAGTGCGTGAACTGTGAATTTGCAAAGTTTATTTGTAGCTCTCTCATAGTTTTTTGAGCATTTCAATTTTAACAAAGAACCAGAAGCAAAGTTTCCATTCTAAAAACAAAACGGGCGGCACGGTGGCACAGTGGTTAGCACTGCTGCCTCACAGCCCAGAGACCCGGGTTCAATTCCTGCCTCAGGCGACTGACTGTGTGGAGTTTGCACGTTCTCCCTGTGTCTGCGTGGGTTTCCTCCGGGTGCTTCGGTTTCCTCCCACAGTCCAAAGATGTGCAGGTTAGGTGAATTGGCCACGCTAAATTGCCCGTAGTGTTAGGTAAGGGGTAAATGTAAGGGTATGGGTGGGTTGCGCTTCAGCGGGTCAGTGTGGACTTGTTGGGCCGAAGGGTCTGTTTCCACACTGTAATGTAATCTAATCTAATCTAAACATTCATGTGGAACACAACAATACAGAATAAATTATAAAGGTGGAAGTAGGATCAATCTCTAAGATAGTGATTATTTAAAAATTCTTCTTCAAATGTGTTAAGGTTGAACACTTGAAGTCCGATTCAGCAGCTGCAATGACTTCTGTAGTTGAATAGTTAGAGGTTACTTCCACAGGTGAACAGGTCCTGGAAAGGGATGAAAGCTTCTTTTATTTTATTTTTATGACATTGCAGGTTGTGGGCCTTGGTAGAGTACCACAAGCCTTGGGGGCCAAGATAAACCGAGGCAAGAGCGAGGCCATGCTCTTCAGGAACTCGGCTGACCAATCCTCTATCCCCTTCACAATCAGGGCTGACTACCTGAAGGTGCTGGGTATTTGGTTCGGAGGGGCTGGGGAGTACGCCATGTCTTGGGAGGAGCGTATCAGTAAAGTGAGGCAGAAACTAGGCAGATGGGAGCAACGGTCACTCTCCATCGCAGGAAAAAACCTGGTCATCAGGTGTGAGGTATTGTCAGTGTTGTTATATGTGGCACAGGTTTGGCCTATTCCCAGAACTTGTGCATCCACAGTCACCCAGGCCATCTTCCACTTCATGTGGAGATCAAAGATGGACCGGGTCCGAAGAGACACAATGTATAAAGATCTGGGCCACGGGGGAAAAAACACACCCAATGCCACCCTCACCCTGATGGCCACCTTTGTGTGTGGCTGCATCAAGCTGTGCGTGGATCCCGGGTACGCAAACACCAAGAGTCACTACGTACTGAGGTTCTACCTGTCCCTGGTGTTGCGAAGGATGGGCCTGGCCTCGCTGTTGCGGAACGCTCTGAGTAGTTGGACCGTTCTGTATCACCTGTCCTTCGTGGAGACATTTATGAAGAAAAACACCTATGACCACAAGTCCATCAGGAAGTGGTCAGCACGTGGTCTCCTTCGGGTAAAGGAGAGTGTGGATCCTATTGAGCGGTTCCCTGGGCAGACTTTCAAAGTCATTTGGCAGAATGCCTCATCGCCAGAACTTTCCAACAAGCACCACGACATGGCTTGGCTGGTGGTGAGAAGGGCTCTGCTGGTGAGATCCTTCATGCACGCCCGGACCCTCTGCCCCACCGCACGCTGCCCTCGAAGTAGCTGCGGAGGGGATGAGACTGTCACACACCTCCTTCTAGAATGTGCCTATACAGAAGAAGTCTGGAGAGGAATGCTGTGGGGTTTGTTGAGGTTCGTCCTGAGCAGCTCCATGAAGCGGGACTCAGTGCTCTACGGTCTGTTCCCCGCCACCGAGACGAACATCAACTGTGCCTGGAGGATCATCAACTCGGTGAAAGACACTCTTTGGTCTGCCTGAAACCTGTTGATCTTCCTGCTGAAGGAGCTGACCCCGACAGACTGTTGCAGACTGGCACATTCCAAGGTCCAGAACTACGTGTTGAGGGACGCGCTGAAGCTTGGGGCAGCTGCCGCCAAGGTGCGGTGGGGAAAGACCACCATGTAATGTCTGCTTGCCTAAGAAGAACAGGGGGCCCACTCAGTAGTTGGGCTCCGCTGACGCCTCAGCAGAATATCTGGATGGTCAATGTACAGACTTGTACATACAAATGATTAATTCCGATCTCTGTATGTAAAGAAATGGAATGTATACATATGTATTGCATCACCAATTGTATAGATATCAAAATAATTTTATGAATACAGTATATATTTGAAATAATAAAAACAATGCCTGCCTGGGGTCCATATTCCTTGATATAAGATCTCAGGACAGGTTGAAGAACAAGGAAAGAAAGACATGCTGAGGTTCTCTAGCCTCGTCCATCATATTGAAAGAAACAAAAGTTGTTCTGACCAAGAAATCAATGGAACAATAATGTATGCTTTATAGTCAGAGCACTAGTCTCAGACACTTGAAAACTGAGTTGGATTGACCCTATCCAGTTTTTGTTGCTGTGTATAAGGCAGTTAGCACATGAAATTGTGTGTGTGTGTATGCACGCATTTTGAATACAATTTCCCCCATTAATGGGGATGGGTTGTTTCCCTTATATCCTGCTCTGTTCCTTGACAAGATCCCCCTCTGAATATTGGCCTTTTCATTATCTCCTTCATGATCTCTTTCCTGATCCCATTCTCACAGAGATCCACATGCTCACATTCACACTCACCTTACACAATTCCACTCCTGACGACAATACTCTTTAAGCTGTTTTCCCTTCCTTAACCTTACATCTGGCCCTACCTTCCTTTGTAAGTGAGGGCATGCTTGCTTCCCCAGCCAGGGATAAATAGTAATCTATAAAAGCAAATTACTGCGGATGCTGAAATCTGAAACCAAAATAGAAAATGCTGGAAAATCTCAGCAAGTCTGGCAGCATCTGTAAGGAGGGAAAAGGGCTGACATTTCAAGTCTAACTGACCCTTTGTCAAAGTAATCTTATTGCAGTAAACTGTTGGCCTATGTGCCTACTCATAAGCTGCTGAACATGGAGAGCCTTCACATTAATATTGTTGACATTTAAATGCAAGTAGTCTGGCCAACTGCCTTCTTTATTGAATATCCTTTATTGTCACTTGTACTCCAGCAGACAGGAGAACGGTGAAAAGTTTTTACAATGGCTCCCCTTAATGACTCCATCTTAGGTACGAGTACCTAGGTACAATCTTACAGAGCAAAAAATAGAGTTGTTATACAAAAGAGGATAAAAGGGAAAGCAACAGCATTACTTAGAGTGTCTAAAAATAAGCTTGAAATGTGTTAGTTAAAACATTTTGAAAAGGATTCACATTACAGTCCGGTAAAGAATTCTAAACAGCAGCAGCCCAGCATGTGGCACCAGGCCTAAGCCCGACAACAGTCCCACATCACTCCAGCCACCATTCCGCTCCTCACCAGCACTCAGCAGTAACATGGTAAACAATTTCCAGCTGAACACTGAGAACCTTCAGCTCTACCACCAGAAGTGTTTGTGCAATGAAACAGCTTGTTTCTGAAGGATCCAAATAATGGATTAATAGTTAAGTTTACTAACCAGAACTGGCAGGAAACTGTATATCCCGCTTGATATATAATCAGATATGTGAACATGTGTCATGCCCATTTTCAACTAACAAACTCACACCTATGAGCATAATTCCACTGGGTTGGGATATCAATGAGAATTTGTGTTAAGTCAATGAGTTCAAAACATGTACCTGACCATGAAGGTCAAGATTCCTTGCCATATTTATTGTCACATTGGCTTTTGAATATGTTATTATGTTTAAAATGTGATTAGGATTGTTTTCATAGTATTAAAATTTGTAAAAACCATAACAATTGAAATTTTACAAACATTCTGCAATGAAGTCGAATTACACTATATTGGTTTTCTCCATTTATTAGTCACTTCATATTCGATTTCACTTCAAACAGAATTTAATGGATTTGTCATCCTATTGTATTCAATGACTGCCTTTACTAATAATATTAATCACCAATTTAAAAATTATATACTGACCACATTTTATAAATCAACCAGCTCTTCATTATAATTAGTGATAATATTTCCACAAGAACTCTGATTTTTTTAACAGCATTCCATTATAAGAAATCAATATTAATGTTTTAAAGCTTTTCTAGTATGTGCTCCTGGCCTCTGCCATTTTGAAGGACTTGTAAGTATAGCAGAACCTCAATTAACCAGCATTCGATGATCCGGAATTCGATTAACTGAATGAAATATTCCCTGCCCGTGTCCTTCAGATAGTCAAGGTTCCTATGTCCAATGAAACAAAATATGTACAGACAAGCCACTAGCAACAGCCACTGTAATAGACTTTTATAATTTGTTCTCAGAAGTAAATGATTGGCTGGAGAAAGCTTCCCAGATGCAGGTATAGGCACATGTAAATCGATTGGGTGGGGCATTAGGCATTAGTTCTTGTTTCCTGAGCACCACCCTGCCCCGTAGACAAACTCATTCACACCAGGAGTTTTGAACACAGTGGCCAGGGAAAGAATAGGGAATAGCATCCCTAGTGAAGTATCTGAGCTTAGAAGCCCACTGACTCCCACAGTCACCTCAACTACACTTCCTCACACTTTGCTTCTTGCAAGAACTCCATTTCAGTCTGATAGGTTTTCCATCTCTATCCATCACACTTGTTCTGATGTTGCCACTTTCCACCAGACTGCCTCCAACATTACCATTCTTTCCTCAATCAAAGATTCCTTCCCCTCCAAGATCGTGGTTCAGCCATATTCAAATCATCTCCTGCTACTCTGCCCTCATCCCTTTCCCAAAATAATGATAGAGTTCATCCTGTCCTAATTTTCCAGCCTATTTGTCTCCACATTCAAAAGATCATGCTCCACCATTTCCACCACCTCCAGCAGAATGCTGCCACCAACCCCTTCCACTCTTAGTATTCTGCAGTGATCATTCCCTCTGCAACATGCTTGTCCACTTCCCCATCATTCCTAACCTCTTGACTCCTCCTCACGCAATTTCAGAAGATGCAACACATTCCCATTCACCTCCTCCGTCCTCATTGTCCAAAGCCCAAGCACAACTTCCAGGTGAAGCAATGTTTTTCTTGTATTTCTTTCAATCTGGTTACTGCGTTTGCCTCCTTACAATGTGGTCTCCTTTATATTGGCAAGACCAAAAGCAGACTGTGTGTCCACTTTGAAAACACCTCCACTCTATCCATAGGAATGACCTGGGCCTTCCAGTTCCTTGTCATTGCAATAAACTACCTGGCTCCCATAATAACATACAAAGTTTGTCTAATAATAACATGTCAGCCCTGTGCATGCGACAGTGTTCCAAAGGAGCACAATGCCAGCTCAATGAGCAGCACCTCATTTTCCATTTAAGTACTTCACAATCTTGGAGTTTTAATATTGAATCCTGTAACTTCAGAAACTGACCACCTTACGTCTGTTATCCTTTGTTTGAACATGTGTTCTCCTTTCTTTCAAAAGCCTTCTCTTACATTCCTTAATTCAAGCCCATTTCACATCGTTCTTCTTTCCCCACTGTTAGTAACCCCCTTTGTCTTTTGTGCTGGCCCATTACACCATTGATCTTTTGAGAATTATGTGCTAAGTCGTGAATTATTTCAGGGATGGCATGTGGTAAGATGGGGCTGAAATCTGACTGAGGAACATTGTAAGGACAGGGTAGGAAGTTCATGTGACATGTTTGGTATGGCAAGAGATCTCACTCAGCCTTGCAGTCAGAAACCCTCCAAAATGTTAACACACCTCATGTTCAGCCAAAGAAACGTAGATTCTTCCCATAGTTTTTTTTCCCAATGTTACTTGTTGACCAGGTCACCAGGAGAAATTCAAGCTGTTTCTTTTTAGTTGAGCTATGAAATCTTTATTCACTCATAAGACATCAACATTTACACATGCTTACACATCAGAACTGACTATTGCAAAATGCAGAAACCCAAATCTGAGTATAAACCTCGCTATGTTTTGATGGATTTAGACACCAGATCTTCAGTGTTTTCCTGAACCAAAGGAACTGGTGCAGTAACATGTAGTATCTTATATGCAGCTGCTATGTTGTACTTTAGCTTCTAAACTTCATTTGGCAAAATTGAGAAAAGATATGAAGATCCAGAAGAACATTGTACATTTATACAGAGTCTGTCATTTTCATGATATCAAAGTTTTAAAACGTAACCAATATTGAAATCTGTGCAAATATGGTAATCAGTTTGCAAAGACTAGAAATCCACAAAAAGCAATTGAATAAATGACCATAAAGACTTTTCATGAACTTGGTTAATTTATTGGCCAAGACACTGGGGAGCTCACCTCCTCTTTTTCAGAAAAAGGCCATAAGATCATTCACTTGTATCTGAGAAGGAAGCAAGGAGCTGTGGCTTGGGGCACATTCACTTCATATTTTACTGCAGCATCAGTCTTCATTGTGTGCTCCTAAAGGCAAAAATGCTCACACTGAACCAAGGCTGGCAGCTACAGATTAGTAGATAAATTTAAAGCCCTGAAGATTCTGAAGAAACCTTGAGTCTGGATAAGAAATAGGTGAAGGGTACAGAATAATCTAAGCTGAAAATGTGTTGCTGGAAAAGCGCAGCAGGTCAGGCAGCATCCAAGGAGCAGGAGAATCGACGTTTCGGGCATGAGCCTTTCTTCAGCCCTTCTTTCTCCTGCTCCTTGGATGCTGCCTGACCTGCTGCGCTTCTCCAGCAACACATTTTCAGCTCTGATCTCCAGCATCTGCAGTCCTCACTTTCTCACAGAATAATCTGAGATGGGATTGTGGTTGGCCTCGAATCCTCAGCATTGGGAACATTCCTGCTTCTGATTGACACCATCAACAACAGCTGATAACCTGCCAGAAACATCTTCAAAGCTTTTTCCAATTGGCTGCCATTAATTTGGATGAAGATCAAAGTAGAGTCTCCTGATACTTTGTGACTGGTAGGCAGTCATTCCACTCATGGGAAACAGTTAATTAGTAAATGTTTCTTGGAGTTGCTAAATGCTATTTAGCTTTTCACTTCTTTCAAATGTATGTGTTAAAATAATTATGATCATGAGTAGAAATGAATTTATATTCACAACAAAAACACAACAACTTAATTTAAAATGAATGTGACGTAAAAGTTAGCTTTAGATAACCATATCATTATAACGTTTTTCTTTGTCAGAGGGTGAACAACGCAAAATGTTCATGATTCATCCACAATTTCAATGAAAGAAAAGGCATCTTTCCCTCGTAAGCTTTAAGATGATGACAAAATCCAAGCAGTTTTGCAAGAGGTTGCAGGAAGGATTATTTTGAAATGAGTCTAGATAAGAGACTTTAGCTTAAAGGTAACCAAGTTATAATGACGTGACTGGGAAATCGGCGGAGTGGCAGGCAACAGATGGAAGAGATAATGGATAGGTACTCAAATTGGCAGGATGTGACCATTGATGTCCCGAAATGATCTGTGTTGGGCTTTCAATTATTCACATTATTTAGTACCAACTTGGATAATGGCATAGAAATTCATATATCTACATTTGCTGATGACACAAAGTAAGGCAGTTTAGATGATATTATGAATTACAAAGGACTAGTGACAGAATAAGTGAATGGGCAAAACTGGGGTAGATGGAGTTCAACGTCAGCAAGTATGAAGTTATCCATTTTGAGCTGAAAAGAATAGATCAGGTTACTTCCTAGATCATATGAAATTAAATATAGTGGCTAACCGAACAGACTTGGCAAATCAGTTGCATAGATCTTTAAAATGTCATCAGCAAGTGCAGAACACAATCAGGAAAGCTAATGGAATGCTTGCCTGTCCATCTAAACGAGGTATTTATGTGGCATGAATGTTACTTACCACTTGTCAATCCAAGCCTGAATATTGTCCAGTTCTTGTTGAATTTGAACATTGCCTGCTTCAGTATCTGAGGAGTCATTAAAGGTGCTGACCACTGTGCAATCATTGTCAAACCTTATGATGGAGGGAAGGTCATTGATGAAGCAGCTGAAGATGGTTGACCCAAGGATACTACCTTGAGAAACTCCTGCTGAGAAGTCTTGGAGTTGAGATAACTGACCTTCAACCTTTACGGGCGGCACGGTGGCACTGTGGTTAGCACTGCTGCCTCACAGCGCCAGAGACCCGGGTTCAATTCCCGCCTCAGGCGACTGACTGTGTGGAGTTTGCACGTTCTCCCCGTGTCGGCGTGGGTTTCCTCTGGGTGCTCCAGTTTCCTCCCACAGTCCAAAGATGTGCAGGTCAGGTAAATTGGCCACGCTAAATTGCCCGTAGTGTTAGGTAAGGGGTAAATGCAGGGGTATGGGTGGGTTGCGCTTCGGCAGGTCGGTGTGGACCTGTTGGGCCGAAGGGCCTGTTTCCACACTGTAAGTAATCTAATCTAAGTAATCTAATCTAATCTAATCTAATCTAATCTAAACAACCATCTTCCATTGTACCAGTTATGACTCCAACCAGTGGCTAATATTCCGCTTTGATTTCCACTGACTCCAGTTTGATGCTACATTCAGTTGAATGCAGCCTTGATGTCAAGGGCTGTCACTCTCAACCCCCTCTGGAATTCAGCTCTTTTGTCCATGTGTGAACCAGGGCTGTAATGAGGTCAGGAGCTGAGTGGCCCTGGCAGAACACAAATTGTGCATCACTGAGCAGGTTATTGCTGAGCACGTGCTGCTTGACAGCACTGTTGATGACACCTTCTGTCACTTAACAAATGATTGAGAGTAGATTGATGGTGCCAGTAACTGCCAGTTTGGATTTGTCCTGCTTTTTCTTTACAATTTTCCACATTGTCAGGTTGATTCCTTTATTGTAACCATACTGGAAGAGTTAGGGGAAATGACAAGTTCTGGAGCATAAGTCTTCCATACTATTGCCATAACGTGGTCAGAGCCTGTAACCTTTGAAGCACCAGTGCCTCCAACTGTGGATAAACGTGAGGTATTGCATTTTGGTAAAACGAACAAGGGCAGGACTTGTACAGTTAATATAATAGTAGGGCTCTGGGTAGTGTTACTGAACAGAGACTTATGGGTTCAGGTACATAGTTTTTGAGAGTTGTGTTACAGGTAGACAGGGCGGCTAAGAAGGCATTTAGTTCCCTTCCTTGCTCAGCCTATTGAGAAAATAGTCATTGTGACATCTTATTGAGGTCGCACAGGATGTTGGTGAGGCCACTGTGTATAGTTCTGGTAATCCTGCAAGATGAAGGATACTATTAAATTGGAGAGGGTTAACCTAGTCCCATTTGCCAGCATTTGGCCCATGTCCCTCTAAACCCTTCCTATTCATATACCCATCCGGATGTCTTTTAAATGTTGTAATTGTACCAGTCTCCAGCTTATTCCATACACGTACTATCCTCTGCATGAAAAAGTTGCCCTTTTGGTCCCTTTTCAATTATTCCTCTCTCACCTTAAACCTATGCTCTCCAGTTTTGGACTCCCCCACTCTGGGAAAAGACCTTGGCTATTCACCCTGTCCATGTCCCTCATGATTTTATAGACCTCTATAAGGTCACCCCTGATCCTCTGACTCTCTAGGGAATAAAGCCCCAGCCTATCTGTATTTGATGGATAATTCTGGAAATAGAAACCTTAGCTAATTAGGCTCACTTTTTTAAGGCCAACTGTACAAACTCCAATACAGCTCCTGTTGAGATAAGCTAGTACAGACTAGCGATTAAACTGTTCTGGTCTTAATTGCCTTAGTTACGTTTCCACATATCACCAACCGTAATGGTATTATGTTCTACATGCATTAGCCACCTTTTCCTAAATCTTTGTCATCATCTGCTGCCTTACTGGTTCATGGAATAGAGATTTTGGATATCACAAGGAAATGAATTGGACCTCGAGGATTTACACCTCTGAAAGACAGGAGTTGATCATCTTTGTATACCCTCAATCCTGCTTTGCCATTCAATTCAATCATGGCCGATCTGACCTTCCTCATGTCCACTTTCCTGTCTTTTCCTCATAACTCTTGATTCCCCTACTGATCAAGAGTCTACCTATCTCAGCCTCAAATACACACAAGGACTCTATCCCCAAAGCCCTCTGTGGCAAGGAGTTCCACATAATCTCAACCTTCTGAGAGAAGAAATTCTTCCTCATCACACTCTTAAATTAGCACCCCATTATTTTGAGACTACGCCGTCTGGTCCTAGACTCTCCCAGGCTCACAGTATTGCAGATGTGGTGTTAGCAGCACCTTGTATAATTACAGTAAGTCTTCCCTACTCTTGTACTTCAACTGCCTTGAAATAAAGGCCATCATTCCATTAGCCTTCCTGATTACCTGCTGTACCTGTGTGCCACCACGAGCTCTTATGGCATAACCTTTTGTGAAGTTCCTTCTTGAACATCTTCTGGAAGTCCAAATACAGCACACCTACTGGTTCTCCTCTATTCACTCTGGTTGAGGCTTGCTCAAAAAACTCTTTAATAAATTAGTCAGTCATAATTTCCCTTTCATGAAGCCATACTGCCTCTGCTTATTTAGATTATGATTTTCCATGTGACTTCTGTAATACATTTATTGGCCTTGGAGTGAGTACAATGTGGAACTTAGATAGTTAATTTAATTGAAGTCTTCACGATATTAACAGGAAAAGTCAGGGTAAATAAAAATTAATTATTTCCACTGGCTGGGGACTCTAGAACAAGGAGTATAGTCTGAGGATTAAAGCCAGACCTTTCAAAAGAGATATTAGGAAGCACTTCTACACAAGAGATAGTAGATGTTTGGAACACTCTTACACAAGTGCAGTAGATGCAGAATCAGTTGTTAACTTTAAGTCCGAGATAAATAAATCTTTGATAAGTAAAGGTATTCAGGGATATGGGCCAAAGACAGTTGGGCCATAAATCAGCCAAGATCTCATTGAATGATGGAACAGGCTTGAGGGGCTGAAGGGTCTACTGCTGTTCCTATACACAGTAAAAGCATAAACTACATGCAGCTTCTGAAGTGATTCAGTGGGAACCAAAATTGTTTCTTGGAACTTGATTAATCAGCAACTCTTCATTTAAAGATTTAGAAAAGGTCACTTGTGGGTCTTCCTTATGCTAAACCCTCTGTTTAACTTTGGGGATTGTTAATTGAGTTTCATGAAACTATGTTGGAAACTCACTAACCATGTGCAATCTTCATATGGGGAAATCGGTAAAAGAATGTCTTTTTTAAGCCTTAATACCAAAGGGGACTGATCCTATCATCTTAATTTTTATGTGTCTGTTTAGAACAACTCCATTTCATTGGGAGGGAGTGACAAGCTGTAACATCTGCATCAAACAAGCAGAAAATGTCAGGGCATTGTAAAACTATAATTTTGGGGTTAAAATTGTATTGAGTTTCTGTTGGACAACATTCTTCCAAGTCATATAGAGGGCACCTGCCAAAAGAACCCATAAAACTAAAGACTCATGGCACTTTTGCAGAACAAATTACTTGTGCCATCATAATACATTAAAAAAAAACCCACTTTTTTTTCCAAACAGTTTTTACTAATATTCTTATTTACAATGGCAACAAATTCCATTGACACTTTTCTTCTCTCTCTACCCCTATTTTCTGACCTGCTGATTTCTTTCAGCATCTTGTGTTTTTATTTCAGATTTCCAGTATCTGGGGTATTTCACATTTGCTGTGTGAGAGTGAACTAGTGGCTGAGTGGGGACAAGCATGGCCCTTTAGTCAAAGTTACCAGCCACCAGTATATCATAATCAGTAACAATCAATGTGTCTGCTCAATGTTTCGGGTTGGCACAGTGGTTAGCACTGCTGCCTCACAGCACCAGGGACCTGGGTTTGATTCAAACCTTCGACGTCTATGTGGAGTTTGCACAATCCCTTTACATCTGTGTGGGTTTTCTTTGGGTTTCCTCCCACAGTCCAAACATGTGCAGGTTAGGGGGATTGGTCGTGGTAAGTTGCCTTTAGTGTCTGAGCATGTATAGGCTAGGTTGGTTAGCCATGGGGAATGCAAGGCTTTAGGATAGGAGTCTCTGCAAGGGATGCTCTTCAGAGGGTCAGTATGGACTTGATGGGCTAAATGGCCTGCTTCTACTGTAGGGATTCTATGATTTGAGGGGCAAAGACATCTCTGTTAATGAATTATTGTTCCTCCTGTAGCTGCAGCTAAGGACAGGGAAATGAATGTGGACACAGTTACTGGTGCTAACTGTTCTTCCTTTTCACTAGTTAATTCTACTTTTCTCTCTCTACAAATGCTGTCAGGCCTTCTAAGCACGTCCAGCAGATAGTTGTTTTATTTCAAAGATGCCAACCAGTCCGAATTGATCAGAACCTGAGGTGAATCTATTCTTCTAAGTTTCTTGATCTCTTCCATGCTCTCTGAGCCACTCTTTACCTGCTTCCGCATAAGTATCAGGAACAATAAGTGCCAAACACCAACAAGGATTGAGCATGCTGTTAGCATTCTCAGCAACACTTCCACTGTCTGGACAGCTCAAGAGGAATCTTTCAGTAAAGCTCAGAGCAAGTGTCAAGATTTATTATTAATTGCTCTGTGTTCCAAAATCTTGCAATACAAAGAGTTGCCTTGAAGCTGCGTGAGTGGAAGTGGTAGAGAAGGAAGATGGTGACAGTGATGAGGAGCTAGATACAGAAGGAGAACAAGATCCAGCAAGACAAAGAGCTGTCACAGCTGAAAGACAGCAAATCAGCATAAGAAGATTCTTCTGCTCAATCTCTTCCCTTCCCAGAATATTCTCTCTCCATTTTAGACTCCTCAATCCATTTCTGACAAATACCATTTCAACTCTGTCAAAGATATAACTTCTGTATCCTTGTCACATCAGTAAGATTTTGAACATCAATAGTTAAACTAAAACTAAACATTTCAACTTTCACAGACTCCTTTCTTGATTTCACAAGTGGAAGCATGCCTGCTACATTTCTGTTACTTGCCTTTCGGCAGAGTCCTGGCAACAGTCTTCTGTGTTCTTTTACCTGTTCTAGCTTTTACAACACATTCCCTAGGTGCAGGTGGAAATGGCTAATTTTATCTAAGGTTGGAATTGATTCATCATACTTGTTTGTTTATTTTTCACCAATGACTTTACACATTGGTTAGAGATAAGGGGAAACTGTCTTAGCAGTAGGAGCAACACTATGTATATCATCTGTTTCTCACCATTTCCAGCTCTTGCGTCTTTGTTTATTAATTTAACACTCAGCATTAAACATATTCGTTAATTCCCTACACTTCGTTCACTTCCTTGAACTTGATAAGTGCAAGTAAAATCCGTGTTAGTCATGCAAATTCAGAAGCACCAGCGGTGATATCCTTTGAGGTGCACAATATGTACAAGGCAAGATGTAATGAACCACTAATGAATGTTCAGTCACAAAAGGTCAGAGCCGTCACATCACATCCAACAGAAGCTCAGTGAAGGCATCAAGAGACTATTAAATTGGCTAACATGTGCCTTTCCTACTGAGCTCCAGAAACTTACAAATGGTAAAGGACATGGGCAATGGGATAAAAATCAATATCCTTTTGAAAACACAGGTAATGTAAGGACAAGGTATGATTAACTGCAGACTTAAAGGTAGAACCTTTATAAGTAGGTTACTATTTCCAAAGTAAATGCCCTGACCACATTACGTGTGTCCTCAGAGTGGTCCTTGAACTGAGGCATTGCATTGCCTCATACGTCCCTCTCTCTTTCAGTTTCTGAGTGTTTCAAAATAAAATTAAACAATTGCAAAGGTTTAATCTTCAACAGATAAATCTGAGTTTATTGCAACACTACATTTCTAATTGTTCAAGTAAAAATGATAAGAATAATCGCTACAAGTTTATGTCCAATATTCAAAAGTAGCTAAGTGCAGAAAACACTTATAAAGATGAAAATAAGGGGAGATTCTAGAAGAATTGCAGGTCTGCTACTTTTTGAGGTTTCCCTTTCTGCAATAAAAGTACTGAAACTTGCCATCAGATTTAGCAGTCGAGTGTGTTGCTGGAAAAACACAGCAGGACAGGCAGCATCCAAGGAGCAGAAGAATCAATGTTTCGGGCAAGAGCCTTTCATCAGGAATGAGGCTTTAGCAGTTGCAATGGCTTCTGTAATTGAATAGCTAATGTTTGTACAGGTAGACTCAGCAGATCAGCAAGTTTCTTTTCACGTACTTGTTCTGCAGTTTCAGCATTTGCAAATTGCCTCGAACCTTTCAGCAGAACAGCAGTTGATTACTGAACACCTCCCTCTTTGCTGTTTGTTCAGCCAGAACCTTCTCTCCTGATGTCTCATACGAATTCTTCCTTGGGATTCTGCATACAATTCTGCAACCTTTCTTTATCAAATCTGAAGCAAAACAGTTGCTACATTAATTGAAAAATGAACCTTTTTTTTAATCAAGCAAAGAATTTAATTATGTTGACATCCCTTATGCTTTTTGTCCTCACAGAATCTTTGAATTCTCAAACCTTTAAAAAGACAAATTTTGTATTGTTGAAGGGTTGGTTGAATTCAAATATCTGCGCAATTGCAGCTGAGATAACAGAGTTTAATAGGTTTTGAACCAGCCCAATGTAATAAACTGATGACTTTCACCTCATACAAACTTTTAAAGGCTTTCGTTTTAAAGTATAAATTGTAAAGCAAAACCAATCGGTGCGTGTATGGACTGAGCTGCCAGAGAAAGTGGTGGAGGCTGGTACAATTACAGCATTTAAAAGGCATCTGGATGGGTATATGAAGAGGAAGGGTTTAGAGGGATTTGGGCCAAATGCTAGAAATGGAACTAGATCAGTTTAGGATACCTGGTCGGCACAGATGAGTTGGACTGAAGGGTCTGTTTCCATGCTATACTGCTCTTTGATGCTATTGTTTTGACAGCTTTTTCTTAAAAATTTGCAATCTTGGGATTGCACAACCATATAGCAGTAAATATTATATTTATTTTAATGGAGAAGCTAATATGTGAAGATATAAAGTTGAAATAGACAGGTAAATGTTTTTAATAAGATTGTAACTTAAGCATTATTATCCGATTATCTTAATTTATTTACTATCCATGCTAATATTGTTCATAATGAAGAATTATTTATGTTAACTTCTAATTTAGCAGTGGTAATCTGAATCTGAGTCAACAGATTG
This sequence comes from Chiloscyllium plagiosum, assembly GCF_037043375.1. NCBI lineage: Eukaryota > Metazoa > Chordata > Chondrichthyes > Orectolobiformes > Hemiscylliidae > Chiloscyllium > Chiloscyllium plagiosum. The sequence continues at coordinate 85,690,907 of NW_028270139.1, read as the reverse complement.
TAGCTATGAACCCAGCTTCAAAGATGGCAAAATCGAAGCATTGCATCATACAATAGTATACCACAGGAGGCCATTTGGCCCATTAACTCTGTACTCAATTCTAGGAAGATGTAAATTGTAAGAACTGGACCATTTGCTGTACTATTAGACATGCTAAGGTTTTGGATGTGAGGTCAACATGAGATCCTGTCAACATTTTCAAGTGGACAAATGAGATCCCATGGCACTACTCATAATAAATTCCAAGATGGCGGTACAGGCAAGATAGACAGTGTTCGGTTCCCTTCCAGACCAGCCACTTCCTCTCTCTCCTTTACTTGCCCTTTTTGTCTTCTTTCTTATTCTTTTTTATTTTCTTCATCTTCTTCCTGTTGCCGGCGGCAGAGAAGGTGACATCACAGAGGAGGGGAAGGCAGCGGGATTCTTGGCAGTTCCTGGCAGCAGAGCGAGGGAAGGCTGGTTGTGGTAGGCCCGGAGCAGGGACTCCAGACAGCATCAAGGTGGCGGGTGACAGTGGAGCCAGGGATTCCTGTTTGTCATAGGCCCAGAGCGGGGAGGCAGGGGAGGCAGCTCCTGGTTGTGGTAGTTCTGGAACCGGGGATTCCTGATTGTGGGGCGAGGGTGGGTCCATCATGAAGTCCCATCATTGACGGCCCATCAGCAAGATGGGCCCAGCGACAAAGAAATGGTGCCTGAAGAGCGCTGATTCTGACTGGCAAGTGACGCTCAGATACGATGAATGAATAAAAGAACACTCAGACAGTATTCATGATCCCACACCCAGACAGTGCTGACAGAATTATTTGGTGACCTCAGAGAAAAAGCACTCTTAGGCAACAGTGACCACAAAGTAACAGAATTTTACATCCAATTTGAAAGAAAAGAGATTGGATCTAAAACTATTACTTTAAACTTAAATATAAGCTATAATGTGCCACTAATGCTGCCCTCGGTGATAGGTGAATGCAGAGGCTGTGACAGGCTTTCAAGGTGATATTTCTGAATACTCAAACTATATTCATACAATACAGGTATCCCCTACTTTTCAAACATTCGCTTTATGCAATTTCGCTTTTACAAAAGACCTACATTATAACCTGTTTTTGTGAATCCAAAGAGGATTTTTGCTTTTACAAAACATGGAAATACTTGTTACCATACAAGCCATGCACCTTCACTTTATGCCATTTCTGACTTACAAAAGGTTTCCTTGGAACACTCTACTTTCGGATAGAGGAAAAATTCTAAAGGGAGGGACCACCATCTTTTATTGACTAAAGAAGTTGAAGGAAGCAACAAACTTAAGGAAGAAGCATATAACCTCACAAAAATGTGTGGCAGATCAGATGATTGGTCAGAATATTAAGAACGGCAGAAATGAGAAGATTGTTACTCAGGACAAAGAATTAGAGCATGAGAGGAAATTAGCCACAAAGGAAAAAAGGCTAACAAATATTTCAATAAGCATTTAGAAAAGGAAAAAGTAAGTAAAGTGAGTGTCCTCTAAAGTGTTAGAATTGGGAATTGATAGTAAATAACAAGGAATTGGCAGATGAAAATGAAGAAGTTTTTTTGCTTCTGGCGTCAGTTTAGAGGATACAAAAAAAGTCCACTAAAAGCAGGAAATAAGGATTTGAAAGGGAGAGAGAAACTTTGTGAAATTACAATTACCACAGATTAGATACTAATCAATTAATAGAGCTGCATGCTGACAAGTCTCTGGGTCCAGATGCATTTCATCCAAAGGTTTAAAAGAGAATACTAATGAAGTAGTAGAAGTGTTGGTGTTAATTTCCCAAAATTCCTTAGATTCAGGAAAAGTTCAATTAGACGAAAAGTTGCAAACGTAACCCATCAACTCTAGACGGAATAGGAGCAGAAAACAGGAACTTGAAAGGCAGTTAGCTTGACACCTGTCTTGCAAATTGATCATTAAAGAGATTAGAACATTGTACTTTGAAGAAATCTCAACATTATCAGGAAGAGTCAGCACGGTTTTTTTGAAGGGACAATCATGTTTAACCAAGTTCTGAAGAAGGGTCACTGGACTTGAAATATGAACACTGCTCTTTTTTTCCACAGGTGCTGCCAGACTTGCTGAGTTTCTGCAGGGATTGCTGAGTTTTTTTCTGATTTCCTGCATCCGCAGTTCTTTGGTTTTATTTTGTTCAGTGTTTACCTCACTGTCACCTCTCTTCCAGGTACGCCCACTTTGAAGAAGCTCTGCTCTTCTCTCAGAAAAGATTTCCATTCTAATCTTTTTTCTTGGTAACCGTCATTACGTTCATTGTCGCTCCTAATGTTTGTTCATGGTATTTGCCAAAACTCACTTGAACAACCACATCACATTCTTCAGTGTCTGCCTCCGGCTCAGACTCACCCTATGTGGATTCCAATTCAAGTTTCATCCTTCATGTTTTGAATCCTCTCAGGATCACAGCTATCTCTGTGATATACCATGTTCCTCAGACATGTGTTCTCACTGCATCCTGAGATCCACATGTGTCACTGCATGCACACGCTCAGACCTCTCTTCCATCAGCATTACCTCACAGCTCTTCTGTCCCCATTCAACTCCATCCTCTGGCTCATTTGACCAGCTATGAGGAAGGTCACTGAACCCAAAACGTTAACTCTGATTTCTCTCCACAGATGTTGCCAGACTTGCTGAGACTCTGCAGAGATTTCTGTTTATTCTTCTGATTTCCACAATCCGCAGACTTTTGTTTTTTTTTTAACCAACTTATTAGGCTTGTTTAAAGTAATAATTATCTGTAGATAGATGGGAACTGAGGATGCACTGTATTCAGATTTTAAGAAAGCATTTAATAATCGTAGGTTACTTGGGAAAATTAACACATACAGCGTTAATTAGAGTAATATATTGGCAGGGATTGGCTGGTTAGTTGAAAACAGAGAGAACAGCTCACTCGGAGTAGCAGCAGGAGGCAAGTGAGTCGAGCTCAGTCGGAGCGGGAGAGGGGGTGGATCGAGCTCAGTCGGAGCGGGAGAGGGGGTGGATCGAGCTCAGTCGGAGCGGGAGAGGGAGAGGATAGAGCTCAGTTGGAGAGGGAGAGGGAGAGGATTGAGCTCAGTCGGAGAGGGAGAGGGAACGGATTAAATTCAGTGGGAATGGGAGAGGGAGAGGATTGAGCCCAGTCGGAATGGGAGAGGGAGAGTAATGAGCTCAGTCGGAGTGGGAGATGGTGGGGATTTTGCTCAGTTGGAATGGGAGAGGGAGTGGATCGAGCTGAGTCGGAGCGGGAAAGGGAGTGGATCGAGCTCAGTCAGAGCAGGAGAGGGAGCGGATTGAGCTCAGTCGGAGTGGGAGAGGGAGAGGGAGCGGATTGAGCTCAGTGGGAATGGGAGAGGGAGAGGGAGAGGGAGAGGGAGAGGATTGAGTTCAGTCAGAGTGGGAGAGGGAGAGGATTGAGCGCAGTCGGAGAGGGAGAGGGAGAGGATTGAGCTCAGTCGGAGAGGGAGAAGGAGAGGATCGAGCTCAGTCAGAGAGGGAAGGGGGTGGATCGAGCTCAGTCGGAATGGGAAAGGGAGAGGATTGAGCTCAGTCGGAATGGGAGAGGCAGAGGATTGAGCTCAGTCGGAATGGATGAGGAAGAGGATTGAGCTCAGTTGGAAAGGGAGAGGGAGGGGATTGAGCTCAGTCAGAGAGGGAGAGGGAACGGATTAAATTCAGTGGGAATGGGAGTGGGAGAGGATTGAGCCCAGTCGGACTGGGAGAGGAAGAGGATTGAGCTCAGTCAGAATTGGAGAGGGAGAGTATTGAGCTCAGTCAGAGCGGGAGAGGGAGAGGATTGAGCTCAGTTGGAGAGGGAGAGGGTGTGGATCGAGCTCAGTCGGAGCGGGAAAGGGAGCGGATTGAGCTCAGTCGGAGAGGGAGAGGGAGAGGGGGTGGATTGAGCTCAGTCGGAATGGGAGAGGAAGAGGATTGACCTCAGTCGGAGAGGGAGAGGGAGCGGATTGAGCTCAGTCGGAATGGGAGAGGTTGGGGATTTAACTCAGTCGGAGAGGGAGAGGGTGAGGATTGAGCTCAGTCGGAGAGGGAGAGGGAGAGGATTGAGTTCAGTCAGAGTGGGAGAGGGGGTGGATCGAGCTCAGTCGGAATGGGAGAGGGAGCAGATTGAGCTCAGTCAGAGAGGGAGAGGGAGTGGATTAAATTCAGTGGGAATGGGAGAGGGAGAGGATTGAGCCCAGTCGGAATGGGAGGTGAAGAGTATTGAGCTCAGTCGGAGCGGGAGAGGGTGGGGATTTTGCTCAGTCGGACAGGAAGAGAGAGAGGGTTGAGCTCAGTCGGAATGGGAGAGGGAGTGGATCGAGCTCAGTCGGAGCGGGAAAGGGAGTGGATTGAGCTCAGTCGGAGCGGGAGAAGGAGTGGATCGAGCTCAGTTGGAGCGGTAGAGGGGGTGGGTTGAGCTCAGTCGGAATGGGAGAGGGAGAGGATTTAGCTCAGTCGGAATGGGATAGGTTGGGGATTTAACTCAGTCGGAGAGGATGAGAGAGAGGATTGAGCTCAGTCGGAGCGGGAGAGGGTGAGGATTGAGCTCAGTCGGATTGGGAGAGAAAGAGGATTGAGCTAAGTCGGAGAGGGAGAGGGAGAGGATTGAGTTCAGTCAGAGTGGGAGTAGGGGTGGATTGAGCTCAGTCGGAGAGGGAGAGGAAGAGGATTGAGCTCAGTCAGAGAGGGAGAAGGAGTGGATTAAATTCAGTGGGAATGGGAGAGGGAGAGGATTGAGCCCAGTCGGAAAGGGAGGTGAAGAGGATTGAGCTCAGTCAGAATGGGAGAGGGAGAGGATTGAGCTCAGTCGGAATTGGAGAGTGTGGAGATTTTGCACAGTCGGACAGGAAGAGAGAGAGGGCTGAGCTCAGTCGGAATGGGAGAGAGATAGAGGATTGAGCTCAGTCGGAATGGGAGAGGGAGTGGATCGAGCTCAGTCGGAGCGGGAAAGGGAGTGGATCGAGCAAAGTTGGAGCGGGAAAGGGAGTGGATCGAGCTCAGTCGGAGAGGGAGAAGGAGTGGATCGAGCTCAGTCGGAGCGATAGAGGGGGTGGGTTGAGCTCAGTCGGAATGGGAGAGGGAGAGGATTGAGCTCAGTCGGAATGGGAGAGGGAGAGAATTGAGCTCAGTCAGAATGGGAGAGGGAGAGTATTGAGCTCAGTGAGAATGGGAGAGGTTGGGGATTTAACTCAGTCGGAGAGGATGAGAGAGAGAATTGAGCTCAGTCGGAGCGGGAGAGGGAGAGGATTCAGCTCAGTCGGAATGGGAGAGGTTGCGGATTTAACTCAGTCGGAGAGGGAGAGGGAGAGGATTGAGCTCAGTCGGATTTGGAGAGGGAGAGGATTGAGCTCAGTCGGATTGGGAGAGGGAGAGGATTGAGCTCAGTCGGAGAGGGAGAGGGAGAGGATTGAGCTCAGTCAGAGAGGGAGAGGGAGAGGATTGAGCTCAGTTGGAGAGGGAGAGGTTTGAGCTCAGTCGGAATGGGAGAGGTTGGGGATTTGACTCAGTCGGAGAGGACGAGAGAGAGGATTGAGCTCAGTTGGAAAGGGAGAGGGAGCGGATTGAGCTCAGACAGAGAGGGAGAGGGAGCGGATTAAATTCAGTGGGAATGCGAGAGGGAGAGGATTGAGCCCAGTCGGAATGGGAGAGGTAGAGGATTGAGCTCAGTCAGAATGGGAGAGGGAGAGTATTGAGCTCAGTCGGGGAGGGAGAGGGAGAGGATTGAGCTCAGTTGGAATGGGAGAGGGAGAGAATTGAGCTCAGTCAGAATGGGAGAGGGAGAGAATTGAGATCAGTCGGAGCGGTAGAGGGGGTGGGTTGAACTCAGTTGGAGAGTGAGAGGGAGCGGATAGAGCTCAGTGAGAAAGGGAGAGGGAACGGATCGAGCTCATTTGGAATGGGAGAAGGAGAGGATTGAGCTCAGTTGGAGAGGGAGAGAGGGTGGATTGAGCTCAGTCGGAATGGGAGAGGGAGAGGATTGAGCTTAGTCAGAGAGGGAGAGGGAGCGGGTGGAGCCCAGTTGGAATGGGAGAGGTTGGGGATTTAAGTCAGTCGGAGAGGATGAGAGAGAGGATTGAGCTCAGTCGGAGCAGGAGAGGGAGAGGATTGAGCTCAGTCGGAGAGGGAGAGGGAGCGGGTTGAGCTCAGTCGGAATGGGAGAGGGAGAAGATTGAGCTCAGTCGGAATTGGAGAGGGAGAGGATTGAGTTCAGTCGGAGCGGGAGAGGGAGCAGATCGAACTCAGTTGGAATGGGAGAGGGGGGTGGATTGAACTCAGTCGGAATGGGAGAGGGAGAGGATTGAGCTCAGTCGGAGAGGGAGAGGGAGAGGATTGAGCTCAGTTGGAGAGGGAGAGGGGGTGGATTGAGCACAATCGGAATGGGAGAGGGAGAGGATTGAACTCAGTCGGAGAGGGAGAGGAAGCGGATTGTGCCCAGTCGGAATGGGAGAGGAAGTGGATTGAGCTCAGTCGGGGAGGGAGAGGGAGAGGATTGAGCTCAGTCAGAATGGGAGAGGGAGAGGATTGAGCTCAGTTGGAGAGGGAGAGGGAGAGGATTGAGCTCAGTCGGAGAGGGAGAAGGAGTGGATTGAGCTCAGTCAGAGCGGGAGAGGGGGTGGATTGAGCTCAGTCGGAATGGGAGAGGGAGAAGATTGAGCATAATCGGAATGGGAGAGAAAGAGGATTGAGCTCAGTCGGAATTGGAGAGGGAGAGGATTGAGCTCAGTTGGAGAGGGAGAGGGGGTGGATTGAGCTCAGTCGGAATGGGAGAGGGAGAAGATTGAGCTCAGTCGGAGAGGGAGAGGGAGCAGATCGAACTCAGTTGGAATGGGAGAGGGGGGTGGATTGAACTCAGTCGGAATGGGAAAGAGAGTGGATTGAGCTCAGTCAGAGAGGGAGAGGGAGAGGATTGAGCTCAGTTGGAGAGGGAGAGGGAGAGAATTGAGCTCAGTTGGACAGGGAGAGGGGGTGGATTGAGCTCAATCGGAATGGGAGAGGGAGAGGATTGAACTCAGTCGGAGAGGCAGAGGAAGCGGATTGTGCCCAGTCGGAATGGGAGAGGAAGCGGATTGAGCTCAGTCGGGGAGGGAGAGGGAGAGGATTGAGCTCAGTCAGAGAGGGAGAAGGAGAGGATTGAGCTCAGTCAGAATGGGAGAGGGAGAGGACTGAGCTCAGTCGGAGAGGGAGAGGGAGAGGATTGAGCTCAGTAGGAGAGGGAGAGGGAGAGGATTGAGCTCAGTCGGAGCGGGAGAAGGAATGGATCGAGCTCAGTCGGAGCAATAGAGGGAGTGGGTTGAGCTCAGTCGGAATGGGAGAGGGAGAGGATTGAGCTCAGTCGGAGCGGGAGAGGGAGAGTATTGAGCTCAGTCAGAATGGGAGAGGTTGGGGATTTAACTCAGTCGGAGAGGGAGAGGGAGAGGATTGAGCTCAGTCGGATTGGGAGAGGGAGAGGATTGAGCTCAGTCGGAGAGGGAGAGGGAGAGGAGTGAGCTCAGTCGGAATGGGAGAGGGACAGGATTGAGCTCAGTCGGAGAGGGAGAGGGAGAGGATTGAGCTCAGTCGGAGAGGGAGAGGGAGAGGAGTGAGCTCAGTCGGAATGGGAGAGGGACAGGATTGAGCTCAGTCGGAGAGGGAGAGGAAGAGGATTGAGCTCAGTTGGAGAGGGAGAGGGAGAGGATTGAGCTCAGTCGAAATGGGAGAGGGAGAGGATTGAGCTCAGCTGGAGAGGGAGAGAGGGTGGATTGAGCTCAGTCGGAATGGGAAAGGGAGAGGATTGAGCTCAGTCGGAATGGGAGAGGGAGAGGATTGAGCTCAGTCGGAGTGGGAGAGGGAGTGGATCGAGCTCAGTCGGAGCGGGAGAAGGAGAGGATTGTGCTCAGTCGGAGAGTGAGAGGGAGAGGACTGAGCTCAGTCAGAATGGGAGAGGGGATGGATTGAGCTCAGTCAGAATGGGAGAGGGGATGGATTGAGCTTAGTCCCAGAGGGAGAGGGAGTGGATTAAGCTCAGTCGGAGAGGAAGAGAGACAGGATTGAGCTCAGTCGGAATGGGAGCTGGAGAGGATTGAGCTCACTCGGAATGGGAGAGGGAGTGGATCGAGCTCAGTCGGAGCGGGAGAGGGAGTGGATCGAGCTCAGTCAGAATGGGAGAGTGAGAGGATTGAGCTCAGTCGGAATGGGAGAGTGAGAGGATTGAGCTCAGTCGGAGAGGGAGAGGGAGAGGATTGAACTCAGTCGGAATGGGGGAGGGGGTGGATTGAGCTCATTCGGAGAGGGAGAGGGAGAGGATTGAGCTCAGTCGGAGAGTGAAAGGGAGAGGATTGAGCTCAGTCGGAATGGGGGAGGGGGTGGATTGAGCTCATTCGGAGAGGGAGTGGGAGACGATCGAGCACAGTCAGAATGGGAGAATGAGTGGATCGAGCCCAGTCGGAATGGGAGAGGGAGTGGATTGAGCTCAATCAGAATGGGAGAGGGAATGGATCGAGGTCAGTCGGAGCATGAAAGGAGTGGCTCAAGGTCAGTCAGAAAGGATTATGGGTTGGATCGAGCTCAGCCGGAGCAGGCAGAGGAACACAGCAGGCGGAACCTTCACTGAATCCAGAGTCAGAGCTCCTGAGGTGAGGTGAGATAGCACAAAAAGATTGGCTGCTTGGGACACAGCTTCAGAAACTGAGTGAACAATACCAACATAGAGGCAAAGTGTAAAGCCCTTATTTTTGTGGTTTGTAGTTTGTTAGGAATATATATAAATATATTTATAGATATAATAAAAAGAAATCTGATTTGGTGAGTACTGAGTAAAGTTGAGTAAGTGGTTCCCAGTTTATTGTTTGTAGTTGGTGAGTTTTACAATGGCAGGGGAACCCGGATCTCTGGAATACTCCTCCTGTAATATGTGGGGAATCAGGAACACTTACCGTAACCATGGTGACCATGCATGCAGGAACTGTAAGGAACTCACTATGGAGCATCCATGAGGTTGAGAATATTGTGGATAGTACGTTTAGTGAGTGGGTCACACCACAATTAAGGGCTACACAGGCAGAAAAGAGTTGGTTGACAACGAGGAAGATGAGTAACTGTGGGCAGGCAGTGCAGGAGTCATCTGTAGCCATTCCCCTCTCAAACAGATATACCATGATGGAAACCGATGGGGGAATGGCTTCTCAGGGGAAAGCAGCCACAGCCAGGTTTGTGGCACCACAGTTCACTCTGCTGCACAGCAAGGGAGGAAAAAGACTGGGAGAGCCTTAGTGATCGGGCACTTGGTTGTCGAGGGAACTGACAGGCGGCTCTGTGACAGCAAATGTGACTCTTTATTGGTATGTTGCCTCCCTGGTGTCAGGGTCAGGGATGCCTCAGAGCAGCTGCAGGGCTTTCTCAAGGGGAAGGGTGAATAGCCAGCAGTCAGGATACACGTCGGTAACAAAACACAGGTAAAAGAAACTACCTGAGGTCCTGCAGAAGGATTAGTGACAGTCTGGTAGCAGACTAAAGAAGAAGAAAACTAAGGTTGTAATTTCTGGATTACTGAGTACAGGAATCGGGAGATAGGTCAGATAAATATGTGGCTAAAGGGATGGTGGAGGAGGGAGGGCTATAGATTTCTGGATCATTGGGACAGTTTCTAGAGAAGGTGGGACCTGTACAAGCTGGATTGGTTGCACCCAAATCAAAATGAGTCCAATATCCTTACTGGGACGTTTGCTCCTGGTGTTGAAAAGGTTTTCAACTGATCTGGGAGGTGAGTGGGGCACTGAGAAGATGTGAAGTTGGGTGAAAGGTTCAGTCAGATATAGAAGGAATTTTCTCCAGTCGGTGGAGAAGACATAAAGAAGGAATGGAAGGAGCTTGACTGGTAAGGTGGATGAACTTCGAACATTAATCACCTCATGGGAATATGTTAATAATGCAATCACTGAGTCACAATGGAAGGAAGGACAGGACTGGCAGCTCAATATTCCAGGGTATAGGGATTGGGCAGGGATAGTCAGCATGGATTTATGAAAGGGAGATCCTGTCTGACAATTTTGTTTTATAATAGGGACTAAATATATGGATGAGGATAGTGCAGTTGATGTGGTTTACATGGACTTCAATAAGGTCTTTGACAAGGTCCTACATCGTCCAAAAGGTAAGAGCCCATGGAATCCAAGGCAAGTTGGTAAACTGGATCCAAAATTAGGAGAAAGTGAGGACTTCAGATGCTGGAGATCAGAGTTGAGAGTGCAGTGCTGGAAAAGCACAGCAGGTCAGGCAGCATCTGAGGAGCAGGAAAATTGACGTTTCAGGCATAAGCCCTTCATCAGGAAGGGCTGATGAAGGGTTTATACCTGAAATATAAATTCTCCTGCTCTTCGATGCTGCCTGACCTCCTGTGCTTTTCCGGCACCACACTCTCGACTCTGGATCCAAAATTGGCTTACAAACAGGGGGCAAAGAGTAATGGTGGGAGAAAGCTTTTGTAATTGAAAGCCTGTGACCAGGAGTGTACAACAGAGATTGGTGTTGGGACCCTCATTGTTCGTTATTCACATTAATGATTTGGATGCAAGCATCAGGGTATAATTGGTAAGTTTGAAGATGATAATAAAATCAACTCATCAACTGCCAGGTCCAACGTGCCTCAGCAAGGAACCATAATGACCTCCTCAGGAGACAGACATGTGCTGCAACCGACAGGGTACCCTTCATTGTCCAGTATTTCTCAGGAGCCGAAAAACTACACCATGTTCTTCACAGCCTGCAACACGTTATCAATAAGGATGAGCACCTCGCCAAGACCTTCCCTATACCTCCACTGCTTGTCTTTAAACAACCACCAAACCTCAAACAGATCATTGTTCGTAGCAAACTGCCCGGCTTTCAGGACAAGTCCATACAACCCTATTACGGTAGGTGCTGCAAGACGCGTCAGAGTGGGGACATGAATACCATCATTACACGTGGGGACACCTCCCACCACGCACATGGCAGGTAGTCATGCGACTCAGCCAACGTTGTCTATCTCATGCGCTGCAGGCAAGGATGCCCTGATGGATGATACATTGATGAAGCGAAGCAGAAGCTATGACAACGGATGAATGGGCACCGCATAATAATCAACAGACAGGACCGTTCCCTCCCAGTTGGGGAACACTTCAGCGGTCCAGGACTTTCGACCTTGGACCTTCAGGTGACCATCCTCCAAGACGGACTTCCAGACAGGCAGCAGCGAAAAGTGGCCGAGCAGAGGCTGATAGCTAGGTTCGGTACCCATAGGGAGGGCCTCAACCGGGACCTTGGATTCATGTCACACTACATTGCATTATACGTGCACACACACACAAACACTCCTACACACACACACACAAAAACCCACATGCACACATACACATATACATTTCAGGGGTGAATTTGTACTTGCAGAGTTACATTGTACTTTGCTCAAAAACTGCATGAATCCATGTAAGACTCTGTTAACTCATTTTTTTAGATTAGAATCAGTCTAAAAATTATGGCACAGACAGCAGCACACAGGGGGAAAACACCCTGAACACATTATCTGGGCTGACACCAATTGTTAAAGTTAGCCTGAGAATGTAACTGTTAAAAAAAGTTTTGTGATTTACATATGAAAGAAGTGAAACTAACATGGTCATTCAACAGATGAGAGACTTAACAAACAATCAAGGTATTTTTCAGTGTATAATTTCAGTTACATCACACTGTAAACTTTTGCTATAAATTCTGTGTCTTACAATTGTGTCCTCCACAACCACCTGATGAAGGAGCGTCGCTCCGAAAGCTAGTGCTTCCAATTAAACTTGTTGGACTATAACCTGGTGTTGTATGATTTTTAACTTTGTACACCCGAGTCCAACACCAGCATTTCCAAATAATGACATTAAAATTGGTGGTGCCGTTGATAGTGAGGAGGATGGTGTAAAAAACAATGACTGCAGATGCTGGAAACCAGATTCTGGATTAGTGGTGCTGGAAGAGCACAGCAGTTCAGGCAGCATCCGAGGACAGGCAAAATCCGAGGACAGGCAACATCGACGTTTCGGGCAAAAGCCCTTCATCAGGAATAAAAAAAAAAGTTTTGCCCGAAACGTCGATGTTGCCTGTCCTCGGATTTTGCCTGTGAGGAGGATGGTGTCAGGTTACAGTCAGATATTGATTAGCTGGTAAATTGGGCAGAGCAATGGCAGAGCTTTTAATCCCACTGAGTGTGAGGTGTTACATTTGGGAGGCCTAATAAAAGATGGATGTGCAGAACTCAGGTGTGACTGTCAGACATGACAATCTTAATAGAGTGTGGATATTTGGTGAACTAGCTCAGATAAGCACTTTCATGTCTGGTATTTTGTCCTACCACCTGACCTTCAGATGCTTCCAAAAGCAGCATAAGTGAAAATGGTTGGCATGATGACAGCACAGGGGTCAAGTCTCATGTGTATAAACAGAGTTTGAGGATTACAATTCTGTAGCCATTCAGTTTAATAGGCAACCTTACACCTTTTTATTGCCAGATTGATGCTTGCAATCTGGCAAAGTCTACACTGCTTCTTGCATTCATCTTGCCATTGATGTAGACAGCTTGATAGAGTGTGCTGCCAATTTTGTTATGGTTCACAGTTTGCAGATGTCACTGACTGAGCCAGCATTTACTACACATCCCAAGTTGCGTTGCAGATGGTTGCAAATGAGCTGCCTTCTTGAACTTCTGCAGTCCTTGGTGTTTTGCTCAAAAGAGAATTCCAGGATTGTAACCTAGCAACTGTTAAGGATATAATTTCAAATCAGGATGGGTTTTGGCTTGGAGGGGAATGTATAGTCATCTGTGTTCCCATGCATTTGCTGCCCTTGTCCTTCTGGGTGATGGAGAATGTTTGCTTGGAAGGTGCAATATGAAGAGACATGATGAGTTTGTGCAGTGCACACTGCTGCATTCGATGCTAGCCAAGTATCTTCCAGATGATGTTAATTCCTTGTGATGTTGGAGCTGCCCTACTCCAGGCAGGTGAAGAGTATCCAGACAAATGGGAGGTGATACATTTTGGAGGATCAAATTTAAGTGTGATTTATACTGTAAATGGCACAATCCTTAGGAACATTAACATACAGATGGATCTGGGCATGCAGGTCTACAGTTTCCTAAAAGTGGTAACGCAGGTATCTAAGGTGATGAAAAAGGCATATGGTGTGCTTGTCTTCATTGGCTGGTGCATGGAGTACAAAAGTTGGCAAACCATGTCGCAACTATATAAATCACTTGTTAGGCTGTATTTTGAGTATTATGTGCAGTTTTGGTCATCATGCTACCAGAAGATGTGGAAGCTTTGGAGAGAGTACAGAGAAGGATGTTGCCTGGTCTTGATGGCATTGGCTATGAGGAAAGGATAAAAAGACTAGGATTGTTTTCACTGGAAAGATGGCAGCTAAGAAGAGGCCTGATAGAGGTCTACAAAATTATGAGAGGCAGAGATAGTGTGGATAGTCGGACGCTTTTTCCCAAGGTTTAAAGTTTCAATTACAAGGGGGCACATGTTCAAGGTGAGAGAGAGAAAGTTAAAGGGAGATGTGTGAGGGAAGTCTTTCATGCAGGGACTGATAGGAGCCTGGAACACACTGCCTGAAGAGATGGTGGAAGCAGGCATGTTGGTGACACTTAAGAGGCATCTGCATGGTCACATGAATAGGGAGGGAATAGAGTGAATAAGGGCAGAAGGTTCGTTCTTTAGTTTAGTTTGGGCATGATGATTGGCACAGGTTTGGAGGGTTTTGTTCTTTTGCTGTGCTGACCTGTTCCTTGTTGATGGTGGAGCGCCCTCTGGAACAGCACTGTGGATGCACTGACACTCTAGGGACTACAGTTCTTCAAAAATGCAACTCAATACCACCTTCTCAAGAGCAATTAGAGATTGGTAATAAATGCCTGTGACAACCAAATCCCACAAACAAACAAAATAAAATGATTAACTTTCTATAGGTCCACAGATTTCTTCAGATTTCTCCTGGGGTTGTCTAACTATAAGTACCATATCAGTGGTTCCTCAACCTTCACTGATTCCCTGGCAGAGGATCCTGGTCAAGATGTTACATTAAGTGGTTCAGAATAACTTTGGTAAAGGTTTTACCAGCAATGAAGAGAAGTAAGGTTCCTGTATGATTACCCCAAGACTGTTGAGTCGACAAATGGATTTGAAGGATCTTGCAGGAACAGGATTTCTGAATGTCATAGACTGGAAAAGTTGAGTAAGCTTCTCAACTCAGGCCCTGACTTCCAGCCTTGTAGTCCACAGCTGGAACAGCTTCAACACTTCGAGCTTTGACACTAGACAAGTGTTTGGTAGTTTTTGTTATTCCAACAATGTCAGTGAGTCAACACAACAGCAGTTGATGGCAAATTGTGCGGTCTAGCACATGGTCAATGCTTCTTCATTGATGGACAAAGGCTGATTAAATTGGCCTGCTCATCTTTCACTAGTTTAGTATTTTTTGTGAGTAATATTGACTTGTCCTTATTGAGATTAATGATGAATTGGTAGGCTGGGCCTGTCAACAGATTTCACGGCATTATAGACTTTCTGCCTGTCTTTGTAATCAGCTTGTGTCCAAAGCATGTCTGACCAAGAGACCAATTGCAACCACAAGGTGTACCACTCATCGGATGTACTGCCATTGTGTAACTGCATTCAGTACATCATGCTGGTGAATGCCCACTATCCTGGTAGCATTGATCCTGCTTTAGTTCTGTACAAATCCACTGTCTCCTTTAACCAGGTTGGTTAAGGGGCAACAAAAGTAATTTATTTTATACCTGGCTCCTGACCCTGATGTGTAATGGAAATACCCATTGGTTCATGAACAATAAGAGACATGCTGCCAAAGGTGCTGAAAATGGCTCCTCTTCCTGCTCTGAATGAACTCGACAGTACTTGCTTGGGTTGGCATTCCGATAAAAAATGGCCTACTGTCTCCTCAACTAAACTTGACCATCATGAGAGCACCAAAGATCTGTTGAGCAGCTCAGGATCAGATGAAAGGAGAAGGAACAAAAGAATGATGATGGACGATCCCTCATCTGGTCAAGCTATCCATGATCTTTCATTTCAGAAGTACAATCCCCAGAATCCACCAACCTTTGCCACCCTCAAATTTGTTGAAACCAAAACTAATATCTTTAAAATGGTTTGGAGATGCATTTTAAATTTCCAAATTTTAACTTATCCAACCAAAACTTATGCCTTCTTGGAAGTTAAAATCATTTCCAAGTGAGGATGAAATTACGAAGAGCAAGAACATGTAAAAATATTAGGAATATCAATCCTTAATGAGGTTTAATTTGCAAAGAGCTGGCTTTGCTATTAGAAGCAGTTACACTTTCACTGAAGTCATATAGTCATAGTCATCGAGATATCCATCATGAAAACAGACCCTTCATTCCAATTGTCCACGACAATCAAATATCCTAAATTGACCTAGCCCCATTTGCCAGCATTTGACCCATATCCCTCTAAACCCTTCCTATTCAAATATCCATCCACACCCATCGATAGGACTGGAAATTCAGAACTCAAACTCAAATCACACCAAATTAAAATGCAAAAAGGAATTTTTAAAAGTAGCAATTTAGGGAGAACACCACTCAAGAAAAAATGAGGTTTTCATGGAAGTCAAACTGTTTCATGTTCGTGAACTTGCTACCCCTATTTAATCTGGTATCAGTGAGTTGACAGTATTAACTGTCAAGTCATTATTAACTGACAGTAATATCAATACCGTGAGAATACATCTTCAAAAACAAAATGCAGATGTATGCATACTAAGCATTAAAAGGATAATTTCTACAAACAGGCAATGTGACATTTTTGTCTTTTTTAAAAAAGTGATATTGTTCTCTATTAGCTCCACAAATGTGATTCATTTGTGCTTTCTCTTAGATCCAAGTTTTATTTAATAAACCAAAGCAACAGACTTTCACCTATATAAACACTGATGCCAAATTCAAATTGAGATATGTGAGAAGAGTACCCATTCCATTCAAGGTCACAAGGAATTTGTCATATTTAGTAATGCTTAAAAATATATCAAACAACAAAGCACACAACACTTCAAGTAAACCCGACATTGTTGCATGCTGAAACATTTCCTTCAGGCTGAGAATTACATAATTTAACACAGTGAAACTTGGTGAATTGCCAATAATTTATCAGCACTTAACCAGCACGTTGTGCAGTGATGGAACAGAGCTTTAGCTAAATGGCTTAGAGAAAGAAATAGAGGATATTACATAATTGAACTCGGTGAGCAATTCATAGACCATGCATTTGATTTTCAACTAATGCCTAACTGTTCAAAATTGAATCAATGAGGCTAGAAATATGAAACATTAGGTTATGACTTCATAAGCTCTTTTGGTCCCAGAGATGTGCATAAAGCCATTTTGGATCCAGCCTATGGTTAAGCTACCAGAACTATCGACCAGTCTAAGATCATAAGGCATCTATCTAGTATGTATAAGTAGATAGCTGTACCGCTTTCTGATCCAAACAGAACTTCTAATTGCTTTCAGCACATATTGGTCAAACATTATTCCTTCTATGATTTGTATCACTAATCAAAAAGGAGAAATTTCCAACTTTATCTACAGGGATTATTAGTAATGTCCTGAGATTAATTGGTTTAATCACTGCTAATGTGCTGTTTGATGAATGTAGCATTTACTTTTCAAGCATTCTTGTATATCACTGATACACAGTTTTAGTGCTAGGGGATGCAATCATTACTGCAACACAGATGTCTCTGCAGCTTTAGATAAATATTATCTTCCTGGTGCCAGGAACAAGGACACCTGAGGGACCATCAACTCGATGAAAGATACTTTTTGGTCTGCTCGAAACCTTTTATTCTTCCAGTGTAAAGATTTGAACTTGACAGTGTGTTGGACACTGGCACATTCCAACATCCAGTACTATATGCTGAGAGATGTGCTAGGTTAGGGGCAGCTGCCACCAAGGCACAGTGGGTAAAGGTCATTCTGCCAAAGTTTAACAGGGGTCTGTTCACTTATCAGACCCTCTCATTACCTCAATGTATGCAAATAGCATCCTGTGTGATTAAGAAATATCTTTGGTTATTGCAAACGCAGGGAATGTCAAATCCCAATATCTATTTTTTTTTGATACTCACAAATGGTACAGAACTGCTTTAGTACCTGTGAATGTATATAAAGTTTTTTTATGAATACAATATATTTTTGAAATTAATAAAAAGGACAGACCATTTTATTTTTAGTTGGGAAACTTGGGTGTTGCTGGCTGATCTGCGTTTATTGCCCATGCCCTTGAGAAGGTAATGCTGAGCTGCCTTCTTGATCTGCTGCAGTCCACATGCTGTAGGTTGACCCACCATAACGTTTGGGAAGGAATTCCAGGATTTTTGACACAGTGACAGTAAAAGATTAGCGATGTAATTGCAAGCCAGGAAAGTGTATCAATTGCCCTTGTCCTTCTAGATAGAAGTGGTCATGAGTTTGAAAGGTGCTGTCTCAGGATCTTTGGCAAATTCCTGCAGTGCATTTCATAGATGGTGCACATTGTTGCTACTGAGTGGCAGTGATAGAGGGAGAGGATGTTTGTGGTGTGGTGTCAAACAGGTGGGCAGTTATTGGAGCTGTCCTTATCCAGCCAAGTTGGGAATATTCCATCACACTTCAGTCTTCTGCCTTGCAAATGATGGACAAGCTTTGGGGAGTCTGGAAGTGAGTTACTCACTACAATATTCCTAGCCCCTGACCTGCTTTTGGAAACACAGAATTTATATGTCTGTCCAGTTCAGTTTCAGGATGTTGATAGCAGGGATTCTTTCATGAGTAATGCTCTTGAATGTCATGGCGATATGGTTAGGTTGTCTCTTTTTAGAGGTGGTCACTGATTGGTATTTGTGCAATATAAATGTTACATGCCATTTTCCATCACATAGTTGATGATTTCTGTTGAATTTCTCCTAGTTTATGTATACTAGATATATCTGAATCCAATGTTGTAACTGTACTGGAACAGGGTTGCAAGTAAAATGGCAAGTTCTGAAGTACAATTCTTAAGTATGATTGTGGAAATGCCATTATGGTCTATAGTTTTGTCGACTTTCATGCCTTCAGCCACTTTTTGATATCATATGGAGGAAATTCAATTGGCTAAAGATTAACATTTGTGATGCTGGGGAAAGACTTTGAAAATCTGAAGCAGAAAGGGAGTTAGGAGTCCCAGTTCAGGATTCTCTTAATGTTAACATGCAGGTTCAGTTGGCAGGTAGGAAGGCAAATACAATGTTAGCATTCATTTCAAGAGGGTTAGTTGGAGGGGCAGAGATGCACTACTGAGGTTGTATAAGGCTGTAGTCAGAGCACATTTGGAATATTGTGAACAGTTTTGGGGCACGTATCCAGGGAAGGATATTTTGACATTGGAGGGGGTCCAGAGGACCATCACAAGAATGATCTTGGGGATGAAAGGCTTGTCATATGATGAGCAGTTGAGGTCTCTGAGGCTGTACTTGATGGAGTTTAGAAGGATGAGGTAGATTCGATTGAAATGGAATACTGTGATGCCTGAATATGGTGGATATAGAGGAGATGTTTCAACTAGAACATGAGACGAGACTTGAGTGGACAGTCCTTCACACTGAGTTGTGGAGCAATTTCTTCAGCAGAGGATGATGAATCTCTGGAACTCATTGCCTCAGAAGGCTAAGGACACCAGGCCACTGAGCATACTTAAGATGGAGATAGATAAGTTCTTGATTAGTAAGGGATCAAAGATTACAGGAGAAGGAGAATGGAATTGAGAAACATATGAGCAAACTTAATGGGCTGAATGGCCTAATTCTCCCCCTATATGTTATGGTTTTATGGCTTTATGCTAACTCTGGCTGGGATAGTTGCAAATAATTCGGATGTAGTCTTTTGCACTGGGCTCCCCATAATTAAGGTGTGGAGTATTCATGGACCCTCCATTAAGCACTGTCTATCATTTGCTGCTTATTCTATATGATGTACAAGTTGTCCCATATTGTAGCTTGACTAGATTGACACTTCATTTTTAGATATAACTGATGCTGCTTGTGGCATGCTGTTCTGCTCTCTTCATTGAACCACGACTGATCCCCAAATTGATGGTGTTGGTGGAGTTGGTGATATTCCAGGCCATGAGGTTACAAATTGTGTTTAAGTACAATGCTTCTGCTGCTGTTAATGGCCCATAGCATATCATAGATGCCCAGCTTTGAATTGCTAGATTGATTCAAAATCTATCGCATTTAACATAGTGGAGGTTATCATTAATATGAAGGTATGACATTACCTCCACAAGGACTGTGCAGTTGTCACTTTTACCAATACTGTTATTGACAGATGAATCTGCATTAAACAGATTGGCGAGGATGAGGTCAAGCACATTTCTCCTTTTTGTAGAAATCCTTTAACACCACAGTTGCATTCCTATCCGATACAATGTTATAGAAAATTGTACAATAGAAATAATAGGGTCTATTGGAAAAACAGGATTGAGGTGAACCACCAAAACTACCAAAGAAAATTGAAACAAAAATAGTAGTTAGCTTAACTACAGTCTAAGTAAATTTTGATCTGTTGTAGGTGGTCTGTTGTATGGTGCTGTGTAGTGCAAATCATCAGAATCTTCAACAGATTACTCTTGATTGGCATCATACCTGCTGGCTGCACTACATTCTGACCAGTCTTCTGATACCATCCAATGGTAACACTGCACAAGTCAGATCCCCGAATGAAACCTGCCTTGATAGATCAAGGGTTGAATCTTAATTTCTTTCGCTAAGAGTCCATTTAGTCAAGTTTTTCAGAGGGTTTTACATCGTGATGTTTGGGGACATCTATCACCTTATTTTATTACCTATCCTGCCCTTTGGTGCCTTTTCACACATTCTAGCACCATGATGCCATGTGCCGTTTCCAAAACAGCTCACCATTTCCTGGATATCCCAGAATTAACCAACATCTGTGGCGCAAAACCATCTTTAAAAAGATATTGTGCACCCAGACAAGAGCTGCCAGTCCAGAATTGCCCTGTATGGTTTCTGATATTAGTCCTGAATGTGGCAGACAATGGAAAATTAGTGCCTATCTTTGTGGGCAGGGACATGAAGATACTGTTAATGGGGTGGGGGGTGATGCAGAATTGTTTTCTCCTCGACCAACAGAGGACACCATTCTACTGGAACCACACCAACCTGGACCAGGGTTACCATCCAGGAGAGTGCAGTCTCAACCACCTGATGGAATACACAGAACGTAGGAAGAAGATCAATGACCTTCTCCTCTCTGCCAGTGAAAGTGCCAACATCTTGTCATTGATACCTCACACTTACTCTATCTCTGCTACTGTACCCACCATTTCCTGCAACATCTTCCCCACTCACACTTTCCTCACTAACATCTGAGCCTGACTAACCCTGAATCTCTTCTATACAGCCTACTCACCCCCTCAGGACATTTCCACATCTGCACTAAAAATAACAGTGTGTAACCCACCTTTCTCTCCTTCACCCACTTTTTTGCAGTTTCCTGACTCTGACTACCCTGAGTAGCTGACTGACCACGTTCAAGTTCCTGTACTGGTATACTTTTGCACTTGGTTACCATAGTGGTTGGTCACTGAAACAAATTCACATGAGTCTGCAGAAACTCTTTAACACCTAAACATGTATTTTTTAAACAAAAAGAGAGACAAAAAGCTCTTAATACAAACAACAAAGCCTAGTTTCAAACTGCTCCTCAGCCCTGTCTTTTTACTGTTAGTCAATTCCAGTGAAATGTCACTATTATCTCAACTCTTTAAGTGTTTAAATTAACAGATTGCTCCCTGCTTCTCTTTCTCAGGCTGTAAAGACATTTTCATGATACTTTTCTAAGTCCACTAACACTAACATTTCAAAATACCTTTCACGAAGCTCTTCAGGAGAAGGTGCACGAGCCAATTGATCATGTGATGCTGACACGGAGCCCAGTCCTCCGCGCACCTAGTGTGTTGCTGGAAAAGCACAGCAGGTCAGGCAGCATCCGAGGAGCAGGATGATGAAGGGCTCCGGCAAAAAACGCCGATTCTCCTGCTCCTCAGATGCTGCCTGACTTGCCTGTGCTTTTCCAGCATCACACTCTCAACTCTGATCTCCAGCATCTGCAATCCTTACTGTCTCCCACTGCAACACCGAGTGCCAGGGATGGGAGTCATGTAGCAGTGAACAAGAGTTCACTTTATTAAAAATGGAAGACAATTCATATATCGCGACACAGACAAATCGTGTTTAGCAAACCTGCGTTATAGGAGAACTACCTGTAGTGCCACTGCTGAGCCACTCTTGGTGATGGTTATTGAAGCTCCAAGTCTGAGACATTCCGGCACTACTGTATACCACTGTGTTATTACCTCTGCTGGGTTTGTCCTGCTGGTGGGAGTGTACACATCCAGGGTGATGATTATCTGGGGCATTGATAGTAAGGTTTAGTTTTGTGAGTATGACTACGTCAAGCTGTTACTTGCCTCGTCTGTGAGACATCTCTCCCAATTTTAACACTAGCTCCCAGATGTTAGTAAGGACAATTTTGTAAGGTCAACATGGCTGTGTTTGCTGTTGCCATTCTGCTGCCTAGGTCAATGCCAAATGGTACATCCAATTTCATTCCTTCTTTGAGAAATGTTTAGCAGTTTAATACAAATGAGCAGTTTTCTACCTCATGTCAGGGGTAGTTAAGAGCCTAACACACTGATGTGGGAATTTCTTTCCCTAAAGAGGGAAAAAAAGGGGCAATAATGAACTAGATGGGTTGCATGGTCATCATTAGAAATCTTTATTTCAAATTTCATTAACTGTCGTGGTGAGATTCAAACACAGCTCCCTAGGACATTATTTGGGTTTTTTGGATTATAAGACTAGCGACAATAACACGTCATCATTGGTTGTTATAAGTGAAGGCAATCTAAAAATGACCTATTCCCCATTGTTCTCTACTTCCTGTTAGCTAATCAATTCTTCATCATGTGAATATGTTATCCCTCACACCATGAGTTCCAATTTCATATAACATGTACCCCCATCGACAAGAAGCATCACAATAACTCACCCAGGCTCCTTTGACAGCACCTTACAAACCTGTGACTTCTACCACCCAGAAGGACAAGGACAGCAGATGTATAAGAAAGGCAATAAGATTTCCTCCAAGTCACAAACCATCCTGACTTCAAATGATGATACCATTCCTTCACTGTTGTGTACTTAAAATCCTGGAATCCCTTTATAACAGTGCTGAAGGTGTAACCTCTATGAATTACAGTGGATCAAGAAGATGGTTCAACATCACCTTCTAGAAGTTTCTTTATGGTTGGGTAATAAATATTGGCCTTGCCAGTGGTGCCCACGTCTCATGAATTAATAAAATAAAACTTTGTTCCTTCAAGATCCAATGCTGTTCTGCTTCTCCCACTCTGATTTATATTACACTTTCAGGGACTCTTGGTTCCAGAACTAGACATCAATGCTGTGAACAGCTTCAGCATGCCAATTGGCTTTCGTAGACCCTCAGAACAGTCATGTGACTGAGCAGCTTAGGTGGAATGCTGCTCCTCAGTATTAACCCTTTCAGACACTAACACTTTTACAACAAGATCCTCAGATGCATCACCATGGTAATCTGGAGATTCTTCCAGGAAATATTGTACAGCTCTTTCAGCATGATCAAGGCAACCATGGCACATCTGCTTTATTGTATTGTGGGTCAGCAAAGTGCTTATTATTGTAAGACTCTCAGGTTCAATTTTCAATTGCTGAGAAGTGGTCAACAGCCTTAAAAGTTGATCCTCATTCCCCTGAAGCCAATAGGAGATCTGTTTACAATTGGCAGCTACAAAATAGTTTCTAGAGCAGGATCTGAAAGGAAATGCTTCCATTTTCCTAATTGGAGGACATAAGTGCTCATCCAAGATGGGATGGCAGATAAGCAGTCTGGTAAATTTGCAACACTGGAGGAGTCAGGAAGAGGTGCTGATAAAGTATTCTTGAAATTTGCAGCTGGTTAAAACCTAACACTCTACCTTCAGATGATATTATGGAGGACAATATCTAGCTGACTAAATTGACATTTGATGTTAAAACTGCAACTTTTGAACTGTTTTCTATTGCAGCAGATAATAGATGTTTGGGGGACAACTGAGTTCACGCTGATGCTCTGGCTGTGATTAGTTTGGTGAGAGTGGACATAGTGAGAGTAGTCTGTCAGTACCCAGCTAGACGATAGTGGTGAGGCTTTGGAGGAGGATCGTGCAGTTAACTGAATTAAAGGCTATAGGCAGGCTGAGAACAAAGTGAATGGAAAATGTACATTTGTCACAGCAACATAGGATGTCATTTTGAATTGATAACTTTTATTTCGATATTGTGAAAGGGGCAGAAACCTGACTGGAGGAATTCAGAGATGGAATTCTGGGAGGCAACACCAGGTTCAAAGACTTTGAACAGACTGGGGGGTTTGGAGATGAGACGATAGATTACAAGGACAGTGAAGTCAAAGGTTGGTTTTTGCGGTGGGGGCATGATGATATCAGTTTTGAAGGAGCGAGGAATAATATCTGACAAGAAGGAACCGTTGATAATATTGGCTAACATGGGTACCGGGAATGGAAGTTGACTGATCAGCAATCTAGGGGGAAACCTTGAGGTTGGTCTCATGCAGAAACTGAGATGAGAAAGGACATGAGGAGAGATCAGGGAGAAACAAGAGAAAAGCGTGAGCCCAGGAGTAGGAACAGGGTGTGGGAGATGACGGGGTGTGAAACAAGCTACTTGTTTCTTTCTGCTCAGTGTCTTTTTCAGCACAGTGTGATTTAAGGTTCTGAGGAAAGGTCGCTCAACCCGAAACATTTACTCTGATTTCTCTCCACACATGCTGCCAGACCCACTGAGCTTTTCCAGCAGTTTCAGATTTTGTCTCTGATTTACAGCATCCGCAGTTCTTTCGGTGATCTAGTCCTTCTTGGGCTGTTTTTTATATCATACTGGATATTTTGTTACACCTTGCTACAGTTTGCATGCCTAGTGCGTAATGGTTAACAGTGCACCATGAACCTGGCATGACTCTTCAATACAGCCTAGTGTGCTTTAAACCAGAGTTTATCCTTTTGTAATAAGATAAAGGTTTGACTCCCTGGGACTGCTGGAGGTCTGGAATATGATATATATCCAGAATTGTTAAGACAGATCTCAGTGTAATATAGCCTTGTCCTGCATAGTAAATAGATATGACATAGGAAAATGATTTTGTAGCAGTTCCTACTTAACGATTAATGTTTATTTGGTATATTTTTATGATTAGCAAGAAGATGAGCAGTACAGTCCCAGGACACCCCATTGGTATTCCACTCCTGATTTTGTCAAAGTAAATATTGAATGGAATAGTTTAGCTCCAGCAAAGTTAATGCATCAACAAGAGAAGAGCATAGTGTCAAACATTAACATCTGTCCTTTTCTCAACTGATTGCTTTAGAGATATGGAAATGGAAATTGGTCATTAAATCTGAAAATAAGCCAGAGCAGAATGCTGGTACATGCTGATGTGTTGAATAAGAAGCTGAATGAATTTTAGATTATGTGTATGTAATGTTATATCCAGTATTACATGCATGTCACATGGCCCTTGGCTGTCAGCACAAGGTCATTCATACTCATGGCCTCCTCCTCCTCAAACCATTTCAATTCATCCTCATCTGCAGAGGAATTGGTCTCCTTCTGCTCATCCTGTTGTAACAGATGTCTGTTACATTGCCAGTTTGTGCAATACACAGCAGTCCCTGACTATTCATGACACACTTTGTAGTGTGTATTGGAGAGCCCCTTTTGAAATGATAGGGCAGTGGAAGTGCATTTTGAGCACGGCAATGGTCTGCTCTGTGATTGCTCTGGTGGAAGTATGAGCTGATATGATCATTATTCTGCTAATGTGGTTTCAAGACTCACTCCACAGACCTGTGCACATAATCCTTGTGAAGTACTGAATGAATGCTCTCCTGCCAGAGATTAGAATAGATTCCCTACTGTATGGAAACAGGCCCTTTGGCCTAATAAGTCCATACCAACTCTCAGAAGAGTAACCCACTCAGACCCATTCCTCTATCCTATATTTACCCCTGACTAATGCATCTAGCACTATGGGCAATTTAATATGACCAATGGATGATGTGTATGACCATAAGGTGACATACAGGTTGGGAAGAGCCTTATTGGGATAGGTATAGGAATAAATGGCACATAGGCTATAAAAGGTGATGGGTAGGTTTGGAATAAGGTGATATAGAACGTATGACAGAGGATGGTATTGTATTTTCACATTAATGTTTAAGGTTTGACTACAGTGCTGGAGCCCCGAGGCAGGGTTTCTTCTCAGCCCGTTTTGGGAATGGGCAGCATCATAGGCACTTTCCGGGTGACTGGGACTGCCTTCTAATTCAACATCCTCATCCTCAAACAGACTGAAAAGCAGAAAGTGTGGCTGGCCTTACAGTTAACAGAGGCAGTTCTTCTATAATACAATGGTTGTGTTCTTGTGCAACCCTACATTATAGAAGAATTGTGCATTTGAAATGCTGCTTAAAGAGTTACAGCCAACTCACATTTAAAAGTTCGCATTTTAGAAACAAACTTTGGAATTGCGTTCCAACAAATTCATGTTAACAAAACACGTGTTATAGCAGAACGACCTGCATGTGGAAGTCCACATCATCAATCTTTCAGCCCCCCTAGAGCAGGCAGTCCCCAGATTGTGCACAGGTTCAGTTCTGGAGCCTGTTCGCAGGTTGATTCATCTGCAAGTCAGAACAAAATGCTGGACAATGCAAAGCAGCGGATCAAGCAAAGGACATTTTCGTAAGTCGGGTCTTCAAAATTACAAACATGTATGGTTTTGCATTGATAAATTAGATGTTTGTAAATCGGGAACTGTAGTAATGGAACAAACAGTGAGAATGCTGGAGAAAAACAGCAGATTTGGCAGTATCTGTAGAGAGAGTTAATGTTTCATGTTTGATATAATTCTTCAGAATGGGTCTACCTACAGCATATAAAGTGCAGCAATTTGGGAAGATAGCTTACCACCATCTCTGCAAGGGCAATTAGAGATAGTATTAAAGTGATAGACCAACCAGTGATGCTCACATCTCATGAGTGAATGAAAAATAAAAATCTATTGGAATTCTTTGAAGGAGTGACATGCACCAGCGGTGAAGAGGAGGCTGTAGATGTACTATATTTGGATATCCAAAAGGCAATTTATTAGGTGCCACATTGAAGGTTACTGCAGAAAATTGCAGCAAGTTCATGGTACTGGGTGGTTGCTTGTTATCATTGATAGAAGATTAGCTAGCTGGTAGAAAATGGAGAGATTATACCAATGAATCTTTGGCAGGATGTAACTATTGGAGATCCATACTATCTGAGCTGGACTCTCAAGTTTTTACAGTTTATATCAATTATGAAGCAAGCAGAAACATGAGAGCTAACTTTGTGCCTTACACATATATAAGTGCGAATGTATGTTGGGAAGAAGACATAGGGACATTGTAAATGAATAAAAATAGGTTGAGTGAGTGAGCAAAAATCTTGCATCTGTACAGGACATTAGTTAGGCACTTTTGGAATATTGTGTACAATTCTGGTGGACCTCCTATTGGAAGGATGTTGTGAAACTTGAAAGGGTTGAGAAAAGATTTACAAGGATGTTGCCAGGGTTGGAGGGTTTGAACTGATAGGGAGAGGCTGAAAAGGCTGGCGCTGTTTTCCCTGGGAGCATCGGAGACTAAGGGGTGACCTTATAGACGTTTATAAAATCATGAAGGGCATGGATAGAATAAAAGTCTTTTCCCTGGGTTGGGGGAGTCCAGAACTAGAGGGCATAGGTTTAGGGTGAGAGGGAGAAGGGACCTAAGGGACAACTTTTTCACGCAGAGGGTGGTGTGGGTATGGAATGAGCTGCCAGACCGAGTGATGGAGGTTGGTACAATTACAACATTTCAAAGGTACCTGGATGGGTATATGAATAGGAAAGGTTTAGAGAGATATGGGCCAAATACTGGCAAATGGGACTAGATTAATGTAGAACATCTGGTCGGCATGGATGAGTTGGACTGAAGGGTCTGTTTCCATGCTGTGCACCACTATTACTCTATGACTTTATGGAATATAATGTGGAAAAATGTGAAGCCATTTACATGGGCGGAAGAATAATGAAGCAGAATATCACTTAAATGGAATGAATAATTGCAGAATTCTGAGATGTCTGTATTCTGTTCCCTGAGTCAAAAACCGAGAGAATGCAAATACGACACAACATCAATAACCATATAATGGCTTAATATTCTTTATTATGAGAGGAATTGAACATAAAAGTTATACTTCAGATATACTGCAGAACATAAAATGTTATACTTCAGATATACAGGGCATGGTTGACACCACATCTCAAATACTGAAAGCAATTTTGAACCCCTTGTTTGAGTGCATTGGTCAGTTCAGAGGAAGTTCACTGGCTTGATACCTGGAGTCGATGGATTGTCTGATGAGGATTGGTTCAACAGGCCAGTCTTGTTTCTAATCAAGTTTGCAATGGTGAAGAATGACATGATTCTAACAATGTTGGATTGGAAAGCATGTTCCCGTTTGTGGATCAGTCCAGCCTGGAGGGCACTGTTTTAAAATTCAAGGTCACACTCTTTCAGAATGCTGCAAAGGATAATTAATTTTCTCTCAAGAGTATTGTTTGACTTTGGAACTGTCTACATGAGAGTGGTTGGAGGTAGGGTTTGCTACAGTCCCCCTCATCATAGCTCAAGCTTATTACCCCACGAGTGCACTCGCAATCTTTTTCTTCCAAGCTGCGCATTTCCAATTTCCATCAAGATAGAAGGCAATAGTTATCTGCTGTTATCTTGACCGGGTGTGTTGATGAGTTCCCAAACATTCCATCTCATCTCCCATCTATTAATGCTACAGGCCCACATTCCCACCCAACCCAGCTACTTGCACTTACAACTGCCAACTTTTCCCACCCAGGCCCTGGCATTTGAGCTCAATGTGGGAATTGTGGTCATTCACTGCCTTCCCACCTCCTTGAGACCAATGTGCTCCTGAACATGTGATGGCCTACAGCCCCATTGCATCCTTCCCAGCCATGCTTTATCATACCTTCTCTTTCCAAATCCTGCTGATCAATCCCCATCTGGATACCTGACTAAAGCCAATCTCCTGGACTGACATTGGAAGTTGCCCTTAACTAACTGCTCCAGAACCTCCTGCTACATCCATGGACTTTGGTAAGGAATACACCCCTAAGATTTCTAGACATGGATGCTTGCTTACTGCATAAATTGCTTGCACATGGTGCAGATGTGAGATTGACATAATACATTGCTGTACAGCAAGATGTATGCCCTTGGACTGAGGACTGTTTGACAACAAGGGAAGCTATCGGTTTTTGTGAGTGCCTTAATTGACAAAGCGAGGCAATACATGAATGCTATGAGTATGGAGATAAGTGCTAAGTCATTGAGAGCTAAGATAACAAGCAAGCAGCCCTGAGATGCAGTCTAGTCACTGGATTCAAAATGTTAACTCTGCTTTCTCGCTACAGATGCTGCTTGACCTGCTAAGTTTCTCCAACAATTTCTATTTTGTTTCTATCCATGCTGGTATGGTACCTCCTACACCATGAATCCGATTTTGAACAATGTTTTGAATGGAACTTTGTCAAAGGTCTTCTGGAAATCCAGGTACAATACATTAATGGGCTCAACCGCAGAGACTGTTATTTCTTCAAAAAAATTACAATAACTTGGTTAAACATGATTAGTTTTTCACAAAACCACACTTCCCGATTACCTTGAGATTTTCCAAGTGCTCAGTGAGAACCTCCTTAATGATCAATACTAGTACCTTCTGCAGTGATTGTAACAAAGTCAGCCAGGTGGATCTCATACAGCATGAGTTCCCTGATTGGGGCTGTTAATCTGGTCCACTTAGGGAGCCCTGGCTGACAGGTAAGAACTGGAATTTCAGACATCCTGCTCACTCTGAGAGAGCTGGATTAGTGTCAAGGACTCTCCACATGAAAATAATGGGTGACTTGGTGATGGGATGCCAGCCTGTTTGGAGTTATTTCACACTCATTATGATAGACACCAAACTAACTCCATAGTTTTCTGTATTCTACTCCTTCGCTTCTTGAATAGAGGAGTTATATTTGCTAAAGTTGTAAGGCCAGTGTGAGTGGAGACAAAGGTCAAGTGAATATTTCAGGGAATTTGGTACAAAGTGAGGATTTGTACCAGAGAGGGGTAAAGGGGCGTAAAGTAATGTTTACTGCAAGAAACAGGCTCCAATGAAAAAGGTAAGTGGGAGACATGAAAAGGCATGGATCGAGAGGATCGCCCACCAGTGGAGAATAGATGTTAAACCACAGCATTATCAAAGTGTAGAGCAAGACGTTGATTGGTGAGCAAAACCAGAGAATAATTTAAAGGAAAAGCAAGGTCATCACTTTGTGTTTGGGCAGGGAAATAAGAATACAGCCCTGGCAGGCAGTACTGTATAATTAGAAAAACAGATTGTTCATTGCAACCAAAAGCAAGGATTCCAATCACCATGTTATCCACCCAGAGCCAGGGTTGAGGACATCTCTAGGGCTGGAGAGGAAATTGACATTGGAGTGAAGGGATCCAGTTGCAATTGTCCATGTTGGTTTCAATGACACTGTTAGGACTGGAAAAAAGGTTTGACTGAAACAAGTTGATGAATTAGGGGCTAAATTAGAAAACAGAGCCTCCAAGCTAATTATTTCAGGATTGCTACCTGCGGCATGGGCAAACTGGCCTTGAGTAAATAAAGTCAAGGAATTCAAAGTGTAACTCAACTATTGGTGTCGGTGGAATGGCTTTTAGTTCGTGGGGCACTGGCAGTTCATAGTTGAAGAGAGCTGTTCTGTTGGAACGGGCTTCACTTGAACCATGCTGGGACCAGTGACCTGGTGAATCAAGTAACTAGGACTATAGAAAGAGCTTTTAGCTAAATAGAGGCAGAGTGGGTTTGGGAGAGAGGAAATGTAAGCTTACAAAGCAAAGTGATATGGTAACATTACAAGGTAATGTATTCAGAGAACAATACCCAAAGTGGGATAACAAGAGACGGAATGAACAAGCATAGAAACAAATAAAAGTCAAAGGGAGAAAACTTGGCAAGCTGGAAAAAGTAATGACTCTGTAGTTTAATGCTTATTGTGCTCAGAGAAAAAAAACTAAATGAATTATTGACACAAACAGATGTTATAAAGTCATAGAGTCACACAGTACAGAAACAGATCCTTCAGTCCAACTCATCCATGCTGACCAGGTTTCCCAAACTTAACTAATCGCATTTACCTGCGTTTAGCCCATATCTCTCTAAAACTTTCCTGTATGTATAGAGTAGAATCCCTACAATGTGGAAGCAGGCCATTCAGCTCATCAATTCGCACTGACCCTCTGAAGAGCATCCCACCTAGACTCATACCCCTCCCAATACCATGGCTAACCGATCTCGCCTGCACACCCCTGGACAATTTAACATGGCCAATCCACCTAACCTGCACATTTTTGGACTGTGGAAGGAAACTGGAACACCCAGAGGAAACCCACGCAGACACGGGGAGAATGTGGAAACTCCACAGAGACGGTCATCTGAGGCAGAAATTGAACCCAGTCCCTGGTGCTGTGAGGCAGCAGTCCAGCCACTGAGCCACTGTGCCACCCTGTACTTCTCCAAATGTCTTTTGAACGTTGTAACTGTACCTGCATCTGCCGCTTCCTCTGACAATTCATTCCACATATGCACCACCCTCTGTGTGAAAACGTTGCCATGCAGGTCCCTTTTAAATCATTCCCCTTTCACCTTGAACCTATGTCCTTTAGTTTTGAATTCCCTTAACCTGGGGAAAAGACTTTGACTATTCACCTCATCTATGCCTCTCCTGATTTTATAAACCTCTAATTGGCTGCCCTTTGTTCGACTATTTAAAAAGATAAGAGTCCTGGAGTGGGGTATATTAATTAGTAAGGATAGAGGATTGGCTAATTGATAGAGAATGGCAACTTTATGGCAACTTGTAACTAGTGGAATGGCACATGGATCTGTGCTGTGATCGTAATTATATACGATATATATCAATGACTTCAAAGAGGGAAATAAATGGACTATTATCAGGTTTGTATTTGACACGAAAAGCATTTGGTGAGGATGACAATCTACAGTGTTATATAAACAGGTTTAGCGATTGGGCGAAAATGTAGCAAGTGGAATATGATATGGGAAAATACAAGATTATGGACT
This sequence comes from Chiloscyllium plagiosum, assembly GCF_037043375.1. Taxonomy (NCBI): domain Eukaryota; kingdom Metazoa; phylum Chordata; class Chondrichthyes; order Orectolobiformes; family Hemiscylliidae; genus Chiloscyllium; species Chiloscyllium plagiosum. The sequence goes on along the minus strand of NW_028270139.1, from coordinate 85,659,478 downwards.
TTAGCAGGAAGACTAGTGGAGATCAATATTATTAAAATAGTTGTGGTTCTGTTTGTCGAGCTGGGAATTTGAGTTGCAGATGTTTCGTCCCCTGTCTAGGTGACATCCTCAGTGCTTGGGAGCCTCCTGAGAATCCTGGCTTCACAGGAAACGTCTGCAACACAAATTCCCAGCTCGGCGAACAGAACCACAACAGCGAGCACCCGAGCTACAAATCTTCTCACAAACTTTGAATTATTAAAATAGAAACTGCATAAAGCTGCAGCACTGAGGGATTTCAGGGTAATAAGGAAGGTAAATGGCCTCTTATTTCAAATGGATGGAATATAAAACTAAACAAGGAACTAATTAGACCATACCTAGAATACTGTGAAAAGTTTTGGTCCCCTTATCAAAGGAAAGATATACTGACATTGGAGGCAGTCCAGAGAAAGTTGCCTCTGGGTATTGAGGCATTTTATTTTGAGGAGAGTCGAGTTGAGATAGGACCTGTACTCATTGGAGTTTATTGGCTTATTGAAATACATAAGATTATTAGGGTACTTGACAGGGTAGATGCTGATAAATTGATTTCACTTGTAGGAAAGTCCAGGACCAGAGAGCGAGATATCAGTATAATGGCTTAGCTGGTTATAACACAGATGAGGGAGAATTTCTTCTCTCAAAGGTTAATGAATCTGTCTTAAGCTTTACCAGCAAGAGCAATACAAGCTGCACCTTTGAGGAAATTCAAGACTGAGATAGAGAGATCTTTAATCAGGAAGGAAATCCAAGGTTATGGGGAATGTACAGGAAAACAAAGTTAAGGATTATCAGGTGAGCCACAATCACATTGAAAGTCACAGCAGGAAGAATGGGCTGAATGGCCTACTCATGTTCCTATGTCTAATTGGCCTTAAGCTACTTCCCAGTCTGATGGAATGTTTTCACAAGCTAATGAGTTTTGAAAAATTAACAACGATGTGCATCTATTACTTCATTAGTCATTTATTTTAAGAGCTGAGGATGAAGTCCATCAGGAGCCAAGGATTTATCAACCCAAACCCCACCAGGTTGCTCAGTATCAATTTCCTAGTTATCACAATTTTAGCAAGTTGAAGTTGCCCTCTTGATATTCAGTACTGAGACTTTTTTTATATTCTCAATTGTGAAGACAGAAGGAAAAGTTATACTAGATGTTAACCTTGCCCAATGTCACCCTTTAGAGGATCAGCACCAGCGTGTCCTCTAATTTTCTGATGGGCTGCATGGGTCTCTGAGGCCTTGGCACTGCAGTGAATTCCAAAGCAGAAATCAATGCCAATATCAGAATGCTGCTGCTGACCACTGTGAGCGGAACATTGGAACAGTGACGTGTACACAGGACACAGCTTAGAAGGAATGCCAACCAATGCTCACTTTACTTCATCTTATCAATTTTAGATATCTATAGAAACTCTTGCATGATCTCACCTGCTGTTCACTATTGCACAATTATATGCTTTTTCATCATAGAATCCTTACAGTGCCATTTGGCCTGTCAGGTCCATATTGACCCTCCAAAGAGCATCCCACCTGGACCCACCCTATCTCTGCAACCCATGGCTAATCCACCTAGCCAGCACATCCCTGGACACTATGGGCTATTTAGCATGGCCAATCCACCTAACCGGCACAACTTTGGACTGATAGGAGGAAACCTGAGCACCCGGAAGAAACCCACAGAGACACAACGATAATGTGTAAATTCCACACAGAGAGACACCCAAGGCTGGGATTGAACCTTGGTCCCTGGCACTGTGAGGGTGTGAACCACTGAACTACTGTGCCACCCTTTTGAAGCTTTCCTTAACATTTTTTTAGTAAATTTTAGTTGGCAAATTATTACCTTGTATGTTTTCTTTATAATAAGAATGAACTTATTCTGAGCATTCTGAAACAACTCCATGCACTGCCTCTTAAATGATTTACATGATATTTATAATGTCATTTCCCTTCAGTTAGCTCAGCTGATATATCCACAAAATTATCTTTACGTAAGAGGAAAGGTTTGAGCAGGTTATGACAATACTCCTCGGAGTTTGGAAAATAAGGCTATCTTACTAAGACATATGCAATCAATGAGATTTGACATGGTCAATGCTGCACATTTCTTTCTGTGCAGGAGCCTAGAAATCGGGTGCACTGTTTAAAAATAAAAGCCTCCCATTTAAGGTAATTAGACTCTGCAATTCTCCTTTCATTGTACATAAGAGGTTAGATCATTTGATAATGTGGGGTGGCACAAGGACTCAGTGGTTAGGACTGCTGCCTCACAGTGCCACGGACTCAGGTTCAATTCCAGTCTCAGGCGACTGTCTGTGTGGAGTTTGCACATTCTCCCCGTGTCGGCGTGTGTTTCCTCCAGGTGCGCAGGTTTCCTCCCACAATCCAAAGATGTGCAGGTTAGGTGAATTGGTCATGCTAAATTGCCAATAGTCTTCAGGGATGTATTAGTTAGGGGTAAATGTAGAGTTATAGGGTAGGGGAATAGTTTTTGTAGGGTACTCTTCAGAGGTTCAGTATGGACTTGTTGGGCCAAAGGGCCTGTTTCCACACTGTAGGGATTCTGTGATGATCTTTGATAACTTCAAAGTTGTATTTGACTGATTTATGATCAAGAAATTAGACCAGGGTTATGGGAGGCAGGCAGCAAGGTTGAGTGAAGACCACGATTCAGATCAATTATGTTCGTGATGAATGGTGGAAGAACGCTTACTGGTTCACTGGGTTAAATGGCAATCACCATTTTTTATGCTGTTCTGCGAGTACAATGTGAGTCATAATATGCTGTTGCTAAAGGCAAACAGAAAGGATTATATCTTTAGAGGATATTTTTCACTGAGTCAACTGTTACTGAAATAACAGAGACACATAATCATTAAATATTTCAGCATTTTATTATGATGCTTATACATTCAAGAAATGAAATGCTTCAACCTGATAAATGCATTATTTACAGCTTTACTGATTAGATCAATTTATCTTTAGTCAGTCTGTAACTGTGTATTTGGTTCAGCACATTTTACTTGCATCACATCAGTTAGTTCAATGGCAATGTTTTAGACAAGTGACGTACAGGTCTCAGGTCCCATTGCTGAAAGTACTTTCTCTCATTATAAAAGGAGCCATAGCACAAATATTTTATACATGCAAATAGTTCATGCAAAAGAGATTGCTGCAAATCTCCAATTATAAATGCTTCTTGTTTTTAAAAGAAAATAACCTTTACAAGTGGGGTAAACAAAATATGTTATCCTAACATGCTAGTGAATGAAAATAAACCACGTATGGCCACATTAGCTCTGCATTCCTCAGCTTTGTTTTGCACAATTAAACAACTGTAATCATATTTTCTTGATGTAAAGATAATACATTCTAGAACCATTTTACTCTCTGCAAAATTCATCTGCAGAAAGTGAAATTCAAATTCAATGGCAGCACAAGATAAATCTCAGTATACTATTTGCAGTCAATTTTACAACCCTTTTGATTTTCTTTTCAATGGATCAGATCATCTAATTTGAAGTAAAATAGTCTGATGAACTTTGAGTTCTGGTGAAGGATCTGCAACATGACATGACTCAGTTTCTCACTCCAGAGATATGATCTGACCTGCTGTGATTTTCCACCAATTCTGAATTGATTTCAAATTTTCCAGCAGTATTTTGTGTGTCTGGGTGTAAATTAAGCTGCTGATTCACTATTCACTGACTTTCATCGCCATCAAAATCTAATATCTACCCAGCCACCTGCCAAACCAAACATCTGCGTAATACCTACTGCTTTGTGTAGTTTATCACACTACCCTAAGGAACTGAGGATTTGTACCATGTGGAGAATAAATGTTTTCAACATGTATTCAGTTATAAAGTGCATTATAAGTACAATTCAGCACAAAAGCAGACCCTTTGGCCCACCAAGCCTGTGCCAATACATGATGCCTTTCTAAATTAAAAACCTTTTGCCACTATATGTTGGCGGCACGGTGGCACAGTGGTTAGCACTGCTGCCTCACAGCGCCTGAGACCCGGGTTCAATTCCCGCCTCAGGCGACTGACTGTGTGGAGATTCTCCCCGTGTCTGCGTGGGTTTCCTCCGGATGCTCCGGTTTCCTCCCTCAGTCCAAAGATGTGCAGGTCAGGTGAATTGGCCATGCTAAATTGCCCGTAGTGTTAGGTAAGGGGTAAATGTAGGGGTATGGGTGGGTTGCGCTTCGGCGGGTCGGTGTGGACATGTTGGGCCGAAGGGCCTGTTTCCACACTGTAATGTAATCTATACTGTCTGTGTCCCTCACGTTTGCCTTCATGGGTTAGTGTATTGAGTACAGGGGTTGAAAGGTCCTGTTGTGGCTGTACAGGATATTGGTTAGGCCACTTTTGAAATTCTGTGTTTAATTCTTGTCTCCTTGCTTTAAGAAAGATGATGTTAAATTTGAAATGGTTCAGAAAGATTTACAAGGAAATTGCAGGGATTGGAGGGTTTGAGCTACAGGGAGAAGTTGAATAGTCTTTTTTTTTCCTGGAGCATCAGAGGCTGAGGGATGATAAATTCATAAGGGGCATGGATAGGGGAAATAGCTAAGATATTTTCCCCAGGGTAGTGGAGTCCAAAACCTCTTAAAGGTTAGAGGGAAAGATTTAAAAGTGACCTGAGGGGCAACTTTTTCTTGCAGAAGGTGGGATGTGAATGAAAAGAGGTGCCAGAGAAAGTGATAGAGGTGAGTAAATTACAACATTTAAAAGGAATCTGGAAAGGTATATGAATAAGTTGGGTTTAAAACGATGTGGCCCAAATGCTGACATATGAAACTAGACGAATATAAGATATCTGGTGGGCATGGACGAGTTGGATTGAAAGGTCTGTTTCTGTGCTGTACATTTCTATGACTCTATAAAAACGGTGCTATTGATATAAATATTTCTGTTAAAGCTCGCAAACATTACATCAATACAGAATGCAGCAAAAGACTACACTGCTTAAGAATAATAAGTCTGAAATTCTAAAATTAAAACATTCTCTGATCAAAGCAGGATTACCTGTTCCAGTCAACATCCAATTCTCCCACCTATAAATAAGTTTTGTACTCTGAGGCTTAACTGGTTAACAAAAGCACACTAATGAATTTAAATTCATTGGTTGACACAACTAAACAACATATTTCTTCATTAAAATTGAATCTTGTCTTACATTGATCAAATAACTGACTTGCATTAATCTGACGAGCTTCATTTAAGGCCTAATAGGTCTATTTGTGAACATAGAACATATTTGAAGTCCATTTGAAGTTAACTTTGAGGTCAGTATTGTGAGAACCAGTTTAGTTTGTGATTGAGGGGAAAATGGAAATTTGCTCCATGGAGGAGCAGCCCAGGTTATTGTTGCAGCATCAGAAAAAAAAATTAATGATGTCAAAGCTAATTTGGGGCTTCTGTACCTAAGATGTGACTTGCTCTTGCACAGGCCTGAGTAGTTTGTATTCAGTTGACAGGCATAAGAATTCCAGTGATATAACCCAGAGGCGGCTTTGTCATTTAAAGTTTGTCCCTGCTCCACATGGATGGGTGACCTTCCTATACCTGCTTTCAGATATAAGAAAATGGTGGGAAGCTGAAATTAAAAACTTCAGGAAAATGCACCATTCAACTTTGGGTAAGATACCTATTGAACATTTTCATTAAAAATCTATTTGAAATTTTTAAAAAATAATACTGTTGAGTTGCACTTGTGCTTCTTTGGACATTGTTTAGAAACAGAGCATTGGCTACCACTGTTTCTGTTAACATAATTGACTTAATATAAAAAAACGGATTAAATATGAACTGCAAAATATACAAAGGAGACTGACAGTTTCTTTCCTCCAGTCTTAAGAGAAACTTTCTCATTACCACATGCAAAATTTTGCTATTCCTGATTCTAACTTACTTAATTTAAGTGATTTATACTATTCAACACTGCAGTTCCACAAGAATTACAATTGCCATTTTCTGCTTTTAGTCTCTTATGGTCCATAGGAGACTATGGTTTAGTCTCCTATAATAAAACCATTATTAAAATCAATGGTTTTAATAAGCATTGATTAAAATTAGCAAGGTTATTTTCATGCAAAATGCCATTAGACTATAAGAAAGACTGCCCAACAATTGTTCAAGTTGAGTTAATTACAATTTCTCAGAGTTAATAAGATAAATACATGATTACAAAAACATATTATGGGATGTAAAGAAAGATGAATAAAATATGTCCATGTAGGCTGGTGAAGTGAGGCCATAAGGATAAAGGCATGATGGACTAAAAGCCTCATTTTAGACATTTGTACACTTTTTTTAAGTTCATGAAGTTCCACCTGTCATGATTTTTCTTTCCAGTCCAGCATGATTTGTACACTTCAAGGAATTATCCTTAGTCTTCTCTCTTTCTCACCCACATGCTACCCCTTACAAAGGTGACATAACAGCTGGATGGAGGTAAAGCAGTGGATGTTGTAATTATGGACTTCAGTAGGGCATTTGATAAGTTTCCACATGGCAGGCTATAGTACAAAATACGGAGTTTCAGGATTGAAGGTCATTTAGCGGTTTGGATCAGAAATTGGCTAGCTGAAAGAAGACAGAGGGTGGTGGTTGATGGGAAGCTTTCATCCTGGAGCTCAGTTACCAGTGGCATGCCGCAAGGATCTGTTTTGGGGCCACTGCTATTTGTTATTTTGATAAATGATCCGGGTGTGAGTGTAGAAGGATGGATTAGTAAATTTGCGGATGACACTAAGGTAGGTAGAGTTGTGGATAGTGTTAAAGGATGTGATGGGTTACAGAAGGACATAGATAAGATGCAGAGCTGGGCTGAGAAGTGGCAAATGGAGTTTAATGTGGAAAAATGTGAAGTAGTTCACTTCAGAAGAATGCAGAGTACTGGGCTACTGGTAAAATTCTTGGCAGTGTAGATGAACAAGAGATCTTGGTATCTTGATGCATAAATCCCTGCAAGTTGCCACCCAGGCTGATAGGCATATGGTGTGTTGGCGTTTATTGGGAGGGGGATTGAGTTTCAGAGCCATGAGGTCATGCTTCAGTTGTACAAGACATTGGTAAGGCCGCACTTGGAATATTGTGTGTAGTTCTGGTCACCGCATTATAGGAAAGATGTGGAAGCTTTGGAAAGGGTTCAGAGGAGATTTACTAGAATATTGCCTGTTATGGAAGGAAGGTCTTATGAGGAAAGGCTCAGGGAACTGAGGTGGTTTTTGTTGAAGAGAAGAAGGTTGACAGGTGACTTAATCAAAACATATAAGATAATCAGTCGGTTAGATAAAGTGGGCAGTGAGAGCCTTTTTCCTCGGATGTGGAGGCTAACACGAGGGGGCATAGTTTTAAATTGAGGAATGATAGATTTAGGAGAGATATTTGGGGTAGCTTCTTCACTCAGAGAATAGTAGGGGTGTGGAACATCCTGCCTGCAACAGCAGTAGACTCGTTGACTTTAAGGGCATTTAAATGGGCATTGGACATATATATGGATAATAATGGAACAGTGTAGATTAGATGGGCACCAGATTATTTTCTCAGGTCAGCGCAACATCAAGGGCCGAAGGGCCTGTACGGCACTGTAACGTTTTATGTTCTATCATATCCTCCCAAAAGCACAGTATTTAATTTCATATGCACATAGATTATACCCAATTCTATGTCACTAACACTGCTTTTAATTCCTTTATTTTAATTTGTTTAGACTGTGTTGTTGGATCAGTAGAAATGTCCTCCGTGTACCAGTTCTAATAAAATGTCATTGACCTGAAATGTTAATTTTGTTACTCTCTCTAAAGGTGTTGTGTGGCTTGTTGAGTGATTCCAATAGTTTATTCTTTTACTTCAGAATCCCAGCATTAGCAACAGATTGCTTTTCAATTTTAATATCTGTTCAATGGATTCTACATAAAATCTAGAGGATGGTAAAGTGGATGCAATTAGCGTGTCACAACTTGACCTTTGTTTGCCAGGAGGAGTTTGTGTTATGAAACATTGAAAAATGAGTAAGGGATACTTTGCGTTTTCAATAGTTAATCACTTCATGCCATGTAAATGCTGACTGAAATATCAAAAAAAGATACATCTTAGACTTTTGTACTTCATTCCATTTACAAGAGAAAAGACAAATGTTGGTATTTTTACCGTTTCGATTAAAAGCCACAATAACAGCCAAAATTTTGTCATTACGCCATTGGGGTTGACAGTAACTTCTGGCACCAAACCTCATGTACAGAGAGACATGGAATGTCAGAGGTTGTTGTCAATGATTCCATAATCCTTTTTTGGATGCACTGTTCTAATCCCCCATCCAGACTAGAATCAATTATCAATGACTGGACTGACAAGAACTTCTATTAGACAAACTGCAAAAACATTTGAAAATGCTGCACCTTAATGAATGCAGAACAACTTTTTTTTAATCAGTATAACAATTTCATGCTGTAATTCCTGTTTTCCATAGAATCATAGAATCCCTACAGTATGGAAACAGGCCCTTCGGCCCAATAAGTCCACACCAACCCTCTGAAGGATAACCCACCCAGACCCATTCCCCTACCCAATTATCCTATATTATCCTATATTTACCCCTGACTTCTGCACCTAACTCACACATCCCTGAATGCTATGGGCAATTTAGCATGGCCAATTCACCCAACCTGCACATCTTTGGACTATGGGAGGAAACCGGACGACCTGGAGGAACCCATACATAAACAGGGAGAATGTGTAAACTCCAAACAGACAGTCATCTGAGGCTGGAATCAAACACGGGTCCCTGGCGCTGTGAGGCATAATGTTAACAATTCCCTTACTTTTTAAAAATGCTTTCCAACACAAGTCTGTTCATCTTTATTTTAGTTTCTATCTTGATCTAATTAAAATCATTTATTTGGCTTTCTGAATGGTTTAACTGGAATATCAGGACACTTGACTTTTGTGTGAATGTATCTGGCTGTTTACCCGCTTGTTGATGTCACTGCTGCTGTGTGCCAAAGATATCTCCTTGAATTGGCACCAGATTTAAACTGCTGTTGGGAAAGGAGCACAATGATTGCAAGATATTTGTGAAACCTTTCTTTGCGGCGAAGATTGATTGCCATTGATTTGCTGCTGACCATGAAATTGTGGCCAAAGTATATTTTCAAGTATTCAATCACCCTGTGCATTTGGCTCTGAAATCACATGAACATAGCCCACCAAGAGCACAAAACACTATGCTCCCATGTTATGTGTTTAAGCTGTTAAATAACTCAGCTCTAAGAAAAATATGAAAAATGCAAGTTATCGTGCACAATGCTAATACCCTCTTATCTCTGAACATGTTGTAATTATAAACTTTGGCAGCCAGGCAAGAAGTAAGGATTTTATTTTAATTCCTTTATGGGATGTGAACATCACTGGCAAGCATTTCATACCTATTCCTAATTGCCTTTGAGAAGGAAGAACATTTATTAACAAAGGCATCATAAGAACACAGTCATAGAGATTTGTAGATTTTATATTGACAAAAATGTAATGGCAAGCAAATATAAAAATCTGTGTAGCCTTATGTCCAGTAATCTATCAATCCTGTTTTTACTTTCAAAAAAGCAGCACCCAATTCTATTTTTATTTTCAAATTCACTGGTTTATTAATAAAATCAACTAATCTGCCAAGGGCTCTGAAGCTGTCATGCTGGAGGGAAATCTAAATTACAGTAAATAGCTGGAGGACATTTTCCCAGTGCATTCTGGGTGAAGTGACATTCTGTGCTGAAAGTCTTTTCATCTGTCAACATCTATGATGCATTGGAGATTAGTAATATGAAGAGGCACCAAAGAGCAACATTAATGTTTGGTAATTTGTGCATAGGTATTTTTATTTGTATCCAGGCTCCTACTATAGTGATGTGCTAAAGTTTCATTGGAATATCAATCTGAAAGTGCTTTTTATGAAGCATACAGATATAACAGAAAATCTATTATAAATGATAAAATATAGAAATCTTGGGAAAAAAATGTCAATCAGTGTTAAGGTAAGCAAGGTTTATTTTGAATTAAAAACAGAAATTGCTTGAAAAGCTTAGCAGATCTGTGGAGAGAAATCAGAATTAATGTTTTGGATCCAGTGAAGCTTCCTTGGAAAACCAAATATAACTCATTATATTTTGCTCTAGGAAACAGAATTTCTTCCTGTACTTTCTGTAACATTCCACTCCCTGCTCCTGTGACCTGCAAATCCACATCCCCAATGGTAGCCCACTCTTACACACAAACACCACCACTATTTGTAAAGGAATTGCATTTCAGCAAAAGGGAATCGGAATATGGTCCAGAATGTAATTAACTGTTATAATTAAAATGTAACATTCAGCTTCAGTGTGCATCTGTAGGTGCTAAATGTTACTGTACTGGGTTTGTAAACCAGTTGCACAAAAAGGTAGATGTTTTTCCTCATAACATTCAAAGAGGAAAATACTTATGACCCAAGCAGGTTTGACTTCCCTTCAGACCCCACCCTAAGAAGACGTAACCCATGTAACCTTACCCACATAACTTTCCAGTTCACTTTCTGAGTTGAAAAGGCAAAGTGCTGTTGAAAATTTTAGCCTTGCATTCATTAGGATAGAAGAAGAATATTGAAATCCAAAATAAATAATAATGTAACTGCGTTAGAAACAGGGTGCTGATTGGCTTAGGTATTGTCATGGAGAATACACCAGGTAAGAGTCACCCCAAAACTTTTGTTTAAATTCAAAAAATCTGTGACTGACTGAGAATTGCACTTGGGATCAGTATCGCACAAGCTTTTAACTAATTGAAAAGGTGCGATGTCTGGATAAATTCCTTTCACCTGCACAGAAGCAGGTTCAGTGTATAAATGTATGTCACTATAATGAACCACATTGCAAACCTGATTGATAATTTTAAACTGGTTGTGATTGAAATTCTCACATTCAGGATTATTCACACCAAACAAGAAAAGCATTCCCAGAGTTTGGAATTCTCTATTTGGTGGGCGGCACGGTGGCACAGTGGTTAGCACTGCTGCCTCACAGCGCCAGAGACCCGGGTTCAATTCCCCCCTCAGGCGACTGACTGTGTGGAGTTTGCACATTCTCCCCGTGTCTGCGTGGGTTTCCTCCGGGTGCTCCGGTTTCCTCCCACAGTCCAAAGATGTGCAGGGCCAGGTGAATTGGCCATACTAAATTGCCCGTAGTGTTAGGTAAGGGGTAAATGTAGGGGTAGGGGTATGGGTGGGTTTCGCTTCGGCGGGTCGGTGTGGACTTGTTGGGCCGAAGGGCCTGTTTCCACACTGTAATGTAATCTAATCTAATGTAATGTAATCTAATCTAATTCCAAGCTATCCTGTTACAAGCCGGTATCAAATGAAAATACTGAATCCTTCAAAGCATACCTAACTGGTCTAGTCATTGCAGGATAACCAATGATATATCCAATTTTTACACGCAGCACAATAGACTGGTGAGATTGTGAGTGGCCAATCCACTTGCAAGCCCAAAAAAGGGACTGAAATTGTCACATCAAAAATGTAACTTTACTGACAAGAGCACACTGTTGTTAATGATGGGTCCAAAATCCAAATCCTTGGATCCACTATTAAGCATGATCACACAGCCCTGCTTGGAAGCACATTGCAAAAATGTTTATTGGACTAATAAGCTGCAGAGTGGTGTGTGTGACAGGTATAACTTGTACTCGGTTTAATGCATGACTGTGCTGTCCAAAACTCAAAACATGTGTTAGTCCTGTGTGCCCTATTTTATTTAAGTCTGGCTCTGCACAACATGGATTAGTTACCTTAGCCAGGTCTGAATGATTTCTTCATTTTCATGAAGACTCTATCGGTATATCGTTAGTCACACTGTGTCAATATGCTGTCTCAACTATGATTAGTCACTAATGTGCCAATTGAGGAAGCAACAGACATTTCCACTAAGTCACCATGTTATAGTCATCTAGATGCATCATTATTTTCTGAATCTGTAATCGCCAATCTTATGAACTTAACAACTTATACAATTGAATTCACCTTAAATGACATATTGCATGGCTGAATAGATTGTATTACTCCTGGATCTCCTCTGGGCCCAACTCTCATTACTATTTCCATCAGATTTCACGAGAAGTGTGTTTTAGGTGGAAAGATAACTCACATTGAACCCTTGTATATTTTTTAATGTGAAGATGATATGGCTGCGATATTTGAATCTTCAGCCTCAAATGAGAATTTCTTTAAATGCTTTAATGGGTATTCAAATTCACCACTAAAATGGAGCAGTCCAACAAACACTTTGTGAATATCTTAGTTAGGACCTAACCAGAACTTTATATAGGTTCAGCTAACTTCCCTGCTTTTGTACTCAATGCCTCCATTATGAAGCCCAACATCCCATTCAGTTTGTTAATCACTCCCTCAATGGGCTAGATCTTCTCATCTAGTTCAGAAATCCTTGGTGGAATCTTCCTGGCTGGTACTGTGCTTTCAGAAGGACAGGAATGGGAACTTAATTGATGTCAGTTTCTCAAAGACTATTTAAACTACTTCTCTTAAATTCTCAGAGCTTTTCAAGCAAGACTGACTGTAATCCTGACTGTAATCAGTGGAAACCTTTTTTGTATTTGTTAGCATGCCATGAATGCCCAATAAAAACCCAGCCCACTGAAATTATATTCCTGGGCACAATACAGAGATACCAGCTACAGACCAAAGCTTTTCACTGTGCCTCGGTACACGTGACAATAAATTCAATTCAATTCAATATTGTCAGTCAAAAAAAATACCAGGTACATACCTGATAGGGTCAATTGATTTCTTCAACCACAAGGAGTGGAAACCTTTTCACTAACTTGATTCCCTCAGAGAAAATAAAATGTCATTTCTCTGTGCAAAGGCTTACAGAGTTAGAGCTGAAGTCTCTCCATGGTCATTCATGTACAGTATACCAACTTGTGCTTAAATGCTGATAGTGTTCGGGATGAAAGCTCAACGAGCCTGCCAAATAGCCAAACTGGCTGATTGCAGCAAACATGACCAGGCCAAGCAAGCAGAGCACAACTTAAAAGGGAGAGCAACATAAATGGTTGAATAATCTAAAGGGGAATCAAGGCTCCTACAGAAAAGTTGGATAGAGAAAGGGTCTGGGTGCAAATTAGAAGTATGGAATAGAAACTAAAGGTGTGATTTTTCTGGGACTAGAGGAATGCTGAGGAATGGAGGGAGTGAACCTTGGTGCAGTGGACAGAGTAAATGTCATGGGGAAGAGCTGATAATGAAAGTTTGGAGCTGGATATTAAGGGTGCAAACATAATGGGGCAATTTGGTGTTAGTTTGGGGATGGATAAAATGGAGTGGAACTAAATGAGGGGTGGTACATAACAAGACTAAGCATGAGAATCTCAAACAAAGTGGGACTAGAGAGAAGAACAGCAACATGCAGACCATGTAAGACCTGAGAGTCAAAGTGGAGGTGGATTTGAAGGAAGGCATAGGGGAAGGAAGATGAGAGGAGAACACCATCAGCACCTATGGCTGCAGGGTGCTGTATGCTCAAAAGGAGAAGGATAAAAGGTGAAAGACCAAAAGGAAAGTTAACCACCAGCATCATTTGTAAAGGTGTTCTCTAAATGAGGCTTTCAAAAATTTGCAGTGCAAAAGACAGGGCCCTTGGATCTGTTTGCATAAGATTAGAAACAGTGAACACAAAACGAAGCTGTCGAAATTGAATGTGCCAAAGTTTGTGCAAGCAATCCTTTAAAGCACTTTGCAAAAATGTCGTAAGATAAACAGTTAAAACATCTTGCACATGTCAGCAGAAGGAAAGGGGAGAAGCAGCATGCGTTATGGCAGTTGTACTTCTCGTATACAGGGGATCGATTTGTTGATTGGATATTTTTTATTATCACATGTACCGAGATACAGTGAAAAGTATTGTTTTGCATGCTATCCAACATAACATATCTTACATAAATACATCAGGATTATGGAACAGAATGCAGAATATTACAGCTACAGAGAGTGTGCAGAGAAAGATCAACTCTCATATATGAGGGATCCATTCATAAGTTTGCTAACAGTGGGGAAGAAGCTGTTCTCAAATCTGTTGGTATGTATTTCCAAACGCCTATGCCTTCCGCCCAATGGAAGAGGATGGAAGAGAGTAAAACAGGGGTGGGAGGGGGATTTGATTATGTTGGTTGCTTTCGCAAGCTGGTGGGAAGTGTAGACAGAGTCAATAGAAGGAAGACTGGTTTGTGTGATGAACCAGGCTGCAATCACAGCTGTCCGTAATTTCTTGTGGTATTGAGAACAGCAGTTGCCATACCAAGCTGTGATGCATCTGGATGAGATGCTTTCAATGGATCACAAGGCAGGTTTTCACTCAAAGCAGGAGCACTTTGAGAAAGCCCCAAAATTGCCATGGTTATGACAAAATATCTGATACAAAGCATACATCTCACTTTGAACAAAAGAGCTAAATTCCAGAGGTAAGGTGAGAGTGACAGCCCTTGAATCAAGGCTGCATTCAACCGAATGTAATATCAAGGAGCCCTAGCAAAACTGGAATCAGTGGGAATCGGGGGCAAACTCTCCATGGTTAGAGTCATATCTGACATGAAAGAAGATGATTACGGTTGTTGGAGATCAGTAATGTCTGTTCTAGGACATCTCTGCAGGAGTTCCTCAGCATAGTTTCCTCAGCCCAACCACCTTCAGCTGCTTCATCAATGACCTTCCCTCCATTATAAAGTCAGAAGTGGGGATATTTGATGATTGCATAATGTTCAGCACCATTGGCAACTCATCATATACTGATGCAGTCCGTGCCCAAATGCAACAAGATCTGGACAATATCCAGGCTTGTGCTGATAAGTGGCATGTAACATTTGTGCCACACAAACGGGAGGCTATGACCATCACCAATAAGAGACAATCTAACCACCACCCCTTGGTATTCAATGGTATTACTGTCACTATAGCCCCCCACTATCAACATCCTGGGAGTTATCATTGACCAGAAACTCAACTGGACTCGCCACACAAAGAAGAGCAGATCAGAAGCTAGGAATACTATGGCAAGTAATTCACATTCTGTCTCCCCAGAGCTTGGGTACCATCGAGAAGGCATAAGTCAGGAGTGTGATGGAACACACCCCACTTATCTGGATGAGTGCAGCTCCAGCAACACTCAAGAAGCTTGACACCATGCTTGCCAAAGCAACCTGTTTGACTGGCACCACATCCATGAGCATCCATTCCCTCCACCACCGACACTCAGTAGTGGCAGTGTATACTATCTACAAGATGCACTGCAGAAATTCACCAAAAACCCTCAGACAGCATCTTCCAAATGCACGGTCACTCTCATCTAGAAGGACAAGGGGAGCAGATACTTGAGGACACCACCACCTTCAAGTTGCCCTCTAAGCCACTCACCATCCTGACTTGGAAATATATCGCCGTTCCTTCACTGTTGCCAGGTTACAATCCTGGAATTCCCATCCCTAATGGCATTGTGGGTCAATCCACAGCAGGTGGACTGGAGCGGTTCAAGAAGGCAACTCACCACCACCTTCTCAAGGGTAACTAGAGATGAGCAATAAATGCTGGCCAGCCAGCGACCCTCACATCCCGCAAAATGAATAAATAAAAAAGAATTCCTATTCTTTCTTCACAGATTAGGAATTCCATGCCTGATGTTTATCCACTGAAGCCAGCAGCTGCCTTAGCATTGAAAGGATAAAGAAAAAGGAGGGGATGAAGGGAAGAGCACAATAGCAGAATTGGAAACATGATGCCTGGGGGCTCCAGCTGGGGATGAGCAAACAATACATGAAGACAGGGACCAAGGTCTTCAGCAATGTTGACCTTCCTCTTAAGACAGGTTATAGAGAAAGCAGAACATGCCAGAGAAACTCAGAAGTTTGCACTGAGGTCATTAGCCATGCCTATGAAGTTATCACTTGCCACTCCTGAGCCAGGCTTGGAGATAATCTGGTGGAGCAGGGATACGGTTTGGCTGTTACATTTGTGCAGGCTAATTAACACCTTGAGCTCTCATCCCTAACACTAATTGCTGAGGGATGTTCAACACTGTGGTGATCTTCAGCATTCAGGGATAGTGTTTCCTCTCAAGCCTGGTGATTGCAGGTCCGAATGCTGCTGGAGGAAGTGGGTATAAGTGACATCTTCTCTAATCATGCAAAGATATCATGTACACTGCCCTTGAGTCATCCGGAAATAATTGCAGCATTTTGTGTAAAGCAAAGTACTGCAAATGATGAAAATCCGAAATAAAAACAGAGAATGCTGGAGAAACTCGGCCTATTCTCCAGCAGTATCAAAGACCTTGGCCATTTCTCCTTCCTCCCAGCTGCTGGCCTGTGGTAGTGCTGTGCTCACCAGAATGTGACCCCAAGCTGACTGTACATACATCAGCCACCAAGGTGGAGGCCTCTGCATTGGTGGAGGTCAGGTTGGACTACCATGATGGTATCATCTCTCAGGATCCTGGCTGGGATCCTGAGATTCTCATGGGATTCTCATGGGCTGGGTGGGGCTGAGAGAGGGGGCTTCTGGGAATTAGCTTTTCCTTGTCTTCAATGGCTCTGTGATCCTGATCCAGAGAGTGCAGAGAAAACCATAAACATGTATTAACGTTGCCAGGTGCCACCCTTACCAACGCTTGCAGTAAACCTTTATTGTTTGATGTGCAGATGTGAGAAGCTGCTTGAACATTTTCTCAATATGTGGCTGGACAAATCCAATCTCGCCTCCTGAATCCCTCTCCTTCCAACTCCACAACATCCTCTTCAAACACAGTGAGGGACCTAGAATTTGGACATATTACTTCTACTGCCATACCCACTTTGATTGTTCAAGTTCTTCTCCTGCCAAAGGGTGAAATCATTAAGAGATAGTACCCTGAATGCAGTATCAGTTTTCTTGCATTGATAGGTACAGGTACAGATGTGAACACCTAAAGCTGCAATTGTTCACGCATGCTTCAATTACGAAGAAAGCAGTTTGAGGGATGTAACGATTGAAAGGGTACTGAATGAAAGGCACCTGCTGGTTGGTATTGATAGATTTCAATGAAGCTTTGTATGATGTGCTTGCATGATGCTCAGTTGAGGTGTTGATGTTCAATTGACCAGTTATTGTCATGTCCTTGTCCCATTTAGTTTGAAACTGTGACATGTAGATTCGCTGAGCTGTGATAAAAGGTGAGTGAGCTGGTGATGTGTGAGTTGCTGAGGGCCATAGGACCATTTCAGTTTGGCATGTGAGCTGCAACAAAGCTGCAAGATGTATCACCATGTGTCTCTTAATGCAACTGGATATGTGCAATGAAGTGAGAGACACTAATTAGATATGAGGCATATAATGGACATGTCTGTCATCTAAAGGTGTGTATGAAAATCCTGTACTGTGGCAGGCTGACTATGGGATGATACAGTCATAGAGTCACAAAGGATTGAGTAGACAGTGACTGATCGCAACAGATTATTCATTCTCATGGTGCTGCACTGAGTGGATTGAACAATGGCTGCCTCAGCTATTTCCATAGGTGCTGCCGTCAGCTGGTAGGATGGACTTTTGGAGACAGGATGTCCCTGTGCTCACACACACCCTACAAGGTCAACTTTAGGACTGGTCACAAAGCTGCAGGGCTAAGTTCTGCCTTCTCCAGGACTGTATGAGTGAGAGATGCAAGGTGCTCCAATGGCTATGCATTGCAGCAGTGAAGTGCTGTCCATTGACTTTTAAATCTGATGCTTAGTAGTTGGAGTATGAAAGAGGCTAGCAGGAGATTGAACATTCTACCCAGCCACCAGCAGAAGTTGGTGCTTTGCCCACACATGTACTCAACAAGTTTTAAAGAATGTAACTGGGCCAGAAAATCTGAGACACCCCCAAGTGAAATTCTGTCTCACTTTTTAGGCCTGTCATGATCCACGGCCTCAGAAGAGAAAGTACTGCCCCTTTACTGTGTTATTGAAAAGATAATTGGAACCTTCGGTGCCATGTTTCCAGGTTGGATAAAAGCACGGGCAAGGAAGTCACTTCAAAACTCTGTTTGACCTCAGAGCACTGTCTGCTTTTTCAGTTGGCAGATTTTGAAAATGCCATTCTGTAAATGGAGGAGTTACTAAGAAGGGCTGCTTAATTGATCCCAGAAGCAAAGGAAATAACATATGAAAAAACCCTGGTATTTTCTCACTTGAAAAAAAGAATATTATGGTATGACAGGGAATGTGATGGAAGTGTTTGAAATTTGAACAAGTTGTCCTAAGTCAACATTACTGCTGTGTACAGAATTTAAACACAATATGATAAACTAAGTGCCACAAAAGAAAATATGAAAATCAGGAAGAAATGTATCTGCTTAAATACTGGATATTGCATGTGTATATATTATTGGCAAGAGTAGTGCAATAAGATATCGTAATGGTTTGAATGGAAAACAGGGAATTATAGACCGGTTAGCCTGACATTGGTAGTTGGGATAATGATAGAGTCCATTAAAATAAGATTTAATAACAGAGCACTTGTAAAACAGTGACAGGATCAGACAGAGTCAGCATTGATTTGCAAATGGGAAGTCATGTTTGACAATTTTATTGGAATTTTTCAAGGATGTTAACTAATAGGGTTGATAAAGGGAGCCAGTGGATGTTTACTTAGACTTTCAGAAGACTTTCAATAGAGTCCCATGTAAGAAATCAGTATGTAAAACTAAAATGCATGTGAGTAGGGGCAGAGTACTGACATGGATAGAGAACTGGTTAGCAAACAGAAAACAAAAAGCAGGAATAAATTTGTATTTTGCCAAATTGAGCCTGTGATTAGTGGGGTATCACAGCAATCAGTGCTTGGACCCTAGCCCTTCTCAACATATAATAATGATTTAGACATGGAAACCAAACGTAATATCTCCAAGTTTGCAAATGACACAAAGCTGAGTAGGAGGATGAACTGTGAGGAGGATGCTTCAGTGTGATTTGAACAAGTTGAATGAGTTTGCAAATGCATGACAGATGAAGTAGAATGTGGATAAATGTGAGATACCACTTTGGTCATAAAAACAGAATGGCAAGTTATTAGCTGAATGGGAATAGATTAGGAAAGGGAGAGGTGCAACAGACCTGTGTATCCTTGTATGTCAGTCAGTAAAAATAAGCATGCAGGTGCGGTAAGCAGTGAGGAAGGTAAATGGTATGTTGGCCTTCATAGCGAGAGGTTTCAAATACCACATCAGAGCTGACTTGCTGCAGTTGTGCAGGGTCTTGGTGAGAATGCACCTGGAGTAGAGTGTGCAGTTTTGATCTCCTTCTTGAGGAAGGATGTTCAGGCTATGTGGGGAGTGCAACAAAAGTTTACCAGACTATTTACTGGGATGGTGGGATGGATGTATGAAGAGAGATTGGATCAGTTAGAACAATCATCACTGGAGATAAGAAGAATGATAGAAATCTCACAGAAAATTGTAAAATTCTAACAGGACCTGACAGGGTACATGCAGGAAGGATGTTCCCAATAACAAGTCAATCCAGAACCATGAGTTACAGTCTAAGGATTTGGGTTAGGCCATGTAGGACTAAGGGGAGGAGAAATTTCACTCAAAGCCTATGGAATTCTTTGCTGCTGAAAGCAGTTGAAAGATAAAATGCTTTCAAGGAGGATTTATATATAACTATTAGGATTAAAAGATCAAAGGGTATAGGGGAGAAAATGGGAACAGAGTACTGAGTTAGATGATCAGCCATACTGAATAGTGGAGAAGGCTCAAAGGGCTAAATGGAATACTCCTGGTTCTATTTTCTATGTGTCAATGAAGAAGGAACTAGACAGATTCTTTTCAACAAATGGCACTTAGGATAATTAGAAATGCCCAAAGGAAATAATTTTATGAAGATATTCCAAAGGTCTTGTCTTGCCTGGGGACTATTGCTATGACACATGAAAGATCAGTTTTATTTCCACCAATCTGGAGGATACAGGACACTGACAGGTAAAATAATTTTGGATGCTGATACTGCTAACTGCCCACAGGTACTGATTTCAACTTGCTTTTCTGAACAAACAGAGGGACATTCACCAGAGGACAGCAAAGCTCTTTCATAAATACACTGTTTGTAGATTTTGAGTTCTGCTAATGCTGTTGAGGCTGGTCTACAATTTTGATCAGACACAAAATGGCAAGTTCAATTAAAGTTGAGGCTGGGACAAACTCAACAAGGTAAGGGAGTTTTCTTTTTATAACTCCAAGAACAACTTGAAATGTTCAACCTTCTCTAACTGGAGCTTTGCCCTAATCCTTGACCATAAAGACATCTTGGGTCCCCATCGAACAACTTTCCTGAGGGCTGGGGATCATTTCCTCAAACATCAAGTGATATTTCATTACCCATATTTTACAAGCCCCTAACAATCTGTCACTACCCACTGGATTCAAATAGAAAACTGATGGACACTTTTGCAGATGAGAACTGCGAGTTAGAATTGATAGAGTATGTGCTGCCAAACACAAAATACTTTGTTGCTTATGTCAGCTGATGTTTGCAAGAATCTTATTCTGAATTGAAGTCATGGCAATTATTTACTCAAAACAAGAAGAGGGCATTAAGTCCAAACAGATATATCACTCTGCATATTGACCATAGTTCATGTCAGCACAATCTGGGAGAACATACAAGCATAAAAAAAGGACCTAGATTTGTCAATGGAGTTCATTCATGAATAGACCATCAAAATTTAAAATGAAAGTTAAGGTGAACATAGTAAATCACAAAATGGTAAAATGGTAACTCTCAGGCAATGACTGAATGGCTGAAAAAGATTCAATCCCATATTGTGTGAAGCATTGATATTTAGATCTGTATTTGCATATTTCTCTATGCTGTGAATTCTTAAGAACAGAAGGTACTAAAGCAAGTGACCAACTCTATTATACAGTTAGATATAAAAATAACAAAAAACGTGAATCACTAAGCCACAACCTGCCAGGGGGCAGAATAGGTATTATTAATAGATTGTGTCTTAAATTATGTGACTGAAATTTCAGAATGTCTATTTTTTAAACTTTTCCAGTTCCTTGGAATATTAGAGGAAAAAGATTGGAGCAAGTTCTAGTCAAAATGGCATTTCCATTAGTGAGTGTTAGAAATGTACTGATTACTATATTTAAAAATAAAATATACCAATCAAATTACCTCTTGAACTTTTAATCATTGCAGTAGATTTTGCCATTTGATATTTTAAGTCACTTTACGCATGGGATTCATACTCTGCTGTAAAGTGTATAGAAGGGTTGGAAGTTGGATTAGTATTTCTCCTCATGAATTACCTGTCATTCTCATATTCAATTCTGTTTGGTAGATTTTGTAGGTGACAATGAATTCATTTCACCTGGACTGAATGTGAGAGGGGACCCAGCTTTGGCCTGCAGTACCACCCAGTGTAGCTGGCAATCACCAATGAATGATGGTAACCCATGTGCTGCTGTCATAGGGTCAGGGAGCACAGAATTGTGTGGAATGGGCTTGTATCTTTATTTTATCATTTGGTTTTAGTCCAGGTATCATACAATCTGTTATGAGTTCCCTGGACAATTACCAGGGAAAAAAGAAATCACAGAAAGAGTTTCAAGAAGTATAAATAAAATCCCCAGAGTCTTTGAAGTAGAAGGGGTGTTTACGGGTGTTGAAATTACCCATAGATTTCCAAACTGTCATCGAGTCATAGAGATGGACAGCACAGAAACAGACCCTTCAGTCCAACTCTTCCATTCCAACCAGATATCCTAAATTAATCTAATTCCACTTGTCAGCATTTTGGCCCATATCTTTCTAAACCCTTTCTATTCATATACCCATCTAGATGTATGTAATCCGAGGTGACTTTCTTCACAATCCACTAAACCTCCAATTATGGCATCATCTGCAAACTTACTAACTATTCCTCCTATATTCACATCTGATTCAATTATATAAAATGACAAAAAGCAGTGGATCCAGCATCAGACCTCCAGCCTGAAAAAAAACCCTCCACCATCACTTTCTGTCTTCTATCTTCAAGCCAGTTCTATATCCAAATGGCTAGTTCTCCCTGGAATCCATGGGTCCTGAAGAAGGGCTTATGCCCGAAACATCGATTCTCCTGCTCCTTTGATACTGCCTGACCTGCTGCGCTTTTCCAGCAACACATTTTTAAGCTAGATATTACTATTATTGTGTAGGTATTAGGTATTATTATTTTGTGTAGTTACTAGTGACATTCTACCAGCAGAGCATGCAGATCAGTCAGCTGCAGACCATTTGTCTTTGTCATCTTACCAAATGCAGGTTGATTTAAAGCCTTTTCTTAGGGCTGTTACGGTGAACTTGTAGTATCCCTATCTCTGAATCAGGAGGCCCAGATTCAAATTCCACTGGTCCAGAAGTGCGGAATAACACCTCCTAACAGGTTAATTAGAAAAAATATCTTCCCATGTGCAACATTAAACTTAATCTATCCTTTAGGATGGACACCACTGCTACCACTGCATTTTGATTGTATCTGGTGGGTCTCCTTCCCATTGCACATACAGGAAATCTCTTCTCCTCCAGCAAGACCTCTGTTGCAGCAGCTGGAAAGCTCAGAGCTGCCCTACTTCCCTATTGAACCATTCCTCACTCTGACCCAGATTAATCACGAACAGTGTGATCTGATCTAACTACAATGCACTGCTCCTTTAAGAGCAGCTGGCAAGCTTTAGTGCCAAACAATAACCCTGATTGTGAGTCCAGCCAATTAGCAGAGTGGTTAACTGGCTGGAATTTTTTCACCTAATCAAGCTGTTCAGAGATGTTGTTACATGTCTCTTGGGACAGGTAGGACTTGAACCCAGGAATCCAGGTCGAGAAATAGGGATACTACTCTTGAGCCACAAGAGGACCCATGCAGAGATTATTCCATTGTGAAGGTAACATGATTGGTGTGCTGGCATCAATTAATCACAATTACAATCTCTAAGGCTTTTTTGAAGAGGCTTCCCAATTTAGCTTCCAAAGTAATTTATTCCCATCCGACACAATATACTCACAAACCTATCAACTGATCAATTACTATATCAAAATAATTGAATTGAATTGAACTGAATACTTCTGTCATAAATAGTACATACAGGATATGTTGGCCCATCAGCAATAATGCACTCTTGACTTTCAAAACCAGTTGCATTTCAGAAACATTTCATATAAATTTTTCATTACACTGAAGCCAAAACTTTCATATCAAACTTTATAAAAGCACTTTTGGTAAAACTAAAATCATTTTTGTATACAAGAATTGCATGCACCCTAACCAAATTAGACATTTCACTTTATAACTGGCAACTCACTTTTTTAATGACTCTTCAAAAATACTTTGTAATTTGCTAATGAAGTGACATTGGTCATTTCTCAAAATTGGTAAACATGCTAAAATACTTCCTTCTGTCACTTCCGAGTATGATAGTGCTTTACAACATAGTTTCAAATTTGATTGTGCACTTCAGACTCTGGACTGCGAGCCATTCTGATTTTCAAATCCATTTCAGTAAATATAATTTTTATCAAAGATATTTAATATGCAGTGGTCAAAATATGATTTCAGCTCACTGTTTCTTTCCAATCTCAAATATCCTGTAAGAGAACAAGGGTCACTGGATGCAAACTGTTAAATCTGATTTCAGATGCTGGCAGATCTGCTGAGTTTATCCAGCAATTTCTGTCTTTGTTTTAAACCTGTAAGAGAACTTACAGATAGATTAAAACTAAGTTAAGATACTTAAGTTCAACTGTTCACTTCTAGTTATGAAGTTTCCTATTCTCATTCCTAATTCTGTGAAGAATTCATCAATCATCTTAAAATAAATATTCTCTCTGTATATATTGTGACACAGATATGATTATAATCAAATGAAGTTTACTGTTTCCAAAAACATCAGTCACTCATGTACAATAGAATTGTACTGTTTTCATTAATTTGTGAAATAAATGCAATCATAGGTTTAACAATCATTGACAATATGTTTTGCTTTCCATCGATTCTGCATAATGTGCTATTTTGTTTAAGATTCATTGGCTGGCACGTGGAGTGAATGCATAAACCATTCAGACAGAATCTACCTTCACTTGATTATTGTTTGTCATTACAGGAGAAGGTTTACTTTTATTTCTGTCAGGCACATCATTTGAACTCTCTGGGAAAAAAATCCTTGCGGTGCACAGAGAGATTATAATTCTTTTGTACTCTCTTCTGAAATTCTGATTCAAAAGTCCATAGATAATCGCATTAAGGCAGCTATTGAAATATGCCATGAAGTAACTCGCTACAAACAACCACTCTGGAATCCTTGGGGCAATTGTATCTGGGTTGACAGCCACGGCAAGACCAATAAAATTAAGGGGTGCCCAACAAACAGCGAAGAGTACAAAGACCACAAACATCGTCACAAAGTTCCGCAAGTCGTGGGGCTTCAGCTTGGGTTTCATATCTGGCTTCACACGTCTTCTGACCTGAATGACGAGGACCCATATTCTCAAGTAGCAAAATGTAACAATGGCAATGGGGAGGATGAAGTGAAAGAACACCACCGAGACAGTGTAGGCAGAACTCACCGACTGCACAAATGTACAAGAGTAGACTCGCTGGTCATATTGCAAAGATCCCACAAACAGGTTTGGGATGATTGCGATAAACGTCAGGATCCAGATGAGGATGACAAAACACAAGGAATTCTTGTCACTGTAGAGCTTGTCGTACTTCAGACTGTGACAGATGTAGCAATACCGATTGATGGCAATGCCAGTAATATTGAAAATTGATCCGATCACACTCAGACCCATCAGGAAGCCACTGATTTGGCAATGCATGTAGCCCAGATTCCAACCATTATGAAATATGGATGTCAAGACCATAGGGTATGGGTAGATTGCCACTATTAGATCTGCAACGGCTAGGCTGACAACAAATATATTGCCTGTTTAAGCAAAGAAAGAGAAAAAGAATGTTAAATACACATATTTACATATAAAGCATCATATTTACTTGTAAGGCAAATAATTATACATGTTCATATTTGCACAAACAAGTATTATTTGTTAAAAATTAATTTAAATGTTAATGGTGAATGGTGTTGCACCATAAAATATAAGCTAAGAAAGCTAAAACATTGATTTTATTCCGAAAACATAATTTTCGTGACCAGTTTCGCGATGACTTGCTGAAAAAATCTGGGTGCTTAGTCCAGGATTGGTTGTGACAACACGTAATACTAGAACAAGAGTTCTCAGTCATATTATTAAGCTGGAAAGGGTGCAAAGAAGATTTAAAGGGACATTACTGAGACTGAAGTGTTTGAGTAATATGGAGAGGTTGGATCTTATTTCCCTGGAGTGTAGCAAATTGAGAGGTGACCTTGCAGAGGTTTATAAAATCATGAGGGGCATGGATAGGTTGAATAGCCAAAGTCTTTTCTGCAAGGCAACATAGTCCAAAACTAGTGGCATAGTGTTAAGGTGCGAGAGGAAAGATTTAAAAGGGGCCTGAGCAACAACTTTATCACACAGAGGGTGATGTATATATGGAATATGCTGCCAGAGGAAGTGATAGAGGTGGGTACAACTGTAAAATTTAAACTGGTAATTGGATAAGAAAGTTTTGAGGTTTATGGGCCAAACACAGGCAAATCATAGAATCCCTACAGGATGGAAGCAGGCCATTTAGCTCATCAAGTCCAAGCCAAAGAGCATCCCACCAGGCCCCTACCCTATCCCCATTTTCTATCTCTGGATAGAATGAGAAATTTAGCTAAATGTACCTACCCTGCATTTGGACTCTAGGAGGAAACTCTCACAGACACTGGGAGAATGTGCAAATGCCACACAGACAGTTGCCCAAAAGTGGGATTGAACCTGTGTTTTTAGCACTGTGAGGTAGCAGCACTAACCACTAAGCCAACGCACCATGTGGGACTAGCTCAGTTTAGGAAACCTGGTTGGTGTGGACGAGCTGGGCCGAAGGATCTCTTTCCATACAGTATAACTCTATTAAGGCAATCCAGCTCCTTTGGTGTTTCCTATCTTTCAATCAGGTAATGACTGACCTGAAACTCATCTTCATTTTTCCACTTTTGCTCAATACCTCATGATAGAGTTAATTAACAAAATCTTTCAAAATTAGCCTTTAAATTTCAACTGAGCCAGCATTCACATTCTTATGCGCAGGTTATGGCAGAAAAGTTCCACTTCTGTGTGAATAAAATGCTTTTTGCTTTTACTTTTGAAAGACATTGTTATTATTACAAGAACATAAGATAAGGGAGCAATAACATTAGCTAGATTGCTGCATTAACACTTTTCCTCTCTATTTGTCATCTCTCTTACTTCCTTTTACTTCTTACATCTTTCTTTCTTACTGAAGTGGAACTCATGCCTGACAAATTTATTTGAATTCTTTGAGGAGTTAAAAAAAATATATAGACAGGTTAAGAGTGGGCAAAATTTGGCAAATGGAATATGGGAAAATGCTAGGTTATGCATTTTGGCTGGAAGGATAGAGGAACTGAATATTATTTAAATGGAGAAAGACAGCAGAAAACTACAGAAAAGAGGGATTTGGCAGTCCTTGACTGTGAATCACAAAAAGGTAGTATCAAAGTTCGGCAGGTAATAGAGTCATAGAGGTGTACAGCACAGAAACAGACCCTTCAGTCCAACTTGTCCATGCTGACTAGATATCCTAAATTAATCTAGTCCCATTTGCCAGCACTTAGCACAGATCCCTCTAAACCCTTCTTATTCATATACCCATTTAGATGCCTTTCAAAAGTTGTAATTGTACTAGCCTCCACCACTTCCTCTGGGAGCTCATTCCATACACCCTCTGCATGAAAATGCTGCCCCTCATGTCCCTTTTATATCTTTCCCCTTTCACACTAAACCTATGCCCTCTAGCTCTGAACTCTCCCACCCCAGGGAAAAGAGCTTGTCTCTTTATCCTATCCATGCATCTCACAATTTTATAAACCTCTATAAGGTCACTCCTCAGCCTCCGTCACTCCAGGGAAAATAGCCCCAGCCTCTCCCTATAGCACAAAGCCTCCAACCCTGGCAACATCCTCATAAATCTGTTCTGAACTCTTTCAAGTTTCACAACATCCTTTCAAGAGGAAGGAGGTCAGAATTGCACGAAATTTTCCAAAAGTGGCCTAACCAATATCCTGTACAGCCGCAACATGATCCCCCAACATCTATACTCAATGCGCTGGCCAATAAAGGAAAACAATAAAGCAAAGGCATATGGAATATTGGTCTTTATTTCAAAGATTGAGGAAGATAAAAGTAGGAAGATCTTGCTAAAACTATACAAGGTACTAATCAAAATATACCTGGAAAACTGTAAACAGCTTTAGGCTCCTTATCTAAGAAAAGATCTTTTGTTTTATTAATTCATTTTTGTAGGATACGGACATTGCTGGCTGGCCAGCAGTTATTACCTGTCCTTAGTTGCCCATGAGAAGGTGGTGGTGAGCTAACTTCTTAAACCACTGCAGTCCACCTGCTGTGGAGGGAGATATAAAAACATATAAAAAGCTCAACTGGAACATAGGGCTGCTTTCTCATTGGACAGAGATGACTGGTATTGGTTTAACCACACCTCAGGGGAGGGGAAAGGCTGAGAAGGAGATTCCTTCATGGTAACCTGGTGCAGGAATTGAACAAGTGCTGTTAGTGTTACTCTGCATCACAAATCTTGGAGGCCTTCTACAAATGTTGACTAGACTGAAGTCAGGTATGGAAAGGTTGTCTTATGAGGAGAGGATGAGTGGGTTGGGCCTGTACTGATTGGAATTTAGAAGAATAAGAGGCTTATTGAAATGTCCAAGATTATTAGGGAACTTGACAAGGTAGGTGTTGAAAGATTGTTTCCACTTGTATGACAGTCTAGGACCAGAAGGCATAATCTCAGAATAAGGGTGCACAAATTTAAGATTTAGGAGATTAGGAGGAATTTCTTCTCTCAGCATATAATGAATCCCCATGAATTTTTTTTCCGCAAAGAGCTATTGAGGTTGGGCAACTAAGTCTATTCATGGCTGAGATAGACACAGATCTTTAGTTAGTAAAGTGATCAAAGTTATAGTGAAAAGACAAGAACGTGGAGTTGATCAGAGATGTTTGCATTGAATGGTGAAACAGACTTGATGGGTTGAATGGCTTACAAGTGCTTCTATATTTTCTGGTCTTTGAGTTCCTTTAGCGTTCAAAACTTAATCAATCTCAGTCTTGTGTATTTACTACGATTGAGCATTGACAGTCCCCTGCAGCACAGAATTGCAAAGATTCACAATGCATTGAGTGAAGAAATTTCTCTTCATCTTGTTTCTAAATATCTGACCTCTTAACCGAAGATTATGCTGCCTGGCTTTAGATTCTCCAGTGCTGGGAATCAGCCACTCAGCATCTATTCCTTCAAGGTCTCAAATAGCTTTTTTTGCATTTAATCAGCTTGATTCAAGTTTTATACAGTACAATGGCACAGAGAGGAAAGAGCACACTGAGATAACTGTCATAAACCACTGAAATTTAGATAGCAGCCTCTTTTCTTCTTTTTATAATTACTTAATGGGATGCGGGTGTCACTGGTTGGGCCAGCATTTATTGTCCATCCCGGGTCCATCTTGAGGAGGTAGTGGTGAGTTACCAACTTAAAACTTTGAAGTCTATTTCATGTGGGTAGACAGACAATGTCATTAGGGAAAGAGTTCCAGATTTATGGCTTGATAGTCTGATTTTTTTTTTGAGTGCAGCTTGGAGCTGTGGAAAATGTCAATCAGGGCTATCCCCTGTAATCTCTTCTTTGATCTCTCACCCTCATTTTTTTCAGTTCCCCATACCTGACTCAACCTCCTTGCTGTTCTCTAATTCCCTTCCCTCAGATCCCAGTCCTTGATCTCCTCTTCACTATCTTCATCTGACCAAAGGCAGCCTTCAAATTTTTAGAACATTTCAAACAATAACTGCTGGCACAAAAATCATAAGTAAAAATATTAAATTATGGTAAGCACAACCTTTATAAAGTAAATGCAATGTCATTGGCAGAAGTCACATAATCTAATGTCATGTGATGAGGCATCAAATGCTTGGATATCATGTGGTTAGAATGCCATGTGATCAAACCTCCAGAAATATTCCAACCAGAAATAAAAACAGAAAATGCTGGAAAGAGTCAGCTTCTCTGGCAGCATCTGTGGAGAGAAACAGCTATAGCATTTAACTTGTAAATATCAAAGCCTTGTAAATTTAACACTGGCTGTCTTTCTCCACAAATGCTGCAACAGCATATTAACATAGGAGCAGGAGTAAGCCATGCACTCTTTGAATCTGATTGGAAGCTTGCTTTTCCATCGTTGCACTGTTAGAAGTCTGTTGTGAAAAAGCATCACAGAATGCTTGGAATTTTATAATGGATTTTGTGACATTCTATAACATAGCTTCCCTGTGCTTTTCCAAAATAGTACCACTAGGATTTTTTTAATACTCAATGGGAAGGGTAGCCAGGGTCTCAGTTTAATGGATCATACAAAAGCCAGCACCTCCATTAATGCAGGTTCCTTCAGAATTGCACTGGAGTATCAGCCTAGAAGTTTTGTGCTTAATTCTCTGGAGTGGGATGTGAAAGTCATATCAACTGAGCCATAGCTGACAAAAAGCGCAATCTTCTCTCTGCTTCACGAAACAGCAGTTTTCATGCCATTAGGCAAAGTGCTTTGGTCTACTGACAGTCTTTTTTCTACATTTTTTTAAGAATTCTAAGTGCTTGAAAAATGTAGATGACACAGTTTATATTGAGGGATTCACTTTCTAGGCTCTATTTTAAGCTTAGCGAGTTTTGAGCTTTCATAGCCAACTGAAAATATAGGAACAGAGCATGCCATGCAGCCCCCTATACAAACCAGTTGTTGAACTATTTAAAAAATAAACATATACTGATACTGCTTTGTATTTACAACTGCACATTCTCACATCTTCCTTGTATGCCAGGCCATGCTATTCACCAGTGCTTAGCTATATGCTATCTTTCAAACCTCCCTATGTTACCACTATCCTTTTGCCAATGCCTGTAAAAGCCCAGCAACTTATCATTGTTCTATGAGGGGCTATTACTTTCAAATGATTCAAAAGAGTAGCCCTTATTTACAAGCACCAAAGGTGAAGCAGGAGCTGCATTACAAATAAACTGCCTGTATGTGAGCAATATGTATTTTACAGTTAATGAGTAACCACTGTACCCAGCTCTCATCTACTGGGACCGGAAGTCAACTAAGCCTGTTAGACTTGTAGTGCCCAAGACCTCTGTAATGTATCTGCAGTTCAAAATCCTCATTCTCCTTCTCCTCAGAAGTCTAGTCACTCAAAAGCAGAGGGAACATGTGAGTTCTCAAGGATGTAGGAATCATAGCAGCTCTAGGGTCCCAGGTGCAAACATCTAAGAATTGGTACCAGTGATCAGAAGGCACTCACACATTAATAGAATGGAAAACATTTCTATTGATGAACTCTGCTGCATTTTGAGATGTCCACCTCAGCATTATGTGCACATATTCTATCACATGCTGTTCTTTGTCTAATCACTTATATTTCTGTATTATCTTCATGTCCTGTTCACAACTTACTTTTCTACCTATTCTTGTGTCATGAGCAATTACAGCAACCATACCTATTGTCCCTTCAAACAAGTCAATTAAAAAGATTATGAATTTTTTTCAGATTATAATCCATTTGCCAGATCTTTTCTAACTCACTTAACTTAGCTACATCTTTTTGAGGCCTCATTATGTCTTCTGTATAATTTACTTTCTTATCCATCTTTTTGTCATCAGCAAATTTAACAACGATAACTTCGGTCCCAATGGTCAAGTGATTTATATAAATTGTAAAAATGTTGAGCACTGATCCCTACAACCACTTTACATTTTGCTAACTAGATAAAGACTCATTCATGCTGTTTCTCTGTTCCCATTTAGGTAGCCAAACTTCTATCAATGTCAAAATATTATCCCTTATGTTATGAGCATTTACTTTCCTAAATAACTGTTTACGTTACACATTATCGAATGCCTTCTGGAAATATAAGTACAGAACTTAGAATCTCTACAGTGTGGAAACAGGCCCTTTGGCCCAGCAAGTCCACACTGACCCTCTGAAGAGTAACCCACCCTGGCCCTGATTTCTCTACATTCCCCCTGACTAATACAGCTAACATTTTGGACAATTTAGCATGGCCAATCCACCTAACCAGCACATCTTTGGATTGTGGGAGGAAACCAGAGCACCCAGAGGAAACCCACACAGACATGGGGAGGATGTGCAAACTCCACACAGACAGTTGCCTGAGGCTGGAATCAAACCGGGGTCCCTGGTACTGTGAGGCTGCAGTGCTAACTACTGAGCTACTATTCCACCTCCATCACTTAGTCCCTCCTTATCCACAGCACAAGTTACATCCTCAAATAAATTGGTTAAATATGATTTCCATTTCACGAAACCATGTTGACTCTGTCTGAATACCTTGAAATTTTCTAAGTGCATTGCTATATCTTTTGTAATAATTTCCAAAATCTTCATTGCATTGATATCTTCTCAGAAACAAGTAGGTACAGGAAAATGTTTAAGGTATAGATAAAGAATATAAAAAATTAATTGATCCATCATTTAAAAATGGCTCACACACCTCCCCAAAGCAAGTATAAACAGCACAGGTTCAGTGAGGACTTTAGTGAGCAGATCTTTATGAAGAAGGTGCACTTCAATGAAGGAGCAATAGGAAGCTGTGTCAGTGGAGCATCTATGAAATCCACCAGTGCACATTGTCAATAACCAGTGTTTTTTTGTAATATTAGAGTGGTTGCAATGTGGCATTTGTTTGCCATGTGACTGACATTTCAGTGGAGATCTGAGAATTTTATATCACAAGTTGCTGCTGCTATTCTTGTTATTCATGTAAATTTAGAAGTTTGTCACAATTAAATTGTGGTCTTCTCATGTTATATTTTGCAGCTCTTCAGCTATCCTGGTTATACCTTCTGATGGAAGACCTTTCACAATTGTGAGACGACACTACAATGAGCCAAATGGCTTCCTCCTGTGCTGTAACAATTCAGTGAATCTATGAATCTATATCACACAAAAAACAGTTACTATGGTAACTCAATAACCAGTTTAGCATGACAAACTGCTGTGGAAGCTTAACTTTATGACATGATTATAGTTTGAAGGGTTTCATTAATACAAGGTAAAATTAAGTAATTTGGAGATGAAAATGAGGCTTCCTCTGAGATCTGCCTGCAGAACAATCAACATGACCTCCTGCTAAATCATATAGAGACAAACCCATGTGGCTTGCTTCTTGTGAAACAGAACCACAAATTCAAACTCTTCCAATATTAGGTGCAAATTTTAAAATATTGACTCAAAGGAAGAGGCAGTGAGAATCACATTTGATAAAACATAAGTTAAGTGAAGGAGTTCTAATGAAGAATCACCAGACTCAAAACGTTAACTCTGCTTTCTTCCCAACAGATGCTGTCAAACCTATTGAGTTTCTCCAAGAATTTCTGTTTTTGCTTCAGATCTTCAGCATCTGTAGTTCTTTGTTTTATTTAATTGAAGAAAACTTTGTTTCAAAAGATGCTGGAATATTCATTCAGGTAAAGCAGGAAGACGGCTCCTGTTAGAGAAAGGAAAGGGCACCGGACTTCAATCAGAGTCTTGCCTAATGCACAAATGTGACATGAACTTTTCTATTGTTCAGAAGTTAATTAGGACACCATTCCTGTAGTTTGGTGTGTCAGTTGTCTACTGATTAATGGTAGTCTATGCCGATTTTAATTTGTTTGTTTCAGTAAAAATCTCATAATATGAAATCTTGTGTGATCATTTGAATCAGTCACTGGAAATTCACATCTCTTTTTAAGTTTTTGATCTCGATAGAAATCTTAACTAAACACTTACATTGTCCTGTTAATTCCCCAATCTTTTGCTACACTTTAATATTTAACTCCTTCTGCCTAAAATACTGTTTCCTTTTAACACGGCAGACGTGCTAGAAAACTGGCAAAGGAGGTTAATACATGCTGACCCCATAACCCTAGAGAGATTCAAATTTACATTAAATCAGTGAGTACAAGTCTAGCCTTTGTATTGCAAGCCTTGTGGTATTTTCGGGCACAGAGAAACATTGGAGCATGGATAGGCCATTCTGCAGCTTTAGCCTGTTCCAACATTCAGTGAGTTCATGGCTGATCTGTGGCCTAATTCCATATACCTGCCTTTGGCCCATATCCATTAATACCTTTGCTGAACAAAAAAAAAATCTGTATCTCAGCTTTAAAGTTAACTACTGATCTAGCATCAACTGCCAGTTGTGGTAATGTTTCAAAAATCTACCTTCATGTGTCGAAGTGCTCCTTAAAATCTCTACTGAATGGTCTGGCTGTAATTCTCAGACAATGCCCCCTTGTTCTAGAATCCCCATCCAGAGGCAATAGTTTATCTTTATTTGATTTGATGTAATTATAGTCATGTGTACCAAACTACAGCAAAAAGCTTTTTTACAAGCAGTACAGGCAGATCATAGTAAGCAAGGACATAGAGGTCACAGGGTGAGAAAAAATATTAGACAGAGGCATACAGGTTACGCTGCACAGAGTGTGCACTAGGCAAGATTAACATTAGCAAGATAAGTTAGAGAGTCCATTCATCAGTCTAATAATGGCTGGGAAGTCACTAGTCCTGAACCTGTTGTTGCACGTGTTCAAGCTTTCTAACCTGTCTTCAATCAAACCACATCTTAACCTTCTAAATTCTAATGAAAACAAGCCTAATTTGTGTAATCTCTCCTTATAATTTTATGCCTGTAGTCCCAACACTATTTTTGTAAACCTGTGTTGTACACTCTCCATATTTTTCCATAACACCATAAGACATAGGAGTGGAAGGAAGGCCATTCAGTCCATCGAGTCCACTCCACCATTGAATCATAGCTGATGGGCATTTCAACGCCACTTACCCACACTCTCCCCATATCTCTTAATTCCTTGTGAGATCAAGAATTTGTCAATCTCTGCCTTGAAGACATTTAACGCCCCGGCCTCCACTGCACTCTGTGGCAATGAATTCCACAGGCCCACCACTCTCTGGCTGAAGAAATGTCTCCTCATTTCCGTTCTAATGACCCTCTCTAATTCTAAGGCTGTGCCCATGGGTCCTAGTCTCCCCACCTAACAGAAACAATTTCCAAGCGTTCACCCTTTCTAAACCATGCATTATTTTGTAATTTTCTATTAGATCTCTCCTCAACCTTTAAAACTCTAATGAATACAATCCCAGGATCCACAGACGTTCATTGAATGTTAGGCCTACCATTCCAGGGATCATCCATGTGAATCTCGGCTCCAGTGCCAGTATGTGGATGTAAGTTTGCTCGCTGAGCTTGGAGGTTCATTTCCAGACATCTCGTTACCTTCCTAGATAACATCTTCAGTGGGCTTCAGGCGAAGCAATGCTGAAAATTCCAGCTTTCGATTTATATATTTGGGTTTCTTTGGGTTAGTGATGTCATTTCCTGTGGTGAAGTCACTTCCTGTTCCTTTTCTCAGGGGGTGGTAGATGGGGTCGAACTCGTGTTTGTTGATAAAGTTCCGGTTGGAATGCCATGCTTCTAGGAATTCTTGTGCGTTTCTTTGTTTGGCTTGTTCTAGGATAGATGTGTTGTCCCAGTCGAAATGGCGTCCTTCCTCATCCGTATGTGAGGATACTAGTGAGAGAGGGTCATGTCTTTTTGTGGCTAGTTGATGTTCATGTGTCCTAGTGGCTAGTTTTCTGCCTGTTTGTCCAATGTAGTGTTTGTTACAGTTCTTGCACGGTATTTTGTAAATGACTTTAGTTTTGCCCATTGTCTCTATAGGGTCTTTCAAGTTCATTTGCTGCTGTTTGAGTGTATTGGTGGGTTTGTGGGCTACCATGATGCCAAGGGGTCTGAGTACTATTTAATATAGAATATATATTAATATATACAGTGAACGGCTGCGGCCCCAACACTGAACCCTGTGGGACACCACTTGTCACCAGCTGCCATTCCGAAAAAGAACCTTTTATCCCAACTCGCTGTCTTCTGTCAGGCAGCCAATCCCCAATCCATGCCAGTAGCTCACCTCAAATACCATGGGCCCTCACCTTACCCAGCAGCCTCCCACGAGGCACCTTATCAAAGGCCTTTTGGAAGTCTAGATAAATAAGATCCACTGCGTTTCCCTGGTCTAACCTACTTGTTACCTCTTCAAAGAATTCTAACAGGTTTGTCAGGCACGACATCCCCTTACTAAATCCATGCTGACTTGTTCTAATCTGACTCTGTCCTTCCAAGAATTCAGAAATCTCATCCTTAATGATGGATTCTAAAAGTTTTACCAACCGAATTTAGGCTAATTGGCCTACAATTTTCCATCTTTTGTTTTGATCCTTTCTTGAACAAGGGGGTTTTAACAGGGATTTTCCAATCATCTGGGACTTTTCCTGACTTCAGTGATTTTTTAAAGATTACAACCAGCGTCCCGCTATTTCTTCAGCCACCTCTCTCAGAACTCTTGGATGTAGCCCATCAGGGCCAGGAGGTTTATCAATTTTTAGATCTTATAGCTTTTCTAGTACTTTCTCTTTTGTAATGGCTACCATAATCAACTCTGTCCCTTGACTCTCATTATTGGGATATTACTCCTGTCTTCCACTGTGAAGACTGACACAAAGTACTTATTAAGTTCTTCAGCTATTTCCTTATCTCCCATCACTCGCCTTCCTGCATCAATTTGGGGCGCCCCAATGTCTACTTCTGCCTCCCGTTTGTTTCTTATGTATTGAAAGAAACTTCTACTATCATTTCTAATATTACTGGTTAGCTTATCTTCATATTTGATCCTCTCCTTCCTTATTTCTCTCTTTGTTATCTTCTTTTTGTTTTTGTAGTCTTCCCAATCTTCTGATTTCACAGTGCTCTTGGTCACTTTATGGCTCTCTCTTTTTCTTTGATACGTTCCCTGAATTCATTTGTCAGCCATGGCTGTATAATCTCACCCAGTCCCCCCCTTTTCTTTGGGATGAACCTCTGTGCTGTGTCCTCAATTTCACCCAGGAACTCCTGCCATTGTTGCTCCACTGTCTTCCCTGCTAGGCTCTGCTTCCAGTTCGATTTTCATCAGTTCCTCTCTCATGCCCCTGTAATTACCTTTGTTTAACTGCAACACCATTACATCTGATTTTGCCTTGTCTCTTTCAAATTGCAGACTGAACTCTATCATATTATGATCGCTGCCTCCTAAGTGTTCCCTTACTTTAAGATCTTTCATAAACTCTGGCTCATTACATAGCACTAAGTCCAGAATAGCCTGCTCCTTTGTGGAGTCCATCAGAAGCTGTTCGAAAAAGCGATCCTGAAAGCATTCCACGAATTCCCTTTCTTTGGATCTACCGGCAATAGTTGGATGCAAGATGGCACTGGATATGGTCAACTCCCTTGCAAGCTCCTGCATGCGGATCTAAGTTTCCTATTCCTACACTCTTTAAACTTAATAGCATACTTTTAAAAATAAATATATTTTATCTAAACTCACAGGTTTGAAGCTCCGCTGATCCTCAAAGCCAGTTTACTGGATGAAGGCAGCAGACCACGTGGTGCCCATGACCCATCCAAACACCCCACCAGGTCAGCCAGATGCAACCTAGGCGAGCCCCAGGCTTGGGGCCTGCTGGAAAATGGAGGGACTTGAGAGACCTGCCCCAGGAAGGAGAACCGACACAAAACACTCCTGGCCCCATAAGACACCTGCCGGACATGAAATCTATCAGAACGTACCTGGAGAGCAGCCCAAACACTTCTCCAAAACAATGTGGTTGGACCTGGAGCAGCAAATCGGCAGCAACTGAAACAAGGAACTTCTCCACTGGATCCTAAGCAAACGCCCTCCAGTAAAAAACTACACAATAAATTACCTGCTACACTGGGTCCGAAGCAGACTCTCTGCAAAAATACACGAAACTGCAACCTACCTGCTCCACAGGGTCCGAGGAAGGATCACCTAACTGTCACAATCCACTCCACTCAATCCAATCCAGACCACCAGACCACTCAAAAATAAGAAACCTGCGAAGAAGCGAGGTAAGCATGCTGGCTTGCTAGTAAGACTGAGAGTATGTGGTTTTGAGGCACCCCTCCCCCCCCCCTTCCTAGCTTACTCCTAGCAAACGTACAATCGCTGCAGCACAAGATGGATGAACTCAGATCACAGCTCAGCTTCCAGCGTGCACTGTGGGACTGCTGTGCACTCTGCTTCACAGAACCTGGCTCAACCCATCCATTCCCAACTGCGTACTTCAGGCTGATGGTTTTTTTATCCATTGTATGGACCATACAGCGTCCTCAGGTAAGACAAAGGGTGGAGGGGTTTGCTTTTTTATCAACAAGTTGTGGTGCATGGACATTGCAATCTGGGCAGCCATTGCTCCCCAAAACTTTGAATTCCTCACCATCAAGTGCCACCCCTTCAATTTACCATGGGAATTTACTGCTGCGAAACTAAATGCTGTGTACGTACCACCACAAGCAAAGGTTGAGGACATTACCTGCTCCACCAGAACATTACCTGCTCCACCAGGGACTTGAACATTTTAGACCACTGCTACACCACTGTGAATGATGCCTACCGCTCCATCTCCCACCCTCATTTCAGGAACTCCGACCACAATGCCGTGCTTCTTCTCCCGACTTATAGGCAAAACCTCAAGCAGGAGACCCCCTCGCAGATACAGGCCCAGTGCTGATTGGAGGAGGCAGAGGATCAGCTCCAGTGCTGTCTGGAATTGACTGATTGGCTGTGTTCAAACAGTCCACAAGTACCTTGGACGGGTACACCACCGTCACAGACTTTATCAGCAAGTGTGTGGAGGACTGCAGACTGAGGAAGCCAATCCGAGTGTTCCCCAACAGGAAACCCTGGATGAATCAGGACATACAGAACCTGCTAAAAACCAGGTGTGAGGCCTTCAGATCAGGAGACCCACTCAAATATAAGGAATCCAGGTATGACCTTCGCAGAGCCATTAAGACAGCCAAGGAACAATACTGATCCAAACTAAAGACCCAGACAGACACCAGTGACTATGGCAAGGACTGAATGACATCACAGGTTCTAAAAAGAGGCAGACGATGACATATCTCTCCCAAACATCTCAACACCTTTTATTCTCGTTTTGAGCAGAATTTTGGCGGAGAGAAAACATCTATTCTGACAAGTCCTGATGAATCTATCCCAACAGTCAGAGGTCAGATCAGTTTTCCTTGTGTGAATCCAAGGAAAGTGATGGGACCAGACGGAGTACCAGAGCATGCACTCAGAGCATGCACAGATCAACTGGCAGAGGTCTTCTTGGACATCTTCAACCTGTCCGTGCAGCAGGCCACTGTCTCTGCCTGTTTCAAGAGGGCCAACATCATCCCTGTGCCTAAGAAAGCTCACGCAGCATGTCTCAATGACTACTGCCCAGTGGCCCTAACTTCGGTGGTCATGAAGTGCTTTGAAAAGTTGGTCATGGCACTTATCAACTCCAGCCTTCCCACTACTCTTGACCCACTCTAATTTGCCTATCGGACCAAGAGATCCACGTCAGATGGAATATCACTTGCCCTTCACTCCTCCCTAGAACATCTTGACACCAAGAACATCTACGTAAGAATCCTACTCATTGACTACAGTTCAGCCTTCAACACTATTATCCCCTCGAGATGATTACTAAACTTAGTGATCTCGGACTAAGCTCCACTCTCTGCAACTGGATCCTCAGTTTCCTGATCTACAGGCCACAATCAGTGAAGACTGGGGACAATATTTCATCTTCACTAACACTCAGCACTGGACCTCCCCAGGGATGCGTATTCAACCCCCTACTGTACTCACTGTACACCCATGACTGTGTCGCCAAATACCAGACGAATGCCATTCACAGGTTCACTGATGACACCACCATAGTCAGTCGAATCTCAGAAGGCGATGAAACAGACTAGAGACGGGAGGTGGGAGGAGAAAGACCTGGAAAAATGGTACACTGAGAACAACTAGCTCTCAATGCCGGCAAAACCAAGGAACTCATTATTGATTTTCGGCGGGATGTTATTCATGTATCCCTACACATTAATAGCACAGAGGTGGAATGAGTGGAGAGTGTCGAGCTCCTGGGAGTGGTCATCCAACACAAGCTTTTTTGGACTCTTCAGAGACAGTTACAGAGAGTGGTGAACTCAGCCCGAACAATCACAAAGGCCAACCTCCCATCTATAGGATCCATCTACCAGGCTCACCACCAAGGAAAGGCCTCCAGCATTCTCAAAGATCCATCCCACTCTGGCAATGTTTTTCTACAACCTCTACCATTGGGGAGCAGGTACAGAAACCTGAACACATGCACCAGCCGGTTTCGTAACAGTCTTTACCCTACTGTTGTTAGAAAACTGAATGGACTCACAAACTCGCACGTACCTGTGTTTTTGTTTTTGCTGCTGTTTGCTGCTGTTTACCTATTACTTACTTATCTTTGCTACTTAACTATGTGATTTGCAAGTATTCCTCGCAAGACAAAGCTTTTCAGAGTGCCTTGGTACACGTGACAATAAGTTCAATTCAATTCAATTCAACATTCACCCAGTCCACCTGCATATTGAAGTCCCCTATGAACACTTTGACGTTGCCTTTCTGACATGCCCTATCTAGTTCCTGATACATCTTGCACCCCTGGTCCTGACCACTGCTGGGAGGTCTGAACATAACTCCTATTGTGGCTTTTTTGCCTTTGTGGTTCCTTAACTCCACTCACACAGACTCCACATCATCTGACCCTATGTCATTCAAAGCCACAGATTTAAATTCATTCTTAACTAACAAGGCAACCCCACCTCCCCTGCCCACCTCCCCGTCTTTTCAATAAGTTGTAAATCCTTGAAGTGCCAGTCCTGAACCCCCTGAAATCATGTCTCTGTGATGCCTACCACATTATAATCATCCACGATGATTTGTGCCGTTAATTCATCTACTTTGTCGCGAATACTACGAGCATTCAGGTAAAGTGCCTTAATGCTAATTTTCTTATCCTCACGATTTCCAACATCTCTGGTGGTATATCCTAAGTTATCCTTCCTTTTTGCTTTATTCCTAGTTTTCCTTGAACTTAAACACTACACACATGCTAACCTGCCACTTATTTTTAGATTACAGTGTGGAAACAGGCCCTTCGGCCCAACAAGTCCACACGGACCCTCCGAAGTGCAACCCACCCAGACCCAGTCCCCTATATTTACCTCTTCACCTAATGCCACGGGTAATTTATCACGGCCAATTCACCTAACCTGCACATCTTTAGACTGTGGGAGGAAACCAGAGCACCCGGAGGAAACCCATGATAACACACGGGGAGAATGTGCAAACTCCACACAGACAGTTGCCTGAGGCAGGAGTTGAACCCGGGTTCCTGACGCTGTGAGGCAGCAGTGCTAACCACTGCGCCACCGTTCTACTTGACTCCATACTCCCTGTCGCTTTCCCTTTCCTAAGGTGTGGTGTCCAAATCTGCTCATAGTACTCCAGGACAGTTCTAACTAGGGTTTTGTCTTGCTGCAGCATAACTTCTGCATCCTTACACTCCAGTCCTCTAGCTACAAAAGCCAGCATTTTATTAAATTTTTTGCACCTATTCATGACATTTTGAAGATCTACGTACCTGAACTCAATAGTCTCTTTGAACATCCATTGTAGTTAATTTCATACCATCCAGAAATTATGCTGATCAATCATTTTGTGATTCAAATGGATAACCTCACATTTGCTTACAATGAACTCCATCTGCCACAGATTTGCCCATTCATTCATCAATACCCTTTTTGTAATTTTGTGCTGTCATGCACATTGTCTATAATGCTGTTATCAGCAAATTTAGAGAGAGAATTTTCTATGCTATTATCCAAGTTATCACTAAATAGTGTGAATAATTGGAGTCCTAACACAGACTACTGGTCACGTCCTGCCAATTTGAGTTGTCATCCATTATCCCTACTTTCTGTCACCTGCCACCCAGCCACATCAGTAATTAGCCCTCAATTTCATGGCCTTCTATCATAGTTAGCAGTCTTATATGTGGGACATTATCAAATGCCTTCTGGAAGTCCATATTAACAATATCCATAGACACTCCCCTCTCCAATACCTTAGTTACCTCTTCAAAAAATGAGGTTTGTCAGGTTCATGTTGGCTCTCCCTGATTAACTGAGAAATCTCAAGGTGTTCAGTTACCCCATTCTTGATTACAGACTTAACAATTTCCTCACTTCAGGTGTTAGGCTAACTGCTCTGCAATTTCCTGTTTTTTCTCTTCCACCCTTTGTAAAAATTGGAATGACATGAAAGATGATAGTAAGAGCACCTACAATGTACTCCCCTACTTCTTTTAACACCCTCAGATGGAAACAGTTCGGTCCGGAGGATTTGTCTTAATTCAATTAATTTCCGCATTACCATATTCAGTCCCTGTTCCCGGTCTGTTATTGGTTTACCTGGGACTTCCAGCAAGCTATCCTCCTTTTCTATTGCAAATACTGAGGCAAACAAATTATTCAGTATGTCTGCCATTTCCCCATAGTCATTGACAATATCCCCACTTACAATCTGTAGTAGGTAAAAATTGCTCCTGACCACCCACTTTCCTTTTATCTAACTATAACATTTCCTCTTATTGATTTTGATGTCCCTGGCAAGTTTCTTTTCATAATTCCTTTTAATAGTTCTTAAAAGCCAAGAGGGTAGTGAATCTATTTACCACAATAAGGTGTCACTGTTGTGTTGTTCATATTCATTGTTCAGACAGACAGATTTTTAATCAGTAACAGAATCAAGGGTTATTGGGAAAAGCCAGGAAATTGGAGTTGAAGGTTATCAGATAAACCACAATCTCATTGAATTGTGCAGTGAACATGATGGGCCGAAAGGCCATCTTCTACTTCGATGTCTTACGGTGAAGCACTTTGAGACATCTGGTGGTCATAAAGGCACTATATAAATGTGGAGGTTTTCTTAAATATTTTTAAAGTTCTAAAACATTGACTGCTATCTGGCATCAAACAATAGGTTTGGGAGCACATGCGCCCGTGGAAATAGGCCACAAAACTATGAAATGAATCTTATTTAAAGGAGATGGCCATCAAACAGTAATATTTCAAAAAGAGATAGAAGGCAAGTGGAGTGATGGAGCTTATCAAGATCAAGAAATAAAGTATGGACCAGGAATGCTACCAGGAGCAGAAACCCACACGATCGGAATGTTTTGGTGGCAACAAACAAATCAGAAGACAAGTTAATTACAGTTAACAATCCAGTTATAAAACTGGAGAAAATTTGGAACATACACAAGGCTGTCAGATATGACGCAGCGAACCCTCTCACATAGATGGAAATGCATGTAAAATTCCCTCCCTTTTTCAATCATGCAAGTGGTGGCACGATGGCTCAGTGATTAGCACTGCTGCCTCACAGCGCCAGGGACCCAGGTTTGATTCCAACCTTGACTGACTGTCTGTGTGGAGTTTGCACATTCTCCCCATGTCTGCGTGGACTTCTGCCAGGTGCTTCAGTTTCCTTCCACAGTCCAAAGACGTGCAAGTTGGGTGGATTGGCCATGGTAAATGTGGGGTTACAGAGACAGGGTGCATTCTGGGTGGCTGCTCTTCAGAAGGTCACTGCAGATTCATGGGCCAAATGGATTCTTTCTGCACTATAGGGATTCTATGATTCTAAAACATTGTCCCCCAATGGGACTATATAAGGTTAAAAGCCAGGCTTGAGTCATGACGTTTTGAAGAAAAACTGTATGAACTAAAATTTAATAGGTGTACTCATGGCAGAAAAAGCAATGCTGAAGATTTTCTTAGCATTTCTGCAGTGGGACACTTGGAAGTTAAGTAAATGTGTATATAAATGATGCTTATAGAGTCTGGTACATGTCAGGAAGTTCTGCCTTATTAAAATTGCAGTGAAAGTAGATGCCCACAAAAAGATAATGCTGCTTCTGTCAAAACCTTGTCTGAAAAAGCGCACTACAAAATCAATCCCTACTATTCTACAAGTTGTCACAAAT
This sequence comes from Chiloscyllium plagiosum, assembly GCF_037043375.1. Classification (NCBI taxonomy): domain Eukaryota; kingdom Metazoa; phylum Chordata; class Chondrichthyes; order Orectolobiformes; family Hemiscylliidae; genus Chiloscyllium; species Chiloscyllium plagiosum. The sequence continues at coordinate 85,616,177 of NW_028270139.1, read as the reverse complement.
GAGGGAAATGCCTAATTCAGTCACTAGAATGGTTAATGTCTAATTGTGACTAAGATAAAATAAACTCACACCAGGTTTCATGAATAAAAAAAGCCAAAAACTTATTTATTCAAACAAATGCTTCAATTTTTACTGTTAGGATGTAATTAATTACTGATCCAAATTTAAACAGATGAAAAACACAGATGAGATAGATTTTCCAGAATATTGTGGATGGAGAACAGAGAAAGGAACAAAGTCTGTAGATCAAGAGTAAAATCAAAAGAGTTGAAAGAGGTTACTTACATTTTTTTGTTCCTGGCAATGATATATTATTTTTGACCATTGTGATGATGCTGTTCCTTTAACAAGGTTAGTCTGTCCTTAGTTTTTTTTTCAAAAGCGATTGTAAAGGCTGAGCCGAAATGTCTGAAATGGCTACTTTAATAACGGCTAACAGATGCTGCTTGAGTCAACAGTCAGAAAAGGCTTTCAGGGTTTCTTTTAACAACAACACTTGTCCAATGAATAGGGAGTAGCCAGTTCTCCCACTTCAAGGATTTTTCTAGTTTTGGTTTAGCTTTAGCTGGGGACCCCAAGAAGCTACTGGGAAAAAAAGAGGTTCCATGTTTCAACCAATGATCGCTTTATGGGATGTTGCAGGAAATTGGCACAGCTCTTTGTTAAGTTGTGGGGAATATCAAGTTGGTTGGGTTTTCAAATTGTTATTATTCTAAATTCTATTTCCTTTTGGTTGTGTTTCAGTAGTTTGTAAATAAATTCGGTTTTGTTTAAAACTGAGTGTTTGACCAGCTGCATCACTCCTGGAATATCCACTTCACACCTGCTTAAAACATCTAGCAAAGTTAGGGTCTGGGCTACCGTCTTGAAATGTTTTGAGGGGGCCTGGTCTGGTCCACAATAGATTGCAGGCACTTTGAGGGATTTATTCAATGGTTCCAGTTTGGGATTAGGCTTTTTGGACTGATAAATGTTAGTGTCTTTTGTTCCAGTTGTTGAATTCGGTTGGTTTAGACAGCGCTTGGTGTACTAATGGCTCTTTCAGTCACTAAGAGTTTTCTGGGGGTGGAAGAAGTGACTTTGGGGGCTTTCCAAAAGGTGAACTAGGAAAAGCTGCTGGAATTGGCAGACAAGCTGGAGCTGGAGTTAACCTTCATCTATAAGAAAGGGAGAGATCGTTACAACAATAGCTTAGCATTTAGATTTGCTGGAAATGTTATCTTTGGAGATGGCTAAAATTCAATTGAAAATCAAGCAGCTTGAGTTTGTGGCAAAAGAAAAAGAAAGAGAAAAAGAAATGAAACTGTTTGCATTATGAGTAAAAGCGGAGGAAAAAGAATGAGAGGCCCGAGCAGAACAAGAAGAAACAGGCAGACTTGCTTTAGCAGAACAAAAAGAAAAGGAAAGACAAGAAAGGAAGAAAGAGAGGAGTTTGAACTTCACAAATTGCCACTTAGACAGGAAAGGCAGCTTAAAAGGATGGAGATGAAGGCTGAAGGTAAGCTTAGTGAGGAAGAGAGTGAGCAAATCCTTGGCAGCCAAAGGCCTGGTGAGGATCTGTTCAAATATATCTAAGCAGTGCCTACATTTGAGGAGAAGGATATGGAAACCTTTTTCATCTCATTTGAGAAGGTGGCTAAACAAATGAACTGGCCAGTGTCCATGTTGGTTTTGTTGATCCAAACAAAACGTGTAGGTAGAGCTAGTGAGGCATTCACATCACTATCAGAGGAGGAAATTGGGGAGTATGAGGAGGTGAAGAAAGCCATTTTAAGTACATATGAGCTTGTGCCAACAGCCTACAGACAATGTTTGAGGAATCTAAGGAGGGACCCTGATTAAACCTACATAGAGTTTGAAAGGATCAAGCAAAATAATTTTGATGGGTGGATAAGGGCATTAAAAATGGAGCAAACCTATGACCTTCTTCGAGAGATGGTTATTTTGGAGGAGTTCAAAACTTCACTTCCTGAAGTAGTGAGAACTCATGTGGAAGAGCAGAATGAAAACAGCATGATTAGCAACTGATATTATGAGTTGTTCCATAAATCAAAGTTTGGCTTCCAACATCAATTTTAATCCGTGAGGGATAGAAATTGGGGAAAAGACAATTCCTCATGTGGTAAGGGAAAAGTAGATCCCGTTGAAGACTATAATGATAACCTACCTCAGGATAAAAAGGAAATCCTTGAAGGGGAAAGGGAAGTTAAAAAGCTCTGGTGTTTTCACTGCAATAAAGTAGGCCAGATTAAATCACAGTGAAGGTGAGTTAGAAAAAGCACTGGTAAGCCAGATGTAGGGAAACAGGATAAGACAGTGAATTTTGATGGAGTGGTAATGGAAAGCACAGTGGAGGCTAAAAAGCTGCACCAGAATGTACAACCTGGCCAGAGGTTGGTTAAGGAGGAAATGCCAAATCTTCTTAAACCATATATTTGTGAAGGTGAAGTTAACTCGCATATATCAGGAGCAGCACATAAAGAGGTTACAATGTTAAGAGATACCGGATCTGCTAAATCTTTGATGTTGAAAGACGAGGAGATATATACCACTGAAGGACGCTTGCTAGTAAAGCGAATTCACAGTGAGACATAAGCGCTTAATTATGTAGAGTGAAGTTAGTGTGTCCAGTAAAAAGTGAGGAAGTCATGGTAAGACTACTAGAAAACAATTTGTCCATGCTAACAATTTAGCTGGTTCCTAGGTAGGAGTACTGCCTACTGTGATTGAAAAGCCAGTGAAAAATCAGGCAACTGAACTATTACAGGAAGCATATCGTGGGATTTTTCCTGGTTAAATAGTTTGGAGTTATTTTTCCTGAAGCGTTGGAGGCTGAGGGGTGACCTTATAACATCATGAGGGGAATGGATAGGATAAATAGACAAAATCTCTTCGCTGGGGTGGGGGGGTGGGGGGGAAGGGGCAGAAGTCCAGAAGTAGAGGGCATAGGTTTATGATGAGAGTGAAAAGAAATAAAAGAGACCTAAAGGGCAGCTTTTTCACGCAGAAGGTGGTACGTGTATGGAATGAGCTGCCAGAGGAAGTGGTGGAGGCTAGTACAATTGCAACATTTAAAAGGTGTCTGGATATACGAATAGGAAGGGTTTGGAGGGATATGGGTCAGGTGCTGGCAGGTGGACTAGATTGGGTTGGGATATCTAGTTAGCATGGACAAGTTGGACCGAAGGGTCTGTTTCTGTGCTGTATATCTCTATGACTCTATAAATCTATGACTGTGTGGTAAGAAGGTCACAAAGTCACCAGTTGAAATAGGAGAGATCAAAGAGTACAGATAAGAAAGTTGATGTGGAATTATCAGACACCCTGTTTGATCAGATGGTTGAAACAAACTAGGAGCAGATGGATGACAAAGTAGGCATCTTTAGCTCAGAGAAATTACCTAAGTTACAGCAAGGAGATGGAAAACTAAAGCAATTGTATCAAAATACATACACAAAACAAGAATCTAGACGTATCCCTGAATGCTACTATCTTAGAAATGATGTCTTAATGAGGAAATGGAGACCATCATATATTCAGGCAGATGAGAAATAGGCAGAAGTTCATCAAGTCGTATTGTCAGTGGGTTATAAAAAGGTGTTACGGGTAGCACATGAACTACCGGCAGGAGGTCATTTAGGGGTAAAAGAAACTCAAGCTAAAATCCAAAAACATTTTTACTGGCCTGGACTGCACAAGGATGTAGTTGGATTTTACCAGACATATCATATGTGACAGGTAATTGGAAAACTAAAGGCAGTAATAAAACCCACAACTTTAATCCCATTTATGCATTTGAGGAACCTTTTAGAAGAGTCTTAATTGATTGTGTAGGACCCCTAATTAAAACAAAAAGAGGAAATCAGTATTTGTTAACAATACTGGATGTGTCCACTAAATTTCCAGAGTCCATTCTATTCCACAATATCACAACAAAAAGGATTGTAGAGGAGTTCCTCAAATTTTTCACTAGATATGGACTAACCTCAAGAGATACAATCAGATCAAGGGTCAAATTTTACATCAAAATTATTCAAGGAAGTTATGGACAGCTTAGGAATAAAACAATTCAAATCTACTGCATTCCATCCAGAATTGCAGGGCACGCTAGAGAGGTGGCATCAGGCATTAAAGACCATGTTAAAGGCTTTTAGTCAAGACTATTCAGATGATTGGAATAAAGGAACTCCATTTGTACAATGAAAAAGGAGGCAGATAAGAAATCAAAAACTTGCAATTTTGCTATTGGAGATAAAGTGTTAGTGTTCCTTCCAGTAAGAGAGTGAACCCTTTAAAGCAAGGTTTGGTGGACTTTGTCAAGTTGGAAGGAAGTTGACTGAGGTGAACTATTTGATAAGGACTCCAGACAGAAATCTCACAGAGTGTGTCATGTAAATGTACTCAAAAGTTATTATGGAAGGGAAGGAAAGCAAAAGGAGACTGTGTTACTGGTTACAACACAGAGGGAAGAACCAAGTTCAAAGGATTCTGAATCGGACATTCCTCAATTAAATTGGACAATGAGGAAGTTGTCAAAAACTGGGATAAATTATTGAGTTACCTTCCAGAGGAAAATCTAAAATGACTTGAAAGAGTTATTACTATCTCATGGGGAGACTCTTGGAAATAAGATGGGATTTACGAATCTCATTATGCATGATGTTAATCGCTGTTCCAATTAAGTAACATCCTTATAGGCTTAACCCTCTAAAGTTGACACAGGTTCAAAAGGAGATTGAATTCATGCTCCAAGGTGACATAATCAAAGTGATTTGCAGTGACTGGAGCTCACCCATAGTAATGGAGCCAAAAGCAGATGGTACCCAACGGTTAATGTGTGGACTATTGCAAAGTCAATGCAGTTACAAAGTCTGATTCTTATCCAATTCCACATTTGGAATACTGTATTGAACAGATGGGACAAGCCACTCATATTTCTAAGTTGGACTTGCTCAGAGTCTGCAGATACTGCAGTAACCTTTGTCCAAAACAGCGAAGACATTTTTGGCTTTCGTAACACCAAATGGACTGTATCAGTTTAAAGTCATGGTGTTTGGTATGAAAAATGTGCCAGCCCCATTTCAAAGACTAACCAATAAGGCCATTTCCAGATTATCCAATTGTGTAGTTTATATTGATGACCTGGTGATTTTTAGTCACATATGGAAGGAACATTTGCAACATTTATCAGAATTGTTTGATTGACTTTGGAAGGCAGGCTTGGTGATAAACTGACTAAGATTGAATTTGCCAATGTCCAAGTCACCTTCCTGGGCCATGTTATTGGGCATGAACAAATGAGCCCACGGAATGCAAAACAAAAATTATTGGGGAGTTTCCCATTCAATTGACAAAAAGAGCAGTACAATGATTCCTGGGATTGAGTGGATTTTATCAGAAATTTGAACCAAATTTTAGCAGTGTGGCTACTGCACTCACTGAATTACTAAAGAAAGGCAAGAAGTTTCAGTGGACAGCAGACTGTCATAGAGATTTGACAGCCTGAAAGCTGCGTTAGCTACCGCCCCAGTATTATCCACACCTAACCACTCAAAGCCATTCAAGGTGGCTTGTGAGTGATGTGCTCTTACAGGAAGACAACGAGAAGCTAGACAGACCTATCGGGTACTTCTCTTGGTAACTGAACATTCATCACAGAAATATTCAACAGTTGAGAAGGAGTCTTTGATTTTGATGTTGGCATTAAGAAATTTCAATGTTTATGTTACCATGAATGTGTTTTTTTTAAGATTAGATCAGATTACTTACAGTGTGGAAATAGGCCCTTCAGCCCAACAAGTCCACACCGACCCTCTGAAGAGCAACCCACCCAGACCCATTCCCCTACATTTACCCCTTTATCTAACACCACAGGCAATTTAGCACAGCCAATTCACCTAACCTGCACATTTTTTTTGGACTGTGGGAGGAAACCAGAGCACCCGGAAAAAACCCACGCAGACACGGGGAGAATGTGTAAACTCCACACAGACAGTTGCCTGAGGCGGGAATTGAACCCCGGTCTCTGGCACTGCAAGGTAACAGTGCTAACCACTGTGCCACCCACAATGTTGGAGACAATCATATACACTGACCATAACCCATTGAAGTCTGTGGAGAAATTTTAAGACAAAATTCCAGACTGTTTAGATGAAGCTTGTTGTTACAGCCATTCAATTTGAAAATTGTGCATGTGGGCAGGATGAGAAAACGCTTGCTGATACATTGTCAAGACTTGGATAAGAAACGGAGGTGTCTGGTGACAGGAGTAAATGGACTGAAATAGAATGTTGTAGTGCATGTTTGCATGGTTATGTCAATATAATGTACATGCGTGCTGTGGTGTACTAACAATATAAGATTAAGGGGCTTTAAAATGAAGCCATCTTTGGATATTAATGTTTCATTTTTTTTTATGTGGGAGATGTGATAATGCTGCTCCTTTAACAAGGTTGTTCTGTCCTTAGTTCTATTTTCATGAGGGATCATAAAGACTGAGCCGAAATGTTTGAACTGGCTACTTTATTAATGGCTAACAGATGCTGCATAAGTCAACAATCACTTTTAGTTTTTTTTTGACTCTATGACTTGTACAATGAAAGGGAATGGCCAGTTCTCCCAGTTCAGGGATTTGATCCTAGTTTTGGGTTAGTTTTAACTGGGGACCCCAAGAAGCTGCTAGAAAAGAAAAGATGTTCCATGTTTCAGCCAATGATCCCTGGTTGATCTTCTCTGCAATCTGTCTCTCTCCTGTAAGAACCTGTGTTTAAATGTACCTTTTTGCCAAGGGGATGTGTTTATGGGATGTTGCAGGAAATCAGAACAGCTCTTTGTTAAGTTATGGGGGATATTGAGTCGGTCAGGTTTTCAAATAGTTGTTATTCTAAATTCTGTTTTCTTTTGCTTGTGTTTTATTCGGTAGTCTGTAAATAAATTCCATTTTGTTTAAAACTGAGTGGTTTTTAATTGATGAGATTCCCTACAATATGGAAACAGGCCCTTTGGCCCAACAAGACCACACTAACCCTCCGAAGAGTAACCCACCTAACACTACAGGTAATCGAGCATGGCCAATTCACCTGACCTGCACATCTTTGGACCAACAACATCCACTATACACCTGCTTAAAACATCTAGCAAATTTAGGGTCTGGGCTACCTACTTTAAATGCTTTGAGTGGGTCTGGTCTGGTCCATAACCACATGGCAATGCTCAACTAGGTATTTGGTCAATTTGACCCAGGTCTTGGCTTGACAGAAAAGTTTTCTTTCAATTGCAAAATCTTTTTTTTATCAAGTTGGCTTCCTTCTGCTCATAAAAGGAGCTTGAGAGAAAGGGAGAACAGGAGATCTTCCTTGCTTGCAGGCTTTGGAGGTCTTAGAGCTTAACTACTGTCTCTCCTCTCATTCTATGATAAATTGTTACTTAGAACCTTCTGAAATGCTTTTGCCAATCAACCTCTTCTTTAACCTAAAGATACCTGTTGCTAGTTCACTTCTCAAAAGTATCAAGTCCAGCTTCTCCAAAACATATCTATGTAACCAATAAGTCAATGTAAGTTATACATACTCTGTATAACCAATAAGACAATGAGTTACATAAAACATATCAATAATGCAAAATTTTAATTTCCGATTTATATTTACAAATGCGAGGCTCTACACTTTCAAAACTGAAGCACAGGAATTGTGACGTCTAAATGGATGGTTGATTTGGTTGGACACTCATACAAGATCAGCTGCCAGTTTTGAGGTAAGTGTGATTATGAAAAATTCCAAAGTGGAAGATATTATTCAGTCAAACAAAACATTTTTTTTAAAATTTCCATCTTTGGGGGATGCCAGGGACATAAAATGTATTGTTTTATGATGTTTGTTGTCCAAATCTCTGTCAGTTCTCAAATGCTGGAGGGTTCATAACTTTTCTTTAGGGAGATGGCAATAAATGTTGCTCTTTCACTTTGAAAACTAGAAATATTTAAAGTAAAAAATACCTTAAGCAGCACAAACACTCACTCTTGAGGAGATGCAGATATGGTATTTTTCTTAATGAAAGTATTGGAAGAGCATCCAAGAAGGAATTTAGCAACAATACCCATTGAGTAGTACTTCAATAATAAGTCACTGCGAGATAAATATGTTTGATAAAATGTGTGAATGGTAGAAGACTGATCATTGATATTGCAATTTTAAAACAGCCGCTGGAGACAAGAGAAATCTCAAGTATGAACTGGGTGAATAACAGCAATCACCCTCTCAGTTGTTTTACAAAGAAAGGAGCCAGCACTGTGAAACTATCAGAAATATTTGAAAAAAGGATGTTTGGAACTTTATTGTCCACTAAAATATATCAGGAATTCTGCACAATATATTGTCATTTTATATATTTTTAGTTTTTCATTATTATTATACATTACTTTATTTTAAAAAAAGAAAAAGGTGAAACATATTACCATCTAGTCAGGTCTGGCATACATACCTGAGACCAAATGCAGGTGATAATTATATCTTATTTAAGGGATATTGGTGGGTAATTGAGAGGTATATCGATGGGAAGTAAGTAATAAGTGTTGGTCTTTTGTAATCTAAAACTGAAATAAAGCATAGAAAGGGAAAGTTGGTGCTTCAATTTTGTCAAACCAAACTTTAACCTCCAATGTTCAACACTGAGGAGTGCCTTATGAATAACCCACATGATAACATCATATGAATTGTGGGCAGAACAACTTGGGATCTCAAAAGAGTGGGACCTAACATCTAGTACTCCTCAAAGTCACTGTACTAATGTTGACCATATCAATGTAACTTGTAGTGAGTTCTAACATGCAATACAATATAGTTAGAGCAGGATGTGGTTTTCCTCTGTCACACTGGAACAAGCAGGTCCTGTTGTTGCCTGCATTTAAAGGTGGTAGGGGCAACAATCTTCATCTTGCATAACAGTTCATACAACACAGAAGGGCCTGAAGAAGGGCTTATGCCCGAAACTTCGATTCTCCTGTTCCCTGGATGCTGCCTGACCTGCTGCGCTTTTCCAGCAACACATTTTCAGCTCTGATCTCCAGCATCTGCAGACCTCACTTTCTCCCCATACAACACAGTGAGCTGGCATGTCCAAACAACATGAATAACCCCAGTTTCTTGCTCCAAACTCTGCAAGAGATGTAATTGACAAGCATAGATATAATAAGGGAAGGAGCTGAGCTGACATTGTATTTATCCAAAAACAGTCTGATGCAGAAGTCCTGGAAGAACAAAATGTGAAAAAAGAACTTTCCTGGGAATCCAACCTGATCAAAGTGCTTATTGAAAATACAGCCATAGAAAGGACGTTACTATTGAAATTTATGACGAAACATGCTCAGTAATATTTATGGATGGATTCATAAACAGTTTGTGAGATAGTACCTGACAGTCATGTGAAATGGACTAATACCCAGTTGAAATAATGAACAGTGCAGTGGTATCTAAAGGATTATCCACCTATGAAGATAATGGTAATATCTAGCCTTCGATCTGGGTTAAGGACATCTAGGGAGAGAACGCATTGATAATATTTTAAGACTAGTGACTCATCATCAGAAGTGAGGACTTAAAAGGGAAGTCTTTCATAGTGAGGACGGGATCAGCCAGGCGGGGTAGGGTGGTGGTGGATGGGTCAGTTAGGGCCTTTTCTCCAGCAAGAAGCAGACAGCCCTGAGACCACCCTGATGGGAGATGGACATGTAAAGGAATTGCATGTTTGTGGTGAAGAGGAGAAAGTGAGGAGTGCAGATGCTGGAGATCAGAGCTGAAAATGTGTTGCTGGAAAAGCGCAGCAAGTCAGGCAGCATCCAAGGAACAGGAGAAGCGACGTTTTTGGCATAAGCCCTTCTTCAGGAATGAGGAAAGTGTGTCCAGCAGGCTAAGATAAAGGTAGGGAGGAGGGACTTGGGGGAGGGGCGTTGGAAAGGCGATAGGTGGAAGGAGGTCAAGGTGAGGGTGATAGGCTGGAGTGGGGGTGGGGGGCGGAGAGGTCAGGTAGAAGATTGCAGGTTAGGAAGGCAGTGCTGAGTTCGAGGGATTTGACTGAGACAAGGTGGGGGGAGGGGAAATGAGGAAACTGGAGAAATCTGAGTTCATCCCTTGTGGTTGGAGGGTTCCTAGGCGGAAGATGAGCCGCTCTTCCTCCAACCGTCGTGTTGCTATGGTCTGGCGATGGAGGAGTCCAAGGACCTGCATGTCCTTGGTGGAGTGGGAGGGGGAGTTGACGCGTTGAGCCACGGGGTGGTTGGGTTGGTTGGTCCGGGTGTCCCAGAGGTGTTCTCTGAAACGTTCCGCAAGTAGGCAGCCTGTCTCCCCAATATAGAGGAGGCCACATCGGGTGCAGCGGATGCAATAGATGATGTTTGTGGAGGTGCAGGTGAATTTGTGGTGGATATGGAAGTATCCCTCGGGGCCTTGGAGGGAAGTAAGGGGGGAGGTGTGGGTGCAAGTTTTGCATTTCTTGCGGTTGCAGGGGAAGGTGCTGGGAGTGGAGGTTGGGTTGGTGGGGGGTGTGGACCTGACGAGGGAGTCACGGAGGGAGTGGTCTTTTCGGAACGCTGATAGGGGAGGGGAGGGAAATATATCCTTGGTGGTGGGGTCCGTTTGGAGGTGGCGGAAATGACGGCGGATGATACGCTGTACATGGAGGTTGGTGGGGTGGTAGGTGAGGACCAATGGCGGTTGGAGGGGCGGGGCTCAAGGGCAGAGGAGCGGGAAGTGGAAGAGATGCGGTGGAGGGCATTGTCGACCACGTCTGGGGGGCATTTGTGGTCCTTGAAGAAGGAGGACATCTGGGTTGTACGGATTTGGAACTGGTCCTCCTGGGAGCAGATGCGGCGGAGACAAAGGAATTGGGAATATGGGAGGGCGTTTTTACAGGGGGTAGGGTGGGAGGAGGTGTAGTCTTGGTAGCTGTGGGAGTCGGTCGGTTTATAATAAATGTCCGTGTTGATTCGGTCGCCCGAGATAGAAATGGAAAGGTCTAGGAAGGGAAGGGAGGAGTCTGAGACGGTCCAGGTGAATTTGAGGTCGGGGTGGAAGGTGTTGGTAAAGTGGATGAACTGTTCAACCTCCTCGTGGGAGCACGAGGCAGCGCCGATACAGTCATCGATGTAGCGGAGGAAAAGGTGGGGGGTGGTGCCAGTGTAGCTGCGGAAGATGGACTGTTTCACATATCCTACGAAGAGGCAGGCATAGCTGGGGCCCATGCGGGTGCCCATGGCTACTCCTTTGGTTTGGAGGAAGTGGGAGGATTGGAAAGAGAAGTTGTTCAGGGTGAGGACCAGTTCAGTCAGTCGAAGGAGGGTGTCAGTGGAAGGGTACTGGTTGGTACGGCGGGAAAGGAAGAAGCGGAGGGCTTTGAGTCCTTCGTGATGGGGGATGGAGGTGTACAGGGACTGGATGTCCATGGTGAAGATAAGGCGTTGGGGACCGGGGAAGTGAAAATCATGGAGGAGGTGGAGGACGTGGGTGGTGTCCCGAACGTAGGTGGGGAGTTCTTGGACTAAGGGGGACAGGACCGTGTCAAGGTATGCAGAGATGCGTTCGGTGGCGTAGGAGCAGGCGGAGACAATGGGTCGGCCGGGGCAGTCAGGTTTATGGATTTTGGACAGGAGGTAGAAACGGGCGGTGTGGGGGTTGTGGGGCCGCCTCCAACCTCATAGTCCCACAACCCCGCTGTCTGAGGGGCACTGTACATCACAGAGATAGCTGTGATCCTGGTGAATCCAAAACATGAAGGATGAAACTTGAGTTGGAATCCACACTTTGCCCAAAGACTTTGCCAAATACTAGGAGAGAAAAGTAATGATGATGAACAATAAGAAAGGTTAGAATGGAAATCCTGTCAGAAAGAGGAGCAAAGCTTCTTAAAGGTGAGCATATCTGGGAGAGATATGGGAGTGAATTAAACACTATAACAAAACAAAGAACTGCAGATACTGGAGATCGGAAACAAAAAGCAGAGGTTGCTGGCAAAATTCTGGCAGCATCTGTGGAGAGAAAGTAAAATAACATTTGAGTCCAGTGATTCTTCATCAGAAAGTTAATTTCTGATTTTGCTCAATTAACTGACTCACAGCTTCGTGGCAGTTACAATGCTACTCTCAGATTGACGTCCCTGGCTACTGAGGAGAAAATTCAGTAAGAGTTCTCAGTCCCATTCAAAATATGGTTGCTTCAGTTGTGAAGGTTAGACTTGCTCATGGTCCTGCCCAGTTTGAACAGACTGCCATCAGGTGCAGCCTAGCCTAACATGAAGAATGAGCAGATATCATCTATGAATACAGGTGAGCTACCACCTCTAGGATGTGTGAGAGCTGAGGACAAAGCAAATGGTGACACAATGACAGCAGCACTCTACTTCTTTTAATTAAACTTAACATAAAAATAATTAAAATTATCACATCAAAATAAAATCCTGGACTGTGATCTGCTGCAATCTTATCGCACACTATCCACATTGAGGATGTTGATTTCAGGATGATATTGCCTCATGTGTCAAGGTCATATCTCATCATTCCATCCTCTCCACGTCCCACAACTCCCTCATAACATTTTCATGAACAAGTTGGAACATACTGTAAAGGACACTGAGACAAGGATCTGGTTTTGGAATACTTTTCCAATAGAGACACAAAGTTATTCGCCTGGATTTTTATTCTGGCTCTGAGTCTCTGACATTGGGAACGCCTCTAGCTCCTGAGCCTGATGTTTATGAGCCTGACATGCCCACAGCTATTTTCAAGCCATCAGCAAACTAAAGGCCGGTGAGCAGACACACCATCCCAGTGAGGATAGCAGATTGACTCCCTAGGCTAGAGGGCCAATGGGAGAACCAGGCAAGTCCAGGGCTGTGAATCCTGCTGCAAGTAGCTGATCTCCACAGGCTGGCAGACATCTACAAGGCATAAGTCAGGAATATGAAAGAACTCTCCCCACTTAACAGGATTACTCCAGCTCCCAGAATATGCAAGAAGTTCCATACCATCTTGAACTAGATTGTTCTTTTTTTATAATCCTTTAACAGGATGCTGGCTAAATCAACATTTATTTATTGTACAGCCCTGGAAAGGTGGTGATGAGTATCTTTCTCAAACTGCTGCAAACACTCACAGCACTGTTAGAATTTCAGGATTTTGACACAGTGGCATTGACAGAATAGCGATACAGTTCCTCATCAGAATGGAGTGGGGCATGGAGGGGAACTTGCAGGAGGCTGTGTTCCCATGTGATTCCTGTCCCTGTCCAACGAGGTGGCTGAAGGTGTAGATTTGGAAGGCTCTATCAGAGGACCCTAGATGACTGAAGTACATTTTATAGATTTTACACACCGCTGCCACGAAGGGCCATTAGTGAATATTTATGTTGGTGGATGAGTTGCTAATCAAGCAGCCTACTTTACCCTGGATGGTGTCAAATGTCTTGAGTGTTTTTAGTGCCACACCTGGCAAAGCCATGCAATTTGTGCCGTCACACTTCTGATTTTGTCTTATGGATTGGCATTGAGGAGACAGGAGGAGAGCTATTTGCCTTAGAACGCCAAATCTCTCACCCAGTCTTAAAGCCAATCTATTCATACACCTGGTCCAGTCAGTTTCTGGTTAATCATAATGCCCAGGATGTTGACATATGAGATTAAATTATGGTAATGCCATTGAATATCAAGGAGAATGTCATGGTTAGATGCTCTCCTGTTGGAAATGGTGGTTGCCTGGTCTTTGTGAAGCATGAACGGTATTTGCTAGCTATAAACTTACGCCTGATGTTGTCCAGAACTTGCTGCACATACACACAATCTGCTTTAGTATCTGAAAGACCATGACTAGTACTGAACATTACGCAATCATCACTGGACATCATTATTTATAAAAATAAATGGCTGTTGAAAACAAAGGAAGATGTGGGACTCCAGTGGAATGAGGGGATTCCCGTGTATCTGTGAATGCAAGTTGAAAGGTTTTGACATGATTTAAGGCTAAAATTCAACTGAGGATAGAATTAAATTCTGACACAACCTAGATGACACTAAATCAGCCAGACATTTCTCCACAGTCATTTTGTCGCCTGGCATCGCTCTATTAACTTAGTAGAAGGTAGTTTAAATCATCTTTGTAAAATCAGACCATATTAGCATCAAGTCTTACCACGCATAAAGCTGAATTATTGTGACTCAGTGCAATGCAAGCACAAAACTGTATGCAATTTTCAAAGAAAAATAGGCATGGCGCGGAGGCTGAGGGGTGACCTTATAGAGGTTTACAAAATTATGAGAGGCATGGATAGGATAAATAGGCAAAGTCTTTTCCCTGGGGTTGGAGAGACCAGAACTGGAGAGCATAGGTTTAGGGTGAGAGGGGAAAGCTTTAAAAGGAACCTAAGGGGCAACTTTTTCACGCAGAGGGTGGTACGTGTATGGAATGAGCTGCCAGAGGAAGTGCTGGAGGCTGGTACAATTGCAACATTTAAAAGGCATTTGGATGGGTATATGAATAGGAAGGGTTTGGAGGGATATGTGCCAAGTGCTGGCAGGTGGGACGAGATTGGGTTGGGATATCTGGTCGGCATGGACGGGTTGGACCAAAGGGTCTGTTTCCATGCTGTACATCTCTATGACTCTATGATTCTTATCTCAGAATGAAAATAAAATGATATATCATTCCACACCGTCCCAGGAAATTGTTTTTTTGGATGTTAAATAAATGTGATTAAACTCCAAATTCTATCAAACTGCCATCCAAAAGGTTGTCAAAAATGAAGAGTTTGATGCGAGTTGTGATCAATATTTCTCCTCAAGTTAATCCTTCACATTCATATTGCTTTCCTCAGTTGGAGAAAAGGAAATAAGTATGTGGCTATTGGTGCTGAGTCAGTTTGGTGCACTGGCAAGCAGTGTTTTTGTGCAAACGCTAATAAATCCTTTCTGGTCAATCCTCCTTGTCTGTTTTGATGGCCAATCTAAGTTTCATAAACTAGTTTGGTGAAGTATGCTCAGATACAGATACAGAAACTATGCTGTTATATCCTAGCTAATGGTCTGATACCTCTTTATTTACATTTTGCACCTTTTATTCCTGAAGCTTGCCAACAAGCCTTCACTTTTAATACTCAACCATTATAAACCAGATCCACAGTGCTTGGACTAGATTTATGGTCACGAGGGACAGCTCTAGGCAGAGTACAAGTTGAGCATGGGGATAACTTGAGGGTCAATAGAAACAGGGCATTAGGTGCTAGAGTAAGGGCAAAAGGTGGGAAGGTTAAAGGTAACTTAGGAAGGAGGCAGGGGAATAGCCTCCTGCTGCAGGTCAATGTGGTGGTGTCCAGGGACATAGCCACACAACTTGAAAATTTCCATAGTACAAGATTGGACAGGTACACCCTGTTCTTCTGCTAATATTGGCACATCTGCAGCATCAGTCCAGAACAATGTAACAATGGCCATTACTTCAACAAGGGATGTTAGCAGAAGGTCAGGAAATTGGGGAAACAAGGGCACTGTGTGATATGGAGCATCAGCACATAATTGAATATACAGCAAATGCACTAACTACCTGTAATTGTCACAGTAGGACTGGCTGGTGATCAGTTGGCCAGCAGTTGAAAACTCAGCACAGTATTGAATTTCTACATCCATGGGTCTTTTCAAGGCTCCACTGGGAATGTGGGTGGCACCTTACAGACAGCCACACACAAATATCTCAGGAAGGTCACCAATATTCTGCTCAGGAGAGCCAATGATTTTGTTCGATTACCACAGACCCTGAGAAAGGGAAGCCGAGGATTTGTTGTCCTTACTGGACTTCCAAAGATACAAGGGGCAATTGATTGCGCACGTATAGTGCAGGGCACAACCCAGCATTGAGACAATGAAAGGACATTCCCATTCTTGCAATGTGCAGCAATGTCAGCCTGTCACAAGTGACTCTGTCAAGTGGGCACAAGCCAAGTAGTCCTATGATTTGTCCAGCCTCACTGTCTCAGGTGCCACGAGGGTTTGTTCCCCCTCAGCATCTGTAAGGGTAGCTTCGGAGTGACAGGCAATAGCTACAAGGCCTAGTTGTATGGGAACCCACAGCCCCAGCAGAAGAGATACAACACTGTTAATACCTCAGCAAGGGCAACAACAGACTATTAAACTGCTGATGGTGAGGTTCCACTCAGATTGATCACCACAGTGTACAACAGAGAGAGAGAGAGAGAGAGAGACTCCAGACTCATTACCTGTACCATATGATTCTGTCACTATGGTCTGTTGTGCTTCGCACAAATCATGCACCAAAGGAGTGAGAAATTGTCAGGTGAAAAGATGGAGCCTCTTCAGGTAATGAAGAAGAAAGGGAGAGTGTAGTGCAGCCGCCACTCCAGAGATCAGAGCACTAACAGGACCAATTATGTCTTATCCCAAAGCAATCAAATTTCAACAAAAGTAAGGCCCCAACATGATCTTTTGATCATGTGAATAAACGTTGTGGTGGAAATGTGAATAGATACAGCATAGTCCTTCCAGACCAGCCTTCGTTCCCATAACCTTTGGCATCTAGAAAAAAAATGGCAGGATCAAGCTAATGCTCATCAATCCACAAGTAATCACATGTGTCTCAGTTTTTTTTAATTCACTCATAGTTTCTAGGCATTCCTGGCTGTTCCAGCATTTATTGCCTGTCTGTAGGTGCCCTGGAGAAGGTGGTCATGAGTTACCTTCTTCAACAACTACAGTTGACCTGCTGTAGGTTGACCCACAATGCTGTTAGGGAAGGTATTCCAGGATTTTGACTCACACTCCAAATGCCAGCAATACCTCATTAAGAACTCTTTGTTCAGTGCTGAAGAAGGGTCACTGGACCTGAAACATTAACTCTGATTTCTCTCCACAGATGCTGCCAGACCTGTTGAGATTTTCCATCAATTTCTGTTTTTGTTTTTGATCTCCAACATCTGCAGTTATTTTGTGTTTGTTTATGAACTCTTTATTTTCACCTGAAATATATCAAATGCCTCAGGTAGAGATGCTGCTGAAACAGCTTCTGATAGACAATAAGGGGATGATCACCTTGGGTTGCCAGCCAGTTTCCAAACTCCTGACCTTACAAATGCTTGCTAACTTAGAGATTTGCATGTTGCAAGAGGATCAGAGGTAGGCCATTTGGCTCATTGCGTCTGTTCTGCCATTCAATGCGATCACAGATGATCTGATAATCCTCAATTTCACTTCCTGCCTTTAACCCATAATCCTTGATTCCCTTACTGATTAAAAACCTGTCTATCTCAATATTCTTAATGATCGAACCTCAACAGCTCTCTGTGGAAAAGAATTCAAGATTCACTACCTTCTGAGACAAGAAATTTGTCTTCATCTCTGTATTAAAAGACAACACCTTTTCCTTTTCTCTGGACCTGGACTCTTCAACAACAGAGATGACAATTCTTCTAAGATGATACATTTAATGGTGTTCCTATGTTCCCAAAGCTTCTACCCTTTAATAGTTAATGAGCATCATAACCTTAAATAATCCTTTCAGTTTGTACAACTCCCTACATAATAATTATTAACACATATAAATAGTGACCAAACGATATACGTGTGCGGCGCGTGTGTGTGCCTGTTTCCACATGATATATAATAGCCATAGTATGAATAAATGAGGCATCCATGCTATCATTGGCAATTAGAATCCTTCAGCTTGTGTTTCCTTACACTATCCTTAGTACAACCCCGACATCTGCAGCTAAGATGGAGGAAGTCTATGTATGCTGTGCCCTGTTTCCAGGGTGGCCTTTCACTGCTGTTCAAGACCCAGGAGGTGCCAGCCTGCTTGAGTTGTCCTGTAATGGGTGCAGGCTCAGTCTCCTCGACTGAGGAGAAGGGGCAACAGTGCACCCTGAGATGTAGAGCCTATGGCCAGTGTGCCTAAATGTGGGCCTGAGTCCATATCTGGTAGCTACAGTGTACTGATAAAGCTGACTCCCTGTGATTGTTGCTAATTGCTGTCAACATGGAGGTGGGCATGTGCAAGATCCGTGGCAGAACTCAGGACTTGGATTACAACTCCACCTTTCCCTCAAGGCTGTACATTGCCTCTGACTTTGCTGCCAAATATTCCGCTAACTGACCCCGCATCTCCAAGGTTCTGATAACCATTACAAATGTATTTCATTTGCAAGGGGCTCAGCAAGGAGCTGATCCACAACAGTCCTCTGACTGACACATCCTCCATCTGCTGCAGGGGTGTGTTTGTGACCCTCAGTCTAATTGTGAAAATGTATGTATTATTGAATGTTTCTGCGATGGTGGAGGATGTAAAGTGATGCAACAGTGTATCCTGGGGCTGGTCCAGTTCAGCATCCTCAGATGTGGAGGTTAGGCTTGCTGTAGGTTGCTTTCGCTTTTAGTCTATGACTCTGTTTACCTGTGTGAGTGAACACAGACATTAGTTGCCCTGTATCAGTATCCCTGTCCTCTCAGATCTGAACACAAGATCCTCACTCACTCTGATGCCCTGAAACTCCAGCCCTTTCCATCGACATTGAATTGGCCACCACCCTCCCCTCCAGACCTGTGCCTCTTCTTCAGTGCTGATCAGGAGTCTAATTTCTGGGGCATTTCCAGCCCCTCCTTCCCCAGCTTTGCCTTTTCTACACACAACACACAAAACTATGACAGCCGCCATCACTCTCCTACAGTTGAGAAAACTTTCATTGTATGAACTAGTTCTGACATGTTCCGTTGGAACTGAGGCCAGTTCGCAGTTCTCTTTTTGCAATCTCCAGCATGACATCCCTCTCCACTTGAGCATTGACACTTGTTGGTGCCTGTGTGAGTGTCACTTTGTAGTAACCAGCCAACGCCTCTTTTCCAGAAGAGATTGATTCTTGTTCTTCACTGGACATAGTTTTGAAGGAGGACTCCATGGGTGCTAGTCTCCAGCGTGATGTGGAGGTGCCGGTGTTGGACTGGGGTGGACAAGGTCAGCAGTCACACGACACCAGGTTATAGCCTGACAGGTTTATTTGAAATCATAAGCGCTGCTTCTTCATCAGGTGAAGTGAAGAAAAGCACATAGGCACAGAATTTATCAGCAGAGACATCAATGGGCAGGGAGATAAAAAGATCATACAAATGGTGTGAGTGGAGTGTCGACAGGTTGAATAATAAATCTCTGCAGGTGATCAAAAGTGTCAGACAGTGTGAGTAAAGTGTCAACAGCTGAATAGTAAGTGAAGGGATGTCCTATAATCTGATTAAGTGAGGGAGAAAAAAATTAAAAATAATTTGGTGTTGGAGACAAACCAAATGGCTAGAATAACATGCTAGGCCGCATAAGTGTTGCATGGCAAGGATCTAACCAAAGTAACAAGTAATCCAAAACAGTACAAACTAATTAAGGTAGAGAGATCATAACAGGTTATCAAGGTGATGGTGTCAAAACAGGACAGTAAGGAAGATGTTACAGATACAGAATAGTGTGATGGGGTCACTTGTAGTGTGATATGAACCCATTATCACGGTTGAGGCCGTCTTCATGGGTATGGAACTACACTATCAGTTTCTGCTCAGCGATTCTGTGTTGTTGTGTATTTCAAAGTCCACCTTGGAGGACACTTACTAGAAGATAACAGGCTGAATATCCTTGGCATTGAAATGTTCCCCGACTGGGAGGGAACATCTCTGTCTGGTGATTATTGCACAGTGTCCATTCCTCCGTTGCCGTAGCATTGAATTGAATTGAATTGAATTTATTGTCACGTGTACCGAGGCACAGTGAAAAGCTTTGTCTTGCGAGCAATACAGGCAGATCACAGAGTTAAGTAGCATAGATAATAAATAATAGGTAAACAGCAGCAAAAACAAAAACACAGGTACAGGCGAATGTTAAGCATTTGTGAGTCCATTCAGTATTCTAACAACAGTAGGGTAGAAACTGTTACGAAACCGGCTGTTGCATGTGTTCAGGCTTCTGTACCTTCTCCCCGATGGTAGAGGTTGTAGAAAAACATTGCCAGGGTGGGACGGATCTTAAAGAATGCTGGCGGCCTTTCCTTGACAGCGGGCCTGGTAGATGGATTCTATAGATGGGAGGTTGGCCTTTGTGATTGTCCGGGCCGAGTTCACCACTCTCTGTAACTGTCTCCGATCTTGAATGGTACAGTTGCCATACCAGGTAGTGATACATCCAGACAGAATGCTCTTGATGGCGCACCTATAAAAATTAGCAAGGGTATTCACCGTAATGCCAAATTCCCTCAGCTGCCTGAGGAAGAAGAGACGTTGTTGGGCCTTAGTAACCAGTGCAACCACATGAACAGTCCAAGAAAGCTTGTGGTGGATAAACAGTCCCAGGAGCTTGACACTCTCCACTCGTTCCACCTCTGTGCTATTAACGTATAGGGGGCCATGAGTAACATCCTACCGAAAGTCAGCAAAGAGTTCGTTGGTTTGGCTGGCATTGAGAGCTAGGTTGTTCTCAGTGCACCATTTTTCCAGGTCTTCCACCTCCGGTCTGTGGTCTGTTTCATCACCATCTGAGATTTGACCAACTATGGTGGTGTCATCAGTGAACTTGTAAATGGCATTAGTCTGGTATTTGGTGACGCAGTAATGGGTATACAGTGAGTACAGTAGGAGGCTGAGTACACACCCCTGAGGGGCTCCCGTGTTGAGTGTTAGTGAGGATGAAATATTGTTCCCAGTCTTTACTGATTGTGGCCTGTGGGTTAGGAAACTGAGGATCCAGTTGCAGAGAGTGGGGCTTAGTTGATGATCACTAAGTTTAGTAATCAGCCTTGAGGAGATAATAGTGCTGAAGGCTGAACTGTAGTCAATGAGTAGAATTATTACGTAGCTGTTCTTGGTATCAAGATGTTCTAGGGAAGAGTGAAAGGCAAGTGATATTCCATCTGACATGGATCTCCTGGTCCGATAGGCAAATTGGAGTTGGCCAAGAGTAGTGGGGAGGCTGGAGCTGATTAATGCCATGACCAACCTTTCAAAGCTCTTCATGACCATCGAAGTTAGGGCCACTGGGCAGTAGTCATTGATTCATGCTGTACAAGCCTTCTTAAGTACAGGAATGATGTTGGTCCTCTTGAAACAGGCAGGGACAGTGGCCTACTGCAGGGAGAGGTTGAAGATATCCGAGGAGACCTCTGCCAGTTGATCTGCGCACGCTCTGAGTACACGGTCTGGTACTCCGTCTGGTCCCATCACTTTCCTTGGATTCGCACGAAGGAAAACCAATCTGATCTCGGTGCAGTGTCTGTTGGGACAGGTTTATCAGGACTTTTTGGAATAGGTATTACCTCTCCGCCAAGATTCTGCTCAAAGCGAGCACAGAAGGTGTTGAGACAATCTCGGAGGGATAGGCCATTGTCTGCTATCTTGCATTGTCACTTTTTAGAACCTGTGATGTCATTCAGTCCTTGCCATAGTCACTGGTGTCTGTCTGGGTCTCTAGTTTGGATCAGTATTGTTCCTTGGCTGTCTTAATGGCTCTACGAAGGTCATACTTGGATTCCTTATCTCTGAGTGGGTCTCCTGATCTGAAGGCCTCACACCTGGATTTTAGTAGGTTCTGTATGTCCTGATTCATCCAGGGTTTCCTGTTGGGGAACACCTGGTTTGACTTCCTCGGTATGCAGTCCTCCACACACTTGCTGATAAAGATTGTGACAGTGGCGTACCCGTCCAAGGTGCCTGTGGACTGTTTGAACATGGCCCAATCAGCCGATTCCAGACAGCACTGAAGTTGATCCTCTGCCTCCTCTGACCAGCATTGGGCCTGTATCTGCGAGGGGGTCTCCTGCTTGAGCTTTTGCCTGTAAGCCAGGAGAAGAAACACGGCATTGTGGTCGGAGTTCCTGAAATGAGGGCAGGGATGGATCAGTTGGCATCTTTCACAGTGATATAGCAGTGGTCTAAAATGTTCGGGCTCCTGGTGGGGCAGGTAATGTTCTGGTGGTAATTGGGCAACACCTTCCTTAGATTGGCATCTGTGTGGTCTTGACAATATACTAGGCCTCAGGGCATCCTTACCTGCAGCGTATGAGATAGACAGCATTGGCCGAGTCACATGGGTATCTGCCGTATACATGGAGGGCAGTGTTGTCATTGATGCTAATTGTCATTGATGCCTTGTTGAAGGCTGTGAAGAAGATGACGTAGTTTCTCCACTCCAGGGAAGTACTGGACAACAAAGGGTATTCTATCGGTCATATCCTGCGTCTGTTTTCTGAGGCGGTCGCCACGGTTTTTTGCTTTGGGACTTCGGAACTGGTGATTGATGGATTGAGAATTATATCCTGTTCTTATGAGGGCATCTTTCAGCACCTCTAGGTGTCCATCACTGTCCTCCTCGTCTGAGCAGATCTTGTGTATGCGCAGGGCTGTCTGTAGGGGATGGCTTCTTCAACATGTTTAGGGTGGAAGCTAGAGAAGTGCAGCATTCTGAGGTTATCTGTGGGCTTGCGGTAGAGTGAGGTACAGAGGTGTCCGTCCTTGATGGACAAATGTGTGTCCAAAAACAAGACGAATTCTGAAGAGTGGTCCATGGTAAATCTGGTGGTGGGATGAACTTATTGATATTGTTTTATAATCATTTCAGTTATTCCTCGCCATGAGTCCAGAGGAAGAAAATGTTGTCAATGTATCTGGTGTATAGCATTGATTGGAGGTCCTGTGCAGCAAAGAAGCATTGCTTGAACTTGCACATGAAAATGTTGGCATATTGGGGTGCCTCATGAGCCTGCCTTTCTCAGATGAAAAGGCCTTGTGCTGCAATCGCTGAGAGACAGCAGCTCCCACCATTCCTGGAGAAGAACATAGAACAGGCATTGCTAAATCACACAGCCACTTATCTATTCTGAGGCGTCACTCCAGAATAGCAAGTAGTAATAGCAATTGAGGCTATGCAGAAGCCAGAGTTTAGAAGGTGCTAGCAGCAGTTATAGCCTCAAAACATCCATTCACACAGCAAAACTGATGTTACTGGATTGCGGGGAATGAATAGGAGGAAGTGAGGTCTGCAGGTGCCAGAGATCAGAGTCGAGAGTGTGTTGCTGGAAAAGCACAGCAGGTCAGGCAGCATCCAAGGAGTAGGAGAATTGACATTTCAGGCTGGAGCCCTTCATACCTGTCTAGATGCCTTTTAATATAGTAACTGGGCCTTTGACCCCAAGAAGTAGTGGGAGGATTGTTGTGCTGACTACTCCATGGTTGGCCACACTGGCCAGGCCCCTCATCCATAAATGTCTAGTTGGTAGACTACTGAATAATTGCACATGTCCAGCCAATATGCAGAAGTCCTCCTGTCATGACAATTGCAATACTGCAAGATTCTGGCCTAAGTTTGTAATCACAACAGAGAGGATGATTCAGTTCATTTTAGTTATTTCATTCATAAACATCTGCAGATCTCCTAACTCTATCAACTCTTTATTTTCTGATTTATGCTTTCATGCTGATATTGAGATAAAATTTCCTGACATTAGTCCTAAATTTTCCTTTTACTAGTTTGTAACAATTATCCTGGTTAATTTGTGAAGTACTGTTCCAGACTTAATGTTATTGTTCGCTGGGTTATTAACCTTTAAAATGTCACCTCTTTGATCTTTGTTCCTCTGTCAAGACTGAATCATTGAAGTTACTGCATTCTTTCCTCCAAACTTGGTCCCATTTACCAGTAACCTGCCTCAGCACTCCTCTTTGAGCTACCTCCAAATCTTGCGCTGATTTTCTCTCTTGATCACCTTTAAAATGTTGCACTGAGGTTTTGTCAGTGCAGCCAAAGCAGCTCCAAGTAAATTCCTGGCCTAAATCAAACAGACACCACATCCCACAAATATATTATCGAATTCATCACAGCTATCTATTCAGTTAGCACTTCCATGTAAAATAAGAGCATGGTAGCATCAGCTATTACAAAATTTGAAGCAGAATAATTATGATTCTTGTACAAGTGTTTAAAAATCTGTAACCTCATTAAAAGAAAGTAATGACAGGCTTTCTCTAAGTAAAAGACAGTTCAAACACTAATATCTGGTATAATGAATACATTAGAGAAACAGAAATTGGAGACAATGCAGAACTAAATTCGATTAAACTTAGAAATAATTAGGGAAGTTTGAATTAAGTTGCAAATAAATCTTGGGTAGGCGATGATCTAGTGATATTGTCACTGGGTTAGTAATCCTGGCTTCAAATCTCATCACAGCAAATGATGAAATTTGGAATTAAATTTTGATGTGAAGGTGTCCATTTTTGATTCTCATAAAACCCCATCAGGTTCATTAATGCATCTTAGGGAGGAAATCTGCTATCCTTACCCAGTCTGCCCTAAATGTAACTCCAGTAATGTAATTGGCTCTTAATGGCCTCTCAGAAATTAAGGATGGACAGTAAATGCTGGGCCTAGCCAGCAATGCCAACACCTTATGAATGAACAATAAAAGTTATCATCTGTTATCATTGCCCGTGGCAATCATCTTTGCGTCCTTATTGATCACTGTGGTAGTGCCAGATGATTGGAGGGTGGCAAATGTTATTCCCTTGTTCAAGAAAGGGAATAGGGATAATCTTGGGAATTACAGATCAGTTAGTCTTATGTCTGTGGTAGGCAAAGTATTGGAGAGGATTCTGAGAGACAGATTTATAATTACTTGAAAAATCATAGTTTGATTATAGATAGTCAGCATGGCTTTGTGAGGGGCAGGTCATGCCTCACAAACCTTATTGGCTTCTGTGAGGATGTGGCAAAACACATTGATGGAAATGTGTTGCTGGAAAAGCACAGCAGGTCAGGCAGCATCCAGGGAACAGGAGAATCGACGTTTCGGGCATTAGCCCTTCTTCAGGAATGCCCGAAACGTCGATTCTCCTGTTCCCTGGATGCTGCCTGACCTGCTGTGCTTTTCCAGCAACACATTTCCATCTCTGATCTCCAGCATCTGCAGACCTCACTTTCTCCTCAAAACACATTGATAAAGGTAGAGCAATGGAGGTGGTGTACATGGATTTTAGCAAGGCGTTTGATAAAGTTTCCCACTGTAAGCTCATTCACAAAATAAGGAGGCATGGGATACAGGGAAATCTGGCTATCTAGATACAGAACTGGCTGGCCCATAAAAGACAGAGGGTGGTGGAAGTTGGAAAGTATTCAGCCAGGAGCTTGGTGACCAGTGGTTATCTACAAGGAGCTGTTCTGGGACCTCTGCTCTTTATGATTTTTATAAATGACTTGGATTAGGAAGTGGAAGGGTGGGTTAGTAAGTTTGCTGACGACATGAAGGTTGGTAGAGTTGTAGATATTGTAGAGAGCTGTTGTAGGTTGCAACAGGACATTGACAGGATGCAGAACTGGACTGATAAGTGGCAGATGGAGTTCAACGGGGAATAATGTGAAGTCATTCACTTTGGAAGGTAAAATTTGAATGCAGAATATAGGGTTAAAGGCAGGAGTCTTGGCAGTGTGGAGGAACAGATGGTGCTTGTTGACCATGTCCATAGATCCTTCAAAGTTGCCACCCAAGTTGATAGGGTTTTTAAGAAGGTGTATGGTGTATTGGTTTTCATTAGCAGGGAGATTGAATTTAAGAGCTCTATGGAATCCTGGTTAGAACACACTGGGATATTGTGTTTAATTCTGGTCGCCTCATTATAGGAAAGATGTGGAAGCTTTAGAGGACGTGCAGAGGAGATTTACCAGGATGCTGCCTGGACTGGAGGGCATGTCTTATGAAGAAAGGTTGAGGGATCTAGGGCTTTTCTCATTGGAGCAAACAAGAATGAGAGGTAATTTGATAGATGATGTGTGTGCAAGATGATGAGAGGCGTACATAGAGTGGAGAGCCAGAGACTATTTCCCATGGCGGCAATGGATATCACGAGGGGTCATAATTTTAAGGTGATTGGAGAAAGGTATAGGGGAGATGTCAGATGTAGATTCTTTACACAAAGAGTGGTGGGTGTGTGGAATGCACTGCCGGCAGTAGCAGTAGAGTCAGATATATTAGAGACATTTAAATGACTCTTAGATAGACACATGGAATATAGTACAATGAAGGGTATGTTGGTTAGTTTGATCTTAGAGTAGGATAAAAAGTTGGCACAATTGTTCAATGTTCTATGTTCTATCTGTGTGAACTTCACTGAAAGTCATTGATCTCTACTTGTACTTTTGGAATGGTTGAGAGTTGAGGGGATACTAGATTGGTTTGAGTGCCATGGAGCCCAGCTCCAAGTGAAAGAACAAGCCAAGGGTTTTTAAATACGTAACATCATTGCAACTGTGGTACAGACCATAAGGCATAGGCTTCCTGCCTCAGACATGATGGTATAAAAAAAATGAAAATGGAGAGAGACAACTTGAGTTTTGCTGCTACCACAAGCTTTGTATAACTTGAATGCAAACTTTGTATAGCTTCTTTCAGAACAAACGAGGCCACAAGTTTTTTGGACATATCAGGGCATTAGCACTAGCTAGATCTGATCATGAACAGACATAACTCTCAACATACACAGCTCCCACAGCATTGACTGACTTACAGATCACCCTATAGGGTGCAGTGCAATTTTTGAACTTTTTCATTCAAATTCCATCCTCATGTCAACATTAACCACACTACCTAACTAGATAAGAACCAACTGTTCCCCCACCTGATTAAAAACAGGCTGTCTAGTATTGTCACACACAGTGCAGAAGATAAATGGAGCAAACATTGAAACATCATCTATAGTCATACATACTCAACATATAAGAAGCAAGATGAGAAAGTGCTGAATGTCTTATGGCGAGTATCACTGTGATGGAACCTATCATTGAAGGCAAGTAACCTACTTCTTTTAATGACAAAAGAAATTGGAACAACAAGACTGATGCACTAAAAGACACTCAAAATAAAGTCTAAGAAAATGCTAGGAAATGTGGCCTTTGACCTCAACTTTATCAGAATATCTAGATGTTTTTTGTTACAGGAAATATCAAGGTCATGTATAGAGGGCTCAAAAACGCAACACGTCCACCACCAAAGAAAAGAATCCATCGAAAACATAGGTAGGGGAGTTCAATATTTACTACAATAGCAGGTGAAGATTTATTTGGAACATTATTTAATTTGTATTCTTGAAGACTCTAGACATCAAGGAAGCCTGTCCATTATGGTACCATCGGATAATGAAACCACAGTGTAGATGATTAGCTATCGACTTAGACCATAAGACCTTAAGACATAGAAACAGAAGTAAGGCCATTCGGCCCATCGAGTCCACTCCGCCATTCAATCATGGCTGATGGGCATTTCAACTCCAACTACCCGCATTCTCCTCGTAGCCCTTAATTTCTTGTGACATCAAGAATTTATCAATTTCTGACTTGAAGACATTTAGCGTCCCAGCCTCCACTGCATTCTGTGGCAATGAATTCCACAGGCCCACCACTCTCTGGCTGAAGAGATGTCTCCGCATTTCTGTTCTGAATTTACCCCCTCTAATTCTAAGGCTGTGTCCATGGGTCCTACTCTCCTTGCCTAACGGAAACAATTTCCGAGCGTCCACCCTCTCCAAGCCATGTATTATCTTGTAAGTTTCTATTAGATCTCCCCTTAATCTTCTAAACTCAAATGAATACAATCCCAGGATCCTCAGCCGTTCCTCGTATGTTAGACTTACCATTCCCGGGATCATCCGTGTGAATCTCCGCTGGACACGCTCCAGTGTCAGTATGTCCTTCCTGAGGTGTGGGGACCAAAACTGGACCTAATGGGGCCTAACCAGAGCTATATAAAGTCTCAGTAGCACAACAGTGCTTTTATATTCCAACCCTCTTGAGATAATTGACAACATTGCATTCGCTTTCTTAATCACGGACTCAACCTGCGTGTTTACCTTTAGAGAATCCTCAACTAGCACTCCCAGATCCCTCTGTACTTTGGCTTTACGAATTTTCTTACCATTTAGAAAGTAGTCCATGCTTGTATTCTTTTTTCAAAGATGGTATAAAAAAAATGAAAATGGAGAGAGACAACTTGAGTTTCGCATTTGCTCACATTGAATTGCATCAGCCATTCCCTGGACCACTCCTCCAAACTGTCTAGTTCCTTCTGCAGCCTCCCCACCTCCTCAGTACTACCTGCCTGTCCACCTAACTTTGTATCATTAGCAAACTTCGCTAGAATGCCCCCAGTCCCTTCATCCAGATCATTAATATATAATGCGAACAGCTGCGGCCCCAACACTGAACCCTGCGGGACACCGCTTGTCACTGGCTGCCATTCCGAAAAAGAACCTTTTATCCCAACTCTCTGCCTTCTGTCAGATAGCCAATCCTCAATCCATACCAGTAGCTCACCTCGAACACCATGGGCCCTCACCTTGCTCAGCAGCATCCCGTGTGGCACCTTATCAAAGGCCTTTTGGAAGTTTAGGTAGATAACATCCACTGGGTTTCCCTGGTCTAACCTACTTGTCACCTCTTCAAAAAATTCCAACAGGTTTGTCAGGCACGACCTCCCCTTACTAAATCCATGTTGACTTGTTCTAATCCGACCCTGCTCTTCCAAGAATTTAGAAACCTCATCCTTAATGATGGATTCTAGAATTTTACCGAGGTTAGGCTAATTGGCCTATAATTTTCCATCTTTTGCCTTGATCCTTTCTTGAACAAGAGGGTTACAACAGCGACCTTCCAGTCATCTGGGACTTTCCCTGACTCCAGTGACTTTTGAAAGATCTCAACCAACGCCTCCGCTATTTCCTCAGCCACCTCCCTCAGAACTCTAGGATGTAGCCCATCAGGGCCAGGAGATTTATCAATTTTAAGACCTTTTAGCTTTTCTAGCACTTTCTCTTTTGTAATGGCAACCATACTCAACTCAGCCTTCTGACTCCCTTTAATTGTTGGGATATTACTCATGTCTTCCACTGTGAAGACTGACGCAAAGTACTTATTAAGTTCTCCTGCTATTTCCTTATCTCCCATCACTAGGCTTCCAGCATCAGTTTGAAGTGGCCCAATGTCTACTCTTGCCTGTTGTTTGTTTCTTATGTATTGAAAGAAACTTTTACTATCATTTCTAATATTACTGGCTAGCCTACCTTCATATTTGATCCTCTCCTTCCTTATTTCTCTCTTTGTTATCCTCTGTTTTTGTAGCCTTCCCAATCTTCTGATTTCCCAGTGCTCTTGGCCACTTTATACGATCTCTCTTTGTCAGCATG
This sequence comes from Chiloscyllium plagiosum, assembly GCF_037043375.1. Classification (NCBI taxonomy): domain Eukaryota; kingdom Metazoa; phylum Chordata; class Chondrichthyes; order Orectolobiformes; family Hemiscylliidae; genus Chiloscyllium; species Chiloscyllium plagiosum. The sequence goes on along the minus strand of NW_028270139.1, from coordinate 85,586,945 downwards.
GCTGTCTAATCCCTCCCCGGATAATCTTTCTCTTCTTGGGGATGAACCTCTGTACAGTGTCCTCAATTTTACCCACAAACTCCTGCCATTTTTGCTCTACTGTCTTCCCTGCTAGGCTCTGCTTCCAGTCTATTTTCGTCAGTTCCTCTCTCATGCCCTCATAATTACCTTTATTTAACTGTAACGCCATTACATCCGATTTTGCTTTCTCTCTTTCAAACTGCAGACTGAACTCTACCATATTATGATCGCTGCTTCCTAAGTGTTACCTTACTTTAAGATTTTTTTTATAAAGTCTGGTTCATTACATAGCACTAGGTCCAGAATAGCCTGCTCCCTTGTGGGCTCCATGACAAGCTGTTCCAAAAAGCCATCCTGTAAGCATTCCATGAATTCCCTTTCTTTGGATCCACTGGCAACATTAGTTACCCAGTCCACCTGCATATTGAAGTCTCCCATGATCACCGTGACCTTGCCTTTCTGACATGCCTTCTCTATTTCTCGGTACATGTTGTGCCCCTGGTCCTGACCACTGTTAGGAGGTCTGTACATAACTCCCACTATGGTTTTTTTTCCTTTGTGGTTCCTCAATTCCACCCACACAGACTCCACATCATCCGACACTATGTCATTCAGAGCCATAGATTTAATTTTGTTCTTAACTAACAAGGCAACCCCGCCCCCTCTGCCCACCTCCCTGTCTTTTCGATAAGTTGAAAACCCTTGGATGTTTAACTGCCAGTCCTGACCCCCCTGTAACCACATCTCTGTGATGCCTACCACATCATAATCATTCACGATGATCTGTGCCATTAGTTCATCTGCTTTGTTACGAATGCTATGAGCATTCAGGTAAAATGCCTTAATGTTAACTTTCTTATCTTTAGAGATATTGGAAGTCATAAGATGTCCTAAGTTATCCTTCCTTTTTGCTGCATTCCCAGTCTGTCTCAAGTTTAAATCTGCCTGCACATATGCTATCCTGCCACTTATCTTTCCATTTAACTCCATACTCCCTGTCGCTTTCACTTTCCCTTCCCCCCAACTCAGACTTGCTTATTGAAGACAAAGCTCCAAGTGATAATGATATACCACATCAAGCAAAACAAAAAGGCACAACTGCATAAAGTTCTTGTCTGTACTAGAGAAAGGGCAGGATATGTGTGATGCAAAAATGATCATATATAAGAGTACCAGTGACTGCAACATTTGTCGTACATCATGGAAATAATTTGCGCTGTCAAGTTTGTCAGACTTCAGATATTGGCTGAACATATCAAGCATCAGGTATTTGAGAATGTGATGGTCCAGAAAGTTGTCAATACTGATAGATAGCTGCATGACAGCACAAAGCTGGCTGCACAATCACCATCAATCTGTTACTCGATGCTAAAATCAGTACATTCATCACAAAACTGCGATTGTTACATGCAAGTTGAGTAAGAAAGTGTAGAACAACAGAGAACACAAAACTGAATGTTTATCAAGTTTGTGCTCCCAGTATACTGGTGAGACTTGGATATCATATGCCAGGCAGCAACAAATGCTAAGCAGTTTCCACTTTTGTTACCTCAAACATATCTTCAGCATCTCTTGGCAGGACAAGGTCTCCAGCTAAGAAGTCCTGGAAATGATTAATTCCATTCAGTGAGAAAGAAACAGCATCTTTTCTGGCTCAGCAACATTCGTCTGGTGGATGACAGCTGGAAATGCAAAGACCTTCGGTTTGGTTAACTGTTCACAATGGTCTTGGTGTTCTTATCTCGACAACAAGGACACCTACAAGTGCGATATGAAACTGGTGGGCATTGACATTGACAAATGGGAGATGGTCATTGACAGCTATTGGAGAAAGTTTTTGTATCATCTAAATGTAACATAAATGAGGTATATGGAGTCTGGTAGCTCAAAGATCTCTGATGGATTTACATACAGCTAAACTAATACAGACAGTACCAATTAAGCCCTCCTGAAGAAGGGCTCATGCCCGAAACTTCGATTCTCCTGCTCCTTGGATGCTGCCTGACCTGCTGCGCTTTTCCAGCAACACATTTTCAGCATCTGCAGTCCTCACTTTCTCCTAGTACCAATTAATCCCCAGATATAACCTTTGTCTACAGTGCAACTGTACAATCTGGAAACTTGAGTGGGTACTTGGTGTATTACAGGGTGTGTGACCTCTTGACATTTGTTTAGTTGAGATAGTTCCACACCTGTATGTCTGTCATACGCCATCTTCATCCTTCCTTGTTTGTCAAGAAGTGCATCCTGCTTTTCAGGGAATTTGGAGAGATCCTTCTCATATGTCTTATCAACATGATCTCTCCTGTTAACCACAGATCCAGAGGTGTAGCTGTAAGCTGTAACTCTTGTTTTGTTGTCTGGAACTTCAAAATGTGATCCATTTGCTTGGTGAGACCGTTTTCCTGGCTTCACAGGCTACCAAAGCACCTACAGGCAGTCTCGCTGAATCTCGTGTAATGGGCGAGGCACAGATTTCATCACACAGCCTCCTGAACATGGCTATTGTCCATCAAATTTAGCTCATGCTCTTCAGAGGTGCTCAAGAGAATCATCTAATTCAACTCCTCTCCGATGTGTCAGGATATACAGAGCACAGAACACCACCACGCTATGGGAGACCCTTCAGGATTCATATTTGGAGGGAATTAACAAAGTGGCATAAATATTTGAAGCGCATTTAACCAAATCCAAGTTGTAGTCCTGGGAACCCTCTGAACCCTCTGATATGGCACTGGGCCATTGCTAGGGTATCAGCAAAGAGGCTTCAGAACTGAGGGTAGGTGTTTAAAAATAAGATGTCACCATTATATTAAAAAAAAGTGTCGAAAAGACCATTTTTCTCACAGAAGATGTTCTTGCAACACTGCAACCAGATCATCAGGGCTTGAGTCCTTGCTTTAACCTCAAAAGCTAACTGCATGCATTCTCTGCTGAGTGTAATTCTGCAAGCCCTGCTCACCTGTATGAAGATGTACAACATCTCTTCTCATTTCAAACTTCTTCACTAATACTTCTCATGCAGCATTTGGAAATCTTAGAGCCTGCACTCTCCTGTTATGCCAATATTCAATGTTCCTACATCAAATTCACTTCTGCATGACTGCCAGCAACCACCCTAGTCACAATGCTTCTCTTCTTCCAGCTCTACTGCCAGCTTTAAGTGATGTTGAGTTAAACAAGGATCATAATACTTATGCCCATTTTTGAGGATTATCAAATTTAGCTTCCAAGAACTGAAGTTGGCTTAAATAGTCTTATTTCATTTTATATTGGACTCAGTGCATGAAGTACATTAACGTCATAAAGTTATAAAGCTTTTATAGCATGAAGCTGACCCTTCAGTCATTGTGTCCATGCTGGTTATCAAGCATCCATCCACTATAATCCCATTTACCAGCACTGGCACTGTAGCCATGCATGCTGTTTTGTTTCAAATGTTAATCTAAATACTTCGTAAGTGTCTGTATATGCCTCGACCATCCTTTTGGGCAGTGCGTTCCAGATACCCACCACTTTCTTGGTGAAAAACTCTTTCCTAAAATCCCTTCTAAATCCCCTTCCCTATTACCTTAAAACTACCCAGTCACCAGTTCTTCCCACCCCTTACAAACAGAGCTGTGTGCGGAGAAGAAAGAAGAGAGAAGCAAAAAAAAACATAAAAGAGAGAAAACAAGAAAAAGAAACAGATGGAGCGGACAGGAGCAGAGAAAATGCAAAACTGCCAAGTGAACAAGCAAACATCTCCTGGAGCTTTGGACACAATAGAACATCTGTTGGAGGGATGCATTGTCATCTCATTGACAAGTTAATGAAGTAATTGGGTGCAAAAACAATCTTAAAGATATCCTTTTTGCCTGCAGGGATCATGATTCAAGAAGTAATGTGATCAGATCAATGTGGACACACATAGTTTATTTATGCCCACCTAGCCCCCCCCCCCCTACCCCCCGGCATCAGAATGATTGCTTCTGTGCTTCTCTTCTCTTTCAAATACTTCCTGAGGTCTCTGATCTTTGCATGAAGGACCAGTTAGCACTGTATGCAAACCACCCAGTCCAGTGAGTCCTCCCTTTTTAAATATGGAGGTGCCAGTGTTGGACAAATCACACAACATCAGGTTGTAATCCAACAGGTTTATTTGGAAGTACTAGTTTTCAGAGCACTGCTCCTTCATCAGTAAGAAAGCGTCCTTTCTTCTCGATGTAGAGAAGACCACACCGGGTGCACCCTCTACATTGGGGAGACAAGACGCCTTCTTGCAGATCGTTTCAGAGAACATCTCTGGGACACCCGCACCCACCAACCCCACCACCACGTGGCTGAACGTTTCAACTCCCCCTCCCACTCCATCAAGGACATGTAGGTCCTGGGCCTCTTCTACTGCAAACTGTTACCACCCGATGCTTGGAGGAGGAACACCTCATATTCTGCCTTGGGACCCTGCAACCACATGGAATAAATGTGGATTTCAATAGCTTCCTCATTTCCCCTCCCCCCACATTATTCCAATCCCAAGACTCCAACTCGGCACCACCCTCTGGACCCATCTATCACTGCCTCCTCTGACCTATCACCTTCTCCCCCACCTTTACCCACCTATCGCTTTCCCAGCTACCTCCCCACAACCCCACCCCTCTCCCCACTTATCTCTCAGCCCCGACCCACAAGCCTCATTCCTGATGAAGGGTTTATGCCCAAAATGTCAATTCTCCTGCTCCTCAGATGCTGCCTGACCTGCTGTGCTTTTCCAGCACCACACTCTTGACAATATACCTACCATTGTCAACCTTCACATACATGGCAGGCACACTATCCAAGCATTGTGGTACATGATCACCAACATTCACTCTTGGAGGAGAAGGTTGTAACCAACATTAGAAAGCCCCAGAAACACTGGAGGAGGGATTGCCTGATCCATGCCCCAAGCTTCACAGGGAAATAGGACTCTTGAGTTTTTGTCCAGAAGTGATCCAGTCTGTGGTCCAAAGGTGATGCAAAGTGACTGTCTCATGCCTCTTTTCACCTCTCTCCTCACTATCATCCCAATGTCGGGCAGGAAATGAACGCTGCAATATGTAATTGTGCACCTCCTGGCTTCTCCCTCACCAACACGGCCTTTACGTCAGCACTTCTTTTCAGCTTGTATGCTTTCAGATCTCGAAAACCTCCCAGTTGAATAGCCTCTTTACGAGACAGCAGATGAAGAGCAGCAATAATCTTTTAGCAGTGATATGGAAGCATTGTCACTTGACTTTACAAGCCTAGTCACTAATTCAGTTACCAGACTCTGTGAACATAGAGATTAACAAATAGTCGAGATCAGCACATGGTAAACTGGCAGACAGACAGGCCAGAGGAAAGGACGGCTTGAGTGCCAACTTCCTAGAAGGCAAGGTCAAAGACAATTCTATTGCAGGGTATTCAGATCTGACTTTGGTCAGAAAAATTGTTGATGGTGAAAACCAAGAAGTTTTGTTCATTGGCAGGTTGCCAGATAGCCACTTGTCACTAAAACGGAGCATGAAGGAGTCTGGCTTTACCACAGAACAGGGCATCAGGCAGAGCTTGGATCACACACTTTCCAGCATGACAGCAACAGCCTTCATACAGTATCTGCTGGTTACTGGCTCGACTCCGCTTACAGCACCAGCAGCTAGGTGCTCCAGCAGAAGCTCAGAATAGGCTCATCTGATCCATGCAGTCACCATGGCTGCAGATCTGTGCTGAAAGTAGCATGCAGACTCTGAGAGTGCTTTAACAATCTGTACTCTAATAGATTACTAGAAAACTGAGCTGCTATCCTGGGGAACTGTCAGTTCCTCCATGGAGAAAAGTCTGAGGCCCAATAATCACTAGCGCTTCTTCAATGACTTTTCCTCCATCCTAAGGTCAGAGGTTGTAATGTTTGCTGATTTTTCTGCATTGTTCTGCCTAACTTATGACCCCACAGATACTATATCAATCTCTGTCCAAATGCAGCAAGACCTGAACAATATTTAGACTTGGGCTGGTTTGTGGTAAGTTACATGCATACCACACAAGTGCCAGGCAATGACCATCTCCAATAAGAGATAATCCAACCATTTTACCTTGACAATCAATATCATTATTATCATTGAGTTTCTCACTATAATAGCCTGGGCTTATTATTAACCAGAAATTGAATTGAATTGGACTGATCATACAAATAGTGTGGTACAACACCAGGTTATAGGCTGGCAATTTGAGTAACTTAACCTCTGACTCCCTAGAAATTGTACCAACCAGAAGGACAAGGGCAGCAGCTGCGTGGGAACACCACCGAATACAAGTTTTCCTCCCATTCAAATGCATCCTAGTTTTACAGCTGAATGCTAGGTATCTTTCTAAAATTCAACTGCTTATACTGCTCCCACCCTGCCCCCTTTAAAAACGCCATCCCATATTCCCAATTCCTTCGCCTTCGCCACATCTGCTCCCAGGAGGACCAATTCCAATACTGAACAACCCAGATGGCCTCCTTCTTCAAAGACCGCAATTTCCCCTCAGATGTGGTTGACGATGCTCTCCACCACTTCTCCTCCACTTCCCGCTCCTCCGCCCTTGAACCCCGCTCCTCCAATCACCACCAGGACAGAACCCCACTGGTCCTCACCTACCACCCCACCAACCTCCAGATACATCAGATCATCCTTTGTCATTTCTGCCATCTCCAAACGGACCCCACCACCAAGGATATATTTCTCTGCCCATCCCTATCAGCGTTCCGGATAGACCACTCCCTCCGCGACTCCCTCGTCAGATCCACACGCCCCACCAACCCAACGTCCACTCCCGGCACCTACCCCTGCAACCGCAAAAAATGCAAAACTTGAGCCCACACCTCCCCCTTCACTTCCCTCCAAGGCCCCAAGGGATTCTTCAATATCCATCAGAAATTCACCTGCACCTCCACACACATCATTTACTGCATCCGCTGCACCCAATGTGGCCTCCTCTACATTGGGGAGACAGGCTGCCTACTTGCGGAACGTTTCAGAGAACACCTCTCTGGGATACCCGCACCAACCAACCCAACCGCCCCATGGCTGAACACTTTAATTGCCCCTCCCACTCCGCCAAGGACTACAGGTCCTTGGCCTCCTCTATTGCCAGACCATGGCAACACGACGCCTGGAGGAAGAGTGACTCATCTTCTGGCTAGGAACCCTCCAACCACAAGGGATGAATATAGATTTCTCCAGCTTCCTCATTTCCCCTCCCCCCACCTTTTCTCAGTCCCAACCCTCACACTCAGCACTGCCTCCTTGACCTGCAATCTTCTTCCCGACCTCTCTGCCCCCACCCTCTCTCCGGCCTATCACCCTCACCTTAACCTCCTTCCACCTATCGCATTCCCAACGCCCCTCCCCCAACTCCCTTCTCCCTACCTTTTATCTTAGCCTGCTTGGCACACCCTCCTCATTCCTGAAGAAGGGCTAATACCCGAAACGTCAATTCTCCTTCCCCTTTGATGCTGCCTGACCTGCTGCGCTTTTCCAGCAACACATTTGTAAGCTCTGGTCCCCAGCATCTGCAGTCCTCACTTTCTCCAAGCAGAGCTCTTTGTCAATTTATAATGCCAAGTGCTCTCTCCTGGTGACAGAACCAGCCATATGACTGTAATGTTGCAAGATGGCCTTCTCACTCTACAGTATTGATTTCACAGCAGTAATGTGGAATATTTGCAATTTTAATGAACCAGCATGCCCATCTAACCAACAATGGCTTACTTCAAACTCAATGTAAACTCACAAAGCAAAACTAGAGGGGAATTGAGGAGGAAATATTATAATTCATATTTGCAATAACAAATCAATCTTGTTACACTGTATGTGCTTTCTCAGTGTTGTCTCGAATATTTTTGACTGTACAAATGAGTTATTTTTGTTCAGAACGTTTCATAGTTATGTTGAAAACTCTGCAACTGAATTCCTTGGAAAGAACAGTTTAATACGGAGCTGCTCTCGGGAAAAACTTATTGAAGGTATTTCATCTGTGCTTGTTTAAAACATATCTCCTTATATGATTGCCAAGGAAAACAAAATAATTGTATGTTTATTGAAATGTAAGCTCTCATACCAAAAGCTGAAATCACAAAGTATTGTGAATAAACAATATATCAAAAGTCTCTTTCGTTTATAGGACAGGAAATTTAAACCAGTACTGAAGATAAATAAAAATAACTAAGCTATCAGTCATCTTAATTGACCCACAGAAGACATATATTTCTGCAAATATTAAATGACTAGTAAATACTGTTAAGGTGAAACATAATCTTAAAACAAGTTATTAATATGTAGCCTTATAGATTAGAATGTGTGATATAGGTAAAACATAACAAAAAGAACACTTCAAAAATCGAGTACCAAACACTAACGTCATCTGAGCTCTGTGGCTTTCTGTTACATCCTAACAGGACATTTAGTTTTGGCAGCCTCACTGTGATGCCAGATCTTGTGCTCGATATAACACGGAATAGTTATAGCACAGAAGGAAGCCAATCAACCTCCAGTGTCAATACTGCCTCTCTGAAGGATCAAATTCTCCAGATATCACTGCCAGCCATTCATGCAACAGTCTTTTATATTTTTTCTTTTCAAATAATAATCCAATTCTCTCAATTGAACCACTCCTCACCAAACTGTGAGCAGTGCATTTCAAATATCTACTACTTGCTGCATGAAAAATCTCTTCCAATGTTTTGTTCTGCTGCTTTTTTCTGTTACTGTGTTAATTCTATTGTGTTTGGACAAATTGTACTTTGAGCCTATCTTTAGAAATATTTGTAAACTGCTGTACTGAGTATCAGAAATAAATGAGTACAGTATCAGTGAAATACTGTTGATTATTGTTGTGATTCTGTTCGCCGAGCTGGGAATTTGTGTTGCAGACGTTTCATACCCTGTCTAGGTGACATCCTCAGTGCTTGGGAGCCTCCTATGAAGCGCTTCTGTGATCTTTCCTCCGGCATTTATAGTGATTTGTATCTGCCACTTCCGGTTGTCAGTTCCAGCTGTCCGCTGCAGTGGCCGATATATTGGGTCCAGGTTGATGTGTTTATTGATTGAATCGGTGGATGAATGCCATGCCTCTAGGAATTCCCTGGCTGTTCTCTGTTTGGCTTGTCCTATAACAGTAGTGTTGTCCCAGTTGAACTCATCTGAGTGTGTGGCTACTAAGGATAGCTGGTCATGTCGTTTTGTGGCTAGTTGGTGTTCATGGATATGGATCGTTAGCTGTCTTCCTGTTTGTCCTATGTAGTGTTTTGTGCAGTTCTTGCATGGGATTTTGTGCATTACATTGGTTTTGCTCATGCTGGGTATCGGGTCCTTTGTCCTGGTGAGTTGTTGTCTGAGAGTGGCTGTTGGTTTGTGTGCTACTATTATAGGACAAGCCAAACAGAGAACAGCCAGGGAATTCCTAGAGGCATGGCATTCATCCACAGATTCAATCAATAAGCACATCGACCTGGACCCAATATACCGGCCACTGCAGTGGACAGCTGGAACTGACAACCGGAAGCGTCAGATACAAATCACTATAAATGCCGGAGGAAAGATCACAGAAGCGCTTCACAGGAGGCTCCCAAGCACTGAGGATGTCACCTAGACAGGGGACGAAACGTCTGTAACACAAATTCCCAGCTCGGCAAACAGAACCACAACAACGAGCACCCGAGCTACAAATCTTCTCACAAACTTTGAACTGATGATTATATTTTGGATGCATCACAAAAACTCCAATTTGTAGACACATTAATCATTCAGCAATATCACAATTTTTCTGCATTTACCTTCTCTCAATATGCAATAAGAAAAGGGTAATGTTCATTTTGTATTGAGCTGCCAACATTTGACTTTCAATCATTTGTGTGCTGTATCTTTATTACAAAGAAATCTGTTTATTTTACAGAAGTATTACAGTTTTACTGATGCCTTTCGATAAGTTAGGAAAGTCTGTCCAAGTTGTCAGACTTGTATCAACACAAAGATCCCAGAATATAATTGATAGGTTAATTAAATGAGTATACGGCAATTTTGGGGAGGGTTGAATCATTTTCTATCATCCTATTTTGAAATCTTAACAATTCTCTGACCTATCAATACATTTATGTCTACTTAGAGAAAAGGACCTTGATAATAATATTTTTAGATATCAATATGTATTGAACTATCCCAAAGGGTACATAGTCAGTACTGAATGAATCTTGAAAATCAAAAATATTTTCTCCATTTTGCTAGTTCTCATGTAATCATGCTACTACCGGATGTTTTTCAGGGAAGTCAAATAAAGTTATGCCAACATATTCAATAACATTTGAAACAGAGAGGCAAATTACAGACAATCTCAAATATCTGGACAAATATATCTACGTAAGTAACAAATCTCAGCATCAATGAGGACGCTTAAATACCAACTGGAACAGAATTAATCTTAAACCAGAATGGAAAGGGCAATGCAGTATTTACAAGATACTGTCATCTAACATTTGCCAGAGGGAATTTTATTTGAAAGCTGCATTATTTTCCAACAATGAATTCTTCACTAACTTCAGCAGATATCAGCATCACCACAGGGAGAGCTGGAATAAAGAAGTATTTATAGCTGCGTTGAAAAAAGCAAAAATAGCACTAAGTCAAAATTCATTTATTTATGAATGAAGGTTGAGCATGATTATTGATTCAGAGAAAGATTTGAAGCAGAAAGACTTGCAAGGCTACAAGGGACTGGCAGCGATTGGGAATTAATGAGGGGCCGACAGATGTACCAATGCCGGATTGCCACCTTCTGTGCTCGTTTACAGTATTCCATAACCAACCAGGATAGAATAATAGTAATTAACATTTCTCCCTCCAGTTCGATGAAACAAGTTTGTTAGTAAAGGTGTAGATTTTTTAAGTTCTGCATTATTAAATCTCATCTTGCATTTCGGATATCAATTCTTTTTCAAGTTGCTACATGAGGAAAAATAAAACTTGTCTTTGGAGCTTCCCACATCTGGATGGATTCGCTAGTAATCGCGAGAATCAATAATTGTCTTCTTTCAGGTAATTCAACAGGTGATAGCATTGTTCTGCAAGTGCAATAAGGCGTATGACCAGCACTGGGCAAATTCAGTATTATTTAAAGCATTAAAATAAAACAAAGAATTGAGGATGCTAGAAATCTGAAACAAAAACGGAAATTGCTGGAGAAAATCGGTAAGATCTGTGGACAGAATGTCCACATCATCTCCAGTGATGCTGCCAGACCTACTGAGTTTCTCCCAGCAATTTCCGTGTTTGTTTCACTTCAAAACATCTCGGACACTCATTTTTGTTTCTCAAACACGCAATAAGACGCTACAAGGACAAATAAATCGTGGCTGGGTCTGATAGCATCAGCAAATGTTGCATTTGTTTGTCGTACATGAATCATTTCAGTCTGGGGGTCCCTGGGCTCCTGCAATTGATTGATCTCGCTGTTGTAAGTGAAATCAACAGGCATGGGGTGCCGGCCAGAGCATCGCCACATCAAGTGCACCGCAGGATTTCAGAATCTTCCCTCTTGTGGAATTACTACCCTGAATGAAATGTTCTACAGTGAAAAGATAATTCCCACCAAATGAATCATTTCATAGGTACTGTAATAGATTCTGTTTCGCCATCGTAATGAGGCTTTCCACATTGCCTGTTCGGAAGTGATCTCTTGTTAAAACCGAGCTCTTCACGAGAGTATGGAAGATCTACATCACAATTCTAATAGTGAAAGAAGGGTGACTGTGAAGACAAAAACAAAACAGCTTCAAGTTTTTGCTTAATATCAGAGTGAAAAACCAGTAAAACTGGACAGTCGTATACCAGTAAAAAAATTCCCCGAAAGAACTGTGGGTGCTGGAAATCAGAAATAAAGACGGGTCACCGAACCCAAAACGTTAACTTTGATTTTTGTCCACAGATGCTGCCGGACCTGCTGAGCATCTCCAGCAATTTCTGTTGATGCACCAGTAAATCCTGTCGGAATCGGACAGAGATGGGACTCCGGGAACACTGGGACCAGTTGTCGATTTGTAAAATAGAAACATATTTTGAACTCATTTATTTATTCACCATGCGCTAAAAAAAATCCCTGTGAAGTTTGGAATAAAGTAGATAGTCTACTCTACAAAATGGAAACCATCTGTAGTACAGTATCTGAAAGGTATAAGATGCACAAATCGTCACTTTGGAAGGAGTTAGAGAAATGGAAGGCGAGAGGGAAAGACCAGTGAAGTGGGACGAACTGGGTGGTTCATTCAATGAGCCAAAACAGACAGAGTGGGCCGAACGATCTCCCCTATCTCTATCAGCAAAACTTGCCCGAGCTGGATCCTCAAGTCGATCTGCCAATCAGATTTCGATTTCTTAAAATCTGCCCGCTGTTTAGGGGAGTAGTGTGTAACCTATGTTTGACCGGGTACTGTCTGAGGGTCAACTCATCTCATCAGGGAGACTTCATTCTAATATCAAACACTTTATTCAACTCAAACAGGCATTAACATTCAGCTGCATCCTTCTGATTAAGCGAAACATAGTTAAAAAAAACAATGGACTAACATTTCACACAGGAAACGGGTTGATATCGGAGACATGAGCTATCCCACTCACCGGCATTCCTCAATTTCTTGTTCCTGTAAACTGACAAGATGACGAGGAGGTTCCCCAGGATATCGATCACGATGGTGAATATAAGCAGCCCTGCCAGGGTGGTGGCTACCCAGGGTGGCCGATCCAGAATGAACGGTTCTGGGACCAGTATGGAACGGTTTAAACAGCTCACATTGGTGCTCATTTTCCTTCACTTTGACTTGGCGCCGCAAATGTAAATTCTACCGAGGGATGCAGCCAACCTTCAGCACCAAAGCCAGCCCGGTAACTCTGGTCACCAGTGATGAATTTGACCAAAGCAAGCTACACCACATCCATCAGGGTTAAAGTTTTATTTCCTGGGGGGGGGGGGGGGGGGTACAAAAACAAAACCAGGGATCTAACTTTTCTGAAGCTGCTAAATCTATCGGAGGCAGGACTTTTATATCTCCCAGTGTCCCGCTCACATTGCTAGTTAGTGTCTCTTCAATGTTCACGGCCCTTCTGCCATCATGTGACGGCGGCTTGCACTGAGCCGTGTAGGAAGACCGCCCCTGTGTGGCGGGGAGAAGGAGCTTTCATTCATCCCCACGGTACACCACTCACACCGAGTAACATCAATCCCCCTGTCTGTCTCCTTCCAAGGCATTCGCCAGTTCTGAGAAAGGGTCACCGAATCCCAAAACTCCTATTTCTCTGCACAGATGCTGCCAGACCTGCTGAGCTTTTCCAGCAACTCTTTTTTACATTTCTGATTCACAGCATCCGCAGTTCTTTCGGTTTTGACAGTACTTTCATTCATTCATCAGTTGACGTCGTTGCAGACATCCGTACGTGTGCTTCTTCTAACCTGTCCTTCAGTTTCTGTCTACTCCTTTAGCCACTTCATCGTTCCATTCAGATGTTGGTTGTTTTCTCGACCAAGTTGTCAGTTTTATAATTTCCAGACCTTTTGTGAAACTCCCAACTGTATCTCAGGTTCCGAAATTAGAAAATAAATACAAAAAGAAGTTGCATGTCTGGGAAATATTCCATTAGGGCCCTTAATATTTGAAAGATTGACAGCCACTGGTGAAGTGCCGGAAGATTGGAGGGTGGCTAATGTTGTGCCATTGTTTAAGAAAGACTGCAAGGAAATGTCTGGGAACTACAGAACCTGTGACCCTAATGTCTGTGGTGGGTAAATCATTAGAGGATTCTGAGAGACGGGATCTTGAGGCAAAATGAGAGGCAAGGACTCATTTGGGATAGTCAGCATGGCTTTGTGTGTTAAAAATGGTGTCTCATGATTTTGATTGAATTTTTTTGAAGGAGTGATCAAGAAAGTAAATGAGGACAGTGCAATAGACGTACTCTACATGGAATTAGCAAAGCCTTTGACAAGGTACCACATAATCCGTTGTTGAGTCAGGTTAGATCTCACTGGATCTGGGGAGAGCTGGTTAATTGGAGGTAGAAGGCAGAAGACAGTGGGTGGTGGTAGAGGTAGGTAGAAGCCTTCGACCAGCAGTATGCCACAGGGATCGGTGCTGGGTCCACTGTTATTCATCATTTGTATAAATAATTTGGATGAGCATTTAGTAGGTATAGTTAGTAAGTTTGTAGATGACACCAAGACTGGTGGTATGGTGGGCAGTGAGGAAGGTTATCTAGAAATAAAGTGAGATGTTGATCAACCGGGCCAGTAGGCTGAGAAATGACGGATGGAGTTTAATTTAGATAAATGCAAGGTGTTGTATTTTGGTGGGTCAAACCAGAGCAGCACTTACACAGTCAATAGTTGAGTCCTGGGGAGTGTTATAGAACAAAGCAATTTAGGGGTGCAGATTCAGAGCTCCTTGAAAGTGGTCTTTCATTTAATTTATTATATTCGCCACTCACAATGAGATCTTCTCCACAGTTAGATGACCAAATGCAGGCTGAGTGAACACTTTGCAGAACAACGCCATTCAGTCCACAATTATGACCCTGTGTCTTATCATTTTAATTCTCCTCTACATTATCATTGTGATTCTTTGGTCTTAGCTCCTACCTTGTTCCATTAAATCTGAACAGAGCTTCGAGGAGCACCATTACCTTCCAGCTCGGCATTCTACAGCCTTCTAGACATGGCAGTGAGTTCAACCATTTTAGTCTATTTGAGCTGTTTTTGTGAAACAGCTGTGTTGGTTATATCTCTGCTATTGTCATTTCGACTCCTCTAGACAGCAATTTTTGTTTCTTTACTTGTCCTGTCACTATCCGTTTTGTTTTGTAACTTAATTACTTTTGCCATTTAATCACTTCGTTATTGTTCTTTGCTCCAAATTCCCCCACCAACTGCCTAACCTAACATTTCCTGCCTCTGGATCTGCTTAATGCATGTCAAAAGTCCAAGTTTTTCTAGTTCTGATGAAAGGTCATTGACCTAAATCGTTAACTATGTGATTCCTTCCACAGATGTTGCCTGACTGTGTGTGTTTGCTATTTCATAAATACATGGCATCATTTTTATGTTATCGCATGAGAAATGTTTTGTGGGATTGTTTGGTGCAGTCAACTGCGTGACTCAAAAAAATTGAAAGGCCAGATTGTGTGATAAGTTATTTTTTTTCTACAATGGTCTGTGTATAATAACCCTGATCTCTTTTGAACAGAAGATGCAAATAGGATGTGGGAATAAAGAGGTTATGATGCTGAAACAAAGTTGTGGCATTTGTGGAATATTGTGTGCAATTCTAGTCTCCCTCCTACAGGAAGGATGTTATGAAACTTGAAGAGTTCAGAAAATATTTACAGAGATGTTGCCAGGGTTGGAGGGTTTGAGCTATCAGGAGAGGCTGAATAGGCTGGGGCTGATTTCCCTGGAGTGTCAGAGGCTGAGGGATAACCTTAAAGAGGTTTATAAAATTATGAGGGGCATGGATAAGGTAGATAGACAAGGTCTTTTCCTTGGGGTGGGGGAGTCCAGAACTAGAGGGCATAGGTTTAGGGTGAGAGGGGAACTAAATAGCCAACTTTTTCACACAGAGTATGGTGTGTGCATGGAATGAGTTGCCGGAGGAAGGGGTGGAGGCTGGTACAATTACATTTAAAAAGCATTTAGAAAGGTAAATGAATAGGGTGGGTTTAGAGGGGTGTGGGCCAATTGCTGGCATATGGGACCAGATTAATTTAGGATATCTGGATGGCATGGACAAATTGGACAGAAGGGTGTTTTTCCCTGCTGTACATCTTTATGACTATAATGAGTTCCAAAGGGCATGAGTACAATAAACCAAGGGAAAGAACTGAGAACAATGCAGACTTTTCAGAAGAGTCTTCCAGTTTCCAATGGCCGTTTCCCATGTTCCAGGGCCCACTTTGAAGAACAATCCCCTTCAGTCCACAATTGTGACCCTGTATTTCTTGTCACTTTAATTATCCTCTCCATTATCATTGTGATTCTTTGGCCCATGCTTCCTACATCTGAACAGAGCTTCAAGGACCATGGCAATGGGGCATTGAGCCACTGAAGTTAAAGTTTTATTGACACTGTCAGACTGCACAAGCCTTTGGTGGGGTTCAGAATGCACTCAGTCTGTCACGTTATTTATCTGAGAAGCTGGACCCATGATTATAAGACCATAAGACGGTAAGAAAAGGAACACAAGGGGCCATATGGCCCCTAGAGCCATTTCTGCCATTCATTTGGATCATGGCTGATTCAACATTTCTCACCAGGAGACAGTGAGGTCCGCAGATACTGGAGATCAGAGTTGAGAGTGTGTTGCTGGAAAAGCACAGCAGGTCAGGCAGCATCCAAGGAGCAGGAAAATCAACATTTCGGATCATCAGGAATTAGGCTGGGTGCCTCGGGGATGGAGAGATAACTGGGAGGGGGTGGGGCTGGGGAGAAGGTAGTTGAGAGTGCAATAGGTGGATGGAGGTGGGGGTAAAGGTGATAGGTCAGACAGGAGGGTGGAGCGGATGGGTAGGAAGGAAGATTGACAGGTGGGACAGGTCATGAGGGCAGTGCTGAGCTGGAAGGTTGGAACTGAGGTAAGGTGGGGGGAGGGGAAATGAGGAAACTGGTGAAGTCCACATTGATGCCCTGGGGTTGAAATGTTTCGAGGCAGAAGATAAGGCGTTCTTCCTCCAGGCGTCAGGTGGTGAGGGAGTGGCGGTGGAGGAGGCCCAGGACCTGCATGTCCTCAGGAGAGTGGGAAGGAAAGTTGAAATGTTCAGCCACGGGGCAGTGAGGTTGGTTGGTGCGGGTGTCCTGGAGATGTTCACTGAAGGGCTCTGCGAGGAGGCGTTCAGTCTCCCCAGTGTAGAAGGGACTGCATCGGGAAATTAAAAGGTCAAGGATGGATAGCAGGCCAGCATTTCCCTCCCCACCCCTTTCCGCTTTCCACAAACATCATTCCCTTCGCGACCGCCTGGTCAGGTCCAAGTCCCCCAACAAACACCCTCCCTCCTGGCACCCTCTCCTGCCACTGCAAGAATTGCAAAACCTGCGCCCACACCTCCCACCTTACCTCTGTCCAAGGCACCACCGCCCCGTGGTCCAACATTTCAACTCCCCCTCCCAGTCTGCCGGGGGCATGCAGGTCCTGGACCTCCTCCACCACCACTTCCTCACCACCCGACGCCTGGAAGAAGAATGCATCATCTTCTGCCTTGGAACACTTCAACCCCAGGGCATCAATGTGAACTTCACCAATTTCCTCATTTCCCCTTCCCCCACCTTACCCCAGTTCCAATCTTCCAGCTCAGTGCCGCCCTCATGACCTGTCCCACCTGTCAATCTTCCTTCCCATCTATCCGCTCCACCCTCCTCTCTGACCTATCACCTTTACCCCCACCTCCATCCACCTATTTCACTCTCAGCTACCTTATCCCCAGCTCCACGCCCCCTCCCATTTATCTCTCCACCCCCGAGGCTCCCAGCCTCATTCCTGATGAAGGGCTCCAGCCCAAAATGTCGATACTCTTTGGATGCTGCCTGAACTGCTGTGCTTTTCCAGCAACACACTTGCAACATTTCTCACGTTTATTTTCCGTCTCTTTCCCTGTAACCCTTGATTTCCCAACTGTCAAGAACCTATATATCCCAGCTTTAAATGTATACCAGAACTTTGCCCCCACAGATCTCTGTGCCCAGCAGTTTCAAAGAAGCAGCCATGGACGGCACAGTAGCTCAGTGGTTAGCACTGCTGCCTCACAGCACCAGAGACCTGGGTTCAATTCCCACCTTGGGCAACTTGTCTGTGTGGAGTTTGCACATTCTCCCCGTGTCTGTGTGGGTTTCCTCCGGGTGTTCCGGTTTCCTCCCACAGTCCAAAGATGTGCAGGTTAGGTAAATTGGCTGTGCTAAATTGCCCGTAGTGTTACGTGACGGGATAAATGTAAGGGAATGGGTCTGGGTGGGTTGCTCTTCGGAGTCTTATTGGGCCGAAGGGCCTGTTTCCACACTGCAAGTAATCTAATGGAAGCAGCCCTGTGAGGAAGAAATCCCTCTCAGATGTAAGTGAGTGCCCCTTTATTCTGAGACTATGCTCTTTGGTTCTAGACTCTTCATGAGGGGAAATGCACTCTCTGCATTTACCCTGTCCAGCCCCTTAGGATTCCTAAATGATTTAATGAGATCATGTCTCATTCTTCTGCGCTCCAGTGAGTAGGGTCCCAACCTGTCTAGCCTTTGCTTATAAGATAATGCCTCCATACCAAGGAATCATTCTAGCGAACCTTTTCAGACCTGCTTCTAATGAAGTGATATCTTTCCTGAAATAAGGGAACTAAACTGCTGACAATGTGGTCTTAGCAGCATTTGTACAGTTGCAGTAAGACTTCCCTACTCTTATACTCCAACCTCTTTGAAATAAGGATCAACATTCCATTAGCCTTCCTGATTATTTGATGCATCTGTGTGTAGCTTTCTGTGTTTCATATACAAATACCTCCAAGCCATTTGTATTGTAGCTTTATGTAGTTTTTCACTGCATAAATAATACTCTGTTCTTCTGTTGTCTCTTCCAAAATGAACGACTTCACAGTTTCCCATATTTGCCAACTCCTTGTTCACTTACTCAGTCTATCAAGATCTCTCTGTAAACTGTATCCATCTTACCAACTGCCTTTCCACCTATTTTTGTGCCCATCTACAAATTTGGCTTCAGAAGTCACTTCCTTCCTCCAAGTCATTAATATGTATTGCAAACAGTTGCAGTCTCAGCATTGATTCTTGTGGAACCCCACTGGCCATGGGTTGTCAGCCTGAAAATGAGCCCTTTATCCTGACTCACTGTTTCCTACCCATGAGCCAATTCTTTTTCCAAGCCAATATACTACCTCCAACATTGTGGACTCTTATTTTGTGACTTAACCTGTTGTGAGGTTCCTTCTATTCCTTGCTTTCTGGAAGACCAAATACAACACATCCATTTTCTATCCACTTAGATTGAGATTTCCTCGACAAAAAATCTAATAAATCAGTCAGACACAATTTTCCTTTCATGAACCCATGCTGACTCTGCTTGATTGGATTATGATTTTCCAAATGCTCTGCCATTATGTCCTTAATAATTGATTGAAATATTTTTCTAACAATAGAAGTTAGGATAATCAGCTTGTAGTTACCTGTTTTCTGCCTCCCTCCCTTTTGGAATAAGGGTGTCACATTGGCAGTTTTCCGACCCTCTGGTTCTTCTCTGTCATTCAACAAATTTAGGAAAATGTACAACTATGCAACTACTATCAATGGAGCTATCTCTCCAAGGATCCTAAAATACAAGCCATCAGGCCCAAGGGACTTATTGCCTTTAACCCCATTACTTTGTCTAATACGACTTCTTTAGTGATGGTGATGCTATTTAATTCCTCCCCCATATTCTTAAATATTAATGGGACGTTTTAAGGTTTTTCCACTGCAAAGACTGATGTAAAATATCTGATTAACTCCTCTGTCATTTCGTTGTTCCCCAAAACTGTCTCCACAGATTCATTTTCTGAGGTGTGTATGTTCATTTTGACCTCTCTCTTCCTTTTTATTTATTTAAAGAGTCAATTTTATATTTCTCGCTAGTTTGCCCTTGTCATTTATTTTCCCTGTCTTTATTAGCTTTTTGGACCTCCTTTGCTGGATTCTGAATTTATCCTAATCACTGATGTTGGCTCCTTGTAAGCTTTTTTGTTCAATTTTATAGTTTCCTTAACTTTCTTGGTTAGCCATGGTTGTTTTATCCCTCTCTTAGAATCTTTCTTCCTTACTGGGATATCATGAATTATCTCCTTAAATATCTGCCACTGCCTGCTTACTGTCATTCATGCTAATCTATTCACCCAGTTCACTATAGCTAATGCTATCCTCACTTCATTGCAATTTCCTTTATCTAAGTTAAACACAATTGTTCCTTTTCAAGTTTCTCACTCTCAAACAGAATATTATTATGTGTGTATCAGTACTGATGGAGGGCGTATTGGAGCCATATGATGATATATCCTCAGAATAATGGTCCTTCGATGACGACTCCTAATATCCTTCATTCATCTTCCCCACTGGAACATGCAAACTCCTGAAAGACAGAAGATATGAAATTGCCTGAGTTACAGGAAATAGCAATTATGAGTTTCTTTTCCAATGAATGACTAGTGGGGTTCCTCCGGCTTTTAAGAGGTACATTAATGATTTAGATTCAGTACCTTTACAAACGTTATGAATGACACAAAACTTGGATGCATTGTGAACTTTGATGAGGTCATGGAGAGCCTGAAGGAATGATTAATTTTTAATTCTTTCCAGGGATGTGGACAGTATTAGTGAGGCCAGCATTTGTTGCCCTTTTCTAATTGTCCTTGATCTGAATGGCTTGCCAGGCCATTTCTAAGGGCAATGAAGAGTCAACCACACTGCTGTGGGTCTGGAGTCATGTATGGACCAAACCAGGTAAGAATGGCAAATTTTCTTACCAGATGAATTTTTCTGCCAATTAATGATAGTCTCAGTGATGATAATCATAAAACTATCAATTCCAGATTTTTTGAATTGAAGTTCCACTAACTCATATGATGGGAATTGAACCATATTTCCAAAGTATTGAACTGGTTTTTAGTATTACTAGTCCAGTGACATATTATCACTATATTACCATGCACAAGTACAATTTTCTGCACTGCAGCATGAAGTGATTCTTTTTAGTAGCAACAACTCAAAAAAAAAAGCAAAATGAATAGGAATTAATTAATTATTTTCCAAATGGCAGGCAGTGACTAGTGAGTTACTAAAATGATCAGAGCTTGGGCCTCAACTAATGGTGATACACATAAATGATTTGGACAAGGGAACCAAGTGCAACATTTCAAAGTTTGCTGATGACACAAAACTGAGTTTTGTAAGTTGTTTGGAGAATATGAGAAGATTTAGACAAGTTGAGTAGATGGGCAAACACATGGCAGATGCAGCATAATGTGGCTAGATGGAAAATTGTGCACTTCAGTGTGAAAACGGGAAGGAAGGATATTCTCAAAGTGGTGGTATGAAGGGAAGTGTGGACATATAAAGGGATCTGGGTGTCCTTGCACACCAGTCAACGAAATTAGACAGACAATTTAAAAAGTCCAATTAGGATGACAAATAATATATTTCAACAAGTTTAATTGGAAGCACTAGCTTTTGGAGCGCTGCTCCTTCATCAGGTGGTTGTGGACTACATGATTGTAAAACACAGAGTTTATAGCCTTACAATCTTACAATCGTGCACTCCACAACCACCTGATGAAGGAGCAGCGCTCCAAAAGCTAGTGCTTCCAATTAAACCTGTTGGACTATAACTTGGTGTTGTGTGATTTTTAACTTTGTACACCCCAGTCCAACACCGGCATCTCCAAATCAAAAATAATGTATTGACCTTCATTGCAAGAGGATTTGAGTCAGAAGTAGAGATGCCTTATTGAAGTTATACAGGGCCTTGGTGAGACTGCATTTGGAGTATTGTGTACAGTTTTGTTCTCCGTACCTAAAAAAAAGGTTATACTTGCCACAGAGGAAGTGCAACTGACATTCTCTAGGCTGATACCAGAAATGGCAGCACTGCCCTAAAAGGAGAGATTGACTTGAATGAACCTATGTTCACTGGAGTTTAGAAGGATGGGTAGGAATCTGATTGAAGCGTAAAAAAGTTTGGAAAGAGTTGACAGATTAGGTCTCCTGGTTGGAAATTCTCAAACCAGGAGTCATAGTCACAGGATACAGGGGAGGCTATTTCGGACTGAGATATGGATTTATTTTTACTCAAAGGATAGTAAACCTGTCAAATTCGCTATCACAGAAAGTTGTGGAGCCCAAGTCATGAATCGTCCAGTTTTGGTAATTTTCTACTTGCCATCCATCATGTATTTCTTTCATTCTTCTTTATCTGGGAACATCCTGAATCTTGGAATGGTTAGACAATTAGTCGCTAGGCAAACTCGTTCACACTTACCCTTTTAAATATAAATTGTGTTGGAATGGTAATCCCTTCTCCACATTTGATGATACATACCATGCATTCTGCTAGACCATTTAGTTTGAGAAACCTGAGACCATTTGAGAAACCTGATAGGCCTCCACAGTCTCCTGTCATGGCATTCCACATGTTACAGGTTGCAATCCTGAAATTATTCTCTTCAGCCCAATTCTCTGTCTCCATAAGGTAGCTAAACCTCTATCCACCTTTATATACTGCCCTCTAACACAATGAGCTCTTATCTTATTAAGTAGACTTAAGTGCAGTTACTTGACAATTGCTTTTTTGGAAATTGAATTATGTTAGATCTACAGGTTCCCCTTTATCTATTCTGTTTGTTAACCTCCTTGAAAAACTCTAATAAATTGGTCAGTTATGACTTACACTTCATGAAGCTATGCTGACTCTGTTTACTCATGTTATGTATTTCTAAATGTTGAGCTGTTAAATCTTTTATAGTAGACTCTGACAGATGTTAAGTTAACTGGCCTTTAATTAACTGTGTTTGCTTCCAACCCTTTTTGAATAAGAATGTTACATTGCTAGTTTACTAATCCTCTGGGCATTTTCCAGAATCTAAGGCATTTTAGATAATTACTACCAGTACCACTGTCCATATATGTACTTCTTTAAAATCCTAGGATACAGTCCCTCAGGTCCAGGGTACATATTGGCCTCTAAATCCATTAGTTTCCGTAGTAGATTTTCTCGAGTGATAGTTATCATGTTTATTTTTTAACTCCTTTGCCATTTCCTAATTCTCTATTATAATTTGCAAACCTTGTTGTCTAAGGGGGCTATGTTCACTTTGGCCTCTCATACAGTTGCACAAATGATGTTTAATGCTGCTGTTTGGTTGGATTTCTTTTAGTTTCCTAAATATCTACCACCACTTTGTTGTGTCTTTTTGACATGCTCACTACTGCTAACATAGTGTGAGATTGTCTCCAACAGCGTGATTCACCTGATATGGCAATGCTTATGTCATCTCCCATAACACAAGAAACTGAGTGTGGATACTTTGGTATTGAACATTTATATAACTAACTATTATTTACCAAACATTACATTTCTCAGTCACTTAAATATCTGGGCCAATTTTAAGCAATTACGATGGAACAGTATGCCTCCAGAACATGCCATGCTTAAGAGATCCAAGGGAAAATGGATTATGAGATCTATGTACACTCAGGTCACATGCTATGATGCAGTTTAAGAGTTATATCTCTTAAAGGTGTACTGACAAACTGACCGTAAGATACAACACAACACAGAATATGTCTCAGATGATTCCCCTCGGGTTCAGTTTAAGAAACAAAAACAGATATTGCTAGAGAAACTCAACAAGTCAGGAAGCACCTGTGGAGAGAAAACAGGCAATGTGTTGGGTACAGTGACCCTTCATCAGAACTCTATGGCAATTACTGTTTTGTTTCAGATTTCCGTAGTTCTTTGTTTTATTTCAGTTTGAGAAAGATAGATTCCAAAAGTGTTTAAACTGGTTGATGATCTACCTATCCAATTGAAATTATTATCTTCCTCCGGACATACCAAATTTCCTGAGCTGCCTGAGGAAGAGGAGGCGTTGTTGACCATTGCATCCATGTGGGAAGTCCAGGACAGGTTGTCAGGTTATTGTCGGTCTGAGTAACCTGGATTTAATGCCTCAGGGGGCCTCAGCAGTTTATAATTTACGTAAGTGAACTATATAAAGGGTCAGAATGTATGATTGTCAAAATTGCTGACAACACCAAGATAAAGTTAAAAATCACACAACACCAGGTTAGAGTTCAACAGATTTATTTGAAAGTACAAGTTTTCAGAGCGCTGCTCTTTCGACAAAGTTAAAAATCACACAACACCAGGTTATAGTCCAACAGGTTAAATTGGAAGCACTAGCTTTCGGAGCGATGCTCCTTCATCAGGTGGTACCTGATGAAGGAGCATCACTCCGAAAGCTAGTGTGTTTCCAATTTAACCTGTTGGACTATAACCTGGTGTTGTGTGATTTTTAACTTTGTACACCCCAGTCCAACACCAGCATCTCCAAATCATGGTTCCTTCGTCAGGCAGCTACCTGAAAAAGGAGCAGTGCTCCAAAAGCTGTATTTTAAAATAAATCTGTTGGACTATAACCTGCTGTTGTGTAATTTTTAACTTTGTCCACCCAAGTCCATTGCTGGCATCTTCACATCAACAGGAAGATATGTAGGGAAGTAAGTTATGAAGAACATACCAGGAGTTACAAAGATATATATTAAGGTTAAGTGACCATGCAAAGATGTGACAAATGGAGGATAATGTGGAATCCACAGAATCCCTACAGTATGGAAGCAAGTTATTTTGCCCATCTTGTCCACACCATCTCTCCAAACAGTATCCTACTCAAACCCAGCCCCCAACCCTACATTTGTAAGCCTACATTTTCCATGGCCAATCTACCTATCCTGCACATTTTTGGACTGTGGGATGAACCTGGAGCACCCAAATGAACCCATACAATTACGGGGAGAATGTGCAAACTGTGAAAATGGGAAAATATGAAATTGTCCATTTTGACAGAAAAAAAAAGCTTAAATGGTGCGAATTTGCAGGGCTCTGAAATGGAGAGGGATCTCCATGTATGCCTTGCATGAATTGCAAAATGATACTATACAGGTAAGGCAAGTAACCAAGGAAGCTAATAAAATGTTATCATTTATCGTGAAGGAATTGAACACAAAAGTAGGGTGTTTACACTTCAGTTTTACAGAGCACTGATGAGTCCGCATCTGAAATGCTGTGTACATATTGACCACCTTAAGGAAGGATGTAAAGTTTACCAGATTAATACCTGGAAGAGCTGGTTGCCTTATGAGGTTGGGCTGAGCAGGTTAGACTTGTATCCTCTGGATTTTGAAAGAATGAGAGGCTACTTGAACAAAACATAGAAGATCATGAGGGGTAGATGTGGAGAAGTTATTTCTTGTTATGGGAGAAGAACTTGACATCACTGTTTAAAAATCATTGGTGGCCCATTTTAAAAACAGATTCGTTGAACTTTTTTTCCTCTGATGTTTGCGAATCTTTGAAACTTTCTTCTTGAAGAAGTATGGAAGCAGTGTACTTGGAAATTTTTAAGGCAAAGGTAGACAGATTCTTATTGAAGAAAGAGGTGAAACGTCAACAGGGATATGCAAGCATATAGATTTGAGGTGACTATTTGGTTCAGCTATGAATGTGTTGATTGGTGGAGCAAGCTCAAGGGGCTAAATAGCCTGCTCCTCCTCTTGATTCTTGTATTTGTTTTGTAAGCTGCATCTGTCATTTTTAAAATTTGAGCCCTTTAATTCCTTTAATCTTTATTTCTTCAAAAAGAACACTACTATTTGTAGAGCCCTTCATCATGCTTTTATTATTTAATACCTATTCTTTCACACACCTTGTCAGACCTCATAAGGTCATGAACCTTTCTGGTGCTGAATCCACTTCTTTGAGACCACACTCCAGTTGCTCACTGCCAGAGCACCTTGAAGCTGTGCTGTGTTTGGTGAGGCCAGTTGGTCTCTTCTTGCCACCTCTGTGATGTGGATTTCTCTCTGTGCCCCTATTCCTGGTATCAATAGTCCAGGCATAAGTCTATGAAAAGAGGGTTGAGAAGCAGTTGCTGGAAGTACGTATTCAAAAAGCCAGAAAATGAAGAGATACAACTCAAAAAAGATCATGATGGAACACTAGGAAATATGACTGTTTCCTATTGCGCTTTCAATCCTGAGTTTTAAGTTTGTGTAATTGTGGAAATTCATCCACATTTCAGTTTTATTATGAACTGAGTCGCATTTAGACACAGCGAAGAGTATGAAAGAACAATGAAATTTGAGAATATACTAATGCTTGCAAACAGATTTCCTCAATCGTTTACACGGTTTCAATTACAGGCGTCCCTTGATGTAAATACACAGAATTTTACTCCTACATTTCCAGTGATCATTTCATATCCTTCTCACCCTGTCCTTTCATTTGATTTTGAATATGATACAGAAGTTGTGACTGATCAGTGCATTCTATTTAATTGTCCCGGGTAATTATCAAGTAGCATTTCCCAATAATAAGAGGGGCAGTGGCTGCAGTCTTGTTACATTGTTTACCTGTCACCTAATATTCTATAGGTTAAATACTGTGCAGCCTTTGATACTGAATTAATTTTGCAACGGTTACCCATCAAATTTATCACCTCCAAAATTATTCATAGTGATGTTTGATGGAATATTTCATGGCTGCTTTCAGACTAACATCTCAGATGTTCAATAAATAATGAGGTTACAGAGCAAGTCAATTAAGCTCGTGAAATAGAGATGCTGTTGTCAAGATGCTAACAGGTCCAGCACTTTCACAGCAAACTTTCAGATCACAAAGTGCAATCATGCACATCTCACATATATTTTAAGAGAGGTCATTCAGCTATGTGCTTGAAGATTTTTCCCAGTGCTGGTTATGTAAAATCCACATGGAGCAACAATTGCAACAAATAAGGAAATCAGAAATCGCAACTGACCAAATGTAAAATCTAAAAATTTGCGATTGAATCATGTTGCACCTAGAAAGGCTTACCTGGGGGCAGGAGACATTGCCACCAGTTCAGCATATTCCAGTGACAAGGATGCACCCATAGTTACATCTCCACCATGCACGTACATGTTGAATTGCTGTAATCCTGAATTCTCAAAGTCCTAACTTCAGTCAATACCAGATGTCTCATGGATTGGTGTCTGCTGCAGAATCTTGGATGACTAAAGAAAATGAGGATTTGTTTAATAAAAAGAAGGAAGCTTATGTCAGGTATAGACAGGATAGATCGAGTGAAACCTTAGAAGAGTATAAAGGAAGTAGGAGTATACTTAAAAGGGAAATCAGGAGGGCAAAAAGGGGACACGAGATAGCTTTGGCAAATAGAAATAAGGAGAATCCAAAGGGTTTTTACAAATATATTAAGGACCAAAGAGTAACTGGGGAGAGAATAGGGCCCCTCAAAAATCAGCAAGGCGGCCATTGTGTGGAGCCACAGAAAATGGGGGAGATACTAAACAAATATTTTGCATCAGTATTTACTGTGGAAAAGGATATGGAAGATATAGACTGTAGGGAAATAGATGGTGACATGTTGCAAAATGTCCAGATTACAGAGGAAGAAGTGCTGGATATCGTGAAACGGGTAAAGGCTGATGATAAATCCCCAGGACCTGATCAGGTGTACCCAAGAACCCTGTGGGAAGTTAGAGAAGTGATTGCTGGGCCTTTTGCTGAGATATTTGTATCATCGATAGTCACAGGTGAGGTGCCGGAAGTCTGGAGGTTGGCAAACATGGTGCCACTGTTTAAGAAGGGCGGTAAAGACAAGCCAGGGAACTATAGACCAGTGAGCCTGACCTCAGTGGTGGGCAAGTTGTTGGAGGGAATCCTGAGGGACAGGATGTACATGTATTTGGAAAGGCAAGGACTGATTAGGGATAATCAACATGGGTTTGTGCGTGGGAAATCATGTCTCACAAACTTGATTGAGTTTTTTGAAGAAGTAACAAATAAGATTGATGAGGGCAGAGCAGTAGATGTGATCTATATGGACTTCAGTAAGGCGTTCGACAAGGTTCCCCATGGGAGACTGATTAGCAAGGTTAGATCTCACGGAATACAGGGAGAACTAGCCATTTGGATACAGAACTGGTTCAAGGGTAGAAGACAGAGAGTGGTGGTGGAGGGTTACTTTTCAGACTGGAGGCCTATGACCAGTGGAGTGCCACAAGGAGCGGTGCTGGGTCCTCTACATTTTGTCATTTACATAAATGATTTGGATGCGAGCATAAGAGGTACAGTTAGTAAGTTTGCAGACGACACCAAAATTGGAGGTGTAGTGGACAGCGAAGAGGGTTACCTCAGATTACAACAGGATCTGGATCAGATGGGCCAATGGGCTGAGAAGTGGCAGATGGAGTTTAATTCAGATAAAGGCGAAGTGCTATATATTGGGAAAGCAAATCTTAACAGGACTTATACACTTAATGGTAAGGTCCTAGGGAGTGTTGCTGAACAAAGAGACCTTGGAGTGCAGGTTCATAGCTCCTTGAAAGTGGAGTCGCAGGTAGATAGGATAGTGAAGAAGGCGCTTGGTATGCTTTTCTTTATTGGTCAGAGTATTGAGTACAGGAGTGGGGAGGTACAGGAGTTGGGAGATACAGGACATTGGTTAGGCCACTGTTGGAATATTGCATACAATTCTGGTCTCCTTCCTATTGAAAAGATGTTGTGAAACTTGAAAGGGTTCAGAAAAGATTTACAAGGATGTTGCCAGGGTTGGAGGATTTGAGCTATAGGGAGAGGCTGAACAGGCTGGGGCTGTTTTCCCTGGAGCGTCGGAGGCTGAGAGGTGTCCTTATAGAGTTTTACAAAATTATGAGGGCATGGATAGGATAAATAGGCAAAGTCTTTTCTCTGGATCGGGGAGTCCAGAGCTAGAGGGCATAGGTTCAGGGTGAGAGGGGAAAGATATAAAAGAGACCTAATGGGCAACGTTTTCATGCAGAGGGTGGTACATGTATGGAATGAGCTGCCAGAGGAAGTGGTGGAGGCTGGTACAGTTGCAACATTTAAGAGGCATTTGGATGGGTATATGAATAGGAAGGGTTTGGAGGGATATGGGCCAGGTGCTGGTAGGTTGGGTTGGGATATCTGATTGGCATGGATGGGTTGGACCGAAGGGTCTGTCTCCATGCTGTACATCTCTAAGATGAACAAGAGATACACAGAGCAATGGGGTCTGTTGGCACTATCACCCCTGTTACCAAAAATCCACTCTTTCCCTGGTCTCTATGAACTAACATATCAGTGTGAATGGTGTGATCATGTAGAAGTCTGGAGCAGGGAGGTGTACAGAACACTGAGAGCTCATACCTCGGGATAGCAGCCCTGTGTCCTGTCTGGTGCATTGGTCTGTGTGTAATGTTGTTACTGTCTAAAAGGCCTCCATTCTGTGAGACTGGCAGTACCCTCCCTCACAGGTCAAGACACTTTCCCTGACCCTTACAGGTGTGGTCACAGTCATTCCCTCTCACATTGCATACTTTGGGAATTCCAGCACAATGGAAGGGAATGCTCTTCAGCCAGAGGCTTCCAGCCTCGACATTTGCACAGTGGTGAGGCTCAAATGTCTGGATTTCCTTCTGGATAGCCCTTCCCATCATCCCCATAAGCATCCTACCCACCTACCCACCTTCACATCCATGCTCTGGCATTTGAGGAAAGAACGCCAGATGTGGTTATATATTGGTGAACCACTGAATCCAAGGTGACACAGAGCCATAGAGCATGAAAACAACCCTTTGGTCCCAACCAGTCCATGCTGACCATAGTCCCACGCCAAGTGCCTGCGCTTGTCCCATATCCCTCCAAACATTTCTTATTCACATACTTAACTAAATGTCTTTTAAACAATGTAATTGTACCCACATCCACCACTTCCTCTGGAAGTTCATTCTGGACACAAACCATTCTCTGTGTAAATAAAATTTCCCCTCGTGTTCATTTCCTCCTCTCAACTTAAAAATGTGCCTCTTAGTCTGGAAATTCCCCTCCCTAGGGGAAGAACACCTGCCATTCACCGTATCTATACCCATCATGATTTTATAAATCTCCATAAGATCACTCCTCAATCTCCTATGCTCCAATGATAAAAGTCCCAACCTATCCAGCCTCTCTTTATAAATCAAACCCTCCATTCCTTACACCATCCTAAAATACCTCTTGGGAACACTGTCCAGCTTAATCATCTCTTTCTGATAACAGGGTGACTGGCACTGGATACAGTACTCCAGAAGAGGCCTTACCCATATCCCGTACAACCACAACATAATGTCCTAACTCCTATACTCAAAAGGTCTGAGCAATGAAGGCAAGCATGCTAAACACCTTCTGAATCACCCTGTCTACCTCTGACACAAATTTCAAAGAATTGTGTACCTGAACTCCAAGGAGTCTCTGTTCTACAACACTACCCAAGGTTCTACCTTTAATTGTAAAAGTCCTGCCTTTATTTGTTTTGCCAAAATGCAATACCTCACATTTATCCAAACTAAACTCCATCTGCCATGCTTCAGCCCACTGACCCAATTGATAAGATTTCTTTGTAACCTTAGAAAAGTTTCTTCACCGGCCACTATAACCACCAATTTTGGTGTCATCCACATGTCTTACTAACCATGTCTTCTATATTCTCATCTAAATTATTTATATAAATAACAAACAAAAGTGGGCATTTTATCATTCCTGAAGAAGGGCTTATGCCCGAAACGGCGATTCTCCTGTTCCCTGGATGCTGCCTGACCTGCTGCGCTTTTCCAGCAACACATTTCCAGCTCTGATCTCCAGCATCTGCAGACCTCACTTTCTCCTCATTTTATTGTTAATGATTATTAATAATTTATAACAATTTATTATTACCCATAGTTTGCAGGTTAGGTGGATTGATCATGTTAAATTGCCCCATAGGGGCCAGGGCTGTGTAGGCTAGGCAGATTAGTCATGGTAAATGCAGGGCTATGGGGATAGTGTGGGAGGGTTGGTGCATACGTCTTGGGCTGAATGGTCTCCATGGTCTCCAGCACTATAGGGATTCTATAATCAGGCAGAGACATTTGTAAATTACTCAATCTAGCAATGCTGTCTCCAGAAGAACAGATAAATCAGCTCCCTATATCTTTATACAAGGATTGCTTATATAAGCAGAATCAGAAGGATTACTGAACCTAGCCTTGACCCACCTAATTTATCATCATATGAGAACTGTATACCTTTAATCTTTATTGATCTTCAATGTATCCTCTTGATTTGTAAATTGCTTGTGTGTGAGAGAGAGAGAAACGGAGCATGTGTGTGCATTAAACTTGAAGCATTTTTATTACTTTACTTAGACTGGGTTAAGTACAATATAAACTATCCTCTTTCCTTTTCAAAGAAGCCTAGAAACTTGTCTGTTTTTGTATTTTACAGTAACAGCATGTAAACAGTTAAATACTCACTGAATTAGCAAGCAGACCCTTTGAGAAAAACCTCATGCAGTCAAACAAGGAATGGGGATATAAAGGAGAGTCAGCCTGCTTCTCCTTGCTTGACTGTAATATATTCAAGTTACAATTTAAAACTGCAACAATTACCAAAGAGATATTTTACACAGCAATATTTCCAACAATCCATTGTCCTCGCATATGTAAAGGTAGATGTTTATTATTCAGGTACAGAAAATCCAGCTTATTTATCGTTTTAATGGATACCACCATTTATGCTGCATTTTGATTTTTAAGAGTTGCCCTCTATAAGTAAAGCTACACTGAATCACATAAAATCTGTAGCAGAAAGCTAGTTTGTCATTTCTAATTTGAAATGAAAGTTTGCAGCCTGAATAATCACCAAAACAATACAAGAAGCAATGATATCACTCAGCCCCTCTTTCATGATGCTCCACATACAAGCAGACACTGCAACACTGATACACTCCATTTCTCAGTTGACTAGTTAATGCCATAATCTGAAAGACATTTAATGAAATGTCAAATCGCCTAGAATCAGCAAAGGATTTTAAAATGCTAAATATTGTGGTTTAAGTAATTAAAATAATGGTACCTAAATGAGTTATTGAATTGTCGGAAGTAACAAATTCAGGTGGGCTTTGTAATTCATTTCTATGATGGTGGAAATAGTCAGCATTATGTGAATCTAATAGGTTTCCCACCAACAACACTAGTAGGATAATTGGGAGATACTGTATTTCTAACAACTCTGTTGCTTTCAGTACAAGAGAGCTCATAGCAGAAGTTAGAAAACCCATATAAGACAAAGACAATCCAATTTCAGACCAAAGGCAGTTTTTTTTTGTACAGACCTGAGTCAAAATAATATTGGGACCATCACTGTTTTTCTTCAGTTTACTCATTATTGATTTGGAGCTGAGAATTGAAGTTGAAAGTCGAACTTTGGACTTTGAGCAGCAATTTTGTTTTTAAAAACGATAAGAACAAATGAACTGATACTTGTTCCCAAGAATTGGTCTGGAAGGGTAACTGCAGATTGTTCATTGTTTTAAGAACACAGCAGACATTTCAGCACTTGGGATGGAGTATGCTTGAGGACTGGCAGCTGCTTGAATGGTCAAAGGAAAACTCAAACAGAGAGAATGTTGGTGGAAAGAAAAGAGAAGCCAAAGACTGAACTGGTTTTACCTGTTTTTAGGCAGAAGGCAGTAAGGCTGTGAAAGCTGCTGATTGGAGGTTTTGCTGCACTTTAGTTTATGTCCAGTTATCAAATTACTGAAAATTCTGAGAAAAAGAACTCCAGTCTGTAAGACATAAGTAAAGGCCATCAGTGGTCTGTGGAAGCTGTTTGTTTTGACTGGGGGTAACTTTGGAATTCAAGAAAGATATACAGTCCCATGTGCCTATGAGCAACACATTGTCCAAGGATTGCATGAAGGTTGTGTACCAATCTTCGAGCTATACAGCATGGACACAGACCCTTTGGTCCAACTGGTCCATGCCAACCAGATATCCTAAATTAATATAGTCCCATTTGACAGCATTTGGCCACTACCCTTCTAAACCCTTCCTATTCATATACCCACCCAGGTGCCTTTTAAATGTTGTAATTGTACCAGCGTCCACCACTTCCTGCGGCAGCTCATTCCATATGTGCACCACCCTCTGTTTGAAAAGGTTGCCCCTTGGACCCCTTTTAAATCTTTCCGCTCTCACTTTAAACCTACGCCACAGAGTTTTGGATTCCACTACTGTAGGGTAAAGACCTTGCCTATTTATTCTATCTAAGCCCCTCCCAATTTTGTAAACCTCTATAAGGTCACCCCTCAGCCTCCGAAACTCCAGTGAAAACTCCCCAGCCTATTCAGCCTCACCCTATGGCTCAAACCCTCCAACCCTGGCAACATTCTTGTAAATCTTTTCTGAACTCTTTCAAGTTTCACAACATCCTTATTATAATAGGAAGACCAGAATTGCATACGGTATTCCAAAAGTGGCTTAACCAATGTTGCTTCTGTACAGGATCGATCAAAACTGTTTAAGTGAACTGGCCATTTACAATTATTTTATTTCTCTTTTAGTGTATTCCTTAACCGTCTCCGTCTGCCTGTCTGTGTATGTTTGTGGTGGGGCTGCACTCAAAGAAGACGAGAGGTTTAAATTGCAGGCGTGAAATAATGGGAATTAGGTTTTTGAACATCATCACTAACTGAAGTGTGGGAGAGAAGATGATCCAGAAATCTGGAGCCCTCTTACAGTTGAGGTAGTCAGATCTGTGGAAGATACTCAAGCAGCAGAGAAGGAGATGATGAGGCCTGTGCAAATGGGTATAAATCACTGAAGCCTAACATGTAGGTGCAACAAGCTATTTGAAAGACCAATGGAATGTTTGCCTTTATCACAGGAGGATTTGAGTACAGACGTAGTGGAGTCCTTCTTCACTTGTGTAGGAGCTTGGTTAAAATGC
The DNA here is from genome assembly GCF_037043375.1 of Chiloscyllium plagiosum. Taxonomy (NCBI): domain Eukaryota; kingdom Metazoa; phylum Chordata; class Chondrichthyes; order Orectolobiformes; family Hemiscylliidae; genus Chiloscyllium; species Chiloscyllium plagiosum. The sequence continues at coordinate 85,553,308 of NW_028270139.1, read as the reverse complement.
ACCTGGAGTTCTCTGCAATTGTGGGCTCCTTACCTCATGGAAGGAGCGCAATTAAGGATAACTAGATTTTTTTCCCAGGATGATGATGAGAGATTAAGGAAACTGGGTTTGTGTTCTCCTCTCTGAGAATCAGAGAAACTCTGATCCCGAGCTTCAAACATTGAGAGATGACCTCATTGAATCCTAAAGAAAGGATATAAGGGTAGATGCAGTTAAGACATTTGTCCTGGTTGGGGTATCCAGAACAATTTAAAGGAAAGGGTGTATGTTATTAAGGAACAGGATAAAGAGGCATTCTTTTGCTCAGAAGTTTTATCATGAATGAAAATGTTTACTTTTCAAGAACATCTGAAAAGGGACAAATATTTATTCATCAGTTTGGCAGAATTGGAGGGGTGATCTTATTATAACATATAAGATTCTGAACGGGCTTGACAGGATAGATATTGAGAAGATGTTTCTACTCCTGGGAGAGTCTCAAACTAGGAGACATAGTTACAGATTAAGGGGGCACTCATTTCAAACTGAGATGTGGAAGAACATCTCTAAGGTAATGTCTGGAATTCTTTCCCCTTGGGAACTGTGGAGACTAGATTACAGATTTAGAAGGAGGAAGCGAATAAATTTTTGCAATATTGAGGAATTGAGGGCAACGAGGAGCTGTGATGAAAGTGTTTTCGAAGCCTGGGGCAGTTCAGCTGTGATGTCATAGAATGACGGTACGGCTTTGAAGGGCTGAATAGCCTAATCCTGCTCGAATTGCTTATTTTCTTATGTTTTGAATCACTGGAATTCTGTACTCCAAAAGGCAGTAGAAGCAAAAAAAATGTATGATTACTGATGACATAAAGGGTTATTATAGGGCTAGTGTGGATCAAAGGCATTGAAGTGTACAATCAGCCATGATCATATTAAATGGCAGGGCAGGCACAGTGTGTTGAATGGCCTCTGCTATTCCTTTGCTGTAGGTTTCTGATAACTATATATCATTGGAGGTGCAACGCTGAAGGTTTAAATAATCCATGACTTTGGGAAATTAGTTGAGACAGAGGATATCATTTCAGTTTTTGTAGACTGAAAAGATACAGTCCTGTTCCCCCTGATTGATACAGCAAATGAAAAGTCTTTGACAATCACAGAAAAAGAGAGCACCATTTGTCCTCTGGAATTCACTGTTGCCCTTTCAGCAGAGATACAGCAGTATAAAATGCAGATTCAGGAAAATCTGATTACAAACATGTCAGTTCAGTGAATGTTGCATGTCAAGGCTAACAATGTCACATTCAGGTCAAGCTGCCAACCAATCACAGTACTCAATCATAAAAAATACTCATGGACTTGTATCTTCCAAAGTACAATAAATCGTCAGCCACTGCTGGCACTGACTAACATTTATGTAAGATTATAGTTTCCCTGTGTAATGAAGAATTCATGTAATGGAGTGTATAAACAAATTGGTCAGTGATATTTCATGTGTGGAAATTATACATTCAATGACCCTCAGGTGGGCATACCACATCCGAATGTGAATCTATGCTTTTAGTCCAGTTTCCTTCCTGTTACTGCATACAAAATGGATCATTTAACTGTGGAACCTCAATTCATTAATCAGAAAGATAAGGAATATTCCGATATTGGAATGTCCGATCAAGAAAAGTTTTTGAAAGCCAATATCCTTATTTCCCTAGAAAGGAAAAATGTGACCAGAATTATAAATTATATTGTTAAGCTATAATTAGACGACTCATCCAGTTCCGGTCACCACATTTTGGGAATAACATGAATATCTTTGAAAGGTGCAGGGGAGATTTATCGGAATGATTCCAGGATGGGAGATTTTAACCACAAGGAGAGTTTGGGGTTGTGTTTCTTGGAGAAAACGGGATTGTGGGGAGATTTGATAGAGGTCTACAAGATGCTGCCTACTTTAGATATGGTAAACAAAGAAAGAATATTCCCATTAGCTAACAAGGATTAGAGGAGACAGATAAGGCAGTGGTTTTTGGCAAAAGGTATAGGGAGAAGGTGAAGAAGAATCGTAATTAACCTTGTAACTTGCTATGAGGCTTGTGTAAGTAGAAATGACAAATTATATCAGAAAGATATTGGATGATAACTTGCTGGAAATAAACTTACTGGGCTATGGGGATGGATCATAGAATAAGACTGATTGGGTTATTCTCCAAATAGCCAGCAAGGTATTGACAAATTGCACATCCTCCTGCTGTACCATATTGAATCTATGCCTGTATTAACAAAGATAGATTGTTGGTATCTATACCATAATGACTTTATTAATTAGTAGGTTTTTTTGCAACAGTTTGAAGCTTCCAGCAGATCTAATGCTCCTGCTGACAATATTACCTTTTACTGAACCACATCTATAAAAAATTCTGTCTTGAGGATTTTGGTTCACCTTTGAGCTTTATTTTAACATATTAGGACTGATACGCAAGGAAGGATACAGTTTATGTCATCTGTATTACCAGGATTGACAATCCCCTTCTTTTGCCTGGAGACAAGATAGTAAGCATCTTCACTGGTGAAACCACCATCGGCTGACAATGTAGTGAGTACAGGCAGCCTAGTAGTTAAAGAGTATCCTGGTCAAACTGTAAGGTTACAGCTGCAACATCTCTGCACAGCTCGATTGCCATTAACACAAAACTTGAGAGTCTAAAAGTGGCAGACATATTGTTTCAAATTTAAATTTAATTTGACACTATTTCATATTACATTGGTTTCACTGTATTCCTATCTGCATCATTGTTATTTATTGAGAGTAGCCTTGCCAGAGAGCTAATTATACTAGCACAGCTCATGATTGGCATGCTTGATAGTTAGAGGGGATGTGGGGAAACTTCCTTTATTCTGGAAGAAACAATTTTGTGCTTTTTTCAAATCACTGTTATTGTATGTTTATGTTAATGCCTGGTGTTGTACATTCTCCTCTCTGGGACATGGAAAGTTAGCCCTCACTGCTGCACATTGGAAAAGATATCATCTCCTCAGGGATAAATGAAATGTTGTCGGTGAGCTCAGAGTCAAGTAACGGCTTTACCATCCAACACGCCAAGTTGGACACACATTTGGGCAGTAGTGGTACTGAACTTTAGGCATCTTAATTTCTTACTTCCATCCACACTGTCTCGCACCACACCCGGACCAGCCAGTCCTTTCCACATTCATGTTTCCGATTCCATTGTTTGTTTTAGCTTGGATCCTTCCTCGGCTTCTCCGTGACCTTGAGGAGAAAGTGAGGTCTGCAGATGCTGGAGATCAAAGTTGAAACTTTATTGCTGGAACAGCACAGCAGGTCAGGCAGCATCCAGGGAACAGGAGTTCCCTGGATGCTGCCTGACCTGCTGTGCTGTTCCAGCAATAAAGTTTCAACTTCTCCGTGACCTTACCCTGTCTCTTCACCACTGATGCATCCTTGCCTGCCCTGAGTCTCCATGCACACTGCTATACTCCAGCTGCCTTCTCCTATGCTGCACAGGTAAACAAGCCAAACCACTAACCTTACACACAACTGCACAATCACAAATGGTGCACAACATCTTTAATCATGATCCATAAGATTCAGAAGTGTCGCTGACTTTATCTTAAAGGCAGGACATAACTTTAAAAAAGGTTCTTTGTGAATGCTAATGGTAATGACAGGTGAAGGAATAACATGTAGGTATCCACAACAGGTTATATGTCACAAACACACCATTGACTCTGCATTTCAACCCACCCTCATGAAATCAAAATGTGGATCTTCAGAAGTCATTTCCTCAAACGTTAGTGAAAATAGAGCTTTTGAATATGTTAAAAACAGAGTTAGGTCGAGTCATGATAGTCAAGCGAGGGAAAGGTTGTCATGTGTAGAGCAATCAGCCATGATCGTATATTAGGCTGGCTCAGACTCAAAGGCTGGAAAGGTCCATTCCTGATCCACATGCTTGAATGCGATTTCCCATCCCATCTAACAAAGTTACTCTGCACTCCATAAAATTTCCTCTGTGGTGAGAGAGTCTTTAGAGATTTCTGAAGATATTCAATGGGTTTTATCAAAATGTCCACTGATTCTCACTTGAACTTATTGCTATTTTCTTTGGAGTTCCAGAGGCTGAGAGGTAAACTTATAGAGGCTTATGCAATCATGAGAGGCATGGATAAGGTGAATAGTCAAGGTATTTTTACCATGATTTGGAGATGCCTGTTTTGAACTGGGGTGTACAAAGTTAAAAATCACACAACACCAGGAAAGATTTAAAATGGATCTAAGAGGCAACTTCTTTATTCAGAGGGTGATGTGTGTATGGAATGAGCTGCCAGAAGCAGTGGTGGAGGTGGGTACAATTACAACATTTAATAGGCATCTTGATGGATACATGATTAGGAAGGGTTTAGAGGGATATGGGCCAAATGATGGCTAATGGGACTACATTAATTTAAGATAATTGGTTGGCATGGATGCAATGGATCAAAGGCTCGGTTTCCGTGCTGTAGATCTCTGTGATTTATAGCAAAGCTCATTTCTTGCAGACACTGAATAACTTTATTGCAAGTAATGGCAAGATCTCATAGCAGGATTGCATAACTGCTGCAATAATTCATATAGGAACCAGCTAGGTTGAACTATTTATTGTCATAACCAAAATGTGATCTTTCAAACAAATCACCCTCATCTCATCACAGATCCACAAACAGATCAACAGTGGGGAGTGGTTTCGAAGTTGGAGTTGGCAGTCTGGAATTCCTTTCTGGGGAAGACTGGTTAGTTATACCAACAGCTGAGGAGTACTGGGCCAATTCTTCTCTTTAAAGATCTCTTCAAAACACTTCTGAGGAAGTTTTGCTGAAAAATAGCTCCTATTTTATTATTTGGTGAAAAAAGTCACATACAGAGCACAGTTACAGGTTGTTTCTTTTTTTAAAACAGGCCAAAAGGTTTGGTTGCCAACTGAAAATCATACATTCTGAAAGAAGCTGGAGGCAATATTGTGGGAGTCATGTGATCAAGCCCCCAGGGCAAGAGTAGCAGTTATCCTGAAAGTAAAGGCATGCAGTGCAGTTGTCAACAGTCCATTCCAGAGGTTAAGTGGAAAGGCTTTCCCACATCTTCTTGCAAAATGGGTGGAACTTGTGAGTGAATTGTGTGTGGTGTCTGAATTTCCATTGGAAATGATTGTGTTGTAATCTGCTATAGAAACAATAGATTGCAACACATACTGATAATTCCAGAAGAGTCTAGTATCAAACGCAGTAGCTGCCTGGGAAATTCTGCATCTGTGGAGAGAGCAGCAGAGTTAACATAGAGTCTGTTAGTAATATTTGACAAGATTTTCAGCTCAGGTTGATTATATGTAAATTAGCTCGCTGTTCTTCAGGAAAGGAGTCTCCCCACAGATGCTGCCAGAGCTGCTGAGTTTCTCGAGCATTCTCTACATTTGTTTTAGTTGCCCATCATCCACAGTACTTTGCATTTATTCAAGAAGTTCGTCATGAGTTGATTATCTGGCTGCTATTCACTTCAGAGAGTGTTTGAGAAGGAGATAGTCAAGCCCAGCAACATAATTATTGTCTTTGTGGGGTCTTTTCCAATTTCTTAAAAATTATCACTGTAGAATTAACTTAAGTTTCATTCCTATGATTCTTACTTCATTCTTCAGATATCAAATTATAACCAGCAAATAATTTACAACAACTTCACCCGCATCTCCCACACTATTACATATCAGCTCAGTACTGTTTTGTTAGCTCCCTGCCTGTGGCCAGAGGTGTATGTGGTTATGATGATTTTAAAGACTACACCTTACTAACATGCTGTAAGAAACAGCAGCCAGTACTAGAAAATTAGACAGCTAGCCACAAATTTAATGTTCTATAAATGACATAGGAAGTTACATTTTGAGCTATAGGCAGCTTGCTTGTGTTGGTTACTTATCAGTACACAGGATTATGCAGGAATGCACTATAATTAGAAGACCACACATGTAAGAAAAGCTGGGTTCATGTTTATGCTTTAACCTTCCAAAGTATTCTTTGAAGCATATCCAAAAACAATAGTGCAGCTTACACTTGAGTATTCAATTTTTTGAGCACATCTGTGCAGAGATCAATCTGTTCCATGGAAGTGCCCTATGTCATTCGTACATCTCTATGACCAGCTTCTTTTTCCCACCAATGACAATTGAAAAGCAAATAAAATTGACAACATTGTTCCTCAGAAGCAAAATTAGAAGTGGACTAACTCAGAAATGAATTAATGTAGCGATGAAGCTCAATGGAAAATGCAGTATCTGAATTAAACATTGGATAAATCTAATTTCCCCATAGTTTTGGAGCAGAGAATTCTATATACTCAGCACCCTGAGTGAGGAAATCCCCATTCTTTCAGCTTTATTCTGACACTCTGGCTCCTGGTTCTTGGCGTATACATGCTTTCTGTATCCATTTTGTCTATCCCTTAAGAATTTTGAGAATTTTAATGAGGTCACTTCTCAGTGTTCTAAACTCTGGAGAAAACGAGCCCATTTACCTTAATCTCTCTGTATTAAACATTGGATAAATCTCACTCTCTGGTGAACTTCCACTGCATTTCCTCAATGGCAAATATATTCTTTCTTAGGTAAGGGGTCCAGAACACAATACAGGAGGTGCAGTGTGATCAGTTTTCTTCACAACTGAAGCATAATCTCAGTGTGTCAAACACATGTTCAATGTGTTCAAGAAAACTTTCTTAAATCAATTTGTAGATGGCCCTACCAGAGAAAGGGCTAAACTTGAGCTCATCTTTGGAAATAAAGCAGGGCATGTGACTAAGGTGTCAGTGGGGGGGAGCACTTTGGGAACCGTGACCATAATTCTATTAGTTTTAAAATAGTTATGGCAAAGGACAGGTCTGGTCCACAAGTTAAAGCTTTAAATTGGGGCAAGGCCAATTTTGATGATCTTTCGAAAGTTGATTGGGGGAGGCTATTTGCAGGTAAAGGGACATCTGGCAAGTGGGAGATGACAAGAGTTCAGAGACAGTATGTTCCTGTTAGCGTGAAGGGCAAGACTTGCAGAAGTAAGGAACACTAGATGACGAGAGATATTGAAGCACTGGTCAAAATAAAGGATGCACATGTCAGCTATAGACAGCTGGGATCAAGGGAACCCCTTGAGGAGTACAGGGTATGCAAAAAGGAGACAAGATAGTTTTGGCAGCTAAGGTAAAGGAGAATCCAAAGAGATTCTACAAATATATTAAAGGCAAAAACTAAGTAGGGCCCCTTAAAAATTGATGAGGTCATCTACGTGTGGAACCTCAGGAGATGGGTGAGATCTTAAATAAATATTTTGGGTCTGTATTTACTGTGGAGAAAGACATGGAAGCTAGGGACCTCGGAAATAAGTAGTTTTGCCTTGTACAGAGTCCATGTTACGGAAGAGGACATGCCGGAAATCTTAAAACTCATTAAGAGATAAATCTCCAAGACCTGATCAAGTGTATGCCAAGATATTGTGGGAAGCTAAGGAAGAAATTGCTGGGCCTAGCAGAGATATTTGTGCAAGGGAAATCGTATCTCACAAATTCAACTGAGTTAGTTTGAAAAGGTGACCAAGATGATAGATGAAGGCAAAGTGGTAGATATTGTAAACATGAACTTTAGCAAACAAGGTTCCACATGGTAGACTGGTTAGTAAGGTTAGAACACATGGGATCTACAATTGGATGCAATCACTCAACTGAAAACAAGATTGGCTTGACAGTAGGAGACAGAGGGTGGTGGTTGAGAGTTTTGTTTGGCCTTGAGGCCTGTGACCAGCAGCGTGCCACAAGGATCGGTGCTGGTTCCACTGTTGTTCATCATTTATATAAACGATTTGGATGAAGACACAGGAGGCATGTATAGTAAGCTTGTGGCTTACACCAAAATTAGTGGCATAGTGGACAGTGTAGTAGTTATCTAAGAATACAATATGATCTTGATTAACTGGGCTGGTGAGCTGAGGAACAGCAAATGGAGTTTAGAACATAGAACGTCACAGCGCAGTACAGGCCCTTCAGCCCTTGATGTTGTGCCGACCTGTGAAATTAATCTGATACCCATCTAACCTGCACCATTCCATTATATGTATGTCCAATGCCCATTTAAATGCCCTTAACGTTGACAAGTCTACTACTGTTAGACATCGGTAAAGCCACATTGGGACTATTGCATACAACTCTGGTCACTTTACTGTAGGAAAGATGCCATTAAGCTGGAAAGGGTGCAAAAAACATTCACAAGAATGTTTCTGAAATGGGAAGGTTTCAGTTACGAGGTGAGGCTGGCTAGACTGGAACATTTTTCCCTGGAGCATGCGCAGTTGTGGGGTGATGTTATAGAGGTTTATAAAATCATGAAGGGCATAGATAAAGTGAATAGCCAAGATCTTTTCTCTGGGTAGGGGAGTCCAAAACTAGAGGGCATAGGTTTAAGGTAAAAAGGAAAAGACTTAAAAGGGAACTGAAAGGCAACGTTTCACATAGAGGGTGGTATATATGGGACGAGTTGCTAGAGGCAGTGGTAGAAGCTGGTACAATAACAACATCTAAACGATATCTGGACAGATACATGTGTATGAAAGGCTTAGAGGGATATGGGCCAAATGCAGACAAATAGGACTAGTTAAGTTTAGGAAACCTGGTGGGCATGGATGAGTTTGACTAAAAGGGGCTTGTTTCCATGCTGTACGACTCTCTGACTCTGTATAAGGGGTTATCGATTTAAGATAAAGATGAGGAGAAATTTCTTCTCTCCAGAGAAGAATTCTTTGCCACAGAGGGCTGTTGAGACTGGCCATTAAGCATAGCTGAAACAGACTGATTTTTAATCAGTAAGGGAATCGGGGTTAAGGGGAACAGGCAGGAAAGTGGTGGTGAGGATTATCAATGATATCAATGAATGGTGGAGCAGACTTGATGGACTGAATGGTCTACTTCTGCTTCTACATCTAAAGGTCTTATTGAAGTAAGAAGTCTTCCCTCCTGATAAAGGCTAACAGCCATCTTCTGCTGAATGACTGACTGCACCAGGTGTTAGCAGTCAGTGACTTATGAATAAGTGCATCCAGGTTCTGATGGACATCACTTCCTCATCTCTCACCATTCAGAAAATACTCCACACCACTATTCCTCCTCCCATAGTGGATAATCTCAAACTTATCCATGTTATATTCTTTGTGCCATGTTCTTGCCCACTTACTCAGACCATCTAGACCCCCTTAAAGCCCCTTTGCATCCTCCTTGCAATCCTAATTCACAGTGAATTTTATGTCATCTGTACACTTGGCAATTTTATAAGTAGCACCATTCCCAAATCATTGTCATAGATGGTGAACAGCAGGGACCAATATTGATCCACTGGTCACAGCCTGACTTACATTCTTAGATTGCCAAATTACATTCCATTGTCAGAGAAGATCAGCAGGTCTGGCAGCAACTGTGAAGAGAAATTAAAGTTTATGTTTTGGGTCTGGTTGAGGAAAGGTCACTGGATCTGAAACATTTGATTTTTCTTCACAAATGCTGCCAGGCCTGCTGAGCTTTTGTTTCTGACTTATAGCATCCACAATTCTTCCAGGTATTATATCCCATTATTGTCTGATTAGTGGCTTGAATATGCTCGACCATAAGACATAGGAGCAGAATTAGGCTATTCAGCCCATCGAGTCTGCTCTGCCATTCAATCATGGCTGATGTCTTTCTCAAGCCCAATCTCCTGCCTCTTACTGTAACTCTTGATCCCCTTACCTATCGAGAACCTCTCTCTGTCAAGCGTCTTGGCAACCAAAGCCCTCTGTTGAAATGAGTTCTGCAGATTAATCATTCTGTAGCTGAAGAAATTCCTCCTCATTTCAATTCTAATGTATTGTGCCTTTGCTCTGAGGCTGTGCCTTCAGGCCCTTATCTCTTCTACTGGTGGAAGCATCTTCTCCATGTTCACTCTATCCAGGCCTCTCTCTATTCTGGAAGTTTCAATCATATCCCCCTTATCCTGAGTACAGACCCAGAGTCTTCAACTTCTCCTTATATGACAATCCGTTAATCCTTGCAAACCTCCTTTGGACTCCCTCCAACACCAGCACATCCTTCCTTAGAAAGGGAGCCAAAAACTTCTCACCATACTCCAAATGCAGTCTGACCAGAGCCTTATACAGCCTCAGCAGTACACCTTGTATTCTTGCTCTCTCGAAATGATTGGTAAATTTGCATTTGCTTTCCTAATTGCCAATTGGTGGTGGTTAAGGAATTCTAGTTGCCCGTCTTACATGATAACATTATATTCCTTCCCTAGCTAGAGTCCCATTGTTCAAGCACTTATTTCTAAAGGCTTAATCCAATTGATTAAGCAGTTGTTGCCCTGATGCTTTCCTTTGATATAAGAGATGGTGTTATGGACCAGGCTAGACCCTCCCAAACCATTTCAAGGGAATAGCCCAGACCCTAATTTTGCTAGTTGTTTTAAGCAGGTGTATAGCGGATATTTTAGGAGGGATGCAGCTGGTACAACCATTTAGCTTCAAACGAAACAGAATTTATTTGCAAGATTAACGAATGAAATACAAATGCAAGAGAACAGAATACAGAATAACTTAACCTATCTGAAACCCCAACAGACTATCCCAACTTAATGACACTGTTCCAAATACTTACAACAATGCCCATAAACACCCCTTGGCACAAAAATGTGAAATCAAACATGGGGTCTTACAGGCGAGAGCATCAGCATGGACCTGCTTCTGTGGGACCAGCTGCCTCAAAGCTGTCTGACTGCTTTCAATGAGCAGCAGGTCTGCTAAAACCAAACCAGAGTAAAGCTGAGCTGGGAAAACTGATCACTCACCTTTCATTGTACAAGTGTTTTCTTTAAAAATTGAAAGCCTTTTGCCTGAGGCAGTGTCTGTTCATTATAATCAAATTGACCCTAAAACCCATCCAAGCCAGAGTTTTCGGAATTGCTGCTATTACGACCTCTCTGGATAAACACTGCCAAGGACGGCATAACCTTGTTAAAGGAGCAGTGTCATCACAATGGTCCCGTTCATATTGCTGCTGGACAATTGTTTTTAATGTGACTTTACAGACAAACTGTCTTTTTCAATGGAGTTGCAATGTGCAAATTCACAGCTCAATTAAATTATCAAGTAATGGCTTCAATGAAAAACAAAATTGTCACTAGGATAGTTCTACAGGTGAGTCCACCATAACATAGGCTGATGATGCAGATAAATGACAAGTTTTGCTAAGTTTACAAATTGGAGCAGAGGCTATTGCAGAATTCAAGATGGATTCAACTCTTAATTACTGTCCAATGACCCAAAATGAGGATATGAACACCACAGATGAAATAGGATCTGACTAAGTTGCAATACCTTCTTCAGCCCAATTGGCAGTGAAAACCCCGTGCTTCCAGGAATTTCCTCAAGCATTTGTTTCTCCTCTGCTTCTGCATATTTGCTGTGAGTGCAATGGTAACTCATCCTTACGTATACACGAATATGACATACAGTAAAGTACATTGGTCAAGTTTCCACTAGTGGGATTCTAGAAGTAGGGAGCATAGTCTGAGAAATAGGGCCACACCATTCAGGAGAGATGTTAGGAAACACTTTTACACACTCAGGTTGGTAGATGGATACAGGAATAGGAAAGGTGTGGAAAGAGCATGCAGGTGGGACTAGTTTAGTTTAGAATTATGTTCAGCATGGACTGGTTGGATTGAGGGGTCTGTTTCCATGCTGTATAAGTCTGACTCCATGGTTGGGACTCTCTTCCATAAATGACAGTGGATGCTGGATGAACCTAAGATAAGTACATTTCTGTTCAAAGCTATTAAGAGATATGGGCCAAAGACATGTATAGGGTGAAAGGTCACAGACCAGCCATGATTTCATTGGATGGCAATAACAGGCTGGAGGGGCTGAATGGTCAACTTCCATTTCTATGTTCTGAACTGGGTGACACTTGGCATAGATTGTTTTTAATGTAATGTCCATTTTCTGTATTAACAAAATTACACCAGGTTACAACTATTAAATACATTACGGAAAGTGTTTTAATGAAAAGAAAAAACTGTCCTATTACACTGCCTGATTGCAATGGCTTATCAAGATTTGTGATAATGAAATACAGCATAATGAACAAAATGTGCTGTTTTTCTGATTGCACCCAGACCTCATTATTTAGTCATTTGTCAGTGACTCAGTACATTCTTCCTTATTGGACTTCAGTGCACATGGGTGATGGACAAGGGTTGGAATATTGTGGGTTGGGTAGAAGAGAGATTAAACGGAGAGAAAACTGCTGGATAAGATCAGCAACCATGATCTAGAATGGTGTAACATGCTCAAAGGGCTGAATGGCTGACATCTACTTGCAGCAGCAAGATACAAATAAGCATCCTTTACTGCCTTCATACCCAAAACATCGTGGCGAATCTACAAAACAATACAGAAACAACACTCAAAATTTGTTGAGCAATCACAGGAAAAATAACATTTTTACTCAAGGGTGTTTTATTCTCCGAGTAAAAAAATGGTGACACCTTGTGGTACAATCAGCTGTGGGTTCCTCTAACCGATGCAGGAACACATTTCTTTAACACATTAAGCCAACAGATTTAACAGCATGATGCTTAATAGTTGATTTTCAACATGATTGTAGAAGAAATTTTCAAGGAAGTTGCCTGGACTCAATGTTCTGAGTTATAGGGAGAAGGTGGATAAGCTCTGTAGAGCGTTGGAGACCGAGGGGGGGGGACCTTATAGAGGTGCATAAGGTCAACAAAGGCATGGAGAGGGTGAATGCGCTCAGTCTTTTTTCCAGGGTTAGGGAATTGAGGACTAGAGGGCATCAGTTTAAGGCTAAGGGTTAGAGGGGAAAGAATAAAGGAGGGAACCTGAGGGCTAACTTTTTTTTTACACAAAGGGTGGTATGCATATGGAATGGGCTGCCAGTGGTTGAGCTGGGTACATCAACAACATTTAAACAGCATTTGGATAAGTACATAGATAGGAAAAAAAATAGAAGGATATGGGCCAAGTGCAGGGAAATGGGGTTAACGTGGATGGACATTTTGGTCAGAATGGGTCAGTTTGGGCCAAAGGGCCTGTCTCCATGCTGTAGGACTCGATGACTTTAAGAGAATTTATAGTCCACAATTTAAGATATGAAAGGAGGTAGCTCTTCAGGTAGTGGACATACTGACAACAATCTTCCAAAAAGTCTCAGATTCTGGCAAAGTCCCAGAGGATTGAAAACTGCCAATGTAACAGCCTTGCTAAAAAAAAAGACACAAAATTGGTTAGCTTAACATCTGTTATTGGGAAAATGTTAGAGTCTGTTATAATGGATGTAATAGTAGAACATTTAGAAATGCAAAATACAAACACAGCAGTATCAGGATGGCTTTATGACAAATCTACTGGAATTCTTTGGGGTAGCAAGCAGGATAGATAAAGGGCAAGTAGATGTAATATATTTGCACTTCAAAAAGATTTTCAACAAGAACCTCACATAAGACAATTCAGAAGAGTCCATGGTGTTGAAAGCAGCATATTCACATAGTTGAGGATTGGCTGATAGCCTGTTGAAGGGCTTGTGCCCAAAACGTGACTCTCCTGTTCCTCAGATGCTGCCTGACCTGTTGCGTTTTTCCAGCTCCACACTTTGACTGATTTCTCCAGCATCTACAATACTCACTTTCTAACTGATAGGAGACAGAGGGTTGGGATGAAGTGGTCATTTTCAGGATAGCAACCTGCAACAAGTGGATTGCCACAGGGAGCATTTCTAAGGCCACAACCACAGATTATAGGTTTAAAATGTGGCAGATGGGACATAATGTGGAAAATGTGAGATTATGCGCTTTGGCAGGAAGAATAGAAGAGCTGAATATTATTTAAATGGAGAAGAAATGTAGCAGAAAACTACAGCACAGAAGGATATGTGAGTCCTCCAGCATGGATCACACAAAACCAGCATCAAGGTTTAGCAGATAATAGGGAAGGAAAATGGAGTGCTGGCATTTATTGCAAAGGGAATGGAATAGAAAAATATCTTGCTAAAGCTATGTAGGGCATTAGTCAGAGGACACCTGGAACACAGTAAACAGTTTTAAACATAGAAATAGAAAAACTAGCAGCAGACTATTCAGCCTTTGCACCTGCTCGGTTATTTAGTATGATCGTTATCATTCAGTTTGATTATTTGTGATCTTCTATTTCAAAGTTATAGTCCTGCTTTCTCCTCATACCCCTTTATGCCTTTACAACCTTAAAAAAAACTCCTTCTGAAATATATTCAGTGACTTGGCATCAACAGCCTTGGGTGATAGAGAATGCCACAGTTTGACAACCCATTAGGTGATGAGCATTTTCCTTATCTCAATCTGAAACCCTCGACACTGTATCCTCAGACTGTGACCCCTGCTTCTCGATTCACTAACCAGGAAAAACATCCTCCCTGCATCTCATCCCTCCAACTCGGTTAGAATTTTATTTGTTTTAATCAGGTCACCCTCTTCTAAACTCTGGTGAAAACAAGCCCCATCGAACAAATCTCTCTTTATAGAACAGGACATCATCCAGTTACCAGCCTTGTCAACCTCCACCACACTTCCTCTACAGCCAGCGTATCCAGTCTTAGTCAGGAAGACAAAACTGCATATAATACTCCCACTTTGGTCTGACCAAGGCCCTGTATAACTTCAGTAAGACACCTCGACTTTAACTTTCATACGTTTGCAATGAGGGCAGATATATTAGCATGGATAGTGGATTGTCTAACTAATAGAACAGAGAGTTAGGATTAAGAAGTCATTTTTCAGGACAGCAATGTGAAAATTGTGGATTGTAATATTAATTGCTTTATGCACCTGGCCAGGCTCCTTCCATTGACTGGGGTACAAGGATACTCTGATCCCTTTGGATAACCACCTTTCCTGATACATCCCCACGTAAATTATATTCTTCCTTTCAGTTTTTTCACACCAAAGTGTATAACTTCACGTTTAGCCACACTGTGCTGCATGCGTTTACCCATTCACTTGACTTGGCGAAATCACTTTGCGTCCACCTCTTAACCTACAATCCACCCAGTTTTGTATTGTATATCCATCATGAATAGCTGGAGCCCAAGCAGCTGACCTTGCAGCATATCACTAGTTGCTATCTACCACTCAGAAAAAGACCTATTGCAAAATTGCTCCCATTTCTGACTATAAAGGACCTAACATTTGCCTTTATTAATCTTTTTTCTTTTTGTGTACTTACAGAAGCTCTTATGGACAGTTTCTATGTTCCCTGCAATTTTACTCATTATTCTATTGGTCCCCCCTCTGGATCAGACCTTTTGTCATCTTTTGCTGAATTATAAAATGCTTCCAATCGCAGGCTAGTTACTTTTTCTGGAAAGTTTATACATCTCCTCTTGGGATCTAAAACTCTAATTTCTTTTGTAAGCCATCGACAAGCCACCAATTTACATATATTTTTGTGCCAGACAGGAATGAATAATTGTCGTAATTCATGCAAATGCTTTTTTAAATTGATGCCATCACCTATCAAACAATAATCTCTTCAGTAGGATTCCCCAATCTATCCTTACCAATTTGCACCTCACACCATGGTAGATCCCAGTACTTCGATTCAAGTTTTGACGTGACTACTTCACTCTCCATCTACAAGGAGAATTCTATCATATTATGGTCATCTTATCAAAGGAACAATTTACTGATATTGGAGACAATCCAGAGAAGGTTCACTTGGCTGAGTCTGAGTATGGAAGGACTGTATCATGAGGAGAGGTACAGCAAGACAGGCCTACATTTATTATTGGCGTTTAGAAGAAAGAGAGAAACTTTATTGAAACATGCAAGACTCAAAAGAGACTTGACGGGTTAGATGCAGAGCAGTTGCTTTCCATTTTCGGAGAGTCTAGGACCAGATGATAGAATATCAGAGTACGGGATCACCCATTTAAGACAGAGATGAGGGGAACTACCTTCTCTGAGGGTAATGAATTTGTGAAATTCTTTACCACATCCTTAAGTAAATTCAAGGCTGAAACAGATTGAGTTTTTAAGGGATCAAGGGTTATAAGGAAAAAGCAAGAAAGTAGAGCTGGTGCTTATTAGATCAGCCATGATATTACTGAATGATGGATAAAATGGCCTGAACACGCTTATGATCTTAATTTATCCAAAGACGTGAATACATCATGGCATCTTGGGTGGGTTAGCTACTTTAGGGGAGGGAGGAAGAGGGATATAGTGATAGGGGATTCAGTTATAGGGGGAAAAAGACAGGCACTTCAGCTGCAAAAGAGACTCCTAGGTGATATACTGCCCCCTGGTGCCAAAATCAGAGATGTCACTGAACAGTTCAGGGTATTCTGAAAGGGAAAGACAAACAGGCAGATTGTGGTTCATTGTTGTACTTACAACATAGCCAGAAAAAGGGATGAGGTACTGAAAATAGAATTTAAGGAACTGGAAATAAATTAAAAGATCATGACCAAAATGGTTAGCTATCCCTGGCTTACCTCCAATAACTTGAGCTAGAGAGTAAATTAATTGGTTAGTGCAGATGCTAGTCCAAAGCAAAGGAGTAGCCATGGGGCACCCGGCATGGGCCCCAGCTATGCCTGCCTCTTCGTAGGATATGTGGAACAGTCCATCTTCTGCAGCTACACTGGCACCACCCCCCACCTTTTCCTCCACTACATCGATGACTGTATCGGCGCTGCCTCGTGCTCCCATGAGGAAGTTGAACAGTTCATCCACTTTACCAACACCTTCCACCCCGACCTCAAATTCACCTGGACCGTCTCAGACTCCTCCCTCCCCTTCCTAGACCTTTCCATTTCTATCTCGGGCGACCGAATCAACACGGACATTTACTATAAACCGACCGACTCCCACAGCTACCTAGACTACACCTCCTCCCACCCTACCCCCTGTAAAAACGCTATCCCATATTCCCAATTCCTTTGTCTCCGCCGCATCTGCTCCCAGGAGGACCAGTTCCAAATCCGTACAACCCAGATGGCGTCCTTCTTCAAGGACTGCAATTTCCCCTCAGACGTGGTCAACAATGCCCTCCACCGCATCTCTTCCACTTCCCGCTCCTCCGCTCGAGCCCCACCCCTCCAACCACCGTGAGGACAGAACCCCACTGGTCTTCACCTACCACCCCACCAACCTCCATATACAGCGTATCATCCGCCGTCATTTCCGCCACCTCCAAACGGACCCCACCACCAGGGATATATTTCCCACCCCTCCCCTATCAGCGTTCCAAAAAGACCACTCCCTCCGTGACTCCCTCGTCAGGTCCACACCCCCCACCAACCCAACCTCCAGTCCCGGCACCTTCCCCTGCAGCCGCAAGAAATGCAAAACTTGCACCCACACCTCCCCCCTTACTTCCCTCCAAGGCCCCGAGGGATACTTCCATATCCGCCACAAATTCACCTGCACCTCCACACACATCATCTATTGCATCCGCTGCACCCGATGTGGCCTCCTCTATATTGGGGAGACAGGCCACCTACTTGTGGAACGTTTCAGAGAACACCTCTGGGACACCCGGACCAACCAACCCAACCACCCCGTGGCTCAACACGTCAACTCCCCCTCCCACTCCACCAAGGACTTCCTCCATCGCCAGACCATAGCAACACGACGGTTGGAGGAAGAGCGCCTCATCTTCCGCCTAGGAACTCTCCAACCACAAGGGACAAACTCAGATTTCTCCAGTTTCCTCATTTCCCCTCCCCCCACCTTGTCTCAGTCAAATCCCTCGAATTCAGCACCGCCTTCCTAACCTGCAATCTTCTTCCTGACCTCTCCGCCCTCACCCCACTCCGGCCTATCACCCTCACCTTGACCTCCTTCCACCTATCGCATTTCCAACGTCCCTCCCCCAAGTCCCTCCTCCCTACCTTTTATCTTAGCCTGCTTGGCACACTCTCCTCATTCCTGAAGAAGGGCTTATGCCCGAAATGTCGATTCTCCTGTTCCTTGGATGCTGCCGGACCTGCTGCAATTTTCCAGCAACACATTTTCAGCGCTAGTGCAGATGAAGGTGTGGCTGGAAAGATGGTGCAGGAGGGAGGGCTTTTGTTTTCTGGAACATTTAAAGGACCATCATTGGTGACCATGGGACCTGTACAAGATGGACAGGTAGCACTTGAACAGAAATGGGACCCGCATTCTTGTTAGGAGATTTGTGAGAAAGTACAGAAAACCAACAAAATATAGATAAACAAATTCAAATAGTAATTAGAATGAAGCTCCTTTACTTGTCCCTAATAGTGTGAAGTATTTCCTAAATGCGATTTTAAAAATCATTTGACCAAATGAACAACCTAGAACAGTGCATTCTTTCAGGAGAAAATTATCTAAATCTGCAAGGAATAGGCTCGTGCTCCAGTTGTAAATCATTTCTTGAAATAAGCATACATCGAAATATCCCCGGAATTCAATATTTTTCAGAAAACAAATTGAATGTCATTTTCTTCCCCCAAAAGCATTTGCATCCTTTTTCATGTCTCCTTAAACTGGAATGTGGCATACATGGAATCTGTTATTTATTTGCATGGCTTCTTGACTTCATGGGCATTCACCATACTGATATCAAACTTTATTTCAGTTAGCGATAGCGATTTATTGCCTTCAAATAGGATATCCCTGCTGATGCGGACTTTTTCCTCAGAACAGTTTAAAGTGCTTTCCTTTCTTCCAGATCTGAAGCTGAATCCATTTCATTTCAACATTTTGCTTCCCCACCTCCTAGCAACTTTGCCTAGAATTTGGTCATTCCGACTTGGACTCCATCACATTACAAACCAGTTTCTCAAAGGATTTATGTCAGCTCAGAGCTACTGACTGTAACCCATTCTTGCCACTATCATCTTTAGTAAGAAAACAAACAAAAAAGCAGTCTCAGTGCTTCCCACGGCTTGTATTCTTGTTATTTGTATTACCACTTGAATAATGGCTTCAAGTCAGGAGGAGGCTGTTTGGCTCGGTGTGTTAGTGCTGACTATAAAAGATTGTGATCACTCTTACCTTCCTCTAGAATGCACCCTCTTACCAAAATAAAAGTTTTTTTCTTTTGAAAGCCATGATGAAACCACATACAATTGTGCAGCTGCAACGAACCACTGCTGTTACGTATTTTAAATATTTTGGTGAGATTCATTGATTGTAGTAAGTGTTGGCCATATTTCAGGCATATCATTGTTGTTGGTCTGCCATTACAGCTTCATACTTGCGTCCATCCTTAAATAATGTGTCAATGGGAGGGTCCTCGTCATTGCCCAAAATATGTTTCCTAGAGGCATTAATGGGTGTAGAGATGATCACTAATTCATTAAGTTTCTCAGAGTTAGTCTTCAGAAAGTCACACACTGGTTCAATTCTGCCACATCTTCTGAAAAATTGGTCAATAGACTTTGGGTGTGATATCTGTGTGACAGGAGTTGGAGTCTCTTAGTTCTGAACTTAATTTTTATTTAGAGCTGGCCTTGAAAATCTTGCTACTTTTTTTTCTGGATCTTTCTGACCAACCATAAATGGATTCTGTGAAACCCCTCTTTGCTAATGGTGAGATTTTCAGAGTGGTCTTCTCAGGGTGATCTTTCATTTGATCAGCAAAGTAAACTTGCATGTGCTGTGGTTTAGTGAATGTATTGTTGACTGCAGTGGCCATAAGTGTCATTTCACTTTAGAGACTTTACATAGGATGCAGTGCAGTGTTAAAGTGATAAAGGCAAAACCTGAAAATCATTTAACAAACAATCAAATGTGACAATGGGATGAGAAACTTCAGTCCAGAGGTATCGTGAGCCAACCTTCCTTAGCTATTACATGATGCATTTCAACTTTGCTGTCCCGACCCTCAGTTTGAAAAAGGCAGTACCATCTCTAAAGCTATGAACACTAGATGGAGCTCTTGTACAGAGGATACACAGTTTGTAAAGAAGCACAAACATATTTCTTCCTTTTAATTGCCTCACTGTTCCAAAAATACACTCACTCGGGTATTTTGCAAAACTTTTTCATTTTGACCCTATTGACTGTGAACAGTTAAAGTATTAAACAAAAAGGAAAACTTGTGCAGTTCATGGCTTTAAGCATACAATAATTCAAACAATTTCTTTCAGCGATCACAACTATTGATAAGTTACTACAGACTAGGCAGAGACGGGGCTGATTTAAAGTAATTGTCTCATTCGATCAATAGCCAATAGACATTAGATTCTTTTGTCGAAAAATGCAGGGCAAGTGCTGAATGGGAGTATCAATACCATTGGAACAGATGCATTTAAAACTGGGGAAGAGAGGGAAATAACATCGGTTTTAATGAAATGAAAACAGCTCGATTTTCACAGGGGAAAAAATGTTAAGCAAAATGGTGATTTGTTGCTATTTTAATCGACATGTCTGGACATATGACCCACCTCCAGGATAGGTGGGAGCTGAGGAAGCTAGCTCAGAGATAGGGGCACTACCACCACACAAGCTACTTGACCACGTTACATTTTGATGTTAAAGGGACAGAGGCGGGTAGTGGGTCTATCCCCGGTCCTGCATTGCCCATAGACCCCTTTCCAACCTTCGCCCTCCACTGAGGTTAGCGCCTGGGGCGGTAGTTGAGGATGTGATCTGACAGCTCTCTGCTACTTTCCTTCAGTGCCTATTCTCCATGTGGAATTATCCGAGCTCCAGCTGTGCTACCTTGCAGGCTCACGTTATAGCAATAGTGCAAACATCGGAATTACTTTTCCTTACTGCGGTTAGGGCCTCTGAGAATAGTCTCTCAGACCAGCTTGCTCAACACGATAAAAGCGATTGGGACTACAATCATGTGAATAGTTATAACCAATAGGCTAGAACATGTCTTTGTAAATAATCTTTCAGTCAAATAAATGCAGCAGGAAGTTAGCCCAATGCAATGTACTGTAGTGGCCATTTTCTTCCACCTCCCCCACTTTACCAGGTTGCATTCATCTTCTTGATGGGAAAATCTTTACAAATCATCCTCAAACCAGGTTCGACAATGTCTTTCCAGGGGCCTGAAAACCACAAAATCGCTGATCTGTGGGTGCCTGCAATCTGAAGGTTCAATACCGCTGACTGCACTTCACTTCTCAACCAGCACTGAATTTTCAAATTGCTGATGCCTTTGGAACAGATTAATAGCCTGAAGAGGATGTTAATCCATGCATGTATGCCGTGCTGTTTGCTGAGAGGTTCAGATTAAAATCAGTTGAGCATCTCTGTACAAAATGTTCAGAGGTAATACAGCAAGTCTGCAGCAAAGTTTGGATACGGGCTGAGAAACAAAAAAAGCTCACGGTCATTGACATGAGAAATGTTGTGACATTAATTTAGTACCTGATAATGGGAGGCACCTGAACTATGGAGGGATACCAGCATTAAATCTCAGATCATTGGAATAGTTCACTTATTTAATTAAAGAAATCATGCTGCCTCACAGAATCAAGGACCCAGGTTTGATTCCAACCTCGGGTGACTACATGGAGTTTGCAAATTCTCTGCGTGGGTTTCCTCCGGGTGCTCTGGTTTCCTCCCACAATCCAAAGATGTGCAGGTCAGGTGGATTTGCTATGCTAAATTGCCCATAGTGTTCACGGATGCACAGGTTAGGTGCATTGGTCAGGGGTAAATATTGAGTAGGGGAATGGATCTGGGTGGGTTACTGTTCGGAGGGTCAGTGTGTACTTGGGCCGAAGGGCCTGTTTCCACACTGTTGGGATTTCGAACTCCGAAAATTCTAATTTAGTCAGGCTTAATTATGATTTGACGGTGATTGCTGTCTTCACACAGTCCACATTAGGTCCTGCGTCTGATCTCAACACAGGGATGGGCAATAAATGTTGGCCAAGCCAGCAGCACCCACATCCTATGAATAAATAACACAGGTCCCATTTCTCACATCAGCCCATAAAATCCGACTCCATTGCTGAACATTCAAAAAGAATTGCTCAAGATAGCACCGCCACAGGGAGACTCATTGCGAGCTCTTGACAGATCATTTTTTCATATTGTTTATAATCGTTCTGCACTTATAAATCTAAATTTGCTAAGTCTCTAAAAATAACTAATAATGTTCTCTTAAGTCAAGCATAGCTTTTTCCCTGAGATTAGAGTCCTGAGTGGACCCCTCTGACTTCAAATAATATTGCTAGTACTAATGTTGATCTTGCTTTTTGCTCCTCCTGTGAATCTGTATGCCTTGCTCAGTCGATGATCTATACATCTTTGTTGTGATCTGTCTGTACTGCTCAC
This sequence comes from Chiloscyllium plagiosum, assembly GCF_037043375.1. Taxonomy (NCBI): domain Eukaryota; kingdom Metazoa; phylum Chordata; class Chondrichthyes; order Orectolobiformes; family Hemiscylliidae; genus Chiloscyllium; species Chiloscyllium plagiosum. The sequence goes on along the minus strand of NW_028270139.1, from coordinate 85,530,968 downwards.
AAAACAAACTTTTCACTGTACTTAGGTACATGTGACTGCAGTAAATCAAATCAAACATTCCCTGCAGTGCATTATTCTTTTGAGGCCTCGGTACTCACCAGAAGAAATATTTACTAAAAGAGAATTAGAAAGTTGTTATTGAGGGTCACCGAAACTGAAATGTTAACTCTGATATTCCCTTCACAGATGCTGCCAGACCTGCCTAGATTTTCCAGCAACTTCCGTCTTTGTTTCTGGATTTACAGCAATCTGCAGTTCTTTCTGATTTTAATAAAATCATCATGTTCTAACAGGCAGCATGGTGACTCAGTAGTTAGCACTACTGCCTCACAGTGCCAGGGATCCAGGTTCGATTCCAGCCTTGGGTGACTGTTTCGAGTTTGCACATTCTTCCCATGTTTGCGTGGGTTTCCACAGTCCAGGTTAGGTGGATTAGCCATGTTTAACATGGTGTTATGGGGATAAGGTGGGGTCACTGCATCTGGGTCAGATGCTGTTCAGAGTGTTCATGCAGACTCAATGCGCCAAATGATGTCTCTATCTTCACTGTAGTGATTCATTGATATGCCATTTCATTTTAAGAACTTCAAATGGCAATGAGACCACATCAGAACAGCTTTATAGAACATAGAACAATACTGCGCAGAACAGGCCCTTTAGCCCTCAACGTTGCACCGACCTGTGAACTAATCTAAGCCCATCCCCCTACACTATCCCGTCATCCATATGTTTATCCAAGGATTGTTTATATCTCCCTAATGTGGCTGAGTTAACTACATTGGCAGGCAGGGTATTTCATGCCCTTACCACTCTCTGAGTTAAGAAGCTGCCTCTGACATCTGACTTAAATATATCACCCCTCAATTTGTAGTTATTCCCCCTCGCACAACCTGACAGCATCATCCTAGGAAAAAAAGACTTTCACTGTCTACCCTATCTAATCCTCTGATCATCTTGTATGTCTCTATCTAATCCCCTCTTAGCCTTCTTCTTTCCAACAAGAACAGACCCAAGTCTCTCAGCACTTCCTCATAAGACCTTCCCTCCACTCCAGGCAACATCCTGGTAAATCTCCCCTACATCTTTTCCAATGCTTCCACACCCTTCCTGTAATGGGGCAACCAGAACTGCACACAATACTCCAAGTGAAGATGCATTAGCGTTTTGTATAGTTGCAGCATGAACTCCGGAACTCAATCCCTCTACCAACAAAACCTAACACACCGTATGCCTTAACTGCACTATCAACTTGGGTGGCAACTTTCAGGGATCTATGCACATGGACTCCAAGATCCCTCTGCACATCCACACTACCAAGAATCTTTCCATTGACCCAGTATTCTGCCTTCCTGTTAATTCTTCCCAAAGTGCATCACCTCACATTTAGCTGCATTGAACTCCATTTGCCACCTCTCAGCCCAATTCTGCAGTTTATCCAAGTCCCCCTGCAACCTGAAGCATTCTTCGAGTGTCCAGTACTCCACCAACTTTAGTATCATCTACAAACTTACTAACCCATCCACTTATGTCTGCATCTAAGTCATTTATAAAAATGACGGACAGCAGTGGCCCCAAAACAGATCCTTTGCGGTCTCCATGAAACTTGTTGATAAATACTTGAATGATTAGGACGAAGACTTCTTGGGGTGGTTTTCAACGATTGCCAACAACATCGATCAACTGAAATGATGTCAAACGCATTGGTAAACTTGTACTCAAAGTTATCATTAGGCTGAACTTGTAGAAAAGGTTATGTCACAGCATCCTCGACTCATACCTAACGTTTTCAATACAACAGACTCAGTTTAAGAGTTAGTTCAGGAGCTGGGATATTTTACCACATGATGCAGTCTGAACTTCTGGGACATGAAGGCAGGCTGAACACCAATCATAACATTCACATCAATGGATGCAGTGGAAGTGAACATGGGAAAGTGTAAATGCATGTTAATAATATCTTGGAGAATAATTATCTCATCTAGAGCAACTACTTCTTCACTGAAAGAAGTCAATTTCTTTTTCCTGTCATGTGTTTAGCACTGAAGGAATATCACCTGATCCATGGACTACTGAAAACATTGCAAATTCTATAGACTGTACAAATATGCAGAAAGTCTGGAGTCTATTCAGACACATCACATAATGCAGTCACTTAATCCTGACCCCATCATGCTATCTGCTCTCTTATGCAATCAATCTGAAAAAAAAACTATATACTAAACGGGAGTGGGCTAAAGCTCTCAAATATGTTACACATCAAGTCAAATAGTGGTAGTCAGCAAATTATACAAATACTTGTGCTGCCCTGAGAAAAATCACCCAGTTATTCATGGATACAAGTCTGGTGATTTAGGTGCAGTTTTCATGGAGAAAAATGAGGTAGGTAACCCACCAAGTGCTGCAATGGCCATCAGATTGCCAACACCAATAGGAATGATACTATTTGTAGTTTTGAGAAGATTTGTAGCTCAGGTTGAGGTTTTGGATGTAGGTTTGCTCGCTGGAAATGATCCTTCAAGCTCAGCGAGCAAACCTACATCCAAAACTATTTGCAATCTCAACCCCATTGGGCACTGTCCAATTTCAGCTCTACTTGAAAAAGTTTAAGGTGATGACAGATCATTTGACACTAGTGAACTGCTTCATCAATTCACATTGCAAAGCATCTACATAAATAAATAATCGGATTCCCAACATACAATCACATTCCACCAACAAGACAGTTGGGGAATCTAGAATTAGAGGGCATAGGTTTAGGATGAGAGGGGAAAGATATATAAAAAAAAAGACCTAAGGGGCAACTTTTTCACACAGAGGGTAGTACGAGTATGGAATGAGCTGCCAGAGGATATGGTGGAGGCTGGTACAATTGCAACATTTAAGAGGCATTTGGATGGGTATATGAATAGGAAGGGTTTGGAGGGATATGGGCCGAGTGCTGGCAGGTGGTACTAGATTGGGTTGGGATATCTGGTCAGCATGGACAGGTTGGACTGAAGGGTCTGTTTCCATGCTGTACATCTCTACGACTCTAAGACAAGCTTAACCCAAATGACAGTCAGTCTTAATAATCGTGAAGGAACAAAAAAAAAATCCGACAAGCAACATCTTTACTCTGCATATGTAAACAGAGTGCCAACGTTGCTAAACTATCTGAAAGTAGCAACAAAAGAGGAGGTATTTAATCTGTGTGAGAGTGTGAATGGAATCATGAATCTGGTAAGATGTACAAAGAAAGCTTTCAGAAGTGAAACCATCCCACATCTTCTCAATGTTCAAAACCAGCAGCTGCAACGTGGTCATGTTACATGGCAATTGCTTTGTAATTCCAGTTGTTGAGAGAACAGGTTTTCAATATGGCGCACAAAGGTCACTGAGAAATTATGCAAACAAAATCTCTTTGGGAAATGTTATGATTGCCAGTATCATTGAATATAAATCAGAGTTACCTGCAAAGCCCTGGATAGAATGTGATGTTGATTCTGTTGTTACCATTGTTGACAGATTCCCAGTTGTAGAAATAGTTTACTTTAATGAAAGCAGCCATCTCAATGTTCAACCAGATTTGGAATTTTTTGTGGAGTTCCTCAAACTGTGAGCAGTGACAATGTTGTTAACTGGGATCCAACTAGTTCAGCAAATTTGCAAACTGCTAGTTATGAAGGAGTTGTATTGCTTTCTTTGCCATTACAGTTACACCTCATTTGCCTACTGGAAAATCTACAGCTTCACTGATCTGTGTGTATGCTTAGCACACACACATCTTCCTGAGCTACCTCCTGAAGCTCATGATCAATGTGGAAATGAAAATGACGGAGAACAGAAGAACCAAATTAACAGGAACAGAGAGCAAAACTGAAAACTAATTACATGTTTAAAGCCAGGAGATAAAGTGCTTGTGAAACACAATGGTGATGTTGTGAAGCAAACAACCCCCTCTGATATCCAGCCATTTGTTGTGACCAACACAAAAGAATCAATGATCACTGCTCAGTGCAGATTGCATGTCATCACACGCAGGGCATTATTCTTCAAAGCACTGAAGACATTGTTTGCAAGCAGCAAATCAGACTTAAATACTGACATTTTCCATAAAGACTGAGTTAAATGCAATACCTGATGTCAGATGTTGATATCTTGAGAAAGAAAAAACATTCATTAAACTTAAAAAATGCTACAAAATGAAATTCAGTTGAGCAAATTTCTCATCACTGGACAAGTTTGTTGATGTAACAGGTGACACTGAATGATCAAGTTATGTTTTAAGTTTATTACACATATTGTTTGCACCTTTGAAACAAGCCATTAAAACACACAGTGCCTCTTACTTGACCAAAAAAAAGGAAGACTGCAGCCTATTATTATTTGTTTAAGTTTGCCTTATTTACCTAATGGAGTAATGGTAAGAGGGTGGTGTCAGAGTGGTAACATCACTGAAGTAGCAATCCAGAATGCCAGGCTAATATCCTAGGGACATAAGTTCGAATCCCACTATAACACAAGCTGAAATTTGAATTCAGTAAAATCTGTAACAAAAGGCATGCTTAGTAGTGAACATGTAAAAACCCAGCATATCCGTGCAAAAGACAAGATTGAAGTATCCGTATCCATCTTCAGTTAAAAGTGGAGTGAATGATCCATCTTTGCCTCTGTATTCTCAAACTATTCATGCAAATGTAGGCCAAACCAAGATAGGATGTCAGTTGCCTTCCCTAAAAGACATTAATGAATCAGATGGGTTTTTCTCGACAATTGACAATGGATTCACAGTCATCAGTAGACTCTGAATTCCAGATTTTTATTGAATGCAAATTCCATCATCTGTCATGGCAGGATTCAAACCCAGGTCACCAGGACAACCCCCAAGTCTCTGGATTAGCAGTCCAGTAATAATACCACTTGTCCATTGTAAGGCAGTGATCAAAGTGTCCTCAAGCTACATGGTCTTCGGCTGTTTGATCAATGACATGCCCTCTATCATGAGGTCAGCAGTGGGGATGTTCATTGCTGAATGCAGTGTTTAATAATACTCACACAATACATCATATACAGAAACAGCTCATGTCCATATGCAGCAAGATCTTGTTTTGGATGACAAGTGGAAAGTACCAGTTACACATGTGCAAAGCAGTGACAATCTCTAACAAGAGAGAATCTAAATATTTGATCTTCAATGGTATTATCATCCCTGAAACCCCAACAATCAAAATCCTTGGGGTTAACCACTCTCCAAATACTGAACTGCATTTACCAATAAAAATTGTGCCTTTACAATCAGGTCAGAGGTTAAGAGTTCTGCAAGTAACTGACTTCCAGTCTCCCCAAAGACTGTCCACCATCTAAGTCAGTCAGGAGTCTGATGGAATACTATTCATTTGCTTAGATGGGTGTAGTTGAACACTATATAAAGACAAATCAACCCATTTGATTGGCATTTCAACAACCACTTTCAAAATTAACTCCTTTCACTACTGATGCGGTGAGTCATGTGCACCAATAACCACAGTAAGTCATCACAGCTTATGTGACAGAACCTTCCAACTCAGTAACCTCTCCCATCTTGAAGGGCAATGGTGGCAGATACACAATAACACCACCACCTACAAAGCTCCCCTCCAAATCATACAGTGTTTTGACTTTGAATTATATCACTCCTTCAGTCACAAATCCTTGAACTCTCTTCTCAGATGTCTCTACTCCACATAGACTGCAGCTGTTCAAGGTCCGGGTCACAATCATCACTTCTCAAGGGTAGTATTTGTCCTATCAAGTGCCATTGAGATCCCATGAAAAGTATGCTTGTGAAGAAATTCAGAAAACAAAACATTTGCCATCCTGAATGTTTCTCATTAACAACTTTACACTAGCACTGTCACAGCATTGTCATAGATCTGTCATCTTTGCCATTCCTACAACCCTGCACAAACTCTCTTATTTCAGGTCTGGTCTATCGCTCATCAAATTTGCTACACTACTGGCAGACATGGTTTTAGCCTAAGTTAAGCTCTGGAGTTCCCTTGAAATATACCCCGCCTGCTTCAAAATACGCTATAAAACTTGGGTCCTTGGTCAAACTTCAGTCAACTACCTTTATGTCTTCTTTGAGAGAATGTAAATTTGTTTGTGATTCTCCTGTGAAGTACCTTGTAACATTTTGTTACATTGAATAATATTTAGCACCATTTTAAGTTGTTATAAACAGCCACATAGCAATCTGTTTAGAATGCAGTTGTATGCGTGTTGACTGCAATGAATGGAATGAAAACATTCTTTTTTTTACAGTAACATCCAAACAATCCATTAATCAGGGAGGTCGAGCAAACCATCTTCTCAGTTCTTAGTAGTGCCAGTGAAGGGTTGAGCAGCGTTGCTCAGCAGTGCAGCACAGATTGTAGGATTACAGGATTAGAACAACATACAGGGATTACTAACACATTCTTATCAGTTGGCTACATTGACATTTTGGTCTGTTGATCAATTCAATCACATTACCTCAATCTAATTGCCTTCTGGATAAAGAAAATTCTGCTCTTTATATGGTTTGTCAAGTATAGTTCAAGAGCATAAGCAAATGCATGGTAAATTCAGATTTTATTATTACAGTGTGGAAACAAGCTCTTCGGCCCAACAAGTCCACACCGACCCGCCGAAGCACAACCCATTCCCCTACATTTACCCCTTCTCTGAACACTAGGGGCAATTTAGCATGGCCAATTCACCTAACCTGCTCATTTTTGGATTGTGGGAGGAAACCCACACAGACACGGGGAGAATGTGCAAACTCCACACAGAGAGCTGCCTGAGGCAGGGATTGAACCCGGGTCTCTGGCACTGTGAGACCGCAGTGCTAACCACTGTGCCAACGTGCCGCTCCACCACTGTGCCACCGTACTGTGTACTCAGAATCCAGTTTTCAGATTTATTGATAATAAGGATCAAATGGCAAATAAATAGCAAATAAGTTGTATTGCAAAGTTTAATGTAGTTCTTAAACTGCAAAATAAATTACAAAAATTACCTGAATTCTGATCACACTGCCAAGTTTTAAAAATATGTTTAAGTTTACCTTGTGGGCATGTTATGTAAGTGCTATACTTTTTTATTGTGTTGTTGATGCATCAGCAAAAGACAGACTATGGAGCATTTAACGAATTTGAAATCATGGTCAAATTTAAATAAGGTCATACAGCATTAAGACATACCATTCAGTTCAATTCGTCCATGCTGACCAAGTTTCCCAAAGTAAACTCGTCCCACTTGCGTTCATTTGGCCCATATCCCTCTAAACCTTTCCTATTCATGTACCTGTCCAATATCTTTTAAATGTTTTAAAAGTACCGGCATCTACCACTTCCTCTAGCAGTTCATTCCATTTTCAAACCACCTTCTGTGAGAGCAAGTTGCCCCTCATGTTACATTTAAATCTTTCTCCTCTCACCTTGAAATTATGTCCTCTAATTTTGAATGGCCCAACCATAGGTAAAAGACCTTTGCCATAGCTATGCTCATGATTTTATAAACCTATATGAGGTCATCCCTCAACCTTGTACACTCCAGTGAAAGAAGTCCCAAACTATTCAGCCTCTTCTTATAACTAAAACCTTCCAGCCCCTGTAACATCCTAGTAAACTTTTTCTGCACCCTCTCCAATTTAATAATATTCTTTCTATAGTAGGGCGACCAGAACTATACACAGTACGCCAAAAGTGGCCTCACCAATGTTCTGTAGAACCGCAACTTTTCCCATACTCCAAATGCTGAGCTCCCTTTGCAGTTCCAATTGTCCCATGTAGAACTATTCCACTGTACCCAACCTACCTTCTCTTTGTAAGCAACAGTGTTTTTATCACATGAATCAAAACACTTGCACTTCTTTTAACACAAAATTGGATAACTTGAAGCTATAAAACAAGGCTATAGATAGAACAGGACAGCAAGATTAGTTTTGGACTGATCCAAAGCATTATCACAAATACGAGCGACTAAAGATCCTCTTCAGTGCTATATTGCTTATGGGTGGTGGGCACAAAGCCTTGGGAGCTTGAAAATGCAGGCATGGTATCAGTGGAGTCAAGGGTTGCAAATCAGAGTTCCTGGATCATGACGCAGCTGGTTTAAAACTGTCATTGGTTTGAGAGCAGTTACACAGCTGTTAAGAAAAGCAAATCTCTCTTAGAAGTGTCTGCAAAAAGCTGGGAGGCTACTAGTATGGTTCATCATAAAATCTATGGCTGTTGACAGGGGAAGACACTGCTCTCAAAATAAAAGCACAAAAAAATATAATTCAAAGACTTGGAGAAAACACCAATATTTTGTAAAAGTCCTAAAATTGCAGCTGTTCCCATTTGGACTCATCCTAACATTCAGACCCATTTGGACTAATTCTTCAATATTGTGCAGTCCATTTTGCACACTTTGGAATTCCAGACCCTGTATTTTCTTGAATTTCTTTAAAGCATGTCTTAAAAACAGATAAAATTTGCACCTTGTAAAGTTAATGAATGAAAATACAATGACTTGCTGTTGTGCATGTTTGCTATTTGTACTACTATCATGCAATAACATCACAAAAGTACAAAATGATGCACTTTCCTCAGTTTGCAACTATATACAATTTCTAACATAAATACCTATTAAAATAAAAATCACAAAACATGAAAAGATAATTTATGAAAAATCTTGAGTCATCAAAATGGTCATCAACTTTTTGAACTGAACAGACAAACGCAACAGGAAAGTTATCAAAAAACTGTTTTAGTAAACTTAATATTCAATTAACAAAAACCATTAGCAAAGTTGTTGAACAGTCCATTAAAGAAAACTGCATGTTAATTAGTAACACTTACCTAAAACAAAAAAAGGTTTTGAGAACTTTAACCTTCAGTTTACAAAATAAAATTGTCAAACCTCCCAACCTATAATAAAACAAAGAACTGTGGATGTTGGAAATCTGAAACAAAGAAACAAACTTCTGGAGAAACTCAGATCTGGCAGCAGCTGTAGAGAGAAAAGCAGAGTTAATGTTGAATCCAGCACACGAGAAACTTTACAAGAGCATTTCTTAAATCCAAATATATCAAACACTCTCCAACTATTATTTTTTTTGATTAGATTACTTACAGTGTGGAAACAGGCCCTTCGGCCTAACAAGTCCACACCGCCCCGCCGAAGCGCAACCCACCCATACCCCTACATTTACCCCTTACCTAACACTACGGGCAATTTAGCATGACCAATTCACCTGACCTGCACATCTTTGGATTGTGGGAGGAAACCAGAGCACCCGGAGGAAACCCACGCAAACACAGGGAGAACGTGCAAACTCCACACAGTCAGTCGCCTGAGGCGGGAACTGAACCCGGGTCTCCGGCGCTGTGAGGCAGCAGTGCTAACCACTGTGCCACCGTGCCGCCCATGGATATGGGTTAACAATATCCAGTTGTAGATGAGGTTTTTGGGCTGGGCTTTGAAATTTAAAATAAATCTTTTAAAAAAATGAATTTCAAGACAAGAAATTTGACAAGCAAGTTGTGCTTGCTGCTGTTCTAAGATTTACATCTTGATTTCTTTCATTTATTTTGAACATTAGTCATTTGTGTCGGATAAAATATAGAAGACTTTATGCTAGTGTATTTAACAATAAAATGTTCCTGAATAAATTCTAATAGTAAAACATGGTTTTCTTTCTCATGGTGAAAGTGACATAATAAGTAGATCAATAACATTTTTCAGATTAAATGTAGGCATGTAAAGCGTTAAGAGAAAATGACATATTTAAAAGGTCTTGAATTTCAATACAAGTTGTCTTGATCTTTCGCCAAACCTACAGCAAAAGATGGAGAAATGCACATTGAAATTCAAGGACACAGTATCCACAAAGTACTTGAGCATAATAGTTCGGCTAATGTATTTCTGAATTAGTTTCTTGCAACATTCAACTATCGCATTCACAAAGACACTAAGAGGCAATTCATTTTCACAATTTATTACCAATGCAAAGTAAGAGAGTGTATGCTAATGGAAGTTTCATTTAAAAACCATTGCACCACATAAAGAGAGCTTTACAAAGTCATTGTCAGGTTTTGCAAAGTTTTGGTTCTAAAAATTCAGTAGGTCCCCTTTCACAGAGAAATAAATCCACACAATTTACAATTAGAAATTTAATCACTCACTGTTAAGACATTTTTATGCATCAGACCCAAACAACATAGCGAAACAAACCTACTCATTCACACCAACTTGGCATTATGGTACATTCGGTAAAATATTTAGGGTGAAATGTTTAAATTTACTGGAAATAATAAAATTAAGTGTAAACCCCCAATCCCTAGTTTGCACATAACTGTCAGGGTATGCCAATGTCAATGCAAGTGATTAACAGCACTAAAATTCTGAAAAAAATCCACATAATATCTACAAAATCTAGTTTAAACTATTTAAATCAGAACTGTACATTAAATTTACAAAAGAAATCGCAGGACAGGAAAAAGTCTTTTAAAAAATTAATCTCTGTATTATTAGAACTACATAAATACAGACCAAGAATACCACAATGATAAGGTGTTTTGTTATTATAATAGCAGATATCAAAATCCTTCAATATTCTGCATGTTGATACTGATACAAAACCACATTCGGAAATGGCACAGCCAATGTAAATGCAATTTGTTAAGTCCAGTTCCAGTAACTCAGGTAAAAGTAACTGATGTGTAGAACCATGCTGCATGATCCAGTGCAGCCATGCTGGAATTAGCTCAACAACACTTGCAAATCAATATGCAAAAACAACATTGAGTACTTGTCAAATATAGAAGCTGGAGCATGATGCATTTCAGTTAAAGCCCAGGCACTTTAATTTTTGTTAATCATCAGACTTCTGTGTGTTGTTGAGAATCCAGTGGTGGAATAGTCACATCATCAAAGTGGCCTTCATCCCCACTTTCATAGTCACTCATCATGACTTCAGATTCTTCCATCTCACAGCAAGCTGAAACATCAGAGCAAGAGGCAGTAGTGGATGTATACACAGACATAGACATGTTATCCATAGTGGGTGGTTCAAAGTCATCATTGTATGTTAAAGAGTAGGATGTGTAGGTTCCCCTGTAATTGCTTCCAGCAGGGACTGCACTCTGAGGTTCTGAGAGGTCTGCAGAATAATGGTGATGGGGTAGATATTGATTCATGTTAAAATGCTGTCTATTTTGCGATGCTGAATTCAGACTTCCAGCCATGGGCATGTCCCGGGGTGGCTGTAAGGAATCAAACTCATTGTACTCCGGTGGCAGTGGTGGCAACTCCTCGTGAATTGGAAAATCATCTGGTGGAGGCGGGAAATCACTTTCAATGTCATATCCTCCAGGGTAGTAGTCTGTGTCAATGGCATTAGGATCAGAGTAAAGAGGGGCTGGGTGTTCCACTACCTCATACTGTGGGTACTCCTGGATACCAGGGAGCTGAACATTTGGCATCCAATCAGAAGTGTCCCAGTGATATGCTTTTGCACAGAAAAGGAGAAAAATTAGAATATTTAGCTTTGAACCAGACCTTTAGTATCATACAAAAATCAAGAACAAAATGTAATTTATACAGAATTGGTAATTAATGTTAGTGCTGATTGAAGTCTCCAAAGTGCAACAGAACACAGTTGAGATGGCACAACCCATTACAAATGACAGACAAATACAATTTAACCTTGATGCTTTAAAATGACATCAATTGACAGCCAGCACACAACCATAACAAATGTACATGGATTTAAATTAGCGAGCAATGTTATTCTGGTTATATTACAAATACAGTGGCTGCTGTGCTTGGATAGAAAATGCTGGAGTAGGATTTAAAAGGTAAATCTTATTGATTTTCTACAACACACATTAATGACTTAAACCAAACATATGAATAATGGATTAACTTCCTTGCCGCTATGCAAATCAACGTGCAGTGAATGTTAAAGTGAAAGAGGCCCAGTTGTGAGTATGAGAGAATAAAGGCATGCAGACAAAAGTCACCTCTTGAGTTCTTGAGGTCATGACCCGCAAAAGTTTCTTTAGATGGGAAAGAGCAGTAAAGGGAAGAAAACATGAAATATTAAAGCACCAGAATTCTAAAGAAAGGTCTACACAGCATTCCATGTGCTTGCTTGCAACAAACAATTTAATCACCTGCTTGCTACATACGTACACTTTAAAGCAGTTAAGTGCTGTTTACCAGAAGTGATGTTTTAAAACCTTTTCACAATACGATATAGATGGCTGTGAAAATTCCCTAGCTCAATGACAAAATAACTATGACTTTCTCAAACTAAAATGCCTTTCACGTAACTACAGCTGAGACACAAATAAATAGTAGAAAACACCAATGAATTTAACAAAGAAAATACTCCAGGAAAATACAACAATCTAATAATGGAACAATCAGTCAAAAGTACTCATTGGACAATTTTCTCTCGAAGTAATAAGTTGCCTAACTATTAGGAGAAGGTATTAAGGTTAGGTAGTTAAACAAAATATTCTGAGCATTCTACTCCATTACAAAGTTGGACACTTGTACATCATTCATGGAAATAACAGGCGATTCCTGCCAGGACACATTGTTAAACCAAAGAGACTAAACAGTTCTGTCCACAATCATAATTCACAACTTGTGTGGGTTCCACTTCCACCAGAGTTTATTCATGGGGCACTATCTACCTGCAAAATGCTACAGTCAGGTGCAGAACTGACTGCCGTGCCAGTGGATTACATCATTTGGCTATTTTCCATGATGCAAGGAAGAAGCAAACATTAGACCAGCTCTTCCTGGTTTATGGGGTGCACAATAAAATTGATCACTAAGACTGGGAAATCTTCAAATTATGGGTTTGTGTGCCACAAATACAATTAGATCATAACCCGCACTCCTCACATTTATACCGAGGAAAAAGACAACTATGCTCCTTTCTCAGTAAAATGTACGCAAAATAATTTTTTGATCTTTTAAAGGAAGTAGGGGTGTGAGTTGAATGGGAAATGGGGAGTATATCGTGCTTACCAGACCAGCAGCTCCTACATCACAAGACTTCAATCTGGCACACATGCCCCCTTACTCCCTCCTGACCCCTGTCCCAGTGAAACATCAGTCTTTAGTCAAATGTCTATTATTAAAATAGTCAATACTGCAGTAATATCTGGGGGTGGCCTTAATCAGAGAGTGGGATTTTCATACCCGAGGGAACAGAAATCCTGCCAGTAATTCTCTCAGCAATGATAGCACATACTGGGTACTGCCATTCTAAAAGAAATCTCAGGAAAAGATACCACTGAAAGTAGAGTAAGGGAGGTCTGGAGCTTTGGGCCCCAGGACTTCAGAAAGAGATTTGGATGCGTGTGGAATTGTGTTCTGGGACTAGGAGAAGTGGGTGGGTACGGGCAGGGAAATGGAGGTGTGGATCACAAAAGACTGGTTCCATCTAGTTGGAGGGATCCCAATGTGAACAGAACATGACTTAAAAAGGTGATACACCCCTTCCTTCCTGCCCATTGACCAGCAGCTTTGGAAGACTGCACTGGCCTCTTGGTTGACTTTCCCCACCTATTGGGGAAATAGAGGCACAAATGGGGCTCCTAATTGATAACTGGCTGGTCAAGGACATTAACAGGTGTAAACCTGGGCAAGCTGATGTTTGCCTTACCAACCCACCACATTGTGGGACACGTTGGGGTGCATCGGAAGGTGGCAGGTCATTCACCATTCCTATTTTATGTGTGTTCCCCACACCAGACCTGCAGATACAGCTGGCAGAGAACTGTAAAATGTCTCTCAGGATTTATCTCAGCTTTACCTTACAGTAGGTCTTTGGTCTACCAGAGTTTAAGACAAAATTTTGTGCAGAGTGGAACAAAATAATGGATTTTAAATGCTTTAGACCCACTGAATGTGTGCACTTAGGTACACTTTGAACTTGAATATTTAACAGAAGACCAGCGTACCTCACTAAATTTTGGCAACTTATGCTGTTATTGCTCCTCCAAGTCACTGTTTAAAAAAACACCACATGTCTTAAATGGTTGCTAAGCAATTAGATACTATATTTTCCTGGAGAATACCTGTAGTCTATTTTTATAGCATGGTACACAACCCGGAGAGAGAGATAACTAACAAATAGGAGGCAAGCAAATAAAAATGCCAAAGTTATGAGTGAATTTACAACAGACCATATGCTCCTGAACATGCACTGTTCCAAAACCAAGTATGGAACTAGCTCCATTGTGAGGACAATCCTATTCTTTTACACTTCTAGATGGAAAAAAAGGGAAGAGAAAATATGCTGGATACAGAGGAAAGAAACTCAAGCTGCCATCGTTGTTGTTTGGTGAATGACTTGGGAAAATGTAATGTTTTCTACCAATGCTTACGACTCTTATTGGAAAAAGGAAATTAAAATTCTGGATATATTCATAATTAATGATAGCCAAACCCCTGCTACATGGATAAACAGCACTCTCACTGCATTTACATACGTGTTAAAGACATACAAGAGTTTAATTAACCACAATACACTTATAACTGAGCTTTGTAAAAAAAAATATACCTTCTTTTTCTACCGAGTCAACAACTGTATTGACAAGGTGTATTACAGTCACTATGGAAGCTTGCAGGAGGATTGGGAAGGAGTAGATTGAAATAAATTTACAATTAGTACAAAAATTTAAAATACATTCATATCATTTTTATTCTAGCTGGCTGTTGTTTAGAATACAAATTTACAAACCTACAGCCAAAAATTTATTTTCAGTAACAAGAATATGATTAGAACATAATGGAATCATTAGCAATGCCCAAACATCTGATGGGTTCACCTCAGCTTATGAGGCATTTGGTAATCAGTAGGTTCTCTGGCTACTCTTTGATTATGGTTTTGTTAGCGAGATATGTACTTCTGGATTGTTTCTGTAAGCTTCACAGAAAACTCACAAGGAATGCAGTCAAGCACAAAAAAAATCAATATTCCCTATTGCCACAAGTGGATATAACAGCTAATTTAAGCTGATGTTCCTATTTAGTTCGGAGTGAAAGGTGTCTGAGATTTAAAAGAAATACAAGAAAATATTAATTTCCTGAGGAAAATTTGAGAGAGAGAGATGTTTGTAGTTGTGATGCTTTTTAACACTGTGACAGTTCTTGTAGTTGCAAAAACCCAAGAACAGAGGTTAGAAAAACCATAACATAGATACTGAGAATAACTACATACTTTCAAAAACTAATATCAACGAGGACAGTTTTTTTAAAAACAGGGTTAAATGTCGCTGTTCTTACACGCTGGAGAATTTAATTGCTAGGCACTCCCATCTGTGAGCAATTAATACATAGATTGCTATGCAGTTCACCTACAAAGCCCCATGTTGACATTTTCAGGAACATAACTGGAAACAGACTTTCTTGGTGATCACTGCTTACTTTACAAAGATGTTTGTTTCTCAAGTCTAAAGTACTGCATTAAACATAATATGCTACTGAATTCAAAACTACACAACTATTATCTTTGGAATGCACTTCCGGTTTCCTGCTGAAAGACTGTAAATTAATTCATATTTACTAGCAACTTTACAAAACAATGAAAAAAGCTATAATGGAATCCTCGATAAAGATAAAGGAAAATAATCAACGAGTCACTATGGAAAGTCTTTACCGATGAAAGTGATTAGATTGAGCAAAACAAATACATTTCAAAAACATTCATGCAAGAAACTTGCCAAATTTCTCTATAAAGTTACATAAATATTTGTAATTTTTAGTTGGTAGCATTCTCAACTATTACGGATTCAAAGAACAAAAATATTGCAAATTGACAAGGAAAACAAAACTAAATTAAAATCATGAAAAATAGTCAAATTTTGCCACACCATGTATTGTAATGCTTAGATCTTCTACCATTGCCAATTTGATTTATCATTGAGTTCAACTCAACAGACAACAGAATACCAATTTCAAAAAGGTGCTGAAGATATTCAAAGTATTTTAAAGATTGATCTCTCTCTGCAAAATCTACTTTATGTTAAATATTGACGTAACACTTGGGATTTACTTGTAGTTTATTTCAATGTTTTGCGGTGAACAAACAGACAAGGAATTTTCTATGTCTATAGAACAACAAAACGTAGAAGTAATAGGGTATTTGGCCCATCATGTCTACTCCAAAATATAACAAAATCAAAAGGTTGATCTGATAATCCTCAACTCCATTTTCCTGCCTTTGACCCAGAACTCGTGATGCCTTACTGATTAAAGGCTGATATCAGCTTGGATAATACTTCATGACTCAACCTCAACAACCTTCTATGGAAAGAATTCCACAGACTGGCTACCCTCAGAAAAAAATTACCTCTCATCTCTACCTTAAATGGTCGACCCATTACACTGTGATTACACTTTGATTCTAGACTCTCCCAAACAAGGAAACGTCCTCTCTGTATCTACCATCTCAAGCCCCCTAAGAACCTTACATGATTTAATTAAGGTCACTTTTCATTCTTCTGAACTCCAATGAGTTCAAGAGCAATGTGCTCAAGTTCTCTCCACCAGAAAACTCCCCAATGCCTAGAATCAACTAAATGAACCTTGTCTGGACTGTCTTCAATGCCAGTATATCTTTCCTTAGATAAAGGGACCAAAACTGTGCACAGAATTCACAATGTGGTCTAACTCATACCTTGTACAGTTTTAGCAGGACTTCTCTACTTTTATATTTAATTACTTTTGAAATAACGGTTACCAAAACATTTTGTTCTCCATATTATCAGCTGAACTTGGATACTAGCTTCTGTGATTCATACATGAACATTCCTGAATCTATGCTACTGCTTTCTGCGGTCTTTCATCATTTAAATAATATTCCTGTTCCTCTATTGTTCCTGTCAAAGTGCATGACCTCTCATTCTTAACACAATATTCCATCTACCAAACCTTTGCCCATTCACTTAGCCTGTCTTCTTCTGTAGACACTGTGTTATCCTCACTCTTGCCTCGCCACCTATTTTTCTGACATCTGCAAACTTGACAATAGTTATTCTCTTCTGTCATCCCAGTCATTATTATATATAAATAATAGTAGCCCCAGCACTGATACCTGTGGAACTTCACAGGCTGCCATCATGAATCTGCCCCTTCATACAACTGTTTTCGGTTAGTTAGCCAATCCTCTATCCATGTCAATATACTATCCTGTACAGGTGTTCTTATCTTAAGAAGTCATGTATGTGGCACTTTATTGAATGCCTTTTGGAATCTGTGGCATTCCTTACCACAGAGGGCTGTCAAGGATGGGTCATTTATAAATTCAAGGCAGAGATAAATAAATGTTTCATCAGTAAGAGAATGGAGTGATATGGGGTAAAGCAGGCAACAGGAGTTTTAACTGCCAGAACCTTGTTGAATGATGGAGTTGGTTCAATGGACTGATTTCAGCTGATCTCCAGCATCTGCAGACCTCACTTTCTCCTCAATGGACTGAATAGCCTACTTCTAGTCACATAAGTCTTATGGTCTTGAGTAGCAGTGAGCATAATTCTTTTCTTAATGGCTAATGAAAAGTGGTTCCCTAGTCTGCAGGTACTGACTCAATTTTGTGAAATTAATTCCAACTAATATAAAGTAGGAATTTTTTTGCCAGCTCATGGTTCTAGCTTGACAGATTACGGAACTTAGACATTGAGAGTGAGGAATCTCAGCACAGTAATGGAAGAAATGTTGTTCCAGTGTTTTACAGAATCAGGAATGATCTGAGGAAGAGGAGCATGACACAGAAATCTGAGAGCTAAAGTCCAGAGTTTACATGCAAATAGAAAGTCAAACTGTTAAGACACCTTTCTTTAAACTGGACAGGAGCTTAAGCTTGCATGAAGGATATATAAATACATTACTACATTCAATATTACTTATGTAAATCTGGGTAAAAAAGCTGCATGTAATTCCTTGAGTAATATTTCAAAACCTGAAACATTAGTTAAATCACTTACCAGTTAATATGGCAAGGCAGGCAATGTATTGCAGCTGTACTATGTGGGAGCTGGTGGATACCACTGTGATTTATAGCAACCACATTGTATTAAGTGCCTGCAGCTCAAGAAATGTTGGTTCAGAGTTGATAAACCGGAAGCCCCAGCTTCAGCTTCTACAAATCATTACATTGCAAAGTACAGGACTGAGGGGACATGTTCTGGAACAGTCAGTGCCTGGATTGGATTGGATATTGGAGTGCTAGGTGAGATTGCTTAAGAATCTAAGAATTAGTTAACACTTAAGAATTTAGAAGCACCTTTTAACAGCTGTGAATGTTATGTGGAAGAACCGGGAGAAAGGATCCTACTGGACGTTGGCAGTGATATTGGACTGGTTACTGAAGTCTGCAATTCAGTAGAGACTACTCAGTAAAGTATAACCATGCTGTGGAATTTGTAGCCATATCAACAATTGAAGTAGGGACATTATTTCTGTAGTTTAGTTTATTAGTGACCTACTGAACAGCACTTCAGAGTTATAAAGCATGGAAATAGACACTTCAGTCCAACTAGTCCATGCAAACCATCTTCCCAAGCTAAACTGATCTCACTAGTCTGCATTTGGCCCTCATCTCTCCAAATCTTTCCTATTCAGGTAGTCATACAAATGTCTTTTAAATATTGTAACTGTCCCAGCAATCCACCACTTCCTCTGGCAGTTCACTCCACAAACAAGCCACCCTGTGTAAAAAGGTTGGCCCTCGTCTCCTTTTTAAAATCTTTCTCCTCTCACCTTAAAAAATGCCTTCTAATTTTAAACTTCCCTACCCTAGGGAAAAAGACCCTTGCTATTCACACTTTGTCTATGCCCCTCATGATTGTATAAATCTCTCGAAGATCACCCCTTAACCTCTTATGCTCCAGTGAAAAAAGTCTCAGCCTATCTAGTCTATTTTTATAGCTCAAACCGTTCATTCCCATCAACATCTTGGTTAATTTTTTCTGAAACCTCTCTAACTTAACAACATCTTTCCTATAACAGGTTGATCAGAACTGCACACAGTGCTCCAGAAGAGACCTCACCAGCATCTTGCACAACCTCAACATGATACTGCAACTCATATACTCAAAATGTCTGAGCAATGAAGGCAAGCGTGCTAAATTCCTTTTTAAAGAAGGGCTTATGCTCGAAACGTCGATTCTCCTGTTCCCTGGATGCTGCCTGACCTGCTGCGCTTTTCCAGCAACACATTTTCAGCACTATACTACCAAGTTTGGTGTCATTTGCAAACTTACTAACAATACCTCTGATTTTCTCACTGAAACTGTTTCTATGAATAACAACCAAAAGTGGACCAATATCGATCCCTGTGCAATGCCACTAGTCGCAAAGGTCTGGTCTAAAAAACAACTCTCCACCACCATCCTCTGTCTCCTACCATCAAGCCAATTTTTATTTCCCATTAACAATTTCACCCTGACTTCCACGTAATCTAACTTTACTAATTAGTCTACCATGTGGAACCTTGTCAAAGGCTTTTGAAAAATCCATGTCAACAATGTCTACTGCTCTGCCCTAAACTTTTTGGGTACTTCCTCAAATAACTCAATTGAGCTGGAGGCATGATTTCCCATTCACAAACCATGCTGACCATCCCTAATCAGTCCTTGCCTCTCAAAAAGCAAGTAAATCCTATCTCAATTATGGCCAAATATGTACCCACCATCAATGTCAGACTCAAGGTCTATTTTGTCCCCAGGCTTCTCCTTACTGTCTTTCTTAAATAAAGGCACAACATTAGCCACCCTCCAAACCTCTGGCACCTCATCCATGTTTATAAATGTTACAGATATTTCTGATAGGGGCCTTGCAATTTCTTCTAACTTCCCACAATGCCCTGGCATACACTTGATTAGATCCCGGAGATTTATGATTGGATTAGATTAGATTTCCTACAATGTGGAAACAAGCCCTTTGGCCCAACCAGTCCGCACCGATCCTCCGAAAACTAACCCACCCAGACCCATTTCCCTCCGACAAATGCAGCTCACACTGTGGACAATTTAGCATGGCTAATTCACCTGACCTGCACATCTTTGGACTGTGGGAGGAAGCCGGAGCACCCAGAGGAAACCCACGCAGACATGGGGAGAATGTGCAAACTCCACACAGATAGACAGTCGCCAGAGACTAGAATTGAACCATATCCACCTTCGGGTTTTCTAAGACCTCCATCATTTCATCGTTTGTAGTGTGAACGATTTTCAAAATATCAATATATATTTCAGAGTTCTCTAGCCTCCATTTCTTTCTCCACAGTAAAAGCCAATGTGAAACATTCATTTAATCCTGAGATTCAACGCATTGATGACCTTGTTAACCTTTAAGGGGCTGTATTCTCTCTAGGTGCTCTTTTACTCTTAACGTACTTGCAGAATCTCTTTGGATAATCCTTAAGTTTATCTGCTAAGGTATTGCACATCCCCTTTATACTTACCTGATTTCCTTAAGAATGCCCCTACACTCTTTATACTCAAGAGATTCATTTGATCCCAGTTGTCTATATCTAATATATGATTCTTCCTTATTCTTGACTAGAGCCTCAATATTGTTATTCATCCATTATTCCCTAATCTTACCAGCCTTACCCTTCACTCTAACAGGATTGTAATGTTTCTGAACTCTAGTTATCACACTTTGAAAGCCTCCCACTAGTCAGTCATCCCTTCACCTGTGAACAATCTACTCCAATAAACTTTTGAAAATCTTGTCTCATGCCACTAACATTTGCCTTATTCCCAACTCAGAACTTCAACTTTTATGGAAAGCTTATTCTTTTCCAAAAACTATTTTAGAATTATGATCACTAGTCCCCCAAACAGCTCCCCTATTAGCACTTCTGTCACTTGCCTTGCTTTATTTTCCAAGAGGTGGTCAAGTTTTGCTCCTTTTCTAGTAGGTAAATGTTTTAATAAAGGAAATTTTCTTGAACACATTTAACAAATTCCTCATCATCCAAGCCTTTAACATTATGGCAGTCCCAGACAATGTTGGAAAATTAAAATCTCCTACTATTACGACGCTATTATTGGGGCATATATCTGAGATCTCTCTATATATCTGCTCCTCAATTTCCCTCTGACTATGGGAGAGCCGATCGTATAATCCTGTTAAGGCCATCTTCCCTTTATTTCTAGTTTCTATCCATATTGTTTCATTGGACACTGTCTCATAAATATCTTCTAATGAGTGTGATTTTAATTTGTTCAAATCTTTAAAACATGAAATCTTGTGCAGTTCCTTTAAGGTGGCCATTGAGATTTCAAAAATATTTATGAGGATCATGCCAAAGATAATCTCTGTAACTACTTGAACCACAAGAAAATTAGCATCAGCTACAGCTGATAGTGAGTTAAAAGCCTGACTGAAACTTTGGTGTGGGAGAAATGGTTGTAAATGGAATACTGACACCGCGGTGAAAGAGGAAGTTAAATCTATGGGAAAAAGGCGGCTATATTGTTGGGAAAGAATTTGCTTGAAACATGCTGGAAGCAATATCCTAGCTATAGAAAATGCTTTACACTAAACAGAGGGAGAGGACAAAGGGAGAGGTTTAATGAGAAGGATCAAAACAATAAAGCATAGTAACAGGGATAAAGATAACTAGAGTGCAAATGAATGGGACAGAGTCATACAAATAAAGATGGAATAGAAAAGCATGGTGAAAAAACAAAAGGTTCCATAACCAACGGCTTGCAACATTTATATTAAGATTAAAGAATCAATAGCTCAAATAGAAATAAATGGTTTATACAGCTTTTACTGAAATGTGGTTGCAAAAGAACAGAATAATTAAGGATATTAAGGCACAGATTTTAAATATGTAAGTTTTATTAGTCTTCACAGTTGAAAACACAGAAAGCACCCGAGAAAGGGTAGGCTCAATGGGAAAAAGGGAGGGAGAAATTTAAAACAATCACTATTTCTAGAGGACAGAAAAGTAAAAATACTGAAATCAAAGGCTGACGAGTCCTTTGGACCTGGTGGCCTACATCAGAGGTTTGAAAAGAAGTGGCTGTAAAGGTAATGGATGCATTGGTTGTAATTATTTAAGGTTTCCTAACGCTACAAACATTCTAATGCTTTCCTGGTCAGTCTCTTGTCCTGCTCTATCATGTACTGTAAGATTATTGAAAAGTCTTTCTCCTGGTTCCTGCCTTACTTGCATCCCATTTTGTCTATCATGACTCAAGCCAGTGTTTCCAAAATTTTCTCTCCACAACCCCATTTTGAACCTTAAAAATTATTGTGGTCCCTGGGTGACAATTGAGAGAATGGAGTTCAGATATTATCATATGGTCACAACGCCCCATCAACCCCTGCTGCCTCAGACATGTGACCCCATTCATATTTTCCAAAAATGGTGTATCAGAAATGTGTTGCAAGATTCCCATTTTAACTAATTTTGGACAGTTTCAGTTTTGCTCCTACTTTACACGTTGAAGCAACAAGCTATGTCTAATTGAGCATTAATTGGCCAGTTCCACAGAAAGACTTTTCAGAGCAAAGTCCATTGAGATAACATTCAGGATATCAACAAGCCAGCCTTTTGTCACCTGGCTCACCATGGAGACATGTAGCACATCTCTGGCCTTCTTTATGAGATCCATAGGGCCTCAACGATTTCCCTACAAAGCACCATGGATTCAGTCATCTACACTGAACACACTAAACACAAGACTTACCACCATGGATATAGTTTACATTTTCAAACTTGAATTGTCTCTCTATGGATTCAGTAGTTGAAAACTTTTTAAGGGAAATATTGCCCAGCAATATTCAGCCTCTTGTACTTCATTCAAGTGGCTCTAATTCATGTGCAATTTGACAGTGGCCACTGGCAGGTCATCCAACTGTGGAGACTATCTAAGCTGTGCCTAGATTGTTCCTGCTCTCGCCTTGCACACACATTCATACTAGCAGCAAATGTACAAACATGAGGGAAATATGAAGCAAATGTTTCTCCAAACAACTTTTGCCCCCTAATCCAAATCTGCAAGTGCGTCAGTACCAGAGTCAAGTTTGCCAAGCCCAAGTATAAAACAGCATTAGACTCTAACTTTACCTCTGAAGGGAAGCTCTACAAACTTAGCTTATGATGAATAGCTCAGAACCGGGACTGTCCAGCTCAGCTTTTTTTTTTTAGGTGATCACTGTGGTCATCAATGAGAAAATTTTCTGAAATATTAGATTTTAAAAATAGAACTTGAAATTGAACCAAGTCGTAGCACTACCACAACTGCAGTTATTGTTTGGAACCCCACCCTTGTCCTATTGGTCACTACAATTCCCCACCAAGAACTGGTCTTTAGCTGGATGCTGACAAGCAGCAAGATGTTCAGCATCTGCAAAGCACAAGCTCCCTGTGAAGATGTAACAGCCGCCACAACGCATGTATAACATTGTCAGTGTGGCCCCAGGTCCAATTTCCAGCTAGCCTCGGACACGTTGGCATGAAAAATGCCTTCAAGTTTATTTCTGAGCCCCTAAAATTGATTTCAAATGGAATATAGTGATAAATGTCTTCACTTGGAAGGACCTTGTGAGATCCTCTGAAGAAATCATGGCAGCTGGTAAGGAAAAATACTCAAAAAAATCGAACCATCTTTGCGCATTACAATCCATCTAAAGCCCAGCACGACAAGATGACAGCTCACTTAAAAGAAAATTAGATGGCATTTAAAATGGGCCACCAAATCACTATTGCAGAAGTCAATTTCCAAACCATAAGCTTTGACAAATATAGAGCTGATTCAAAATTCTTGATTTTGATCACTGCCATTTAGATGGATCAGTTTATATTCGTGAACTAAGCCTGCAACTTAGAGAAATGTCTTCTGGCATAGGCATGATAGGCCAAATGGCCTCCTTCTGTACATGTATCATTCTGACTCAGAACTTTGTATATGGGCCTTATGAAATCACAATTCTGATATTGCAAACCTAACACACTCTCAAGCGTTGTCACATCAAGCGCTCAAATTAATGTTCTCCAAACTACACATTACTTCAAGTGTGAAGTTAGCAATTAGTATCAAAGCAGGATACTGTAGCTTCACCGACAAAGTTCATTCATAGAACTTTTACAGGTCACTGATGAGTTTTAGAGCTAATTTTGGAAGTTCCATCTTCCCTCTTTAATGTGCTTCTTTGCATCATTAACTGCTGTCATGTTTGCAGCTTTTATACCAATAAAGCACAATAACCCAAGGCTGACCTCACATAAAATGACAGACAACTCCATCAATAGATTGCAACTTTGTTAATATTCTCATTTCACTAACACAAATTGAAGAAAAAATTTAGAGAACAGTGTTAAATGCGTCATGACCGCATTACACAGCATTTTATTTTGAACAGACCTATATGGACATGCTACAACGTATCTCTAAGAGAGGTGGGACACTGTCACTGTGCTACAAGATACTCAAGGGCTTACATCATTGTGATTATTTAATAACGTTTGTTAATATTAGCAGTCAAGATTAGTGACTCCTACGAGCCATATTACATTAAATCAGATAACTACAATATTTTTAAAACTACTGCTTTCATTGGAAATCTTTAGTTAACAATGAAAATATCAATATCAGGGAATTGCATTTCTCTCATGAACTTCCTCCATTAGTGCAAACTTGCAACCGAATACTCATTAAATTCGTTCCTACTGAGACCTAACCCAGATGGGAGATAAAAACCTCAGTGAAATTTACCAATAGCCACTTAAACATACTATAGAAATCTACTGAAATCCAAAAATTAAGAAGAAGCTGGAAGTCACTTCATTTGTATGATGTACATTCAATATGCAATATTCAAGATTTTTAGAGGGCTTTTTTTAAGTAATAATATAAACAGCCAATGAAACATCAGCTATTAATTGCAGGAAATGCATGTGTCTTCAGATAATTGTCAAGAACTGACAAAAAAAAGCATTGAATTCCAGTAAATCTTTAGTGTCCTCTAAAAAAAGATGCACGGCTAACAGTTTGATATCTGAAAATTCTTACCATTGTCATCACATGATTCAGATTGGAAAGAGCTAAGGGACTGCACTTCTGAGATGCTTCCTCGGGTGTTAAAAGGATGACAAGCACTGTCCTCAAGAGGCTTCTTTGATAGACAGGGATCGAGATCCACCACTTTAGCTATTAGGTAGACAAAATCAATGTGAATTTTTTATTAAAAGTCTGAAAATCAAAATAAGACACTTGCTGCAATATACAAAACTGATATATGAAACAGATTTAAAGTGCGCACATTCGGAGGCGAGAGAGTTTGAAGAAGTCAAAGTTGGTTCAGCAGTTAACACTGCTGCCTCACAGCACCAGGGACTCAGGTTCGATTCCGGCCTCAGGCGACTGTGGAGTTTGCACATTGTCCCTACGTCTGCGTGGGTTTCTTCTGGGTGCTCCAGTTTCCTCCCACATTCCAAAAGATGTGCAGGTCAGGTGAATTGGTCATGGTAAATTGCCCATAGTGTTAGGTGAATTAGTCAGAGGTAAACTAGGGTAAATTAAAGTAAAAGCACTTTTGTCAGGTTTTTAAACTGTCAATGGCTAGCTAATGTTTCCTAATTCAATGGCTGCTTGATTAGCAAAAACAATATTTAATGGGTGCATGTCATAAAGCTACTTTTAAAATAACTGGCCTTTTTGAGCTGCTGATATTACTGTCAATTGAACAGTTAAGTGAGTTAGATCATAATTTCACATACTATTTGCAACCAATATTACTTTAAAAATGTTCTCAATAAAAGGAAAAGAGCAGAGAGATAAGTGGAAAGTTTTATTTTTAATTCGTTTATGGGATAGGAGATGTGCGAGGTGGGCCAGCATTTGTTGCTCATCAGTAATTGCTCTGGAGAAGGAGGTAATGCATGACCCTCTTGAACTACTATAAAACTTGGTGCATAGAGAAGCCCATAACACTGTTAAGGAAGAGATTTCCAGGATTTTCACCAGTGACAGTGAAGAAATAAACACCAAGTCACTTGATAAGGCTCCTCACGGTAGGCTATTGCACAAAATACGGAGGCATGGGATTGATGGTGATTTAGCGGTTTGGATCACAAATCAGCTAGCTGAAAGACAGAGGGTGGAGGTTGATGGGAAATGTTCAACCTGGAGTTCTATTACTTGTGGTGTACTACAAGGATCCATTTTGGGTCCACTGCGGTTTGTCATTTATAAAAATGACCTGGATGAGGGCGTGGAAGGATAAATGAGCAAATTTGCAGATGACACTAAGATTGGTAGAGTTGTGGATAGTGCTGAAGGATGTGGTAGGTTACAGAGGGACATGGATAAGCTGTATAGCTGGGCTGAGAGGTGGCAAATGGAGTGAAATGCAGAAGAGTGTGAGGTGATTCACTTTGGAGGGAGCAACAGGAATGCAGAGCACTGGACGAATGGTAAGATCCTTGGCAGTGTAGATGAGCAGAGGGATCTCTGTGTCCATATACATAGATCCCTCAAAGTTACCACCCAGGTTGATAGGGTTAAGAAGGCATACAATGTGTTAGCTTTTATTAGTAGAGGGATCGAATTTCAGAACCATGAGGTCATGCTGCAGCTGTACAAAACTCTGGTACAGCTGCACTTGGAGTATTGCGTACACAGTTCTGGTCACCGCATTACAGGAAGCTTTGGAAAGAGTTCAGAGGAGATTTACGAGGATGTTGCCTGGTATGGAGGGAAGGTCTTATGAGGAAAGACTGAGGGACTTGAGGCTGTTTTTGTTAGAGAGAAGGTGGTTGAGAGGTGATTTAATTGAGACATATAAGATAATCAGTGGGTTAGAGAGGGTGGGTGGACAGTGAGAGCCTTCTTCCTTGGATGGTGATGGCTAGCACGAGGGGTCATGGCTTTAAATTGAGGGTTGATAGATATAGGACAGATGTCAGAGGTAGTTTCTCTACTCAGTAGTGGACGCATGGAAAGCACTGCCTGCAACAGTAGCAGACTTGCCAACTTTAAGGGCATTTAGACGGTCATTGGATAGACATATGGATGATAATGGAATAGTGTAGGTTAGATGGGATTCAGATTGGTTTCACAGGTCAGCACAACACTGAGGGCTGAAGGGCCTGTACTGCACTGTAATATTTTGTGTTCTAAACAACCAAATCCATGACAATTAGATAAAAGCCAAAAAACCTGCAAGTGCTGGAAATCAGAAATAAAAACAAATTGCTGGAAAAGCTCAGCAGGTCTGGCAGCATCTGTGGAGAGAAAGAAAGTTGTGAGGAAGAATCACTGGACCCAAAACGTTAACTCTGATTTCTCTTCACAGATGCTGCCAGACCTGCTGAGCTTTTCCAGCATTTTCTGTTTGCATATCCAGAACAATTAGTGGCAATTAGATGGGCAATATATGCTGGCCCTGACAGCAATGCGCACAGCCAGAAAAAAATATCATTCCAAGTCAGAATGCGGTATGGTTCTGGAGGGGAACTTGCGGGTGGTTGCACTCCCTATCTGTTGTCCTTATCCTTCCAAATGATAGAGGTTGCAGATTTGGAAGGGAAGCAGCCTTGGTGAGTTGCTGCATAGCCTCTTGCTACATGGTGCAGTCTGCTACCACAGGGCACTGGGGTGAAGAGAAAGTGAATGTTGAAGCTGGAAGACATGACGCCAATCAAGTGGGTTGCTTTCTCCTCGACGGTGTCCAGTTTCTAAAGTGTTACTGGACCTGCACCCAACCAGAGAAGAGTATTTCACTACACTCCTGTCTTATGGTGTTGTAGCTGGTGGGCAGGCATTTGCGAAACAGCAAGAGTGTTATTAGTCACAGAACTCCTGGCTTCTTGTAGTTACAGTAGGCCGGTCCAATTCAGTTTCTGGTTAGTGGTAACCCTCCCAGCAAAAGTCTCACCTCCTGACTTCCTTGAACTTTCCATCATCTACAGGGCACAAGTCAGAAATACTCCCTACTTGTCTGGATAAACGCCTGCTTGATTGCCACCATATTCACAAACATTTACTTTCTGCATCATAGGGATGTAGAAGCAGCAGCATATACCATCAACAAGAAGCAGTGGAGAAATGCATCAAGACTCCTTAGACAGCATGCTCCAAACTACGACCACTTAGAAGGACAAGGCAATAGATACATGGAAATACTCCCCATCTGTAGGTTCCTCTCCAAGGTACTCTCAATCTTGATTTGGAAATGTATTGCAGTTCCTTCTGTTTACTGGGTCAACATCCTGGAACTCCTTCCATTATGGTGGCAGCAACTCAAAGCAGCAGCTCACCAATGCCTTCTCAAGGGCAATTAGAGATGGGTATTAAATATGGGGAAGGAATATGCTTGCACTTATGTCAATTCCCTGGGGGTAGGTATAACCACTCTGTCAGTGAAGAAAGCCTTGCAGCTGGCCACACAAATGACAGTCTGTGGCACTGGCTTCTGGCTCGGTGGCACCATTTTCCATTCTCTGATGTGTGGGAAATACCCATGAAACTCATTTTTAGTCCTGTATGGGTGCATTCTGTCACAACCGATATTGCCACCTTAATCAATGATGAAAAGCCAACTCTACTTAACATGACGTTATCCACATGCCCACTGAAGTAATTTCACATGGATACTGTACAATCTTTACTGTTGATAGCATCACTCAGCTTGCATTCCTTATTTACTGCCTAAAACAGCTGCCATCAGCCCAAAACTTGCAATACAAATGCATTATCAGAATTCTGCAAATAGAAAGGGATGATAGCAGTTCACCTACTTGCCTGATAAAAGCAAACTACTGTTACTGCCAGAAATCTGAAAAGAAAAACACAGAACATGCTGGAGGAACTCAGCAAGACTGGCAGCATCTGTGGACAGGAAACAGAGTTAATGGTTACAGTCCAATATGACTCTTCTTCAGAACTGTTGACTGTTTTTCTTTCCACAGCATCTGCTCATCTTGTCTGGGAATGCTGCGGCAACTGCTGAAAGGCAAAGTGAAAGGGAAAGCAATGGCTGATTTACAAACAATGAATCATAATGATAATATTAAAATTCTTACCATCATAATCATAGTCCCAACTAGGCTTTTGTATGGAATCACAGTCTGAAGGAGAGTTGGATGGAGGCGGTGGAGGTAGGTTTGGAGCAACACTACATACAGCCACCGTTTTCCGGTGGCCGTGTGTAGAGTCGGGATTGAATGTGCTGAATTCTGGATGTTCTGGTATAGCAGACCCTTCGAAAGAATTTCGATCGAGATTATTTCTCGAGTCACTTGGAATACTAGGGGTATAAGAGATTGGACGAACAGGCACCTGAGGTGGAATATCTGAATATATGGTTTTGTTAATTTTAGAGTCAAAGTAGTTCTTTTGCAAAAAAGTTGTAGCTCCAATCCGTTTTTCACTGGTATCTTTACGTTGTTTCCTTTTACAAATCTTCTTACGAAAGACGACAAAAACTAAAACCAGGATGAATATGGAAGCAACAAAGACTATGATTCCAATGACTTCTTCGAGCCCAATGTTCCAGGGAGTTGATACATATTTGTTAACAACAGTATCATCACAGAGTTTTCCAACAAAGCCATGGGTACAGTTGCAAGTAAAGGACCCATACGTGTTTTCACACTTTCCTTCATTAAGACATGGATTTTCATGACATTCATCTATATCAGCCAGGCATCTAGGGCAACAACAAGGCAAAGGAAAAGCTTAATTCCTTGGAAGAAAAATATTTTTTAAAATTATCTAAATCTGCAGTTATACAAAACACATACCTTTTTCCTTGGTAACCTTGCTCACACTCGCATACAGGCCCATCAAGGCTATCGATACATCTCCCATTATTTTTGCATGGATTATCTTTGCAGTATGGGCCCAACTGACACCTAAAAATCAATACAGATTAAATAACTAAATTGTTTTATTTCATTGGAATTATTTCAATGTTGCAACTGATCAATTTTAAGTTATTGTGACCAGACTGAAACCCAGAGATGATAAAATACAACTTTGGTAGGGGATAAAAACAGTTGGTGGATGATTAGCTCCCTATTATGCGCTTGGCTGATCTCCTTTGCATTGAAAATTGAGCCGCCATCAAAGTGACATTTATTCTCCGTGAACAAGAATTACTTGAGCAGATCACAATCTCACTGTTCAATCAAGAACAGAGAGACTGACCTCTGCGCATTCCTTGAGGCAACACTAAATGAAGGACAAATTTAACAAATGTGGCTGGGTTGAGTCAAAGAGAGTTGGGATGGATTGGGACAGCATGGGTAGAATTTCCTCCAGTGGGAAAGAGCAGCCCCCACTTCCCTGTTTGACAGCAGCCCTTGCAGTCAAAACAGCTGATCTGGATGCACATTTTTACTCCAAAATTGCCTGCTGCATTTAAAAGAGGCTGAGGTGGAGCTACAGTCCAGGTGGCTCTCAATAGGCCACAAAATGGACAGGAAAGTGGTGGGAAGGCCAATTATTATTTTTCACGCTCCCCAACTGTTTTCAAACACACCGGCAGAGGGCTGTAAAATCCAGTCCTGAATACGTGAAAGCTTTACCGTATTCAAACAACCCCTAAAATTCTGTTATAATTGCACCATCTTTAAAGTAACACAGACATAATTGTTTAAAATGTGAAAAATATATGCTTTAAATATCAGAAATGTATTTCAAACTTAGTGCACGTCAGCAAATGTAGGAAAAGATGGACAAATTTTTATTGTTTCTGATGATATTTTATGTAAGTTAATTAAAATTCTGTCCAGCATGTGTCAAAAAAAACTAACCTTAGTCCTTTATACTGTCCTCTACATTGACAGATATAATCATCATTCATTGGAATGCAAGTACCACCATACAGGCATGGGTTAGAGGCACAAGGGCTAACGGCAATCTCACAATGAATACCACTGAACAGAGAAGTACATTTACAAAAGTAACCTGCAAAAATAAAAAAAAAGACAAAATTGAGCGGCTAAAGACAATTAAGGAATTTTTAAAAATCAATAGTGAAATTGCAAAACAAGAAATGCAGTATTTAGAATATACATGCACGGAAAACGAATAAATTCAATAGCATGGCGTGCTTTTTCTTTTAATCAGCAATCATACTGAGATAGTTATCGATCTCTACCACCTAAACATCTGGCCACACAAGTAAATGAACTTTTGAGTATTCTATCACTTCAGGTAAAATTAGGTGTGTCCTAGATAAGTATGTACCTGTCAGGCAGGGAGGAAGCTGTAGAGCGCGGGAGCCATGGTTTACGGAGGAAGTGGAATCTCTGGTCAAGAGGAAGAAGGCTTATGTTAGGATGAGATGGGGCTCAGTTAGGGCGCTTGAGGGTTACAAAGTAGCCAGGAAAGACCGAAAGAGAGAGCTCAGAAGAGCTAGGAGGAGACATGAGAAGCTGTTGGCGGATAGGATCAGGGTAAACCCTAAGGCTTGCTATAGGTATTTAAGGAATAAAAGAATGACGAGAGTAAGATTAGGGCCAATCAAGGATAGTAGTGGGAAGTTGTGTGTGGAGTCAGAGGAGATAGGGGAAGTACTAATGAATATTTTTCGACAGTATTCACTCCAGAAAACGACAATGTTGTCGAGGAGAATACTGAGATACAGGCTACTAGGCTAGGTGTGATTGAGGTTCACAAGGAAGAGGTATTAGAAATCCTGAAGAGTGTGAAAATAGGTAAGTACCCTGGGCCAGATGGGATTTATCCTAGGATCCTCTGGGAAGCCAGGGAGGAAATTGCCGAGCCTTTGGCATTGATCTTTAAATCGTCATTGTCTACAGGAATAGTGCCAGAAGACTGGAGGATAGCAAATGTGGTTCCCCTGTTCAAGAAGGGGAGTAGAGACAACCCGGGTAATTATAGACCAGTGAGCCTCACTTCAGTTGTTGGTAAAGTGCTGGAAAAGGTTATAAGAGATAGGATTTATAATCATCTAGAAAAGAATAATTTGATTAGGGATAGTCAACACGGTTTTGTGAAGGGTAGGTCGTGCCCTTAGAGTTCTTTGAGAAGGTGACAAAACAGGTAGCTGAGAGTAAACCAGTTGATGTGGTGTACATGGATTTCAGCAAGGCGCTCGATAAGGTTCCCCACAGTAGCTATTGTACAAAATGCGGAGGAATGGGATTGTGGGAGATCTAGCAATTTGGATCAGTAATTGGCTTGCTGAAAGACGACAGAGGGTGGTGGTTGATGGGAAATGTTCATCCTGGAGTCCAGTTACTAGTGGTGTACCGCAAAGGTTGGTGTTGGGTCCACTGCTATTCATCATTTTTATAAATGACCTGGATGAGGGCATAGAAGGGTGGGTTAGTAAATTTGCAGATGGCACTAAGGTTGGTGGAGTTGTGGATAGTGATGAAGGATGTAGTAGGTTACAGAGAGACACAGATAAGCTGCAGAGTTGGGCTGAGAGGTGGCAAATGGAGTTTAATGCGGATAAGTGTGAGGTGATTCACTTTGTTCGGAGTAACCAGAATGCAAAGTACTGGGCTAATGGTAAGATTCTTGGTAGTGTAGATGAGCAGAGAGATCTCGTTGTCCATGTACACAGATCCTTGAAAGTTGCCACCCAGGTTGACAGGGTTGTTAAGAAGGCAATACAGTGTTTTAGCTTTTATTCATAGAGGGATCGAGTTCCGGAACCATGAGGTTATGCTGCAGCTGTACAAAACTCTGGTGCGGCCACACTTGAGTATTGTGTACAGTTCTGGTCACCACATTATAAGAAAGATGTGGAAGTTTTGGAAAGGGTGCAGAGGAGATTTACTAGGTTGTTGCCTGGTATGAAGGGAAGGTCTTACGAGGAAAGGCTGAGGGACCGGAGACTGTTTTCTTTAGAAAGAAGAAGGTTGAGAGGTGACTTAATAGAGACATATAAGATAATCAGAGGGTTAGATAGGGTGGACAGGGAGAGCCTTTTTCCAAATATGGTGATGGTGAGCATGAGGGGGCATAGCTTTAAATTGAAGGGTGATAGATATAGGACAGATGTCAGAGGTAGTTTCTTTACTCAGAGAGTAGTGAGGGTATGGAATGCAAAGGCACAGACGATAAACTTATCTTCCCGAGATGCAGGGGAGATGCAACAGGATTGGAAAATTGCAAAAATTGCACTCGTTTAAAAAACGTTCAAGACCAGCCCAGCAATTACAGAGCAGTCAATTTAACTTCAGTGAGAAAATTTCAAGCAAAAATTATTTGCGATAGACCAATATTCACATGGAAAAATGTGGATTCATTTGGAAGAGTCAGCATGGATTTGTTCAGAAAGAAGAGTGGCTGATATTGTTTTCAGAGCGAACAGTGAGTTGATGAGGTGAAAGCTGTTGATGTGGTGATACAGTGACACACAAACTTGTGAGGGAAGTTTAAGTCATGAAATAATACTGATGCAGGGCTTAAGCCCAATACGTCAATTCTCCTGCTCCTTGGTTGTTGTACTTTTCCAGCACCATACTCTCGACAGCAGCAACATGGACCCAAAATTGGCTCGGGGATAGGAAACAGAGTAATGGTTAGTGGGTACTTTCTGAAATGGAAAAAAAATAGTAGTGGGGGTCCCTGGAGCAATATTGGGACCCTTGCTCTAACTGACATTTTTGAAAATTCATTCATGGGACATGGGAATCGCTGGCTGTGCAAGCAATTATTCTCTGGCCTAATTGTTGGGGGTCAACCACATTGCTGTGGGTCTGGAGTCAACTGTAGCCCAGACCTGATAAGGATGGCAGATTTCCTTTCCTAAAGGACATTAGTGAGTCTTTGGGATTTCCCAATAACTGACAATGGTGTCATGGTCACCATTAGACTCTTAATTACAGATTTTTGTTTAACTCCATGGCACGATTCAAATCCAACTCCCCAGAACATCACCTGGGTCTATGGATTAGTAGTCCAGTGATAATACCACTAGGTCATTGCTTTGATTTAGGTCTTGGCATCTTAACACAATTTCAAAGTTTGCAGGTGACACAAAACTCGGGAGAATTGTAAACTGAGAGGAGAAGAGTGTAGAATGTCTTAAGGACATTGATCCACATCTCAAATGTGTCAATCAGTGGCAGATTATGTTCAATGTGGAGGAATGTTAGGTGATGCATTTTGTTATAAAGAATACAGAGGATCAGTATAAAATAAACTGCACTATTCTAAAGGGTGTGCTCGGAGCAAACAGACCTGGTGTATACGTACAAATTAAAAGTTATGATAAATAGTGAGCACATACAGCATAGAACACAAGAGCAGGGAGGTTACATTGAACTTAGTTTGGACACTC
Source organism: Chiloscyllium plagiosum (assembly GCF_037043375.1). Lineage (NCBI taxonomy): Eukaryota > Metazoa > Chordata > Chondrichthyes > Orectolobiformes > Hemiscylliidae > Chiloscyllium > Chiloscyllium plagiosum. The sequence goes on along the minus strand of NW_028270139.1, from coordinate 85,496,663 downwards.
ATTAGTCTTTAAACAGACAACTATTCAGAGTTCTGGATACCACTCAATTGAAGGATATGACTGCAGATACTGCAAAAAGATATTTGCAAGAACAGTCTGGAAGAGGAGACATACCAGTAATAAGAATAGATTCAAGTGGGATGGTTTTCCCTTGAAGGGGGAAGGCCGAGAGGAGATCTTACAGACTTTTTCAAAATCATGAGGTGACTGGACTCAATGGATAGAAGAAGTCTGTTCCTACTCAATCAGATTTTAAATCTGAGCCATCTGATTCTTAGTGTTTTGCAAAAGAAGCAAACACAAAATGAAAATTTATTATTTGTGCACAGCAAGTAGTTAAGATATGGTGTGCACTGCCTAGAAATATGGTAAAGGTGGGTTCAATTAAGGCATTCAAGAATTAAAGTGTTCATGGTGCCAGTGCAGGCATGATGGGTTGTATGCCTTCTGCACTATAACAATTCTGTGTTTCTGTGAAACTATAGGTCAAAATTCTAATTTTTATTCCCAATTCATTCATGGGATGAAAGCATCATTGACTAGATGACGTTTATTGCCCATTCCTAATTGCCCAGAAGGCAGTTGTTGGTCAACCACATTGTTATGGGTCTGGAGTCACATGTAGACCAGACCAGACCAGACAAGGACAGCAGTTTCCTTCCCTAAATGGCTTTAGTGAACCAGATAAGGTTTTCTGACAACTGACAGTGGATTCATGGTCATCATTAGACTCCCAATTCCAGATTTTAAAAAAAACTGAATTCAAATTCAACCACCCTGCATTCCTGGGACTCTGGATTAACAATCCAGTGATGATATCACTAGATCATCGCCTTCCCAAAAGGGAGTGCAGGGCAATCCAGAAATCTGAGGTACTGCTATATTTAAACATGCTCAGGGATTAATTAAAGTTCCTTGTTTCCTTTTAGCTACACTATAGTCTGTAGACAGCATTTCAAGTTTTATTTGGCACGCAAATCTAAAATTTGGCATATTTTATATGGCGTGAAAAACTTAAAATTGATTTACTGATGACAAAATGGAATTCTGCTCTGTGACTATTTAAATTAAATGTTGTAAAACTCCAATTTAAAATCAGATCTAAAACCAGTGTTTCATACCTTTTTATGTATTTTGACTGTAGAAGACTTCATGCACAACAAAATTTTTAAACTTTTGAGGTGGTAACTGCTATAATCAGACAGTTCTTAAAAAAGAATTAACAGTCAAGAATCTTTGTGTGAAACCAACCTCTCACTGCAAGATACTTTGTTCTATGTCAATTCTTTTAAGTTTGAAAAATAAACAACAGCCAATTGAAACATTCATAAATCCTAAAAACCCAAACACACAGTGAACATAAAACCATATTGAGGGGCCCGGGTTACGCAAATAAGATCTTCTTGACTTGGATTCGAGGAGACAAGTTTAAAACTATAATTAATCAGCAGAACTGGAGGAACATTTTTCATCTTACAAAATAATAGATCATGTGAAACAGACTCTCAGCAATAGTGGTCAAACTCCTTCAAAAGATGAGAAAGTTAAACCCTGGGCTAAATTGAGACTTCATTGTTTGACGGACTAGTATAAATGGAGATGGCAAAATTTTAGATAGCACATAGATATTCCACCAAAAAGAGCAACTGAGAAAGGACTCGACTGGACAAATGACCTCTTTCTGTACTGTAATGAGTTTTTGATAAAAGTTGTCAAATACCAGATTTAAAACATTCTGCATCATGCTTTTCATCACTATTGCTTTTGTATTTGTAAGTGATTGACTCACCTCCATTGGGTAGTGGAGAACATGTGCCACTGTTTAGGCATGGAGTGCTCAAGCAGCCTTCTGCCAGAACTAAAGAACATCCAGGAGCCATTTCAACTGATTCCTCCATGACTGCATGGACCTTTTGCTTGCTGTTCAAAGGTAACTCTTGCCCATTTAGCATAATGGACTCCAGGCATCCTCTGAAGCCATTACTAACCTGTGGGTTTCTACCATGTTTTGTGTGTGGCTGTCGGATATGGCCCCCAAAATACAAGAAATTGTCCAAGTTCAGTGTCCGCAGGGTGCCTGGAGCTGTGCCTGCAGCTGTATGGACCCTGTCTAAAACCAGTCTTGCATAATTGCCATCAACTGCCAGTGAAACAGAATGCCATTCGCCATCATTGATTTGAATGCTCTGTACAGAAACAGTGCCTGGACCACTGCCACAGTCAAATTTGTATTGCAGTCTTCCATTGTTAATCTGCAAAACAGTATTTGGAACATCAAGTCAAAATAACTTCTTTCTTGTTTCAAAAATTTGAAAGACAAAACAAAAAAAGTGGATTTAGATGATAACACACTAGTTGCACTGTCTGCCACAAATTTAAATAATTTCACAGTTTAAAGATCATAACCAACCTAGAGTCGGGCAATTATTTCATAATTAGAGACAATATAAATCAGTTAACGGCAACAAGCTATCACTAACATAAAGAGAAATTGATACTTTCAAATAACACAACAAACTCTGAGCAAATACTGCTTTCCCTGATCAAAGTGGAGTGGTTTACAAAATTTGATACAAATATACAAAGAACAGTAATTAATACCTGCAATCTCCAGCAATGCAATTTCAAGATTCATTTTATGAATCCTCTCAGAAAAAAAACACATGACTTACTTTATTTTAATTACATTTTTTTAAGATGGCATGTAAAACTTTTAGATTACAGTAACAGTATCAATATATTTCCAGTCCACTGATAAAAAAATGTTGAAAATAGCACAAGCTGAAACTTTTCAAGTAAATTAATCAAATCCCAAGAATAAGCCTCAGTAATTTTTGCCCCCTATTATTTGGACAACATGTACCTCCAGAATACTGTAGTCTGTTCCTCTAGCATACATAACAACTGAATGTGGATGGTAAGTCCGTAAGCGCAAAGAGAGTTTCATTTCTTCTTTGTTTTCATTCTCCATGAGGCGATATTTCACATAACTATTACCATTGAATGACAGAGAAGCACCACCTGAAAATGCAAGGCAAAAACACAGACCCAGTCACAATACCAGAAAGCATTAAGTAAATGTAGCAATTACAATGCAAAAACCTTTGTGACAAAAATGCCTATTATAACAAAGGAACGTGTTAGAAATATTTTGAATTTGTGGAAAATCCTTACCAGAACATTGACCATTTTTGGCATTTTGGCACAAACAATTATATTTTTCTTCTTTTGCATCAGGTACACATTCAGTGTCAGAAGAGCAATCATTACCTTCACAGAGCTTATGTACTGTATGGCATTTGCTGCCTAGAAAAAAACCAAATATACATTATTCAATTTAAAATAAAGTGCATAAGCATTTTTCTACAATGCCATTGGTACAATGATATTGCAATACTCACCTTAAACTTATTAATCACAACAATTAGACACTGCAAGATTTTTCCACTGAAAAAGAAATTCCCCTTTTCTTTGAACATACTTACTTTGTTAATTTGTAACTTGCTCAGGTGACATGATGGAAACTTGTTTAAAAAGATGTGTCAAGTATACTATAATCTGGGATATTAAAAATGCCTTTCAACTTTTTAACAGTAACTGATAACTTTATGAAAAAAACTGGTCTGATAGCACCAAAACATTATATTTTCAACATGTTTAAGATATGACCATGCTATTGGTCCCATCAATCAGAATTACAGAGTTAGCTGATTTATAGTATGCTCCTTACCTTCACACAAGCATGTAGGGGTTCTGTGGTACCGTGGAGTTACAAAACTTAGCCTAGCAGTGCTGTACGTGGACATGGCATTTGTGTCTATAGTTATCTTCTCTTCACAATACTTCAAAGGGCAGTCCAGGCCAGCACAAAGTTTGTGAATGACTTTCAGTATTTGCACACCCATCATTTCTTCAATGCCTAACACTGAGGCATTCAGCTTGTGGAAAAGAACTTCAGGCATATGGAAATAATTGCTTGCTTTATTGACTGTAAGGAGAACATCCAAATCTGAAGGTGCTTCAGAAGGCTGCAAGCTAATAACTTGAATATCATGCCTTCGAACACCAAGAATATTTCGCAATGCTCTTTGAAAGTTCCGCCAATAGTCTCCTATAAACTCTTCAGGTGTAATATTTGCAAACTGAATGGCAATAGAATGGTTGACCTGATTTTCGGTTACTTGTTTAACATGAACAGACACATCAGCAGCAGTTGTGAAACGACCATCAGTTACAGTGACATTCAGGACATATAGTCCAACATCTAAAAGTTTGTGCGCGATCATTTTACCATCAGTACTGGAAACTGCAAAGGAGTTTCCCATGTCTGATGCAAGACTATATGCGAGTGTATCATAAACATCTTGATCTGTTGCATGAATCTTTCCAATAACACCACCAGCGTACTCATCTTCAACAGTAGTTATATGAATTTCAAGCGGAAGAATAGCTGGGGGATAAACACTTTCTTCAATAATTTTAATCTTTATAAATGTTGAAGAGCTTAGTGGAGGTCGGCCACTATCCGTTACCTAAAACAAAAGAAACTCAACTGATAAGATAATCAACTTTTTAAAAAGATCTGCATATCTGCAGTTCCCATTCTGTATATACTTCACAAAACTACATTTAAGGATGCATAAAGTGGTTTCAAAATATTATCCTTGAAAGACAACATTTCTTTTAGAAACTATGCAGTCCAAACATGCTCACCAAAACAATTGAGAAACTATCTTCCTCAAGGTATGAGAGGAATCACAAAGATTCAATGTACTTACTCTGCACCAACTTCAGGAGTTAGTATATCTCCCCCATTTTATATCAATGGTCAGCATTATTTTGAAATCCTTGCATTACTGACTTTACAGAAGCAGATCTTCTTTTGCAACAGCAGAAAACATTCTCTCCTACTGTCTGTAATCCAATTAATCTATGCCAGTACATAATCTATTACCCCAAGTGCTTTAATCTATCTCCTGTGGGGGTCTTTATCAAACGCCTTCTGAAAATTTAACTATACTATGTCCAATGGCCCTCCTTTATCAATTTTATTTAACACATCTTCATTTTTTTTGCAAATCTATGCTAATTATACCCAATCAAATCATTATCAACCAGATGTCTCTTCCACCCATCTTTCATACTGAATTTCCGCATTTTCCCTACAATTGGTACAAGGCTGTTTTCTCTCTCATTGCACCATCTTAAATAGTGGAGCGACATTTGCTGTCTTCCAATCCACAGGAATCATGCTAGAATCTATGGAATTTGTAGGGTAACTACCAAAGCATCTACAAACTTAATAGGTATCTCTAACAAGACTACCAGAAGAAAACTGTTGGTTCCTGGGAATTCATCATTTTTCAGCACCATTAACTTCTGCAGTATAATCTTCTCAGCGATACTAATTTTCTTCAATTACTCATTCTCCCAGATCACTTGGATCTCTACTGCTGGGACTTTATTTGCATATTCCTCAGTAAAAAGAGGTTCAAAGTAATCATTCAGCTTCTCCGCAATTTTTGTATTCCCTACTTGAAATCCTTCTTACTCTGCCTGAGTGGAGCCATATTTGTTTTAGCCAAATGTTTCCTTTTTACATGAGGTTTTAGAATCATCTTTATAATTTTGTTAGACTGTATTCATATTCTATTCTCCTTGAGATTGAGAAGTACTTGGAGGGGCACAGTAATATGGGGATGAGTCAGCATGGCCTTGTCAAAGGAGCTCATTCCTGAAAAATCTGCTGGAATTCGTTAAGGGGTTACAAGCAAGTTAGGCAAATGACAGCCAGTGAATGGGGCCCAATTGGATTTTCATAAGGTCTTTGACAAGGTGCACACAGGAGGCTGCTAAATAAGATAAAAAAGCCCATGGTGTTAGGGCTAAGGTAGTGGCATGGATAGAGGATTGGCTGACTAGCAGAAGGCAGAGAGTGGGGGCAAAGGGGTCTTATTCAGGATGGCAGCCAGTGACTAGTGGAGTTATGCAAAGGTCTGTATTAGGACCACAACTATTCACATTATACATTAACCATCTGGACAAAGAAATTGAGGGCATTGTTGCCAAATTTGCAGATGATACAAAGATAGGGGAAGGAACAGTTAGGAAACGGTGAGGCTGCTGAAGGACTTGCACATGCTTGACGACTGGGCAAAGAAGTGGCAGATGGAATACAATGTTTTAAAGTGTAAGGTTTGCGTACTTTGGTAGGAGGGAGAGAGGTACACACTATATTCTAAATGGGAAAAGCTTTGGAAATGTAAAGCAAAAGGTGATTTAGGAGCCCCAGTTCATGATTCTCTTCAGATTAACACAAAGTCATTCTGCTTGCATTTGGAATTTTGTGAGCAGTTTTGGCTCCATGTCTAAGGATGAGCTGGCCTTGGAGGGAGTCCAGAGGAGGATTCCAAGATTGATCCTAGGGATAAAGGGCTTGTCATTTAAGCAATCAAGAACTCTGGGACTGTACTTGTAGTTTAAAAGTATGAGAAGATCAAATATGAAGGTAGACTAGCCAGTAATATTAGAAATGATAGTAAAAGTTTCTTTCAATACATAAGAAACAAACGACAGGCAAGAGTAGACATTGGGCCACTTCAAACTGATGCTGGAAGCCTAGTGATGGGAGATAAGGAAATAGCAGGAGAACTTAATAAGTACTTTGCGTCAGTCTTCACAGTGGAAGACATGAGCAATATCCCAACAATTAAAGGGAGTCAGGGGGCTGAGTTGAGTATGTTTGCCATTACAAAAGAGAAAGTGCTAGAAAAGCTAAAAGGTCTTAAAATTGATAAATCTCCTGGCCCTGATGGGTTACATCCTAGAGTTCTGAGGGAGGTGGCTGAGGAAATAGCGGAGGCGTTGGTTGAGATCTTTCAAAAGTCACTGGAGTCAGGGAAAGTCCCGGATGATTGGAAGATTGCTGTTGTAACCCCCTTGTTCAAGAAAGGATCAAGACAAAAGATGGAAAATTATAGGCCTATTAGCCTAACCTCGGTTGTTGGTAAAATTCTAGAATCCATCATTAAGGATGAGGTTTCTAAATTCTTGGAAGAGCAGGGTCGGATTAGAACAAGTCAACATGGATTTAGTAAGGGGAGGTCATACCTGACAAACCTGTTGGAGTTCTTTGAAGAAGTGACAAGTAGGTTAGACTGGGGAAACCCAGTGGATGTGGTCTACCTCGACTTCCAAAAGGCCTTTGAGAAGGTGCCACAAGGGAGGCTGTTGAGTAAGGTGAGGGCCCATGGTGTTCGAGGTGAGCTACTAGTATGGATTGAGGATTGGCTGTCTGACAGAAGGCAGAGAGATGGGATAAAAGGTTCTTTTTCAGAATGGCAGCCGGTGACAAGCGGTGTCCCGCAGGTTCAGTGTTGGGGCCGCAGCATATATTAATGATCTGGATGAGGGAACTGGGGGCATTCTAGCGAAGTTTGCTGATGATACAAAGTTAGGTGGACAGGCAGGTAGTACTGAGGAAGTGGGGAGGCTGCAGAAGGAACTAGACAGTTTGGAGGAGTGGTCCAGGGAATGGCTGATGGAATTCAATGTGAGCAAATGCGAGGTCTTGCACTTTGGAAAAAAGAATGGAAGCATGGACTACTTTCTAAACGGTGAGAAAGTTTGTAAAGCCAAAGTACAGAGGGATCTGGGAGTGCTAGTTGAGGATTCTCTAAAGGTAAACATGCAGGTTGAGTCCGTGATTAAGAAAGCAAATGCAATGTTGTCAATTATCTCAAGAGGGTTGGAATATAGAAGCACTGTTGTGCTACTGAGACTTTATAAAGCTCTGGTTAGGCCCCATTTGGAGTACTGTGTCCAGTTTTGGTCCCCACACCTCAGGAAGGACATACTGGCACTGGAGCATGTCCAGCGGAGATTCACACGGATGATCCTTGGAATGGTAGGTCTAACATATGAGGAACGGCTGAGGATCCTGGGATTGTATTCATTGGAGTTTAGAAGATTAAGGGGAGATCTAATAGAAACTTACAAGATAATACATGGCTTGGAGAGGGTGGACACTAGGAAATTGTTTCCATTAGGTGAGGAGACTAGGACCCGTGGACACAGCCTTAGAATTAGAGGGGGTAAATTCAGAACAGAAATGTGGAAACATTTCTTCAGCCAGAGAGTGGTGGGCCTGTGGAATTCATTGCCACAGAGTGCAGTGGAGGCTGGGACGCTAAATGTCTTCAAGGCAGAAATTGATAAATTCTTGATGTCACAAGGAATTAAGGGCTACGGGGAGAATGCGGGTAAGTGGAGTTGAAATGCTCATCAGCCATGATTGAATGGCGGAGTGGACTCGATGGGCCGAATGGCCTTACTTCCGCTCCTATGTCTTATGGTCATAAGGTGTACATGATGGAAAGTTACAGAACACAGACAGGCCTGAACGGATTTGAAATGGAGATGATGTTTCTACTAGTGGAAGGGACTAGGACTTGAGGGTACAGCATCAAAGTGAAGGGGATGCATGAAATGAGGAGGAAGTGCTTCAGCCAGAGGGTGGTGAATTTGTGGAACTCATTGCTTCAGTTGGCTGTATTAAATTGTGTATTTAATAGACAGATAAATAGATTTTTGATTAATAAAGGGATCAAGAGTTACTGGGAGAAGGCAGGGAAAAGGCAATAGCCCTGATCGAATGGTGGAGCAGACCTGATGGGCCGAATGTGTAATTCAGCTCCTCTAGCTTGTGGTCGTTTCCTTATTAGCTTCTCAGTCTCCTTTTGGTGTATTAAAAGACCTCCCAATCTAGTGACTTTACAGGCCTTTCTTAAAATCTTATGCAATCCAGAACTTTAATTAGTGATGGTAGACTGAGTTTTTTTTTCAGTTTACGAGCCCTTAAAAGGAATGTATAATTTTTGTACGGCATGCAATAGTCCTTTAAAGTCTATCCACCATCTGTGTAAAATGGACAGAAGAGGTCAGAGGAGATATATTGTTGAAAGAAGTGCCCTGGCCAACAAATGGCCTTTGTATTTGTGTGGATGAAGAAAGAGCATGGTCCCTTACAAAATATTTACAAGCTAATTGCGGCAGCATGGTGGCTCAGTAGTTAGCACTGCCGCCTCACAGCACCAGGGTTCCAGGTTCAATTCCAGCCTTGGGTGACTGTGCAAACTCCACACAGACATTCTCCCCTTGTCTGCATGGGTTTCCTCTGGGTGCTCCGGTTTCCTCCCACAGTCCAAAGATGTGCAGGTCGGGTGAATTGGCCATGCTAAATTGCCCATAGTGTTAGGTGCATTAGTCAGGGGTAAATGAGGGGAATGGGTCTGTGTGGGTTGCTCTACGGAGGGTCGGTGTGGACTTGTTGGGCCAAAGGGCCTGTTTCCACACTGTAGGGAATCTAATGAACTTCCATAATCCCGTTAAAGGCCAACCAGTTTGGTCACTTACTATCTGGAACAAATGAACAGAATGTGTTTATTTGCACATGTAATTGTAAATAGGCTCGAACAAACGAAGTAGCACCTTGAATTGCACGTGGTATTGTCGAGTGAAATTGCTGGCTACCCATTGATAGATTTCCCTTGAAAATGCATCATGAGCGCTATGGGCTCATCCTGACATTTCTAACTGCAGAGCAACTTATTAATGTCAGTACTTCTATTTAGCCTGACAAAACAAAAACCATTCCATTCCTTTTAATTTTTTTTTAAAAACTCATTCATTCTGGACTTTCAGGTAAGCATTTCAAAGTATTAACATTTTTACTGCTGATAAATTATGGCATTTTACGTTTTATCATCAGTTATAAAGCACCATAAGCTACCACCAATTATATTAATTGCATGGAACGTGAAGCTGCCTGAAACCAAACATTCAAACAAATGCTGATTTTGATTTTGCTTACTACAGACAAGGGCAAATTGATGCTGGTTATCTCTGTGAATTTTTCATGAAACATATCCTAACATGGGTGATCTTTTTTCTTAAGAACGTTTCCTCTCTGTCACTGATAACTTTGACCTGTTCCAAAATTTGGAGTGATGGGCACGTTAAAGCAGCTCATTCAAATCATAATTCCACCTACTTTAGACTTGCAATGAGTGCTGGTAGGCAATTCTACCATGAGAGAGATTGAGATGCACAGGAGATTTGGTTCAATATCCTTACCCTTGCACTTTGTTGTTGGGTCACTGGCCAGCAACCAGGACTGGACAGAGGGGTGGGGTGAGGGGAGATAGCCAACAGTTTACTCAATAGATGGAGATTATCTAACAAGCCTTGGACTGGAAATTAGATCTACCTGGTTCAATTGTAGACTGATTCAAGGATCAACACAATTAATTTGCCATTGGGAAATAAGATATGTGCAGTATCACTTTTGACACCAAGTTATTTCCTGATAGGAGTAAATACAGAGAATTCAGGGCACCCTCTTTGCATATTTAGTCTATTAAAAAGAATGGAGGAAACATTGTCTCGGATCTGAATTGGGTATCTTGATCAATTTGTCAAAACATGAGATCTAATTCCTCATGAACTTTTGCAGTGAGAATAGTAACTTGTAAAATTTAACCCCATACTTAGCAATTACAATCTGCTTCAGGTGCAACAAATTAAAACAAAATACTTGCATGGCAATATACATATAGTCACAAAACTGAACCCGGTACAAAGTAAAGTGCAACATTAGATATTTCTTTTACCTGAACTTGCAGTAGATGCATATCTTTAACTTTGTGCTGGAGAGGAGCCGTTGATATGAGAAGACCATGTGAATTTATCTGAAATTCATTCTGTTCATTCCCACTAATGATTCTAAAAGTGAATGGAGGGCCATTGTGAGAGGAATCCCTGTCTATCACTTGAAGCTGTAGCACACTGGATCCAACTGGCTTGTTTTCCTGTAAAATACGGTTTATGTTCAAGAGAGTTATGGTTTCTCCATGTCCCAAACTCTTAGTTACTTATTTTTGCCTGAATCTTGATCATCCTAAATCTCTTGAGAAAGCTGATACATTGATTCCAGACATCATCATAACTTGTATTTTTACTCATCTTAACAAGAAACATTTCAAGGGGCTTCTCAAATTGTAGTAAGGGAAACATGTACAGGAGGCAAAGGAAAAGCAAGCAGTATTAGTAGGAAATAGATCTAAGCGATCCCATAACCAAAGCATCAGATTGAAGCTCTGCAATCTTACCACATCCACTCATCAATGGTGGTTGACAACTAATGTATTGAAGAAGGTAGTTACAAAAATATCCTCATCCTCAATGCTGGGGGAGACCAGAATGTCAGTGTAAAAGATGGACTGATCCATTTGTTGCCATTTTCATCAGAGGTGCTGAGTGGATGATTTATTTTCGCCTGCTTCAGAGATTTTCAGCATTGCAGAAGCCAATTTTCAACCAAATTGATTCACTCCACATGATATTATGAAACAGTTGGGGGGAGGCGATGGTCTAGTGGTATTATCACTGGACTATTAATCTAGGGCCCCAGGAAATATTCTGGGGACTCGGGTATGCATCCTGCCACATCAGATGGTGGAATCTGAATTCAATAAAAGTCTGGGATTAACAGTCTAATGATGACCATGAATCCATTGTATTTTCTCGGAAAAACCATTTTAGGGAAGGAAGCTACCATCCTTACCTGGTCTGTCCCACATACAAAATGCTGGCCTAACCAGTGATGCCCTCAGCCCATGAATGAATAAAAGAAGATTGAAGACAATTGATACTACAAAGGCCATGTGCCCTGACAGAGTTCAGAAATAGCACTGAAGGCTCGTTCTCCAGAAATTGATGCACCCTTAGTCAAAGTGCTCCAATACAACTCGAACACTGGCACTGAATCAGTCAATAATATTGAAAACTGCCCAGATATGTCGTGTACACAAATAAGCAGGACAAATCCAACCCAGCCTGCTCTGTCAATCTAGTCTTGATCACCAGTAAAATGATGAAAAGTGTCATCAACAATGCTATCAAGTGACACTTGCTTAGCAACAATCTGCTCAGTGACACGCAGTTTGTGTTCTGCCACTTGGCTCCTCAGTCCAACATGGACAAAAGAGATGAATTTTAGACTGATATGTGCACAACTGTCTTTGACATCAAAGCAGAAGATAAATGTGGCATCAAGGAACCGTAGCAAAACTGGAGTCAATGACAATCAGGAGTGGAACTCCCTGCTATGTGAAGTCACTTCGAGCAAGAAAGATCGTTGAGGTTGATCAAGATCAGTCATCTCAGATCTAGGACATATCTGCAGCAGATCCTCAAGGTAGTATCCAAGGTCCATTCATCTTCAGTTGTGTCAGCAATAATCTTCCTGCCATCGTAATGTCAGAAGTGGAAATGTTCACTCTTGACTGCACAATATTCAGTATCTTTTGTAATTCCTCAAATACTGAAGCAGTTTGTGTCCACTTGCAGCAAAGCCTGCACAATAACTAGGCTTGGACTGAAAAGTGGCAAGCAACATTCACACCACACAAGTGCCAAAATGCCCAGCTCTAATGTGAGAGAATCTAACCATTGGGCCTTGATGTTCACTGATATTAATATGTCTGAACTATCATTAATAAAATCCTGGATCAGCCATAAAAACATTGTGGCCAGAAGAACAGGAGAGATGCTCAGAGTTCTGTGGCTTGTAGCTCAAACCTCTCTCTCCCCAGTACTTTCCCATACCTACAAAGCGGAAATCAGGATGGAATACTCCTCACTTGCCTCGATCAGCGCAGTTCCAACAGTGCTCAGGCAGCTTGATTCCGGCCAGGATAAAACAGACCACTTAATTGGCACAATATCCACTGCCTTTGACACAAACTCATTTCATGACCAGTGGTCTTGACAATGGTGCCCACATCCCATCAAACAACGTGAAGATCAATTTTAGAACAAATTGGTGTTGATGATAATGGAAGATTATCAAAGACATTGTTGGAATAACAGCACACAGTGATAGCAGAACCACATGTAAAGTTTTCAGGTATTTAAGGAACTGAGGAAGGGCAGATGCATTTTTGAGAGGGTAGACGTCAGTAGAAGTCTTAACAGACACAGTAAGAATTATAGAATGGGGTTGCATAGGACACTACCTTTACAAAAGGTTTAAGATCTGATTGGGTGTTGTCACTCTCCTAAAGAAAAATAAAAGGTTGATCCCTTCAAACTCCCTTTACAATTTGAAGGTCTTAAGCATGTTGATGCTTCTCAAATTAATTTTCAACTGTCCCTGAACTCCATGTATGAATCCCTTCAGTTAGATTCCTGCTCCCACTATGAACACATTTGCCTTTATTTTTGTTTGCTATAATACAGAGTTGGCTCTTAGCAAAGACTCAAGTGACATCCTAGGTAACTGATAAATATAAAATTTTCCTCCCCTTGAAATGGATGACCACACTATTCTTCTCCATCACCTAGTTTGGTTGCTCTCATGTAGGTTCCATTTTTAGCAAATTGTAGTCAAGGATCACTTTAGTGGCTTCACTTCCTGCTCCCACACTGTTTCCTCTAGTGTGCCTTAAGAATCTATGGTCCCAGTCATATTTCTCGCCTACATGCTGCTCCTTAATGACAGAATAAAAAGTCTAGATTAAGAGGTATCTGATCAAAGTCTTCAAAGTATTACCAGGATTAGACAAGGTAGACAAACAATTTCCACTGGTTAGAAATTCTGGAACTTGACAGCACAGTTGAAGAATCAGGGCCAGACCATTCAGGAGGGGTGTTAGGAAGTACTTCTAGATACAAAGGGTAACAGATGTTTGGAAATCTCTTCCACAAATGGCAATGAATACTAAGTCAGTCAGGGGCTTCATGTCTACTCCACTTCCAATATTAGTTTTCATATGTGCACTGATGACGCGGAGCTCTACTTTCTCACCACCTCCTTCAATTCCTCCACTGCTGGTAAACTATTAGTTAGTTTCCTTGATTCTCACATGGCTGATGGGCTTCACTGGAAGCATAAATGGGTGGCTAAGGGGTGGTCTCCGAGAGCCAAATTCAACAGATCAAATATTTTAAACGTCTTTGTTTTAGGATCTAGCAATTCTTGCTTCAACTTAATAATTTATATATTTTTTTAAAATTACTCAGGTATTATCAAATCCTATCAAATTAATAAGTTATTCTTACCTGAATGATAACACTGTAGTTTGCCTGTGAGAACATGGGAGGATTATCATTGACATCAGCCACATCAATATTGACTGAAGTAGTATTGAAACGAGGTGAAACACCATTGTCTGAAGCTTGCACTGTCAGCGTATAGCCAGATATCTACACAAGAGGAGATGATGAAAACCAAAGCTATATCTATGTATAAGAAATATTTTCATACAGCAAGGATTTATTTTCATTTATAAACATTATAAATGATAACGTCTACTTAAAATCATAATCAAAACTACCTTCTTCTCTAACAGAACCTGATTAAAAATTCTCTTCAAAGATGAGCATAGTTTAAATTTTAGTCCCAAGATGGCATTGTGAGTTTGTCAGCACTCAGCTCCTAATGCCAGGGCTCAGCTGCTCATGGGCACCATGCAACGGAGCCGGTTAATTCCACACCATCTCGTACCCCTTCATTATTCAGCGCAGTGAAAGCTTCTGTGGTTTTTATTCCACGGAGGTACGGGTTGAAGCCGGGGCCCCATTCAGCCCCAGGCCAGAGAGGCTTCAGCATCAGCGATGGAGGAGCCTGGACCCAATGACTGACGAGCTGGAGCATCTGGAGTAGTGTCGCATGGGGAACAGGAGGTATGAGACCAGTCCCATGGATCCAGCTCGGTTGCAGAGGTTGTGCGAGTTGAGGCAATGGTGGAGGCGGGCCTGTAACAGAGACCCCAGAGCCAGTCACAGACACCTGACCGAAGTCAAGCAGCGAGCAGGAGGAGCAACAGAGGCTAACAGGAGGACGGAAAGATTAACTCTATTACAATAAAATCTTGAATTATATTCAGTGTCTCAAGATGGCACCAGAGCATGGAGACACCTTGCGTTTTGCAAACAAAAAACACTTTTCACTGTAATTTATATACATAATTCAAACTCTTAAATCGCTTTAGTTGCATAAACAGAAGTTTTGGTTCTTCATTAATGGATCAGCAGCTTATTACGGAAAGCAATAAAATTGACAAATGTAAAGTTTATTCAATTGCAGGGTTACTTCTCATCTACTCACTTTTTCTCTGTCCAAATGTTGTGCTACTTTTATTTCTCCATTGGCATTATCAATAGTAAATGGGTTTCCTTGATTCCCATGAATAATAGAATAATGAATCTGGTTGTTTGATGGACCATCTGAATCATCAGCCACCACCTACAGCAAACAGTAAAATCATTAGGGTGACACTGTATTCAAGTTTCAGATTTAACTGTGTAATTAGTACGAGGGGTAAAGCTGGTTTTCAACTGATGATTATAATAAACTCATTGGCATTTCAGTATTGAATTATTGAAGAATAAATCATTATTTTGCATCCAAAGCAATAAATAGCAAACTGTGGGATTTCAGTTATTAAAAATAGCATTAAGCAACTTCACCCATATTGATCTGCAATTATATGGCTTGTTCTCAAACTGTTCTCTTATCCACTTTTATGCACTTTAAGTCATCCACCACTTCCTCTTCTGTAATATGGACATTTTTCAAGATGTCACCATCTATTTCCCTACATTCTATATCTTCTATGTCCTTTTCCACAATAAATACTAATGCAAAATACTCATTTAGTATCTGCTCCATCTTCTGCGGCTCCACACAAAGGCCGCCTTGCTGATCTTTGAGGAGCTCCATTCTCTTCCTAGTTACCTTTTGTCCTTAATGCATTTAAAAACCCTTTGGTTTCTCCTTTGTGGGGTAGAAGTGACCTGTACTAGAAGGATGGATTACACCTAAATTGGAAGGGGATTAATATACTGGCAGAGAGATTTGCTAGAACTGCTCAGGAAGATTTAAACTAGTGAGATGGGGGCAGAATCGTAGTCTATTTGAAAGTGGAGTCGCAGGTAGATAGGATAGTGGAGGCGGCATTTGGTATGCTTTCCTTTATTGGTATTGAGTACAGGAGTTGCGACGTCATGTTGCTGCTGTACAGGACATTGGTTAGGCCACTGTTAGAATATTGCGTGCAATGCTGGTCTCCTTCCTATCAGAAAGATGCTGTGAAACTTGAAAGGATTCAGAAAAGATTTACAAGGATGTTGCCAGGGTTGGAGGATTTGTGCCATAGGGAGACGTTAAATAGACTTGGGCTGTTTTCCCTGGAGCGTAGGAGGCTGAGGGGTGACCTTATCAAAGGTCTACAAAATCATGAGGGCATGGATAGGATAAATAGACAAGGTCTTTTCCTTGGGGTGGGGGAGTCTAGAACTAGAGGGCATAGGTTTAGGGTGAGATGGGGAAGATATGAAAGAGACCTAAGAGGCAACCTTTTCGCTCAGAGGGTGGTATGTGTATGGAATGAGCTGCCAGAGGAAGTGGAGGAGACTGGTACAATTAAAATATTCTAAAAGGCATCTAGATGGGTATATGACTGGGAGGGGCTTAGAATGGCATGGCAAAGGGGACTAGATGTATCTTGGATATCTTGTTGGCCTGGATGAGTTGGACCGAAGGGTCTGCTTCTGTGCTGTAAATCTCTATGACTCTAGGTAGTCACAGCAGAGTTTAGAAGACTCTCCCAATAGTACAGTTCCTACCTTCCCCTCTGTTAATGAGTGTCTTGAACCAATATCTGAGGCACAGTGAATCTCAGGTTAAATTCACCAGTCTATTCTATTTCTATGGTAAGTCTTCTGAGACGATGACAACTGTCAGATCATAGAGTCATACAGAATGGATGCAGATCCTTTGGTTCAATTAGTCGACGCCAAACATGTTTCCACGCCAAACTAGTGCCACTTGCCTGCGTTTGGCCCATATCTCTCCAAATATTTCCTATTCATGTACTTAGCCACAAGTTTTTTTAAATCTCCTAAAGCTGCAGACATGTTTACCCTGGATCACATTGACATCAATATAACTTAGAATCACAACACATCACTGCCCTATCATTTTCCTTGTGTTAATTTATCATCCCTAATTAAATTATACATCAAAGCATTTTTGTTATCAGTACTGCTGCGTCCATCTTAGGTAGATACCTGTATTACCTTTGGCACGACTGTGGCATCCATTATGACACCTTAGTGCACTGGAATACTATGCAGTGCAAGGTGTTTATTTTAAATACAAATGCCAACGATTAAATTATTTCCAAAGAATAGACCAATTTCACAATTTCTTACTGCTCACATTCACTTTGAATACGAAAACCTCAATGTGAGAACAAAATACTTAAAACTGTAAAAAAAATTGTCTAGTTGGGAACAACTGAAACAATCAATTGAAACGTGGTTATTGAAATGCAAGCAAATTCTGAATGAGAAACAGGCCATTCAATTTATGAAGACTGCTCCAGAGGCCACAGAATAGATTTATGGAATATCTACAGTGTAGATGCAAGTCATTCGACCATCAAGCCACACTGACCTTTCAAAGAGCCCCCTACCGTATTCCTGTAACCCATGGCTATTCCCCCAACCTGCACTTAGCATGGCCAATCCATCTAACCTGTACATCTTTGGACTGTGGGAGGAAACTAGAACACCTGGAGGAGACCCAGGCAGACACAGGGAGAATGTGCTAACTTCACATAGACAGGCACCTGAGGCTGGAATCAAACCTGAGTCCCAGCACTGTGAGGCAGCAATGATAATCACTGAGCAACTGTGCCACGACGGATGAAACTACAATGAATTACACTCTCATGTATCTGTTACTCTATCTTAAGTAACTGGATCACCTGCAAAACGTAAGTCGTAAAATTGTTACATATTCTCCAAGTCTGAGTCCCTTTTATTTTTATTGACCATATTCTTATTAAAAATCTGAAGAAATGATCTCAAGACATCAATCTTAATTAGAAATTAATTTCACAATAGGCAGCTATTGTGGAGAAGGATAAAAGTTTTCTTTTCCAGTCTCATCTTATTTAAATATTGTGTATTAAAATACTTTGTCTTCCATCACCCAAATATTTTGTTAACTCTTTCTCAACCATATATTTTTTCCTGCATGTCTACCCTCACACTTTCCACCAATGTAAACGTATTCATAACTTCATAAATAGTGAAAACACAGTGAATAACGATCAAGAAAATCTGGGTGATCAGTGTCCTGAAGAAATGAAACTGAGGCAAAAGAATTGGGTTATTCAAAAGGCTATAGACAGTAAATCTCAGAATTAATGTCACAGAAAATTCAATTTAGATGTGCCAAATAATCATTTAATAACTCTGACTTTAAAGATCTGTCTTGTTAGGTCCTTCTTTTCTCATAATGCTGTTTATCATCACTCTTAATTGATGAAGAAAAACAAGTAAGGTGTTAAACATACTGTGACAACCAGCTGTCCCAAGGGAGCGTCTTCACTTATCACTGCCATGTATACATCATGGCTAAATTTAGGAGTGTTGTCATTAACGTCTGTCACATTGATATTCACTGTCGCTACATCATTAAGTGAAGGTGTTCCACCATCCATAACTTCAACAGTCAAGTAATATTCATGAGATGTCTCAAAGTCCAGGCTTTTAACAACAAAAATGGCGCCTGATGAAAAAAAATAGAGAAAGTGAGGACAGCAGATGCTGGAGATTCAGAGTCGAAAAGCGTGGCGTTGGAAAAAGCACAGCAGCTCAGGCAGTTCCCAAGGAGCAGGAGGGTCGATGTTTCAGGCATAAGCCCCTCATCAGGAATGTCTTGTGCTCCCGAGCTGCTGCACTTTTTCCCGCCCACACCTTTCAAACCTGATGAAAATAATTGCAAATTGTCAGAAACAATATGAAAGTTTCACACGATACAGTGTGCACAACTTCTTTTAAATGTTAACCTATTCTTTACACTGCAATTATGAGCAATGTGAGCATTCTTATATTCTTCATATTGTTATACTGATTATACCTTTTATACTGCTTTGAATTCTTCTCATATGAATTCTGAGAGCTCCTGGTAGATGAGCAGTTAATTATTAATATATGCTTAATTGAAAACATATACATATGTGATGAGAATACATCATCAGCCCTTGTTAGAGGGGATAAAAGGAAAGAACTTTGAAAAGTCCTCCTGCACCAATCGCTGAAGGTGAGCAAGCAGCTGCAGCAAGCAGTCAAGGCAGATGGTATGTTTACCTTCGTAGTAAGAGACTTGGAGAGCAGGAGCAGGGATGTCTTGCAATGACACAGGGCCTTGGTGAGACCACACCTGGCATACTGTGTGCAGTTCTGGTCTCCTTATGAAGGAAGGATGTTCTTGCGATATAGGGAGCGCAGTAAAGGTTTATTAGATTGATTCCTAGCATGGCATGAGAGATGTATGAGGAGGTTGAATCGATTAAGTATATATCTTGAGATCCTGAAGAATTGTGGGGGGAGGGGGAATCCCTTAGAAATCTATAACATTTTAGGTTTGCCCTATCCTACTTAGACAGGGTAGATAGAGGAAGGATGTCTCCACTGGTAGGAACGCTCAGAACCAGGGGCTATAGTCAAAGGATACAAGGTATCACGACTGATGCAAAGATAAGGTAGAGCATCCTCGGCAATCTTCAGCCAGAAGGACCAAGTGGGTGATCCATCTCAGCCTCTTCCTTAGCATTCAGCCAAATCAATTCACTTTATGTCATAACAAGAAACAGTTGGAACCACTGGAAACTGTAAAGGTTATGGGGAATGACAACATTCTGGCAATAGTACTGAAGACTTGTACTCTAGATTTACTGCACTCCTCGCCAAGCACTTCCAGTACAGTTACAATACTTGCATCTACCCAACAATGTGGAAAATTGGCTAGGCATGTCTTGTACCTAAAAAGCAGGACAAATCCAACCCAGTCACTTACACCCCCATCAGTCTAACCTCAAACATCAATGTGATGAAGGTGCTCCTCAACAGTGCCATCAAGCAGCACCTGCTCAGTGACGCCCAGTTTGGGTTCCACAAGGGTCACTCAGCTCCTGATATTATTACAGCCTTGGTTCAAACATTCACAAAAGAGTCAAATAGTGTGGTGCCGGAAAAACACAGGTCAGGCAGCATACAAGGAGTAGGAGAATTGACATTTCGGGCATAATTCAGGAGAGCTGAATTCCAGAGGTGAAGTAAGAGTGACAGCCCTTACATAAAAGCCATATTTGACCCTGTATGGAACAAGGAGTAAAACTGGAATTAACGTAAGCCAAGGGTAAAACTCTCCAATGGCTGAGTCATACCTGGCACATAGGAAGCAAGTGGTGGTTGTTGGAGGTCAGCCATCTCAGCTTCAGGACAGGTGGAAGCCCTCAGGGCTACTCCTCTGGCCATCTTCAGTTCCTTCAACAATGCCATCAGGGTCATTAGTGGGGATGTTTGCCAATGAATGCACAATATTCAGCACCATTCATGACTGCTCAGATACTGAAGCAGACTGTGTCCAAATGCAACAAGATCTGGACAATATTCAGGCTTAGGCTAGCAAGTAGCAAGTAACATATGCACCACACAATACCAGACAATGACCATCTCCAATGAGAGAGAATCTAACCATCACCCTTTGACATTCAATGGTGTTACCATTACTGAATTCTCCACTCTCAACATCCCAGGGGTTACTGTTAATCAGAAACTCAACTGGATTTGCCATTTAAGTGGCTACAAGAGCCAGTCAAAGGCTTGGAACATTGCAGTGAGTAACTCACCTCTTGACTCCCCAAAAGCCTGTCCACCATCTATGAAGCACAAGCCAGTAATAGGATGGAATAATCCCCACTTGTCTGGACAACACTAAAGCAGATTTACACTATGCAGTATAAAGCAATTTGCCCTATTGGCACCACATCCGCAAGCAACTACTCCCTCTACTGCCAGCACCCCGTTGCAAAAGTGTAAACTATCTACAAGATGCACTGCAGAAGTTCCCCAAAGATCCTTCCCAAAGGCAGCAGATATATCAGAACATCAGTATCTGCAAGTTCTCTTCCAAGCCACTCACCATTCTGACTTAGAAATATATTGCCATTCCTCCACTATCACTGGGTCAACAATCCTGGAATTCCATCTTGAAGGGCACCCGTGGCTCTACCTAGACCACAGATTACATCAATTCGAGAAGGTAACTCACCAGCACCTTCTCAAGGGCAGCCAGGGATGGGCAATAAATGCTGACCAGCCAGTGAATAAATTTTTTTTAAATTTTAGAACTGAAACAAGGAGCTATGTCTTCACTCAGAGTGGCAGGTCGATGGAATCCCCTACCAAGAAAGCAGTGGAGGCTGAACCATTGTATGATTTCAAGGAAGAGTTGGACATAGCACTTGGGGCTCAAGGGATTAAAGGACATTGGGGGAAAGCAGGAACAGGCTTGTTGGTTATTAGCCATCATCATAACAAATGGTGCAGCGGTCACGAAGGGCCGAATGGACTACTCCTGCTCTGTTTCTAAAAGCTTGCTGCACAGATTTCAAGATACAAGTTCAGAAAACAAAAATGAGTCATGAATCATTGCAAGTCAGTGGGAGGCAGAAGAATCTACATTAGGAATATACTGTCATCATTTGTTAAGTATAGCTTTTGCTACTGAATAAGTTGACCTGCTATCACTATATTGTGTGCGTCCTTGTCCAAAATGTACTCTCTGATATCTGACCCTCACAAGAAGCAGTGTTTTGTCCCTCAGAAATTGACTCTCACACTTTGCTTCAATTATTGTATGTTCAAGTACCTGTATTTGCATTTATGCTAAACTTTCCATGTTCATTGCCACTAATGATGGAATATGTGATCTCTGTGTTGGCTTCAACATCCTTGCTGGCTGCAAACACCTGAAGAACCTCAGTTCCTAAAGGAGTATCCTCAGAAAGTGTGGCTAGGTACTCTCTGTGCTCAAACACAGGTGGGTTATCGTTGATATCGAGGACAGAAACCAAAAGTGTACAAACTGATGACAATTTTTTGAGTGTGCCTTGATCAGTGGCTTTCACAATAACAGTGTATGAAGCATGGAGTTCTCGGTCGAGAGGTTTCTCCAGACTAATAATTCCAGATAGCTCATCAATTGAGAAGTGATCTTCTGCAGAATCCACAAGCGAATAAAGTACCTTACGATTCAAGCCTAGGTTTTAAAATTGAGAAAGAAAACAATTCAATTAATATCATTTTAACATTAACTTTGGCTCCAAACAAGCAAATAGTGCAGAATGCTTTCAGTAAATGTACTGAAATAACAAAATTAATCTCATATGTTTTGGAGAAGAAAATATCATTGGCAAGTCAAGAATTCTTAACACAAATTGCACAATGGTACTGCCTTTTTAAGTGATAAAGCATCTGAAAGATTTTTAATGGCACCTTTTCCCCACTCAACTTAAATGCAGTATTAGAAACTTTTAGAAGTACAACAGACATCTTTAACTTTAAATATCTTTTATCAAAAAGTAATGCAGGAAACATGTTTTAGAACATTTTACCTTATGCATTAATTCAGCTATCTTTAATAAAATCACAATAAATCAATAATTTGAACAATAACAACAAATATTAAGAATGCAGGTGCTGGAAATCTGAAACTAAAGCAGCAAGTGCTGGGGAAATTCAAGAAGTCTGGCACCATACGTAGAGAGAAAAATAAATTAACATTTTGAGTCCAGTCACCCTTATTAAAACTGAAAATAGCTGGGAAAAGATGGTATTTATGATGACGACAGGGTAGAAAGAGTGAATAGAGTACACGAAGATGGGGCCCTGCAACAGAGAGAGAGAGAGAGAGAGAGAGAGAGAGAGAGAGAGAGAGACAGCGACAGCAACAGCGAGCGAGAGAGAAAGAAAGAAAGCGATACCCATACAAAGAGACTGCTGATAAAGTCTGAACATGCTGACGTTACATAAACTATAACCATTCTATCTATTGTGTAAAGAATACCTCTATTCTTCTTCCCACATGGCTATGCACTTGTGACTGGCTCATTGCTTTCAATTAATCCATCAAACCATTTCAGAAGATTGCTTAGAGAATAGTTTCAACCTTTTTTCCCTCCCAATTATCATTCCTCTGCTCAGGTTCCAACACCAGGTGAACTATTTGAAGTAGACTCTGCCAACACATGTATGATCAGAGTCCCAGATGGAAAATGGACAGCGAAGCTAATTGCACAAGTTTCATATAAAACCTCTTTTCTCCTGCTGCTGAATGGAAACACAGCGCTGCATTTCTGAAGGAGTCCTGATTGGAATCGTCTCTCAGAAATGCAGAGCTCTTGCAATGTAGAGACAAGGAGGAGTAGAGTGGCAACCTGTACGAGATTGTCACTTTGTGGAAAATCCAGACCAATAATTTGGGACAGAATTAACAGTCACTTGGATAAATATAATTTAATTTGCGAAAGCCAATTTCTTAGGGTAAAAGTAAGTTTAAATTGTTGGAGAGTTTACAGAGAGGGTTGGTGAGCGGAAGCTGTTGACGTATTGTATGCAGACTTTCAAAATGGTGCTGGACACGGTACCACGTAATAAAAGTTATATCCATGGAATGAAAGGAACATGAAATCCATGAAGTGAAAGTAAAAACCCAAATGTAAAACTGGCTGAATAACAGGAAACAGAGTAATAGCTAACAGGAATGTTTAGGCGGAGGAAGGTTTGTAGTGAAGGTCCCCAGAGTTTAGTACCGGGACTTTTGCTTTTCCAGATTTATATAAGTGATCTAGATTTTGTATGATATGGAATAACATCAAAATTCACAGATTACACAAATAAGTATTGACAAGTTGGAGGAGTACGCAGACGGGGACAGATGAACTTTAATGTAGACAAGTATGAGGTGATACATTGTGAACAAAAGAAGTAGATACAGTATAATAAAAAGTACAATTCTACAGGCTGTGCAGAAGCAGAGAGACATAGATGTCTATGCACATAAGTCAAAAGATGACAGGAGAGGTGGAGAGCTATTAATAAAGCATATATTATCCCAGGCTTCAATAATAGATGCAGAGAGTATAAGAGCAGGGAGATTATTAGATTCCCTACAGTGTGGAAACAGGCCCTTCGGCCCAACCAGTCCACACCCTCCGAAAAGTAACCCAGACCCACTTCCCTCTGACTAATGCACCTAACACCATGGGCAATTTAGCACGGCCAATTCACCTGACCTGCACATCTTTGGACTGTGGGAGGAAATCGGAGCACCCGGAGGAAACCTATGCAGACACATGGAGGCTGGGCAAACTCCACACAGACAGTCGCCAGAGGCTGGAATCGAACCTGGGACCCTGCTGCTGAGAGACAGCAGTGCTAACCACTGAGCCGTCTCATTATGAAGAATCTAAATAAGACTAAAGCTGGAATGCACAGAGTCCTGAAGCCAACACTTTAGGAACGATTAAAAACACCGTTTGAGGCAGTGCAGGAGTGATTTAGAAGAATGGATCCAGGGATGAGACGATCAGATTGATCGAAAAAGTTGCAGCACGGAAGGCTCAGGGGAGATATGAAGTTTTCAAAATCCACAAGAGGTCTGAACTGAATAGATAGGGAGAAACTACTCTTGCGGATAAAAAGTTTACAAACAAAAGAGCATGGATTTAAAGCATTTTGCAAAAACAGAAGTAAATGTGATGTGAGAAAGAGAGTTCTCACACAGTGAACTGTGCGCTTTTGGAATGCACTGCCTGAGTGTGTGGTTGAGGGTGATTCAATGAATGCATTCAAGAGGTCAATACATGATTATGGGGAAAATGCAGGAAAATAGTACCAAGTCTTGATGCTTATTTGGAAAGTGTGCAGACACCAGGCTAAATCCTCCTTCTGCATAATGAGGATTTTGCAAATTACTTTATATGATGGACAGACTTTAATAATAAAAAGGTTATTTGTAAACTAATATCTTAAAATTCAAAACTATTGAAGCCAAGCAAAATATTTAATCTAAGAGAATTCCATCAGTTCTGAGAAAGGGTTACTGGACCCAAAACAGTAACTCTGATTTGGTGCCACCAGACTTGCTGAGCTATTCCAGCAATTTCTGAATCAGATTTCCAGCATCTGCAGTACTTTTGGTTTTTATTTAAATTTAAGCTTGTCAATTTAAACATTACTAAAATAAGTTGAATTTTACAGAAGACCTAAAAGATTACAAATCTGAATAAAATCATTGTTGAATTCAACATGCTTGCAAACACTTACTTAACAATTTACAGTGGATTCATACTGTTCCCTTAGCATCTAGTCTAATTTGTGCACGGAATATTACCATGATTAATGTATTCCCTAAATGAACTGACATGAGTGATTCTTTGTTTGCATTTTCACTACATTATCAGCCACACAGAAATGTGCCTTATGCAAGTTAAAAACAAACTGTTTGGAAAGAAATGTAAAATTTCTGGTTAATTGTTATTTTGTCATGTCTTGCTAAACTGTCATTAAAAGATATCAACCAATACTGCTTTAAAAGGCTGATGAAGCAATAAATTTCAAAACACAGTTACAAACACAAAACTAACAAAAACACCAAAATGGGATCTGCAGCTAGCATTCAGAATGCACATCTCACTGGGCTGCCAAACCTGTCCCAACTTAACCCAAGGTTGAGGAGGTCTTATGGTGCAGGATAGCATCCCTGCCTCTGAGTCAGAAGCTCGGAATTCAGAATTCACTGTACAATATCACTTTAGGAGGTGGTGGTTAATCTTAGTTGACAAGGCAGGTGTGGATTTTGGATCTGCTTGCTTGCCCTATTCTTGCCGAGATCATGAGTTGCATTGCCTTTGAGCAAAGCATTCAGGTACAGAAAAAAGAATCCTAGGGTGAGGAGTTAGGAACTCTCAAAGTAAGGAGCTTGACCTATTGTAATATCACGATTTTCTAAAGAGAAAAGGTTTTGACAATTTTGACAAAATGTTTGAGAATTCCAATATTAGGTACATTCAGCATTCAGTATACCTTTAGTCCTTTCTGTTGACGTGCATTAAATATATTATGACTGTTCTACATACTGGACAGTCTGTTTGTTGTCTCTTTCCTTCAGCTCTCATCATTGAGTACTAGTATAATTTTGCCAGTAAATGGCCTCTTCAACAGCAAGTGGTATGCACGGATCCCCATGGCAACCTATGCAACTTGCATACCTTTCAGATCCAGACTAAACTACAGGAGACAGAGGAGGCATACCCATGGCATACCAGTGTGCGGTTAAATCCTGGTGACCATGAACATGATCCTTAGCCATTGCTAATGTTGTGAGAGATAATAAAGATAAGTAAACCCTGACAGAAAACCCAGGTCGAGGTGGCTTTGACTGCAGGCTTTCAGTTATCAGACCAGTTCTCCATCTGGGCTGGCTCAAAATGACACTGGTTTCATCCTTTTCTTTGTGCAATAAGTGCAATGCCAGGAAAGGATGTCTTAATGCTTAGGCAACTTAGTGTCACTATTATCTGCCCAGGCCTGTGCCCTGGAAGAGACACTCCAGGATCTAGAATCAAGTGAGCTGATTCACAGAAAAGTCATGCACAGTCAGTGTCAGAACTGTACTTTATAGTCAATATATCAGACAACAGCATGCTGGGTATGTCCTGTCCCAACTATAATCTAGCACAGGTGGATGGCCCAGTGATATAAAGTAGAGAGTTGTTCTGGGAGCCCTTGACAGTGACTCCAGACTCTAAGAAGTCTTACGGCATCAAATCAAACATGAACCAAAAAACCCCTAATGATTAACACATACCCATCCCACTGCAACCTGGAGGCAGGACTGAGGTTGGCAAGGGCATGGAATATACTCTGGGTAGAGGACTTCAAGGTTTAACATCAAGAATGGCTAGGCAGCACCACAACTACTGAGCTGCTGAGTCCTAATGTCGAGTCCGGCTGCAAGACTGGGTCTGTACCAGGTGATGAAGGAACCAACAAAACGGACAGTACCACTTCGGAGTCCTCAGATACTGACACGGTCCGCATAAAGATTCAGCAACGCTCGGGAAGTATCCAGGCTTGGAATGACAAGTGACAATTAACACCACATAAATGCTAGGAAATGACCATTTTGAACAGGATAGTATCTACCGCCCTTGAAATTGGATGGTATTATCAAAGCAGAATTTCCCATTATCAACATCCTGAGGTGTGCCACTGACTCAAAACTGAACTCAATAAGCCACTTAAACAGCATTAGTAGTACAGAAGGTCAAAAATTAGATGTTCTGCAGCAAATGATTCACTTATCACCTTCCTAAATCCTGTCCTCTACCTACAAGAGGCAAATTAGGAGTGTGATGGAATACTTACCACTTCTGTGGAGGAGTACAGCTCCAACGACAGCTTGGAAGCTTGATACCAGTTCAGACAAAACAGCCTGTGTGACTGACACTACTTTCATCAAGGTTCACTTACCCCCACCACCAACACTCAGCAGCAGTGATGTGTACCATTTAGAGAGGTATGGCAGAAATTTACCAAGGGTCCTCAGGCAACCCTTTTCAAACCCATAAGAGCGGCCAGGTAGAAGCACAAGGCAGCAGATACATGAGAATACCAGAATCTGCACATTTCCCTCCAAACCACTCACCATCGTGATTTGGAAATATATCGCTATCACTCACTGTCACTGGATCAAAATCCTGGAATTCCCTCCCTAACAGCATTTGGGTCAACCTACACCAGATAGAATGCAGTCGTTCAGGTAGCAGCTCACCACCACCTTCTGAATAACCAAACAAACAAATAAAAAAACTATTAAGCTTGGTTGATCTATGCTGCAATTCCATCCAACAGTATTTGATCTATATCCTTTAATATTGAATAAAAAAGTTGTTCATCTTGGTTTTTGACAACTTCAATTGATCCAACACACACACCTAAGTGAGGGTCATAATTGCACACTTCTCATCCCGAAGTATGAAAGTACTTCTTGATTTCCCTCTTGAATGGGCTGCTCTAAATTTTAAAATGTGAATCCTTGTTTTTGTTAAGGTAGTTTAAACAACCCATTTTCACAATATAAAATCTTTAAGTTCAGGTAATATAGCAAAGAATTTTCACTCCACCACCTCCAAGGCCAATATATCCTTTGTATTTGCCCTGTTTACACTTGTGATACGAGTGCTGCTGACAAGGAAACTATCTATTACCAATTCCTAAATGCTGTTAGCATGGTGAGCTGTCTTTTTGAAAACTGTAGTCTGTAGTGCTAGCACACCTGCAGTGTTGTCAAGCAATAGTTGCAGGATTCGGAAAAAGTGACACCCATAAACAGTGATGTAGTTGCAGAACTTGATGGTGTTCTGGTTTGAAGGGTGACTTCCAAATTATGGTGCACCATGTGTCTAATGCCCTTAACCTTTTAAGGTTGGAGGATTGAAGGTATTGTCGAAGAAGCCTTGGTGAGTCACTGTTGTACACTTTCTACAAACTATTGTTATTGTGTTTCAGTGAGGGGAGAATGAACATTCAAAGTGTTGGATAGACTGTCAGTTAAGCAGGTTGTTTGGTAACAGATATTGTTAAGCTTCTTGAGTATTGTTGGAGCTGCATTAATCTCAGTAATAGCAGCCTCTCACCTGCTTTTATAGACAAAATATTTATATATTGCTAAAAAGAGATGTGAAGTAAAACCTTTTCGCCTATCCACCAGGATTGAGACACAATAACACCTTTAGAAAGGTAACAATTATTTCTGCAGCATGAAAAGAGGGTGTTGATTGATTGGATTATGGTTGGCAAGGAGAATCAGCAGGAATTGTTAACTGTCTTAGTCTTAATGAGGTTCAAAACAGCAAAGCCAGCTTTGACTGATCAGGGCATTGCTGTGGGGATGCATTGGGGAGTCACGGTCTCTATAACTTTTTCAGCAATGAGAAAGATACAATGTTTGGACATATTATTTTTTGCCTATAAAGATAATGTGAACAAATGAACTTTCTAACACACAAATGAATTATATAAAGAGCCTGGCTGATGATCTTAAACTGAATTCTGGTATACAGAGGAACCGATTATCCGAATATCAATTATCCAAATATCAGATTATCCGAAGGAGATCTCGAGGTCCAGATAGAAACATTACATGAAAGAGCTGTTTCAACCTTGATCAGGTCTTTTGTTCACACTGATTAAAAACAGTCTCTGCCGAGAACAGTCCTGGACACAGATGAGAGCCCAGGCACCATCAACAAATGACTGGCCTCCCGCCCTCCGTCTCCCCACACTTTCCCTGGAGTTCTACATAGGGGTGAACCCTAAACCCCCTTTCCCCAGATATTCTCTCTAACATTGTCCCATACAGGGCAGAGGTGGAACTTGTCAAAATGTTGCAGTTAGTGGGCGGCACGGTAGCACAGTGGTTAGCGCTGCTGCCTCACAGCGCCAGAGACCCGGGTTCAATTCCCGCCTCAGGCGACTCTCTGTGTGGAGTTTGCACGTTCTCCCCATGTCAGCGTGGGTTTCCTCCAGGTGCTCTGGTTTCCTCACACAGTCCAAAAATGTGCAGGTTAGGTAAATTGCCCGTAGTGTTAGATGAAGGGGTAAATGTAGGGGAATGGGTCTGGGTGGGTTGCGCTTCGGCGGGTCGGTGTGGACTTGTTGGGCCGAAGGGCCTGTTTCCACACTAAGTCATCTAATCTAATCTAAAAACGTTGTGTGAGACTGTGCATTTGCGTGTGCTATTTGAAGACTTACTCCAGAAAGGTAGCAGCAGTTTTACAGTTGGTGTGCACGGTTCGGCTGCCCCAGAGGGGGAAGTGGGTAGCCGGGGGTGGGGCAGCACGGATGCGGACAGGGTGTGGTGTTGGACGGGTTTGGGGGATGGGCAGGGGGCAGTATTGAGGGGTGGATGGGGGCAGCATTGGACAGGGTTTTGGGGGCGGGCAGGGAGTGGCGTTGGACGGGATTGAGGACGGGTGGACAGGGTTTGGGGGGGGTCATCTCGTTCGGATAATGGAGGTTCCCCTGTAATTCTTAGCACAGTTGGGGTTATTTAGTGAATGCTATCTAATGTATAAAGGTTTAGGTGGTCTGATTAGCAAGTTTGAAGACGATACTAAGGTTAGTGGCGTAGCAGATAGTGAAGGGAACTGTCAGAGAATACAGCAGAATATAGATAGATTGGAGAGTTGGGTGGAGAAATGGTAGATGGAGTTCAATCCAGGCAAATGTGAGGTGATGCATTTTGGAAGATCCAATTCAAGAGTTAACTATATGGTAAATGGAAAAGTCTTGGGGAAAATTGACATACAGAGAGATCTGGGCATTCAGGTTCATTGTACCCCAAAGGTGGCCATGCAGATTGATATGGTGGTCAAGAAGGCATACAGCATGCTTTCCTTCATCAGATAGAATATTGAGTATAAGAGTTGGCAGGCCATGTTACAGTTGTATAGGACTTTGGTTCGGCCACACTTGGAATCCTGCATACAGTTCTGGTCACCACATTACCAAAAGGATGTGGATGCTTTGGAGAGGGTGCAGAGGTGGTTTACCAGGATGTTGCCTGTTATGGAGGGCACTAGCTATGAAGAGATTGAGTAGATTAGAATTATTTTCATTAGAAAGATGGAGGTTGAGGGGGGTCTGAAAATCATGAGAGTTATAGACAGGGTGGATAACAAGAAGCTTTCTCCCCAGAGTCAGGGATTCAATTAATAGGGATCACAAGTTCAAGGTGAGGGGGGAAAAGTTTAACAGAGATATGCATGTAAAGATCTTTATGCAGAGGGTAGTAAGTGCCTGGAATGCGTTGCCAGTGGAGGTGTTAGAGGTGGGCACAATAACGTCACTTAAGATGTATCTAGACAGATACATGAATGGGCAGGGAGCAGAGGGATACAGATCCTTAGAAAATAGGTAACAGGTTTAAATAGAGGATCTGGATTAGCTATTCCTGTGTTTTAATTTTCTTCGTCTCTTCTTTGTTCTAGTGGCAGAATCTCACCTAATCCTGGGCACTATGTTTCAGTTTAGAAAGCATAGGCTCCATGAGCATAGTTGGCAAATGCCCATTTTAGATAGTCAATGAGATTTATCATTTAACATGATCTACCAAACATTGAGAAGTACAATCTAAATAACTGGGATCACATGGCACTGACGTTCATTCACCATATTATTCATTTATGTGGTAGACAAAAGGTCTGGTTTGGTTAGTGGGTAACATCATGCCAGTGGAGAATACGATTTGTCCTTGGATGCTGCCTGACCTGCTGTGCTTTTCCACACCCAAGACTCCGTTCTCCAGCATCTGCAGTCCTCTGTTTCTCCTTGGAGGAGGAAGGGCCCAATATGGGAATTAGACTCAGTAATAAGTCAGTTGAGAGCACATCAGAATTTAATGGTGGTTCAAGTATTTAACTGGAATCACATGGCTATCCTGTGATCCTGATGACTACCAGCAAACCCGGTCAGGGAGGAAACTGAAAACCAGCACCTTGCTCCCCCCTCTGTAATTTCCTGTCTGATGACTCCTTTTCCAAAAAGGAAATTCCCATTCATCTGATACTCAGGCTGGGCCCTGGTGCAATACTGGCATCAAACAATACTCCTGACTGGCTGGCAGTTCTATGGGACAAAATTTCCATCCCGCTTGGTCTTGAATGCGTGGACAATCAGATGCCAGTCCATTAATTACCTTGTAACATTTAAGTTGCATCAGGATTCTCCAATGGAAACAACTTCCCCACTCATTCTCCAACAGGGGTTGGGCAGGGCTTGACTATTGCTTTATATCCCAGTCGACAATTGTAATTAATGTAGTCTTGTCACATTTCAAAACAAAAATGTATAACTTTCCATTTACATAAATATACAGCTGTATTAAAACATTATTTAAAAATATGCCATTAATTTTGACAAATCATTAAGTTTCTTTGTTTGAAGATTACTGCATTAAGTTCCTGTGACTATATCTATTTACAATACTGAGAGGTTGCACTCCCCTTTTCTAAATGGAACTTTCATTGTACAATACATCCGGAAATAGATTTGCTTAGTTTTCGACAACTGCATTCTAACATGATTGGTTATTAATATTATTGGACCACATCCTACCTGTATCTGCATCAGTGGCTTGAACTCTTGTTAACAGTGTCTTATTAGCTGTGTTTTCAAAGACAGATACAGTGTATGGATCAGCTGAGAACACTGGTGCATTATCATTCACATCCTCCAGTATTATCACAACATCAGCCTGGCAGAAGCGACCTCCTCCATCAGTGGCTTTCATCAATAGGTTATAAACTGCTTGCTCTTCACGATCGAGTGGAGCTAATGTTTTCAATTCACCTAAGTAGTTAATTTAAATTCAAGTTAGATGCTAAAATTATCAGTTGACAAATTTTACACTTTCTTGATATTAGCACTTGATTTTCATCTGGCTTTCAACAGATTTTAGAATTCAATAACTGTTCAGTCTATTTTCTCTAGCCATCCTACAAAGCAATACCATTTAACAGATTTTCATTATGTACCCAATAGTCCATTAGCTTTTGGCATGGATGTCAATTTCTTTTCATTCAACAATCTTAATTAATTTTCTGGAGGGAGATTAAAAGTAACAAATTAATTCAACTGTGGGTGAAATACATTTTAAAGCAAATGTTGGAAAGTTTGTTACAATTTATGAAGTGTATCAATCTTGGAAAATGAACGGAAGTATCACATCTTATGACACAAGAAGTGTAAATATCCTCACCGGTGTCTGGATCTAGTCTGAATTTCTCCGAACCAGTTCCATGGAGGGTGTAAGTGATTTCAGCATTTGAACGAATATCTGCGTCTTCAGCCAGCACCACAAGAATTAGTTTGCCAGAAGGAACATCCTCTGCAATTGTCTCAGTGTATAGTGTCTAAAAAGGAAAATAACATTCTACTCAGCAGTTTTCATTTAATTTCACCCACAAACCTTGAAATAACTGGCAGATGATGGAGCCATCGAAGAAAAATGCTGCTGCAGTTTCTCACACTATTTTAAGGATCCACTATTACCAGTCAAAATCTTTCAAACCTCCTCCTACACCAAATCAGCTTTGCTTGATCATTTGCCGCTTATTACTGATGGAACAAGATTGACAGATAGTAATTTATTACATCTCGTAAACCAATTCTCACCATTTGATGATTACTGTCCCTAATACAATGGTTCTAAAGATCTTGTACTTCAATAAGAATGTCTAATACCATTTAATCTTCCACAGCATCACACATGGCAAATTTAAACTGAGTGCAAGCTTCAGGTCAAATGGCATTGAACAGTTAGGGATAATAGGATTAAAATGGCATTCAAATCCTACTTAAAGTCATACACCTTCTGGGAGAAACTGAGGACTGCAGATGCTGGAGAACAGAATCAAGAGTGGGGTGCTGGAACAGCACAGATCAGGCAGCATCTGAGGAGGAAAATCGGGTTTACAGCCCTTCATCAGCTATTATACACATTCGGTCCTAGTTGTTCATAATTTTATGATGATTTTTATAATTAAAGTTGCTAAGTAAATACAACTTGTTGCAGTAGGTGTTCCTAAAGAAATAATTGCATTGATTAGAGAAAGGGTATAATCACCAAATCATAAATCTAGATTGATTACGCAAGGTGTAAATGTGAATGCTGGTATTTATAATGAAGCAAGTTGACAAGAAGTGGATGTAGTCATAATATAAAAATGATATTGTCAATTAAGAAATGTTATGATTTGACAGTTGCAATCATACAACACTAATTGGTGGAGACAGATTTTTTAACATAGATAAATATTAAATAATCCACTAGAAAAGGAAATTAAAAACAAATCTGGATTTGAGTTGCTCACTGACCTTTTGTTGAATTGAGAGGTTGATTTCAACAAAGCTAAGTGGGTACCGCGCTGCGGTTCAATATTTGATTCCAGCCTCAGGCAACTGTCTGTATGGTGTGGGCACATTCTCCCCATTCTGTGTGGGTTTCCTCCCACATTCCAAATGGGTGCAGGTCAGGTGAATTGGCCATGCTAATTTGCCCATGGTGTTCAAGGGTGTGTAGGTTAGGTGCATTAGTCAGGGGAAAATGTAGAGTAATAGGGTAGTGGAATGGGTCTGGATGAGTTACAATTTGGAAAGTTGGTGTGGAGTTGGTGGGCTAAATGGCCTGTTTCCACACTGTAGGGATTTTGTGAATCTACGAATTAAAGCAAGATTATTTAAACCTTTTATACATCACCCATAGAGTATTGTGTACCATTTGGGAACTACCTTCTATAGGACTTGGTGGATTGGAGCAGGATTTGGAAGTGATGGCTATTTCATTCAGTACTTGAAATTGCAAGAATTGGTCTAATTTTTCAATGAGGAAAATGGCCAAGAAGCATTGAAGCTATAAGAGCTGGTGAATCTGAGAGAAAATATTTTTGTACACGGAGATAAAATTAATGGAGCCTCAAAAAGAGATTCTTTTCATGGATATGGTGAATCAGACATTCAGAGAAAGCATTATGACTTAATTAATATATTTAAAGCAGAGTTGAAGATATACCAGGCAAGGAAGAAGATGCAAGTTGATGAAACAGTGTAAACAATGGATTTAAAGGGGGGAATGGCCTTTCTGCTGTACCTTGTTTTCCCAATTAGATCACAAATGAGAGAATGTGGCCCGTTAGGCACAAGATTGATCAATGCTCATCAAACTTTGGTCATAGAAACAAGGAAAAAAATAGCATGTCATTCGATGGTTTGGCAGAATAATGTGCCTATAGCCTTGGTGCGACACTGTACTTTCTAATTCCCACCACCATCGTACAGGTAACAATGCACATAACTGAAGTTTTGTATAACAAACATCCAGCATCACTAGGCATACTGAAGTGCCAAAGTTTAAATGGTCAGAACAAAAGTTGTCTTTTATCGCATTCCCTTTAAGAATTCAATAGGCATAGGAACCTGACTTGCATATTAAAGGAGCTGAAGGCATGTTCCATCTGGAGAATAAAAGTCATCTAAGCCATTTTGATGTCCAGTCGACTTCTGGTACTGGCACAACAGATTACAATGCATACATTGCATTTCTAACTCAGATTTAAGACAAGAAAAACCGGGTGTCCTGATACCAATGTTAATTTCAGATCTCCAGCACCCCTGGTTCTTTGTTTATGTCATGATGCAATTTATCCTCTGAATACAGAGGTAAACAAACACTAAGCAAGATTTTGACCAAAACAAATCTGTCAAATATATAACAGGCAAACTTCCACCAGGAGAGAAACAGTGCAGCAAAGTCATTTTGAGGGATAAAAACAATCTTTAGACTGGAGCTGTGACTCATTCTTCACAGAAGTAAAAGAGATGTGGAGGGATTACATTGGTCAAGAAACTACAAGAAATACAATTCTTATAAATCTGCTCTCTGTAGCTTAGGTCATCTAACTTAAAATACATGAAGAGTAAAAAATGCATAAGAATGTTTTGAAAATCTGTTTTTATCAAGTGTGCCATCAGCTTTTCATGAATCCTATCCAGCATTTTGTTTATGGACATAATCACAACTGAGCAACACCATCTGTTTGATACTATGAATTGAGTCACTAAGCCAGGTAAATGTCATGTGACCTTTTAAAGAGCGTGTGTAGCTCCCTTCATTGCAATTACCAAACATACAGTAATTTCAAAAATTCTTAAGGTTCAAACTTACATTAAGAATTTTAAAAAATTATATATTAATTGCTTGCAATAATTTCTGCACATCCAACACTCACCTTCTCGCAAGTAGGACTGTTATCATTTGCATCAAGGACTTTAACCTCTACTACAGCTTTAGCCACTAATGTCCCATCAGTCGCTGTAATGTTCAGAAGGTAATGATCTCTCTTCTCTCTATCCAAAGGTTTTCTGACATAAACCTTCCATTCATTTTGAATGTGCTCAATTGCATATTGTCCCAGAGGATCTCCTCCTGAAAATTAATTTAAAATTGGCAGTTATGAGCATACTATCACATCAAAGGGAGTAGTATTAACTGCTGTGTAATCATCGATACCTCTATTGGTCAATAGTTTGAACCATTTCGAAAACATTTCTGAACATGTGTGCACCAGCAAATGCTGTCAGTAATCAACTTGGTTAGATTACAATAGACATTAAAGGCGTGGTTGTTCTAATAAATGAATGTAAGAACTTTATTATGAGATGATAATACTTCGGCTTCTGATAGTCATCCTGTAACTTCTGGGAGTTTGAGCCTAGGTAACAAATTTCAGCAGCTGTTGAATGTGAAGAAATTCATAGTCAAGTCCAAATTATCACTAAAATGTCAACTCATGAGGGTCACTGGACCCAAAACAGTAATTGATTTCCCTGCACAGATGCTGCCTGACCTGCCAAGCTTTTCTAGCAATTTGTTTTTGTTTGATGTACAGCATCTGCATTTCTTCTGCTTTTTATGTCAAGATTAGATTACTTACAGTGTGGAAACAGGCCCTTTGGCCTAACAAGTCCACACCGACCCGCCAAAGCGCAACCCACCCATACCCCTACATTTATCCCTTTAACCTAACACTACGGGCAATTTAGTATGGCCAATTCACCTGACCCGCACATCTTTGGACTGTGGGAGGAAACCGGAGCACCCGGAGGAAACCCACGCAGACACGGGGAGAACGTGCAAACTCCACACAGTCAGTCGCCTGAGTCGGGAATTGAACCCGGGTCTCTGGCGCTGTGAGGCAGCAGTGCTAACCACTGTGCCACCGTGCTGCCCACTCATGCACTAATTGGAATATGATGAACAGGAGACACGAGGCAGCTATTGGCATTTAGCCCAGAAACAAATCTTTATGTCTGTATTAGAAACAAAACATCACAATTGATACAATTTCAAAGGTGAGCTGTTGCATAGGTTGGGAATTGAGTATAGGTATCTGGTGTACATAGCCAAGTGCTGCATTTAGTTGCATCTTCACCTATTTGTTACTGAAAAAAACAGTTCAGTCAACAAAATCTAAGTAGTAAAGACATTTCTACTGCTTAAAGTGGGCTGTAGTGTGCTGGTGATGACATTAAACAAAATTATTTTTAATTGATTTCACATTCCATTTCAACTTGAATGGAAAACAGAGATTGCAATTTTAATGCTGGCTAGTAATTTTAGATGAAAATGTGTTGCTGGAAAAGCGCAGCACGTCAGGCAGCATGCAAGGAGCAGAAGAATCGACATTTCGGGCATAAGCCCTTCTGCAGGAATCCTGAAGAAGGGCTTATGCCTGAAACGTAGATTCTCCTGCTCCTTGGATGCTGCCTGACCTGCTGCGCTTTTGCAGCAACACATTTTCAGCTCTGATCTCCAGCATCTGCAGTCCTCACTTTCTCCTAGTAATTTTAGATTCCAACTTCCATCTCGGTGGAGAACGAAAGCAAAATAAACTCTCCTTCCCAAGTTTTGATTGTGGGCTTAGGCTGTAATATTAAAATAAAATATAGCAGAGAATCACTTATAGCACGGCTGTACACCATGAAAAGCATTTGAAAGTTCAGTTTATCTGGTCAAATTCTTATAAGAACAGTTCTTGGTACGTGGTTTAACTGATAGCACATGCAAACAAAGTTTGTTTCCCAACAAGGCTTTCTGTAAAAAAAAATCAATTACAGTCTATTAGTAACTCCCACTCTGCCTCAATCATGTACTTCCCAAGGGTGAGAGCTTCAATAAGCAATCAGAAAAGGCTAACCTTTACAACTTTAAATCCAATTAAACTTATCAGCAGCTAAATACAAAAAGAATTCTGCACAACACAAATACAGAATTTCATTACACCAATAAGAATTATTCTGTATCATTCAAATCAGAATCAATGGAAACTGAAAATGTAAATAACAATTGTTTCCAAACTATCATTTTGGAAACAATTTATACTGCGAGATGAAGAAATCCACTATTATCCAGATATAAGGCTAAATAATTACCCAACAACAATATAACTAGTGGAGAAACTTGTGGAAGGAACAATTCAACAATCGTTCTGTAAAATATGGCGTTTTGCCAAATTTAAAGTTTACTTTGTTTAATCTAATGCTTCAGAGTCCAAACACAGGCAAAGTTAAATTCCTAACATTCTTCTATTTGGTCACGAACTATCAAGCTGAAAAGTTGTTAAAATCCTTTTTTGGGTACAGGAGTTTCGAATCATGATCTGTCTATACCTGTTCACCTTTGAAGAAAGCAGCAGCCAAACCTGCTGCTGCCTCATTTACTTAACAGTAGTGTTACACTTGCTCCTCAAATGCCATCAGTCCTGTCTTAAATAGAAAGCTTACTCAGTGCAGAGGAGCTATTGCTCATAACACTTTCTGCAAGAGGAGATTATGTAAGAACATAAAAACAGAAGAAACTGGGGTAGACCATTCAGCCCTTCAAATCTGCTCCACTTGTCAATAAAATCATGGCTGATTATATAGCCTCCATTTCACTTCACTGCAGGTTCTCCAGAAACCATGAACATCAGGCCAGACAAAAATCTGTGTTGCTCAGCTGTGCATATATTAAATGACACAGCCTTTATTCCTCTCGGAGGTAGAGTATTCCAAACATGAATCACCCTCAGAAAAAAAATTGCTCCTCTTCACCAGTTTGCAAGGACAGTTTGATACCAACTTACTCCCCTGGATAAGCTGTTAATGAGGATGATTTGAGAATGGTTCTCTTGCTTACTAAATTCTTGTCCTATGAATTACCCCTTCCCCAAACCTCCCTTTCAGATATTCTGCTTACTGGTGCCCAGCAATTGCTCTCTTTCCAGCCACACAAATCACAGGATGGCAGGGGGCAGTGGGTTACCTTCCTCTTTAAATCCTTTCAATGGTCTAGCCTCCACAACTCTCTGGGGTACAGAATTCAGTACCTTTACTACTCTCTGGAAGGAACTCCTTCGTATCTCATTTTTAAATGCATGTCCCTTTATTCGATAACTCTGCCTGCTAGTTTGAGATCCCCCTACGAGTGGAAACATCTCTCACACTTTTCTCATGTTTCAACAAGATCACCCCTCATTTTCCTAAACTCCAATGTAGAAAGGCCTAACTTATTTAGCTGTTTTGGATAAGGTAACCTCTTCATCTCAGGAATCAGCCTGGTACATCTCCTTTTAAGTGCCTCCAATGCCCAAAATATTCTTTCTTACATACAGGGGCCAAAACAGTGGACACTGCTCCAGATACGACCTCAAGTAATGAAAGATTGTGCCCAGTGGGATTCCACAGGGATCAGTTTTGGGGTTGTTGCCATTTGTGGTTAAAAGAAATGATTGAGACTTGAATGCAGGAGAGTTATCAGTAAGTTCACAGACTATACGGAAATTAGTGGGGTGGTTAAAAGTGGATAGACGTAGATCACAGGAGGATGCTGATGGGTTGGTCAGACGAGCTGAGTTGCAAATGGAACTCAATCCACGTAAGTGTGACCAGAACAAACAAGACATAATGAACAGTAAGCCCCGAGCAAGCACAAAGGATAAGCTGACCATAGCGTGCATGTCCACCAGTCCTTTTGACACAGGACAGGTAGATAAAGTGGTTAAGAGGGCATGTGAAATACTCGCGTTTATCAGTTGATGCACAGAGAATAAGTGCAGAAAGATTATGCTGCAATTGTACAAAAGGTTGGTTAGGCCACAGATACAGTACTTTGAGCAGTTCTGGAATCCACACTGTAGAACAGAAGTGTCATAGAGGTGTTTGCACTGAAGAGAGTGCAAAGGAGATTTATCAGAATGTTGCCTGGGCTGGCAATTTTAATTATGAAGGGAGATTGGATAGACTGGAGCTGTTTTCCTTGGAGCAGAGGAGACTGAAGGGGGGACATGATTAAGATGTGTAAATTTGTGAGGGATAGAGACAGGTAGACAGCAAGAAACTTTATCCTTTGCTGGAAGGAACAATGACCAGCAGCATAAATTTAACACGAGGGACAGAAGGTTTAGAGGAGATGTGAGGAAAAATGTTTTTCACCCAGGTGGTGGAAATCTGGAACTCATTGCCTGTCAAGGTGGTTCAGACCGAAACAGTCATAACATTTAAGATGCACACATGATGTCAAGACATACAAGGCTGTGGACCATGTGTTGAAAAATGAGATTAGGTGCTTGTTTTTGATTGGTGCAGACTCGGTAGGCTGAAGGGACTTATTCTGTGCTGTGGACCTCTATGATATTGCAAAACACTCAGCAAATCATAGGCAAGACTATATAAGGTTTTAAAATTATACATACCACATACCATACCTGTACCGTATTAATACTATGCACTATGGATTCAAATTCTGACCCCATGTTAAGTTTAAGTGAAGATCTGAGTGAAACACTGAAGTTTTTGAATACAATCAGAAGTTTTGGATACATGCATGTTCAAACAAAAACTCAGGTATGTCAATTTTTACCTAAAATTTAAAACGCCCGATTACAGAAAACAACTAGTCAAAATTTTAGTGTAAATACTCTGGGATAGATTGTTATGGATTAGACTATTACAGACATGTCTATAAAATTACTAACCACTTATATCATACAAAGCAGAATTGTTTTCCGCCCACTTACATCCTCAAAAACGGGGCTGCTCATAAAATATGTGCCCCAAGTAGGAGGCTAGAGGATGGCCTGAATTTTGGCCTTGGGCCTCACTAGTGCTATCTGGGCAAAGTCATGGGCAGGGTCCGAAGTCTCCTTGCCTCATTGTGTTTTTTTTATATTTGCCATAGAACTTTCTTTTTAAAAAATACACAGGATATTGGTCTCCAAAACTGACTATCTGTACCAGCTTTTCCAACAATAATAAGGATGTAAAATGGGTGAACTTTGAACTAAAAACTACTTGGTTAGAAACTTCAGAACTAGTAAGTATGGTAGAGGTCTGCGGTTTTGCGATTAATGGATTTAAAAAGTTAAGCAACCTTCTGCAGATAAACAAAATGCCATGATTTAGATCTAACAGCAAGGCATGAGAAATATAAATTCGCTAATTTTAACGTCAGCCCTATCAACCGATAAAACATATATAGACATTTTAACAAGTAAATTGTTAACATAAAATGCAGTCATCAAGATCTGCACGAAGTATCTGTACTTTGACAAAGTCCTTACCTGTAATGTAGCAGGTAACTTGTCTATTGACTTCTTCAGTGTCAGCATCTGTTGTACTCAAGATGGCTATCACTCCACCCGGTGGGTCATCTTCACTCACAGTCCCTTTGTAGACTTCAGCGGTAAAGCGTGGAGGATTATCATTGACATCACTAACAGTGACATCCACTACTGAAGTAGTGGACAATTGCACCTTTTCTCCTTGATCAGATGCCACTACTACGATGTTGTACTTCTTCTGCTCCTCATGGTCCAATTCTTTGAGAGTAGTTATCCAACCTGTTTCACTGTTAATGGTGAAGAGTTCCAGTGTATGATCAAGTTCCTGAGATTGAGCTAAACTATAAGTCACCTGACCGTTTGTGCCAGAATCCAGATCTGTCGCTTTTACTTGAATGACTGTGGTTCCTTCAGGTAGGTTTTCCACAACAAAGGCTTCATATGGATTAGAATCAAAAACAGGTGCATTATCATTTTCATCTTTCACTTGAATACGCACATCCACAGAAGAAACTATTTCATATTCCTCGAAGGGATATTGTGCCATGACTGTAATCTGGTACCATTTAGTTGTTTCATGATCAAGTTTCTTTTCAGTTTTTAATCTTCCAGTGTCACGTTCTATGGCGAATATTTGATCCATGTTACTTTCAGGGGTATTACCCTTCACAAGAGTGTATGCTATTTGTTGATCATTTTCTGCTCGAATAATGTCAATCTCAGTCCCAATATTGATTTCTTCAGAGATTGTGAATGTGTAGAAGGGTTCAGGAAATACTGGAAGTGGAACTTCAGGTGGGAGTATTCTAACATAGATGGGAACAAGAGATTCCTGCTGTGGTACTCCACCATCTTTGGCTCTCACAAAGAAAGTATAAAAGTGGTTTTCCAGCCCAACCAGACTCTCTTTGGTACTAATGAGCCCAGAAATTGAATCAATTTGAAGGTTTTCTTCAACACTGTCAGAATCTGCCTCAATGGTGTAGGCAATATCTGCATTACTTCCTTCATCGGCATCTGATGCTACAATCTTAATGACCGAAGATCCCTTCGGAGCGTATGCACCGATGTTTACCATGTACTCTGTAGCTCGGAACTGAGGCACATTATCATTTTCATCAGTAAGTATAACATTGACATTGCAGAAAGCCACTTTACCACCACCATCTTTTGCCATAATACTAATGACAATTACCTTCTCTAATGGGTTCTCACGATCCAATTTCTCTGATGTGAAAATCTTGCCTTTTTGCTCAACAGAAAATTTATCTCTTGCAAAGTCGTTAACAATGTAATAACTTATGTGCCCATATGTGCCAGAGTCTTCATCGGTAGCCCTTACTTCGGTTACCAGGGTACCAACATCTGAATTTTCAGCCAATTCTACCTCATAGCTAGTTTGATCAAAAACAGGATTATGGAAATTAGCAGTAACAATGCTCACCCGAACTTCTGCTGAGCTTCGAAAAACACCATCTGATACAGACACACCAAGGTTGTAAACTGCCTCCAAATTCTGTTTGTGTAAGTTTGCAACTGTAATAATGCCAGATTTACTGTCAATTGCAAAATTCATATGCTCATTGCCTGAGATAATTGAATATTGAAGTTTCTCCACGTCAGACATATCTGCATCAGAGGCTTGAACATGCATTACAAAATGCCCACGAGTTACAGGCTCACGTATGGAGGCTTGGTACAACAGTTCATTAAACAATGGTGGGTTGTCATTCAAATCAGTGATGTGGACAGTTAGAATAATGTCACTAGAAAGTTGAGGTTTTCCACTATCCAGGGCTCTAACAAGGAGATTATACTGCTGAATATGTTCATAATCCAGCATCCGCGCTGTCAAAATGAGGCCACTGGTACTGTCAATGTGAAAATATTCTGAGCTTTTGGTTTCATCTTCTACCAATTGGTAGTAAAGAATTTTATTCATTCCTGAATCTGAATCAGTAGCAATGACCTGAACCACTGACGTACCTACCACAGAAGCCTCAGACAGAGTGGCAGTGTACTTTCTCTCTGTAAACACTGGAGGATTATCATTGACATCTTCTATCACAATATCAACAAATACCTCAGCATGAGATCCAGTCAATGAATCTGTTGCTCTTACCGTTAACTTATAAGCTGGATGCATTTCAAAGTCTAGTGAACTAATCACACTTACAACTCCAGTGTTGAAGTTGATTGTAAACTGATTGAAAGGATCTCCATCTGCGATACTGTAAATGACACGA
This sequence comes from Chiloscyllium plagiosum, assembly GCF_037043375.1. Lineage (NCBI taxonomy): Eukaryota > Metazoa > Chordata > Chondrichthyes > Orectolobiformes > Hemiscylliidae > Chiloscyllium > Chiloscyllium plagiosum. The sequence continues at coordinate 85,453,273 of NW_028270139.1, read as the reverse complement.
GGACCTTCTGGACTGTTAGCCTGCACATATACAACAGGAGTATGCAGCTGAATGTCTTCAGGAATTTCAATACTGTAAAATGGTTTTTCAAATACAGGCATGGCTTTATTTATAACAGTGATAGGTACTTCAACTTCTGTTGAAAGTGGTTCCTCTCCTCCATCTTTCGCTGCAACAATAATAACAAACTCCACATTTGATAGGTTGGGTTCAAAACTCTTTTTCAAACATATTGCCCCTGATGGTTCTACCTGAAAATGCTCATGTTCTTTTTTGAGGTAATAGTAAACTTCTCCATTTTTACCAACATCCTTGTCTATGGCAGTGACTTGGCGAATAATGTGACCTACTTCAGCATCAACCTGAACTACAGCATAATAAGGCAAGTTCACAAAAATTGGAGCATTGTCATTAATGTCTTCAACAGTAACTTTCACAACAACATGAGCAACTCTTGATGATTTCTTTTCTTCACTCACTTCAACTACTACATCATATACATCTTGTTCTTCACGATCAAATGGAATTCCTGTAGTCGCAAGAACACCTGAAGTGCGGCTTATTTTAAACTTGCTATCAGGGTTAAGGATATGGTAAAACAATGGTTCATTCATTTCATTGCCCATTGTGGTAATGATGGCTATGGTTTTAATGTCTGTAGAGTTTTCCTTCACCACAGCAGAATATGAGCTTTGCGTGAATTTCAAGTTACTTTCTTGGCTTTCTTTTATACTTACATGTACTGAAGTTGTGCTCGAAAACCTTCCATCACTAGCTCTAACTGTAAGCTCATACCTGCTTCTCAGCTGAGTCACGTTTCTCACTGAAATCAGTCCTGTCTTTGCAGCCATGGAGAACTTCTCACCTATGTTGCCATCAATTATGGAATATATTAGATCTGCATTGGAACTAGAGTCCGCATCTGTGGCATTTACAACAACCACTTTCACTCCTTTATAAGTTGGCACAAGGAGAGACACCTCATACAGATCCTGAACAAATACTGGAGGGCAATCATTTACATCAATCACATGAATGGTAACATTCGCTTCATATTCTGCAAATAACTGTGGATTTCCACTGTCGTGTACTTGCACAGTAAAATGAAAGATGCTAGTCTCCTCATAGTCTAGCTTCAGGACTGCACGAATAGCACCTGTGCTGGAATCAATGGCAAAATATTTCTGAGCAGATGGTTCAGCAATCTGATAAATCAGAAGAGCATTGGATCCTTCATCAGCATCTGTGGCTTGAATTACCAGTGGAGTATTTTTGTCATTCAGAACCACACTGTTGACATATGCAGATTCACTAATGATTCCAATATACTCTGATTGAGTGAAGACTGGCATATTGTCATTTTCATCTTGCACCTGTATTAAAACAGTAATATTGGTCGATAAGCCAGCCATATTCGTGGCTTGAACTGTAAGCCGGTACAAAGCCAATTCTTCATTGTCAAGTGCTTCTTGAATGATTATGACACCTGAGTTAGGGTTAATATTAAATGCACCATCAGTATTTCCATCTTTTATTTCGTAAGTTATTGTTGATTGACTGGATGCAGTTGCCAGGATGACAAAACTGCCAATACTAGCTCCTTCACTTATTTCTGCATAGTACTCTTTTACTGCAAACTTGGGTGCTGCATTATCGGAAACGGTCACGAAGATGCGAACAGAAGTAATTGCACTCATTGGAGGCACTCCTCCATCAGTTGCTTTAACAATAAGTTCATATTGTCTCCGTGTACTACGATCCAGACCTTTTGCTACGATAACAGTACCCAGAACTGGATTAATGGCAAAACTGTTAGCAGCATTTCCTGTAAAGGCAAACATATACATATTATGACAAATTATAATATATACAAATAAAATCATGGTGTGTTCTCTATCTAAAAGTCAGTCCTTGGCTCAGTGTTGTCCTTCCATATCTCTATTCATTTAATATATCAATAATTTGCTTTAATTTTCAAACCATCCAACATCAATATCCTCCATTTTCCTCTTCCTCTTTATTCTTGAAATCTTCCCTCCATAAGATCTCTAACAAAATCTGTTTCTACTTAAAATATGCCCTAGGCAGTTTGTCTGTGTTTTCCTAATTATGTAGGAAAAGCTTTTTTTTTGTTTATTCAGTCTCTACAGCAGTCACCACAACTTGCCACTTTTTTTCTGTCCAGGAAATCCTATTAATGCACATCCAAACTTACATTTCAAAGTTACATGGCAAACTGGCCCCATCCTTCTGCCAGTGTCCATGTCTCACATCCATAAAACAAGACTCCAAATCCAGGTCTCTAAAAGCCATTCTTTGAGCTATTTATTCTGCATTCCTATTCGTAACCACATCTTCTTATTAAATATGGCTCTTCCCATTGCTACCTTTGTCTCATTTCCATGTGTTACCATTATACTTTATTAGCATATGGCTATCAGATAAAATAGGATAGACATATATTTGTAAAGTATACTTTACAAATATCATAGGTAGCACAAGTAAATCATAGGACTATGTCCTGCATCCCAAGATGGCCTGAAATTCTTATGATAAATTGCCTCAGATGATGTTCAGGTGATCACTTAAAACAGGCATCAAGTTCTATCCATCAGTTACAATGGGGCTTAGTGCTTGTTTTACATTTTCTGCAAAAGAAAGGAGTAGGGCTGGGGGTGCAGTATTTGCTCATCGTGATTGCAGGATAATATCTGACATTTCCCTTTCAAGGACATTCACTAAGAGTTTCTTTGAAGAGTACTGGTGTATCAACCAAATACATGAAGACACCGATGGCAACATGTGTGAGAACAGGACAATGAGTCGTACAAAGTTAAATTTTACAAAGATGCATGACACAAATGCAAAAGGTGTTTCACCATCATTTCCGTACAGACAAATTGGACACCTTAACAATTTTGACAGATGGCAGAGTTTCTGGCAACATTTAACGGTTAAGTACCTACATCGTACTTCCAATAGAGATACTGCATAATCTAATTTCTAGGCATTTTAGTTTTCCTGTCATAGCCAAATGGGATCACAACGTATTATCACCATCAAGTCTATAAGAATTAGAAATGCTTATGATTCTCTGCCCCAAATGTTGTGTTGGAACGGAGGTAGGGAAAACTTAAAAATGGTGGCTGCGACCCAATTCTAGAATTCCTGTCCCCATTCCAACTGTGTGGCAGTTTTGGCTCCTTGGAATAACGAGCCCATACTCAGCAATTGTGTCCTTGCCTATCTCAATGCAGGGACAAAAACTCACACCACTTGGAAATTTGATGGATTCCAACAGAGTTTGGAGGAGACAGTTTACGGCTTCTTAAAGAACTCCTGAACATAGATTTTCTTAAACTGGAGCCAGAAACCTTCTGTCAGCCAAAATTACATAAGTGGTCAACTTCACATGCTATATTTAGGTGAAGGAGTATAATTTAAGTATGTCTTAGTGCAGTGATTGATAACAGAGCTTAGTTCTTAAATATCGAATGAGCATCAAATTGAACAGCAATTTTGTTTTTAAGTGTTCGGATGCGTTAAGGATACTTTGTGTAGTTGATCAAGTGTTTTTCAGCATTCTGCAGTAAGGAGAATTGAGCATTAATGAGTATAAAGAACTTGGTCAACCTTTAAAGCTCTCTTCAAACATCTAATTACAGAATCAATGAGTCCAATAATAACAAAACATATCTTTGAAATGTTTTGAACTATCAAAATAAACATTCAAAAGTATTCAGGGAAAAAAAACTCCTTCTACAAACTCAACTACAAATGTCTTTTATATAGCATGAAAAAGCATCCATACTGTAAACACTTATTCCTGTATAAATAAACAAATAGGCACTGAAAAATGAAGACTTCAAAAGAAAGCTAAAGTTATTAAAAGTTCATAAAACAGTCAAACAAACTTAAAAGTCCCCTTCACAACTATCCCTATAAAGCTAGGTCCATTATTGGGTCAAAAATTCAACTAAGCAGTAATTGTGAAATTCTATTGCCTGGAGTGGCAACAAAGGCTCTAAAGCTAAATACATTGAAACCTTTGAAGACGACTGAACTGATAGCCAACTGATTTACCAGATCACTGATTTTGATTGATAGGTTGACCATCTATTCAGTGACAGGTGAAAATTTGACCCCCTATTTAAAATGAGTGAGGAATCCACAACTTAACTTAAGAACGTCTGGACTGTTATTAGATTAGATTAGATTACTTACAGTGTGGAAACAGGCCCTTCGGCCCAGCAAGTCCACACTGACACGCCGAAGCGTAACCCACCCAGACCCATTCTCTTACATTTACCCCTTCACCTAACACTACGGGCAATTTAGCATGGCCAATTCACCTAACCTGCACATTTTTTGGATTGTGGGAGGAAACCGGAGCACCCGGAGGAAACCCACGCAGACACGGGGAGAATGTGCAAACTCCACACAGAGAGTCGCCTGAGGCAGGAATTGAACCCGGGTCTCTGGCGCTGTGAAGCAGCAGTGCTAACCACTGTGCTACCGTGCCGCCCGTTATCTTGTGCTGTGCTTAATGAACCCAAATGCTTTCTTTCAGCCAGACATGAAAAATAATTAAAGTAGTAAAATCATTTCAAAGTTTTAAATGAATCTTCTTGCTAGTATTTGATTTTCAGGATTTTAGCCTTTGACAAACTAAAACTGCATCATAAATAATATGCATATCATTTCAGACATCTAAGGAATGTGCTTGTAATATGGTTAATCCAACATTCACTATGCTTTCCACCCCCAATTTCTTTGTTTTTTGTACAAAATACAATGTTGGGAAAATAGGAAAAATGTCTCCATAGGTTAGTGCCAATTAAATTCATCAATACACAATCCTACTATTTATCCTCATTCAAGTATGTTCACTAATTTGTAGACACGAACATGAAATGCTAGGAGTGCAATATTAGCAATTTGGATGCTAAAGCTCCCCACTATTTTCCATTTTCAATGGCTATTCAGCTGAATCTACTCCATAGAGCTAAGAAGTTACAGTGGCAGAGTGCTATTTTGAGGTACAGCTTGTCTGTAAAGTTAGAATGTGATCAGTTTTGTATCTGGCTCTTTGACCAATTTGGGAGGGGGGGGTGATGGAGAAAAGAGGATCAAGACTAAGTCGGGCATTACAAAGCTAACAATAGGTCTATTTATCGTGCTACCTGGACATTACTCTCATTTGTAGGTGGTAAGAATTTTCTGTTTTCATTTCAAACTCCTACATAAAACTTCCTTTCATTTAAAAAGAAAATTCTCAAATTTCCCTATTTTCCCATGTTTTTGTTTGCACAAACTAACCAGGCCTTTTTTTTCCATATTTAATGTCTTCACAGTATCTTGTAATTTTTTCTAGTAATCTTCTATCTAATAATTCGCAAATTATTCAGGCTATTGACTTCTATCAATGCCATTTGATTAAGTGTTGCTTTCTCTCCCTTCCTTTATAATTTCTTACTCTGAAATGTTCATTATTCGTTAGGTTTAGAACTTTAATGAAAGATATACATTTGAAACATTACCTTCATTTTTCTTGCTGACTGTTTGGTTGATATTTTCCAATGTTCCTTTCTCATGCAATATGATCAGTAACTCAAGTCTCAAACAAAGGAAACCAAAAATTACCTGATTCAATAGTGTAAGTCACTTCTGCATTTTGGCCTTTATCTTTATCCAGTGCAGTAACTTGAAGCACTGCTGAGTCAATTGCAGCAGATTCATACACATGACCAGTATAGGAGGTACTCGTAAACCATGGTGCATGGTCATTGGTGTCTTCAACATTAATAATGACTCTCACATAATTGCGTTTGACAGGTACATCTTGATCTCGGACCTTGGGAAGGAATGAATAATGTACACTGTCACAAAAACAATTTGTTGACAATCTAATGGCTATCCCCATCTGCTTCCTCCTTAAAACTAGAATGGTGAGAAAATGAGATTGTAAATGAGCAGTCCACCTTCTTGATAGCTTCCTACCTATCTTTGCACATTAGAAAATTTCTCTTCATCCAAATTACTGATACACCACCAGCTCTCCTTGCCAAGAAAGGATCTTCCATGAGTCACCCAAGGAGCACCAAACATTTCATTATCATCCCAATGGAATCAAGGACAGATACAGTGTTGGAGAACAGTGAATTGGCCCAAGTATGTGGATTGGTCCCATTGAGCTGCTGTGGGCCTGTATTAATAAGGAGTTTTACTGAGCACCTTTAGAACAATTAGATCTGAATAGTATGGATAATTCTGATACTCAAATGTGTACTACATCTCTCAAAATTCCTGGTTGTTACATGCACTGTAGTCTGTCTATGCATAAGTGGGCACACAACTTCATTTCCTAATGAAGGGCTTATGCCCAAAACATCAACTCTCCTGCTCCTCGGATGCCTGAACTGTTATGCTTTTCCAATGCCACACTTTTCAACTTTTGACTCTCCAGCATCTGCAATCCTCACTTTCTCCGATACAACATCATTTGAAATGGAAACCTTCACTTACACGCATAGGTCACAGGTACATTAGGAGCATTTCATCTACATGCCGCTGCACAGTCTCAACTCTTAAGGTGCAGTCAAGATTGTAACAGTTCTCTAGTTCAGTGAAACTATCACGCCAGAAAGCATTACAAAATCATAAGTCTAGGGCACATGAATAAAGTGACGAGTTCCAGATGTGGAGACATTTTCCAATTTCTGCCATATTCCACTCTGATAAGATTCAAACTAGTCCTTCAATCTTCTCTTTATAATCAAACTTAATTGGTGAAAGATAGTTTTAAAAAGTCAGGAAGAGTATATACTCATAAAACCATTAAAATAATTGTCTGTGATAATAGCCAAAATGTGTCAAGAAGATATATTTTCTTCAAAGAGTATCACACTCACCATAACAGTAAGAATATGCTGGTGCTTCATCTCATGATCCAGCTTTTCAGCTGTAAGGAGATTCCCAGTGGAAGGATCCAGCCTAAACTTCTTCAGACTGCTTGGATCTGTGCTGCTTTGAAGGATGTAAATCAACTTATTCTTCTCATCCTTATCCGTGGCACTAACTTGCAAAATTATAGATTCAGGAATTGTGTCTTCTGGGATATTTACTTCATATTTTGGTTTTGAAAATTCCGGACGATGGTCATTTGTATCAATTATTTTAATATATACCTGAAATGAGTAAAACTTTAAAGTTGAGACCTGTAATTCACTTATGTCTCTTTACCATAGCAAAACACAACTGCAACCCGATCATTCAAATGACCAGTTTTTAAAACCACTTCAAGTTTATGATTCAGCAAGACTGAGTTAAAATATTACATGCATTACAATGTGAGTTACTGAAACTGAGGGCAGAACAGAATATTTCCCTCGCAAGGGGTGGCAAAGGAGAGCATAAGTGGCAAGTTGTTCTGGAGATCTTTCTTCTTCTTGCCTCCTCCTCAATTAAGTCCACTCGGGACTTTTCCAACTCATCAGCAGTTAAGGTCTTTAAGTGATCAATTAAAGGGTAGTTAAAGGCCTACACATGTCGCTGTCCCAATTTCTGGTCTTCCTAACAGATGAGAAAAGTGACTGAGTTCATGACTGATATGACAGGGATCTGAACAGGGCAACCTACCTTCCAGATTTGGGTGGTGGCATTCATTTGCCCTCAACACCCATCTCGGAGAAGCTAAAGAAAATCACTTCAAAATTAAGCCTGACTGATGCATTTTACGATCTAGAATCTGCCAGCTATTGATTGGCCTAGAACTTCTGGTGAGACCTGTGACTGGTCATGAAGCTCGCTGGACAGCTCTTAACAAGCTGATTAGGTCACTATCTGGGGAGCTTTCTCAATGGTAGGGGCAGCAACAAGTTGCCGCTGAACTCAGGCTCCCACACTTGGACTAAAGAATGAAACACTTTTTTAAAATTTAGATACATATAGATTTATTTTATAAATTATAATGAGCTTGGATGCACAGTTGTGGAGCATGAGTTAAACCTAATTTCTTCTGATTAAAGCCTACAAACTAAAATATAAATGATTTATAATTAGCACCTAACAGTCTCTATTTTAAGTAACTTCCACTCTTCTCCCTCCGTCATCCAAGTTAACACCACTTGATGCATTCTTAAGTACTTAAACCATTAATAAGCTATGCATGTCGTCAAGAGTCTAAAATACTTTACTTTGAAACTTCTTATATTCCAAACATTTGGACAACTTCAGATAATACAGTATGGTTATCTTGACTGTCATTCCACTGACTCCTACTGCTGAGGGAAGATGTGATACTGACTGCATTGATTCATTTGTTCAAAAAAACTCATCTATCCAAGCATTCAGAAATAGGAATGGAAAGTTAAATAGCACAATGACATCATATATGACTTATCTCCAATTATTTCATTTATGAAGTATGTGAGGAATGCTAGTTTTGTACAACATTTACCAGCTTTCTAAATCTGTATTATTCTATTGCAGTTGTCATACTTTATGACACCAATGCTAACTGATGCTTACTGATTAAGGCTCCACTAATTCACAGCAATAACAAGCCAATTTACTTCAAAACCTGGAATGTTACACATGATACTCTTCCACATTTCAAAGCATTTATGCACATGGTTGTGTCATATATTGGCACACAATGACATATTTAACAGTACAATCTAATAGCGAGGGAAGCAATTTGTCTTGTACAAATATACACTGCATATCAGCATCTATAACATTTCAATTTACCAGGCTGCTCAGCAGGTGCCAAGACACTGTGCTAGCTGCAATTAAGAGAAGGGAACCAGAACATCAGTACTTGAGTTTCAGAGTGAGAGAACGAGTGTGAAAATGATTGGGGAACATCTATATTTGTTAGAACAAAAATGGCTAATTATCCTTAGAGTATATGAAAAGGTTTCCTGGATAGTGAGCTCTTGGGGAAACATTTTTACTCTAGAGTTTGAAAAGCTGGATGTGATCAAGAATTTTAAATTACTCCTCCAATGACCTCCTGTTCAGGTTCCTAATGTCCACCATTTATCAATAACAGTTCGAGCAAACCCTGAAATCCATACATTATGTGCATTATGCTGCAGACTTAGAAATATATAATTCGTTCAGGTCACCAGGTCAAAGACTTGGAACGCTATCTCTAACAGCTTTGTGGGTACACCTACATTAAATGGAATGCAATGGTTCAAGGAGGAGGCAGTTCACCATTACTTTCTCACAGCTAACTAGGAATGGGCAATAAGCGTGAGCCCAGCTAACAACACACACACACGTCCTAAATGCAAATATAAAAAGGAAACAAACAGTCTCTGAAAATGTTGAGGTCTCTTGCTGCACACTTCAATGTTGACATTCCTAAGTCGATAGTACAGCATCTTGGTACACTCTTATCTGCAAGTACCTGGTAAGGGGTAGCACAATTAATTCTCAAGATGAAATAAACAAACAGGTGACCTTCAGCTTTAGTCTCTAGAAATAATGAGTATTCAATGACTAGCTGTTTCTTCAGAAAGAAGATGGTCGAGGGAAAATGCAGACTATAGAAAAGTTTCCCTCACACCATGGCAAGACAGTAGAATACTACCATTACAGACCATTGAGGTGAAGGTAAACAACCTTTTAGTCTATGAATGTGAATGTTTCTACTCATGATTATTTCAAAGATATTCATCAAAAATTTCAGTGCTGGTGTTGAAGCTGAATTATATTCAGTACTGTAGTAACTTCTGAACATAAATATTTCCAGTTCCATTTCTGCATGTAGGTATAGGGTATTGTACTTTCCAAGTTATTTTATGTGCGATTTTCTCCAATGTCTCATCTCACAGGCAACTAATGACTTGGAACTTCAGTGATTTTTTAAGAAATGTACTTCCACTCACTCCAGACTATGCCCAGATGATTAAAAAAAAACTTTGCACAACTTGGCACAAAATCAATTTACATTTTAAAAAAACCATGGTAGTTTTTATATCTAGCTAAATGAAGACTTCCAAATTGCAGGCAACATTCAAAATTACAAACTGCATCAAAATGAGAAATTGCATACTATCAATAATATTTAAACTAAAATCTTCTGAATGAACATTGTTGAAAAACAGGGAACATTAATTTTCCACCAGAAAGCAGTTCAACACTGAGTATGTTATGAAACTATAAACTAATAACTTCAAAATGAAATGTGTGTTTTGCAAGACTGAGAGCAGAAATAAAAACTGAAGCCAATTGTTTCCCCTGAATCTAAACCCTTTATCAGAAATTCAATTACCTGAGTGCGGATGGACATTGTTCCATCTGTTGCTTCCACTGTCAAGTTGTAATTTGATTTCTGTTCTGCATCAAGTGGTCTTGCAACAATGATGGTTCCACTACCTTTGTCCACATCAAATCGGCTGTCATAATTGCCACCTGGTTTTAAGAATATGGAAAGGCAAATATAACAAAAGGAAACAGATTCTGCTCTGCTATCCGATTGCACGCAAATAAAAATTTGGTCCTGCTTCACTGGACATGCAAAAACAGAAAAGGATGTTCTGAGCCTTATAGATTGGGACTTCAATAGGAAAAATAAAGCTTCTTTTTATATAATACGGATGTTTAGAGAAATGGAAAATGCTTGGTTTAAACAATGGTTCAACAGGCTCCAACTCACAACCTCCCAACCTCAAAACATATTCACCATTTATCTTTGCTGGGTCCAAATTCTTGAATTCCCAATCACACAAACTGCCACAAGGCAGTTCACAATACATCAGAGCAATTACAGATGGGAAATAAACATGATTGATATCCATTTCCCATCACCAATTTTTAATAAAAAATTATTAAATTGTCAAAACTGAATGAGGAAAGACAGCATATATTTTGAAATGTATTAATTAAAAAGGGACCAAGTAGTCTTCCTGATTTGCATTCTCTCACAAAAACAAAAATTAAATAACATTTTTAAAAAATATCAAATTCATATGCATTTTATCAGAATTTGGAAATTTGTTTTTTAAAATTTGAAGAAAATTTCAATTCATTCACAAAATCAAATTATTAACTATGATAGACAACAGCTATTTATCCCTCACAAATTACTGATGCGCCATTGGAAATTGCGCAGCAAACACAGAAGCATGGCAAAATCTGCCTCCACATTGCAAAATTACCACGGTGAGCAAAACATCAAGTTCAATTATGGGCTTTTGGGACAGATGATTCTCTTCCAGTAAAACCTTTAACAGATATATCAAATGATAGAAAAAGCAACTGATGAAGAAATCTCATGTTACCATAAAATATTAAGCTGCAAAGTATTCTAGATATTAGCAATTTCAATTGCTGAGTGAAAAATAGTGACTCTTTCAGTAGGAATTCAGTTAGTTTGACAAAACTGTGACAAAAAGTTGGCACACATCAAAATGGGTATTTGCATTCCAAATGTTTACATATGTATTTCAATCCCCAATGCTGGCATAGGTAGTTCCAATATTAAATGTTGAAATTAAATGCATGCTTCATGAATTACAATTTGTGAACAACTAGTATAAGCTATCAGGGTCCAAAGTTGCTTAATGGACTAACATATAATTTTCCAGTCTTATTCAGAGACTATAAAGAAACTTGAAACAGGCTCAAACAGAGAATTCATTCATCTTAAGTTAATTTTCGTTGTAACATTTGTGTCAACGTGTAAATTTACATCTTTGACCATCCATTTCTGATTTTACAGAGGGTGTTTGCAGAGTTTTGCAAGCTATCCATGAAACTAAATATTCAACATCCTTGACAGAAAACAATTCGGAGTGCACAAAATCATTTCTGAACTAAATCAGAAAATATTCATTCAATAACTGCTCATTATAACAAGCCTGAAACAACTGGCTCAAAGTGTGAAAGAAAGTCATGCTTGCTACTTATGTAATACAAGAGAATAGCACTCCTACAGTAAAACACATTTCAAGACCTGCTCTTCATAAAATGAAGGGACTTTCTAACTGAGGTATGCATGTTAATACACTCCAGCACTCTTAGGGAATTGATGTGCAACATCAGATAAGAGTTTTAATGAGCCCGCCTGGCATGTTCTGCTAGTCAATCAGATTACGATTGGTGTTGAGCTTTGGATCAATCAAATGCTTTGGCTCCACATCCCTCAATACTCTCACATAATAAAAATGTCAACCTGAATAATAAAAATGTCAACTGAGTCAATGCTCAGATTGTGAGAGCAGAGAGTTCATTTGTGAGGAAACACTGTTTAGCTTTCTTTGACATTATGGCTTCTGTTGCATCCCCTCACTAGAAAGATTATTCTTTATATCCTATTGAATTCTTTTATCATTTGAAGATGCTAGTTTGATCACCCCTCAAGCATTTCAATTCAAAATCTGAGACAAAACAAATGGTATTTTGAAAATTAGTTTTGTGATTGGGATTTACTGAAGTACGTTCAATTAATAAATATAGGAATATAACAGTCTTAAAATTAAAACATTGGTATTAACTATTAATTACCATTTATTACATAACTCTTGGTATTGGCTAGGCAGGAATCAGTGGGAGCTCCAAATCCTCAAAAGAATTTGTATTGAACTGTAGAAAACTTTGGTATGATTGCTTTATGCTGAATAAGTTCATTTTAGCCTTTCCAATGTCAATAATTTGTCTCTCTCTGGTAAATATTCATGAGTCTAAGTAAGTACATTTCCCTTAATTAATTGCTAATTTTCAAGATTGGCTACTCTCTAACACTCCGTTTTTAAGACAACTAGAGACAGAAATTCCAAATCATAATCAACCAAAATTTTTATAACTCTAGCTTTCACTCTTAAAAGCAAAAAGATAGTTGGTTATTTCAATCATTGGCAGATAGCATTTAAATAGCAGCATATTGTATATCTATTCTGACTTTAGCACAAGATAGACTTTAGCACATTTTGGAAGATGAAGTTACATAAACAAACTTTGTAGTGCTGTAAAATATACTGTTTATAGTTCCCAATCACATTGCTACTAATTTTTTGGCAAATATATTAGTGGGAATTGGTTCAATTCAAAATTCTTATACATTATGGTGAACCTCAAAGTGAACATTAAGATCATCAGCAATCAAAACAAATTTAGTTTGCAAATTTATTAATAACTTCACTCTTAAAGGCCATGGAGATATGGCATTCTAAATATCTAATTAAAATGCTGAAACCACAGAGTAGCCCAACATGAATTGCTTCAGAAGTCTTAAAACTTAAACTCTAAACTGAATTATAGAACTTAAAATATCTGACCAATCCAACACCACAGAAGTGGTATGGCACAGAATGAGGTCATTCAGGCCTTCATGCCTGAACCAGCTCATTATATGGACATCATAATCTAGTGCTAACCTCCTGACTTTTCCCATACCCTTGCATATTACTTTACCTAAATAATATCCAATGCCCTCTTGAATGCCTCAGTTGAATACCAAGCTTCCAAATAAAGTTCCATTAACTTTACTCAGTATCAAGTCTTCTTCACTTCACCTTTGTTTCATTTGCACAATACTTCAAATCTATATTCTTATTCTTGCTCCTTTACAAGCTGGAAAAATTTCTCCCTAACTGCTCTATCCAGCCCACTGATGATTTTGAAAACCTCAATTAAATCTCAGCCTTCTTCTCTCCAATAAAAACATTCCCAACTTCATGCTTTCCTCATAATTAAATTCCACATCCAAAGGACCATTCTTGCAAACCTGTTCCACATTCTGTCCAATACATTCACATTCTTCCTATAATATGGTACCTAGTGCTGCACACAACATTCCAGTTGAGGTCTGACCGCTTTTCTCTTGCATTCTGTGCACCTTTTATTAAAGTCAATGATGCTGTATGATTAGATTAGATTAGATTCCCTACAGTGTGAAAACAGGCCCTTCAGCCCAAAAGGTCCACACCGACCCTCCGAAGAGTAATCCACCCAGACCCATTTCCCTCTGACTAATGCACCTAACACTATGGGCAATTTAGCATGGCCAATTCATCTGACCTGAACATCTTTGGACTGTGGGAGGAAACCGGAGCACCGGAAGGAAACCAACACAGACACGGGGAGAATGTGCAAACTCCACACAGTCGCCTGATGCTGAAATCGAACCTGGGTCCCTGGCGCTGAGAGGCAGCAGTGGTATGCTTTAATACTATTCTTTCTATCCAGTTTCAGTGACCATTGCGCACATACACCCAAATACCTCTGCTCCTGTACTCTGCTTAGAACTGTACTCTCAATTTTCTATTATCTTTCAATGTTCTTCTCATGAAAATGCATCACCTCACAGAATTAAATGCCTTAAACAGAATTTATTTTTATTTGTTAATTATTTTGAATTGAAACATTGGTTCCATATATATGCAATGCAATCTAAATTGAGCTGAGAAAGAAAACAAACTGTGCCTCATAACTAAATTTGTCATTGTATTATATAAAAATGTTGGTTTGCTCTCATTTTGTGTCCAACTTTCTCTCTCTTTAGGAAACAGAAGTGTTGGAAGGATTAATAAATTGTTCATTTTTAATATTTAAATACATTGGAATTGAGGATATAAAAGCAGTTTTGCAAAAAATGAATTAACAAATTAGATTAAAGGACATATCATTGGAGAAAACAGTGGCAGATACTGAAGAGGATATTTTTGAAACATTGAATGGATACATTCTAACAAGAAAAGTCCCATCATTTGTCGCAAACTAGAAATGTTATAGAATATTAAACTAAAAGGAAAAACATTATAGTGCAAAAATGGTGGCAGGTCAGAAGATTGGACAGAATACAAAAAAAAACAGCAAAGGAAGGAACATAACAATCACCACAGTAATAGTATAGAGCAAATTGTTGAAGCTGCAGACTGACAAGTCAAAATCATAGAGGTCTTGAGTTCTGAGGACTTTGTCTTAAGAACTTGAAAGAAGTGGTTGGTGAGATAGTTTTTTTTAAAAAATTCCCTACAGTGTGGAAACAGGCCAGTTGATTCAATGGTTTTACTTTTCCCAAACTCCCTTGATTGGGGAGGGCTCTACTAGGTTGGGAGGTTAGAAAATGCAACTCCTTTGTTCAAAAAAAGATAGAAAGACAGAAAATATGGGATAGTTAGCTTAACAACAGTCATAGGGAAAATGTTAGACTGATTAAAGAAACTATAACAGAACTATGGCACAAATTCAAAACAATCAGGGCCAGCCAACATGGTTTTGTGAAAGGGAAATCTCGTTTGACCAATGCGTTGGAGTTGAGGTGGTAACATGTTGTAAATAAAAGGGATCCACTGGATTTATTGCACTAAGATTTCCAAAAGATATTTGGTACGGTGTAACAAAGGTTATTTTAGTAAGTAAAAGCTCATGGTGTACCGAATAGCACACTGGCATGGATAGAAAATTGGCTGGCCAATAAGCAGACAACAAGCACAAAGGAGTCCTTCTTGACAAGGTGGGGACAAGATATAATGATTGATGTGCACAGCTAACTTTGTTAGGATCTCAACTGTTCATACACTATATGAAAGTGTTTTAGGTGAAACCAAACGTGCTGGTGACACAAACATTTGTAGGAAAGAAAGTTGTGAGGAAGATTTAAGGAGGCTACTAAAATGCATAGATTGGTAAAGGCAGCATCTGTGGAGAGAGAGCAAGCTAACATTTTAAGTCTAGATGCCTCTCTATCAGAGCTATCTGACCTGCTGTGATTTCCAGCATTTTTTGTTTCCAGTAAAGATTACAACATCTGCACTAACTTACTCTGAGATTGGTAAAGACAAATGTGCAAGAATGTGAGAAGTGAAGTATAATGTGCAAAAATGTAAAAATGTTCAGTTTAGCAGGAGGGAAATGAAAGAATCATTACCAAAATAAAGAAAGACCAGCTCTGAATGCAATGGAATCTGGAAGTCCTCTTGTGATTCATGCATAAGATTAGTTTGCAGGAACAGCAAAGAAAGCTAATGTAATGTTATCATTTATTGTGAGGTAAATTGAATACGGCAGTAGGGAAGTTACACTTCAGTTACACAGGCAGTAGTGAGATCGAATCTGCTTGACTGTGCTCAGTGGTGGTTTACCTTATTTAAGGATGTAAATGGATTGGAAGCCAGTTCAAAGATTTACAATCCCAAAATATAGAGCAAGAGCAAGAAACAGAATTAATGTTTGAGTCCGGAATGAAAAACATGAAGACTCACACTGGATTTGAAACACAAACTCTCTTTCTCTCTCTACCTTGAGGTTCTCCAGCACTTGCAGTTTTTATTTCAGATCTCCAGTGTCTGCAATACTTTGCTTTTACATGGAATAAGATAATTGTTTTGAGGAAAGATTGGACAGATTAAATTTGTATCCACTGGACTTTAGAAGAGTAAAAGGTGACTTGACTGAAACATACAATATCCTGAGTTGTCCACATATGCTACACGTGGAGAGAATATCTCCTCTTATGAAAAAACCTTGAATTAGGGGTCAATTTTTAATAATCAAAGGTTGACCATTTAAAGCAGTTCACAGGGTCATGAGCCTTTGGAACACTGTCTCAAAAGGTGGTGGAAGCAGAATCCTTGAATACTTTTGAAACAGAGACAGCTCAATTTTTGTAAAGTAAGGGGCGAATGGTAATCAAGAATTAGTATAGCTTCAAAACTGCATTCCCAATTAGATAGCCATAACCTGATTGAATAGAGAAGCAGATTCAATGGCAGATTCATCTGCTCTCAGTTTTTTTTAGATTAAATTCCCTACAGTGTGGAAACAGGCCCTTCGGCCCAACAAGTCCACACCGACCCTCCGAAGAGCAACCCACCCAGACCCATTCCCTTACATTCACCCCTGACTAATGCACCTAACACTGTGGGCAATTTAGCATGACCAATTCACCTAACCTGCACGTCTTTGGGCTGTGGGAGGAAACCGGAGCGCCTGGAGGAAACCTCAGCAGACATGGGGGGGGCTGTGTGCAAACTCCACACAGACAGTCGCCCAAAGCTGGAATCGAACCTGGGTCCCTGGCACTGTGGGGCAGCAGTGCTAACCACTGAGCCACGTGCCACCCCCGTTGCATGTTCAACCTAGACTATGATATGCAGACAAAAGTCAGTCTTCACTGTAAAGTTTTATGTTCTGCTTTGATGTATGTATTTCGAATAGGTGTTCCTCTGTTCACATTTATACCATAAATCTGTGCAAGTGTGTGTTGTAATTGCTCCTTTTCATGAGTGAGTGCAGCTGCATACAACCGAGAAGAAAGGAAGAAATTACAGTAAGCGTGTATAGAGACACTCTCCATCATAGATAGTGAACAATGAAATAAAAAAATACATTACAGATAATATGAACAGATGCAGGTTTTTCTTGAATATATAGACAGATTCATACATAGACTTAGCAAAAGAGAACAATGGTGTTTAACGTAAAAGCTGTAGCTTATGTAATCACTGGCAATACAAAAGGCTTAACTTGCTAATCTTTCTTATAGGAACACAAGTTGCTTAGACAACATTTTTGGCTTAGTCATTTGTAATATTCATAATTTTCACTGTTAAAAGTAATGAATAGTTCTCATAACATGGTATCAAAGTATAATTATGAGATGTCAGCAGATACCTTCTGCTGTACAGTTCAGGTCACAAGCCATCTGAAAGATACAAAACATTTCTGTCGCTTGTTTGTCACCTTACAGAGCCAGAAACAGTCGAAGACAGAAAAGGCAGCAAGGATAGAAAAGAAAAGAAATTAGATTAGTTCATGAGAGTCCAGTTAAAAGGTGAGATACACAACAAAAGAAATCCATTCGAAGGCTAATTTTGTAATCCAACAGTCCTGATGGGCAGCAGAATTCACAGACAATGCGTTCCATGATTTTTTTGTTGTTCTTTAAGAGGAATAAATTAAAAATCTTAGGCTGCACACCTGTGCCTTCCCTTACAATGCCACTTCCTGCTGGGAGTGTCAGATTTCAGATTCACTGTTTTCCAATTTTTACTCAATTTACATGAACATATTTCTACTAAGGAGGCTAATCCCTTGGTGAGACATAATCAACAATTCTGAAAAAAAAGGATTTAAAAAGACAATTAGATATAATTAAATTCTAAAAATAAATAGATGCAATCTTAATTTCTTTTTGTATTCCCTGCTCTTGGGTATTTTGACGTTACTAAACAAGTTAGTTATCTGGTAGAGGAAGATCACAAAAGGACGAATTAAATTACACATATGTATTAGAAATTTTGATTGACCAAATATATAATTTGCTTAAGCATGGAATTCAAAAAATATTAAATAATCAAAGGGGCAAAAAAAAGGGAGAAAAACTACACACAATTATCATTAGAGAAAATGTATTTGGGAAACTAATAGGACTAAAGGCTGATAAGCCCCCAGGATCTGGTGGGTTGCAGCCTAGGACTTTAAAGGAAGTAGCTACAGAGGTAGGGAATGCACGGATCTCTTCAAAGAGTCCTTAGAATGTGGAAAAGTCCTCAATGATTGGAAAATTGCCAAAGTAACACACTTATCCAAGAAGGGAAGGAAACAAATAAAGACTAACTGCATGCCAGTTAATTTGACAAATATCACATGGAAGATGCACGTATATATTATAAAGGATGCAACAGCAGAAGATTTAGAAATACATATGATCAAGCAGAGTCAATGTGGCTTCATGAAGGGGTAGCACCGTGTCTCAGTGGTTAGCACTGCTGCCTCACAGCACTAGGGACTGGGTTTGATTCCACCCTCAGGCGACTCTCTGCATGGAGTTTGCACATTCTCTCAGAGTCTGCGTGGGTTTCCTCCCACAATCCAAGGATGTGCAGGTTACGTGGATTGCCCATGCTAAACAGCCATAGCGTCCAGGGATGTGCAAGCTAGGTGGATTAGCCTATGGGGATAGGGTGGGGTATGGGTCTGGATGGGATGCTCTTCAGAAGGTCAGTATGGACTTAATGGGTCAAAGAGCTCGCTTTCACACTGTCAGGATTCTCTGTTTCTATAAAATGTTGCTTTACAATGTTATTGCAATTCTGAGGATAGACAAGAGGGATGCGGCGGGTGCAATATATTTGGATTTCCAAAAGGTATTCAATAAGGCCTCACACACAAGTCTGCGTGATAAGAACCCATGGCATTGGGGGTAGCATACTAGCATGAACAGGAGATTGGCTAATTAATTGAAGACAGACTTAGGATAACAGGTACCTTTTCAGGATAGTAAGCTGTAACTAGTGGGAGTGACATGATGTTCACAACTATTTACACTGTACATTGTGGTTTGCAATGAGGGAAGTGAATGTACTATTTCCACATTTGTGGATGACACAAAAATAGGTGGAAAGTGTTGAGGAGGAGGAAGAACAAAGGAGATGAATAATTTTTAAATGGACAAAGATTGCAAAGAACTGCAGCTCAAAGTTTTTGGGGTCCTTGTTAATGATTAAGAAAACTAGCTCAGTAAATGGAGCGCTTGCCTTTACTTCAAAAGGAAGAGAATATAAAAATGGGAAATTTTGCTAAAATTGTATAAGGCACCAGTCAGATCACACCTTGAATAGTGTGAATAGATTTGTTCCCTTTATATACTGGCCCTGGAGGCAGTCCAGAGAAGGCTCATCAGGCTGATCTGGAGTATGGATGGATTTTCCAATGAGAGACTGAGCCTCTACTCATTGCAGTAAGAGTAGAGGAATATGATATTACAAGCATAAGAAGAACAAGAGGAGACCTCATTGAAACATACAAGATTCTTAGGAGGCTTGACAGGATGGATGCTGAAAGGATATTTTCCTGTGTAGGAGAGTCTAGATCAAAAGACATAATCCCCAAGTAAAAAGGGTCACCCAGTTGGAAGAGAGGAGGGATTTCCTCTCTCCATGGGTAGAGTGTCCAGAGAATTCTTTAACACACTGGTATCAAGGCTGAGTTAAGTATATTCTTTACTGAGTTAGAAAAATTTTTAATCAGTAAGAGGACTCATGGGGGAAAAAAAAATGCAGGAAAGTGCAGTTGAGGATTTTCGTATCAGCCATGATCTCTTTAAATGGCAGAATGGCCCATTTCTACTCCTACACCTTAAGTGCTTCTGTTGTCAGTATTATGGATTCAATTCAATATCACATTGAATTTAAAAGTAAAAGGGTAAATTCAGTAAATTCTATGTACATCCTGCAAAATCTCTTTGTAAATCTGTAATTTGGGTCTGATACGTGGGGACATTTTTGTTGTTTGAGATATTTAAGTATTCACTTCCCGATTTAAGCATTTTTATGCATTGACTAACCTATTAATAGTCAGTGATTCCAGCAGGGAGAAGATATTCTTCAATTTAAAGATAAAGCAATGTAGTGGCACCATTTGTATATGAATACTCAATGTACATGCAGGGACTAGGGTGGGTCAAGGTCTCATGGGCTAAAATGGTTGATTTTGTTCAGAAAGTGGCTAAGACATTATAGAAGGCCTCTGTGCCTCTTGATTTGGGGAGTAAACATAAATCAAGTTTTCTGCTCTTGATTAACATCCAGTGAATTTTGTGGAGGTGCCATGAGGACACATTGCTAGTAAAATCAACACTTGTTGCTCTGCCATAAAGATAGAGATTTAAAGATACTTTAGGGACATTTAAGTGACTCTTGGATAGGCACATGGAAGACAGTAAATTGAAGAGTATGTAGGTTAGTTTGATCTTAGAGTAGAATAAAAGGTCAGCACAACATCAAGGGCCAAAGGACCTGTACATTTTGTGCTGTAATATTCTATGTTCTATCCCTAATTGCCCTATGACCTGAATGGCTTGCTACACGATATCAAAGGTTATAACAGTTAACCACATTGCTATGGATCTGGAGCAACAAAAAAATGACAAATGACTAAAAATGGCATAATGCATTACCTAAAGGAAATTAGTGAACAAAATTTTCTTTGCCATTATTAATAGGTTTTGATCGCCATTAGTAAGGCTAGTTTTATTTTCCAGATTTGTTAACAAAATTCATATTCTGTAAATCATTAGGATGGGATTTGAATCCTGGCCATCCGATGACAGGATCAGTGTCATCATCTTGCCCCACGCAATTTTATCAAATTTGGAGAGAATTTCATGACACAGGGCTCGCTTGATTTCCACTATCCACTCAAGGTTAAAAGTTGAGAATGAGTTTGAAGACAATTTACTATCAATTAATTAAACTTACTCAATTGCACCCCAGAGGGGAGCTGACATATTCAAATGTAAAGGAGCAGGGACAAAAATGAGAAGCAGCAAGACAAGTTAAAAGACAGATAGAACCCAATAGAACAAAACTAAACATTTCAAAGTAGCCAATTCAGTAAGGTCTTTGTTTTGGAAATCATTATGACTCAACTATTCAGAAAGCCCCACATTTCTTACCAATAATGTCAAACCAGAGGGTAGTTCTGACAGGTTCAACAGCAATAACTCCAACCATGTGAGTAACTGGATCACTCTCCATGACACTAAAGGAAAATGAAGGTTCTTCAAAATGCCATGGCACAGTCGATGCCTTGGGTTTCACAATCCATTCAATATGCAGCCGAGTTGTAGATGATTTCTGAGGGCGACCATTATCCACAGCTTTTATCTGTAAAAAAAAAACCCAATTATTTTAACTTTAAATCACAATGCATATCACCAAAAAGGAACCATCATTGTATGATTGTTTATCAATATGTAGCAAAGTCATTTCTTGATCTGTCCAAGCACCCATACAACTCTTAAGTAATGAACATGCACCCACAGTCACTTGAATTGTGTTGTAGACCCATAAAGGAACCTGAATTTAGTCTCAAAGTCTGGTTATTCTCACATGGTTCACTCTATACGGCCTACTTAATTTTTAAAAAGTATAACTCAGTGACACATTATATTAGATGCTACAGTGTTTCAGTGTTATTTTGAGGTATCCGACTTTGTAAACAAAATATATTGCACAACATCCGCAGGCTACTACATGGACTAAGACAACTATGTCAGTTATGGTCTCAAGGGGTGGTCATCACTTTTAACATCTTTTTGCAACTGGTCCCAGATCTAGGCAAGCACCACACATGGTTTCAAGTCAAGGCCTAGGACAGAACTAATATTTTTCCATAGTATGGGAAAAGAACCAAAACCCCAAGGTACAATAACCATTTATAGATGCCGGATCTTTTGCGAACAGAGCAAGTGTTTCCTTTAAGCACATGAGAAAGTCAGTAAGAAACCCACCATGTAT
Organism: Chiloscyllium plagiosum; assembly: GCF_037043375.1. Lineage (NCBI taxonomy): Eukaryota > Metazoa > Chordata > Chondrichthyes > Orectolobiformes > Hemiscylliidae > Chiloscyllium > Chiloscyllium plagiosum. The sequence continues at coordinate 85,431,017 of NW_028270139.1, read as the reverse complement.
TCCTTTCTCTAGTCACAATGAAGTTGACAATGGGAGGTTTTTACCAGTAACTAAGATGCAAATGTGCAGCTGCAAACCTGCTAAAATTAATACAGGCCAGCCCTTGGGCAAATTATCAATACATGGAGTATCAAGGTTCCAGTATTGCACCCAGAAAATATCCACATTTTTGCAGTTGGAACTACATTGCTGCTGGAATTGGAAAGGACAAAATGTGCTCTTTATCTGCAGCTAAAACAGGATTTAAATTCCTTTTTGCATATGATTGCACGAAGCCTGGTTAGTTTAGCTGAGTCAGCCTGGGTCAGCTGCATTCAGGAAAATGAATTCCGGCAATCATCCACAAACAGCAAAAACAGTTCAGCAATCTACCAGGATGTAGAGTCAAAACTAGTGCTCTTCCCAACTACAAGTTAAAGGAACTCAGATAGTCATCCAGCTTTTCCTCCCAGAACTGCCGTGGTCAGCCTATTCCCACTACTCTAAGGCCATTGATCCCTAGGAATACTGGAACATGGCCTGCAATACCCAACTCACCTATTTGAGGGCTGTTGCAACTTAGCTGTACCTCAAGCTTCCACTCCTCTTAGCTGACTGATTATTATTGCCAGTTCCACTAAGCTGGGGGAGCCATGGTCTTCACTACTCAAGTGCAGGGCAAGAAATTTGTATAACAATTTGGAAATAAGTGGACATGCCTAAACTTCAGAGTTTACACATTACAACTGAATTTATAAACATACATGCATACGCACTCACCGTAAGAATATCATATTCTCCAGCTGCAGATAATTTCTTAGATGAGACAACACCAGTTTTAGGCTCAATGAAGAACTTGCCCTGGTCATCACCCTCTTCAATGCTGTAAGATATTTCTGCATTTGGACCCTCATCTTTATCAGCTGCGATGACTCGAAAGATGGGCTCCCGTTTAACTGATTTCTCTCGTTCTGGTTTTATTCGCTCTGGAAGTTTAATTTTATAGAACTTCTGCAAGAATTGAGGTTTGTTGTCATTTTCATCCAAAACCTTTACTATAACTCTGGTAATGGTAGATTTTGGGACACTGCCATTGTCGGTAATTGTCACCTATTAAAGCGGCAATAAAACGAAAGCATTATTAGTGTTAGTATTTTAAATCACCCAGTTTAACATTAAGATTAGTTCTCTCATTGAATGGAAAAATGTTCAGAGACTCCAAATGAAATGTACTTATTGCTAGAGCAAATACTAAACTTAAAATAAGAGAAATGTTTTATCAGTTTGGGAGAAGTAATTTCACAGAGCAAGTTTGAAGGGCCAAATAGCCTACACTGGCTCCTGTTTTCTGTATTGCCATGCTCTACAGCAGGGATCAGAATTCTCAATGGAAGGAAAAAAAAGTCATAGCATAAATATCCATATTTGATTTTGAGCATGTTAAAAGGTTTTAATGGATTTAAATCTATTTAAGACAGGATATCTCACTTAAGGAATTAAAACATATACGCGAAAGGATTAGGTTCAACAATCTCAGTGATCCCAAGCAAGCCGATCCAATCAAACCTACACCAAGACTGAAAGTGAGATGGCATGGAGCTGTCTCTGCAATTCTCTTTGAATTCTCCACAGCATTAAACTGTTCACAGATCAGTGTATATTGACAGGTAAAGGAATATTTATGTAGAAAGCATCGACATCAGAAATTCTTGATGGTGCTGTAATGGCTACATATGACTGAATGGAGTGAAGACATTTTGACACCGTGCTTGAAATGGATGCCATTGCTGTTGACAATGCTATTAGGGAGTTCATTCTAACATTTTATTCAGGGACAATGAACAAGTGTGATTAGTTCTAACTAGGATAATGAGCGATTTGGGGAAGTGGGAAGAAATTTGAATTTGATGGCATCAGCACATTTTTCCTCACATTGCTGCAAACCTCCTGCTCCTTGCCTTAAATCTATTACCACTGGTCATTGTACCCTCCAGCAAGGAGAAAGATTTCTTCCTGTACACTCTGTCTATGCCTCTTATGATTTTATACATCATATCCCACACCCCCAACCTCTCAGTCTCCTCTGCTCCCGGTCTACCCAACCTGTCTTCATAAACTACCCAGTTCAGGCAACATCCAAGTATATCTCCTCTGTATCTTCTTCAGTACAATCACATCTGTCCTAGAATGTGGATTCCAGAATTGCACACAACTCTGCATTTAAGTTCTATACTTCAGCTAACAAAGGCAAATGTCCCAAATATTGCCTGAACAATTTTATCTAGCCATCAGTGAACTTAAGGGATTGGTGGACATGCACACCAAGTATCATCTTTTCCTTCGTGCTTCCCAGGGTCATACCATTCATCACGTATTCCCTTGCCTTGTTGATGTTGTCCAAGAGCATCGCCTCACAGTTATCCAGATTGAATCCACATGGCACTGATCAACCCATCTACATCGTTCTGCAATCGAAGGCTATCATCCTCATTATTTAACACTTCACCAATTTTCAGATCTTGGAACTTACTGATGAACCTTCCTACATTCAAGTCTAAACCGTTTATATAAACCACAAACAGCAATCGTCTACACTGATCCCTGCAGAACCTCACTGGAGCTTCAAATATCACCCTCCACTTTCTGCCACTCTGGATTCAATTCGCCATATTTCCTTAGATTCCATGGGTTTTACCTTCACTATTAAGCCTTAAATGATGAATGTTCCCTTCAAAGTTTTACAGCCATAGAGATGTACAGCACGGAAACAGACCCTTCGGTCCAATTCATCTATGCAGACCAGACATCCCAACTCAATCTAGTCCCACCTGCCAGCACCCGACCCATATCCCTTAAAACTCTTCCAATTCACATATTCATCCAGATGCCTTTTAAATGTTGCACTTGTACTTGCCACCACTACTTCCTGAGTGAAAAATTGCCCTGATATCTCTTTTATATCTTTCCCCTCTCACCCTAAACCTATGGCTTCTAGTTCTGGAATCCCCCACTCCAGGGAAAAGACTTTGTCTATTTATCCTATCCATGCCCCTCATGATTTTATAAACCTCTATAAGGTCACCCCTCAGCCTCTGATGCTACAGGAAAAACAGCCTCAGCCTATTCAACCTCTCCCTATAGGTCAAATCCTCCAACCCTGGCAACATCCTTGTAAATCTTTTCTGAACACTTTCAAGTTTCATAACATCTTTCCGATAGGAAGGAAATCAGAATTGCATGCAATTTACCAACAGTGGCCTAACTGATGTCCTGTACAGCCACAACATGACCTCCCAACTCCTGTACTCAATACTCTGACCAATAAAGGAAAGCATACCAAACACATTCTTCACTATCCTATCTACCTGCGACTCCACTTTCAAGGAGCTATAAACCTGCATTCCAAGTCTATTTGTTCAGCAACACTCCCTAGGACCTTACCATTAATTGTTTAAGGCCTGCTAAGGTTTGCTTTCCCAAAATGCAGCAGCTCACATTTATCTGAATTAAACTCCATCTGCCACTTCTCAGCCCATGGGCCATCTGATCAAGATCCCGCTGTAATCTGAGGTAACCTTCTTTGCTGTCCATTACACCTCCAATGTTGGTGTCATCAGCAAACTTACTAACTATACCTCTTATGCTCACACCCAAATCATTTGTATAAATGACAAAAAGTAGTGGACCCAGCACCGATCCTTGTGGCACTCCACCGGTCACAGGGCTCCAGTCTGAAAAACAACCCTCCACCACCACCCTCTGTCATCTACCTTTGAGTCAGTTCCGTATCCAAATGGAGAGTTTTCCCTGTATTTCATGAGATCTAATCTTGCTAATCAGTCTCCCATGGGGAACCTTGTTGAATGTCGTCATTCAACTGAAGTCCATATAGATCACATCTACCACTCTGCCCTCATCAATCCTTTTTGTTACTTCTTCAAAAACTCAATCAAGTTTGTGAGACATAATTTCCCACACACAAAGCCATGTTGACTACCCATAATCAGTCCTGCTTTTCCAAATACATCCTGTTCTTGTTGTATAGGCTCCATTTTTCAGTGGGCAGTGACTTTAAATGTTTTGTGCAGTCACACAATCCGTGTTGCTTATCGTGGAAATGGCTCCACACAGAAACTCTCTTCAGCTGAGCAGGAATATTCCTTGCAAGGCGTGGATGAGCTTTAATGCTCTCCACAAATAATGATACCCGATAAGCCTGATCCTCCACAACCCTTTCCAGGAGCTGCCTTCACTTCTTCTTTGAATAAGAAAGCTGCGTCTTGGCTGAACTCCATGAGATTCATCCCAGACCACCAGTGTGCTGCTTGTCAGCACCTCAACAGCACAGGGATATTGAGGAGGTTGGGCAGACTCCCTCTCCCCTGATGCTCACCACAATGCCCCAGCACTTGCAGTCTGAGAGGGAGAGAGGGGCGCCTTTTTTATTAGGGTAGGAATAATTCCACTGCGTATAAACTGAAGCTCATACTTGAGAAAGCATACATGATTTTCCCTTCAGTAAGATCAGCAAAGGCTAGATTTCACCTACTGTAGCTGGATTGTTCATATCAAAAGGCAGCTGCTTTGGCCATCTGCCAGCATCTCAGACTATAAAACAAGCATGTTGGATCTTACTGCATACCATTGACTGAAACGACTGAACTCTAATTGTAACATAAATGTGTAATTTTTAAATGGTATTGTACATGCATTTTTTTCCTATTTCAATTAAATTTATTGAAATACTTTAAAATCCAAGAACTGTAACTTACACCATCTGTTTGGACTGCAAGTGAAAGAGGAGGAATCAGTGACTTTTTAAAATAAATCAAAACTCTTTCTTCAAAGCAGCAAATTATCTTGGTATTATTTTCTACCCAAAGGAAGACTGAAAACACATCGATAAGCATCTGAGGTTACATTAACATTTTAGGCAGACACTCTATACATGTACTGATGTCAGCTGTCTACCCAAATGTCATTTCTTTTCAGGGCCTGATGGATCTAAGTTTTCTGCTTTCTTTGCAAACAAAATAAAAGTAACCATGAATTGTGCTTTCATAGAATCCCTACAGTATGAAAACAGGCCCTTCAGCCCAACAAGTCCACACCGATCCTCCGAAGAGTATCCCAATTACTCTACATTTACCCCTGACTAATGCATCTAACCTACACGTTCTGAACATTATGGACAATTTAGCAGGGCCAATTCATCTAACCGGTACATTTTTGGCTTGTGGGAGGAAGCCGGAGCATCTAGAGAAAACCCACACTGACACTGGGAGAATGTGCAAACTCCACACAGTCACTCAATGCAGGTCCTTGGCACTGTGAGGCAGCAGTGCTTAACCACTGAGCCATCTTGCTGCCTTAGTGAGAATGTCTTGGATCTAATTTTGATTTAGCTGAAAGGCTCGACAACTAGCAAATAACATAATTTAATCCAAATATTAAAGCTTCAGTCCATTCTGCACTTAAATTCCTCAAGAGTTCAAAAAGATATTACCTTTCCCATTCCCAGACGAAAAGGTATTTAGTGGATCGCTGTTTAATTTGTTTTAAAGACAGGCTGTATTTTTCTTCTTTAGTCCTTCTGCCTACCCTAGGTTATACTTATTGTATTAAATCAGTCAATATTTTACTGTCAGAAAGTCAAACAAGCCGAAACAGCCATAAGATTATATTAAATGAAGCATTCAATTTGCAAAGATACCACCCAGCATGATGTATTCTATATTGGTCAATAACCAAATCACAAAGAGCCAGTGGACATTTAATTGTGTGTGCCAATTGGCCCTCATTCTAATTTCACCATAATCCATCTAAAGTCTGACTAGAAAGTATAACATTACCTGAACCACTCTTTAAAATATTGGATTTGAAAATAATCCAGTTGTTTGACTTTGCAAATGGCAACGATGTATAACAGTCAACAACGTACTACAATACCAGCAAGAGTTTCATTAAGGAAAAAAAGATAGGTATTGTTCAGATGAAAAAAATAATATTTTACACATTAACTCAAAGTATCGTTACACCAGCTGCTTCTTGAAAATTATGTTGTTAGGAAGAAGTGATTTTGAAGAAAATGACAGCTAAATTTAATGATGCACAGCCTAACTAACAAATAGATTGTCCAGTTATGCAAAAAAACAAGTCCCAAAACACAAAAGCAATCCAACTTCATGCTGAATAGTAGAAGATAATTAAAATATAATCCACAATCAACCGGCAACAAAGACGACAAACTTGACAAAGAGCTAGTCAGTATGGGTGCCTTTACAATTGTAATTTTAGCCACTTCAATTCCTTACAAAATCCATTTCAAAGCAACTGCACAAATGAATGGAGTCAATGTTTCAGCACACCCTCACTACAGCAAATAAGGTTTGTGCCATTTGAGTGCAACCTCACCAGAAACCTATTCCCTTCCACCTTGGCTGTTCCAAATACCTCCAACTTTTCCAGGTCTCGCATCACCTTGTCAATAAACTGTCTGCCCTTGTCTAATCTTGAGCTTGAGGAATTAGAATATGGGGCACATTTAAGGTGAGAGGGGAGAGATATAAAAATGCCTAAGGGGCAACTTTTTCCATACAGAGGGTGGTGCGTGCATGGACTGAGCTGCCAAAGGAAGTGGTGGAGGCTGGTACAATTACAACATTCAAAAGGCATCTGGAAGGGTAAATGTATAGAAAGCGTTTAGAGGGATATGGGCCAAATGCTGGCAAATGGGACTAGATTTATATAGGATATCTGGTCGGCGCGGAGGAGTTGAGAGAAGGATCTGTTTCCATGTTGTACCTTTCTGACTCTATGCTTGTAGTTTCAGTCCTGGTCATTGCATGGTTGGGACTACCAAGCTGCCAACCAATCAAATTAGCCAGTGTTTTCTGGAGGCGGAGCTACACCCCAAGTGTTGGGATGAAAATCCTGGCTCCAGCCAATGAACACTCCTACAGAGAAGCCAGTATTGGGAGGAATGTATTCACCACTGAATTCTTCTGTTGATTTATAACCAGAATTTCCCACGAATCAGTCACAACCCTAGAATGTACTCCGAAAGGAGGAGTTGCAGTGTGGTTGTGGTTGAAGGCAGCATAAATATCATTAAGTCTTACAGAGAAACTATATGCTAGAAAACATAGATACATAGAAACTTGATGGCAGGGTGAGTGACTTGGCCTTATTTAATTAACTGGAGGAGAAAGTGAGGTCTGCAGATGCTGGAGATCAGAGCTGGAAATGTGTTGCTGGAAAAGCGCAGCAGGTCAGGCAGCATCCAGGGAACAGGAGAATCGACGTTTCGAGCATAAGCCCTTCTTCAGGAAAGAAGGGCTTATGCTCGAAATGTCGATTCTCCTGTTCCCTGGATGCTGTCTGACCTGCTGCGCTTTTCCAGCAACACATTTTCAGCACTATACTACCAAGTTTGGTGTCATTTGCAAACTTACTAACCATACCTCTGATTTTCTCATTGAAACTGTTTCTATGAATAACAACCAAAAGTGGACCAATATCGATCCCTGTGCAATGCCACTGGTCGCAAAGGTCTGGTCTAAAAAACAACTCTCCACCACCATCCTCTGTCTCCTACCATCAAGCCAATTTTTATTTCCCATTAACAATTTCACCCTGACTTCCACGTAATCTAACTTTACTACTTAATTAACTGTCCTATAAAGGAATAGAGGGGTGGCACGGTGGCTCACTGGTTAGCCCTGTTATCTCACAGCGCTAGGGGCCTGGGTTCAATTCCAGCCTTGGGTAACTGCGTGTGGGGTTTGTCTACTTGGATTTCCTCTGTGTGCTCTCGATTCCTCCCACAATCCAAAGATATGCAGGTTACGTGGAGTAGCCATGGGAAATTCAGGGTCACAGACATAGGTATCAGTTCTGGATGGGATGCTCCTCAGAGAGTTGGCGTGGACTCAATGGAGTGAATAGCCTACCGCTTTGACACTGTAGAGATCCTATGATTTCCATAATGACAGTTTGATGAACTTGAGACACAGCAAAGCATTTTGAGGAAGACACTTCTCCAATACAAAACTAATATCTTGAAATAGGTAAAAACAATGACTGCAGATGCTGGAAACCAGAGTCTAGATTAGAGTGGTGTTGGAAAAGCACAGCAGTTCAGGCAGCATCCGAGGAGCAGTAAAATCGACGTTTTGGGCAAAAGCCCTTCATCAGGAATACAGGCTCTCTGCCTGTATTCCTGACGAAAGGCTTTTGCCCGAAACGTCGATTTTACTGCTCCTCAGATGCTGCCTGAACTACTGTGATTTTCCAGCATCACTCTAATCTAATGTCTTGAAATGTCTTACCTAAAGACATGTAAATTTTTTATTTATTCATTCATGGGATGAAGGAGTTGCTGGCTAGGCAGCATTTATTGTCCATCCCTAATTGCACAGAGGGCAGTTAAGAGTCAACCACATTGCTACGGGTCTGGAGTCACATGCAGATCAGACCAGGTAAAGATGGCAGCTTCCTTCCCTGAAAGACATTGGTGAACCGGATGGGTTTTTACGACAATCAACAATGGATCCACAGTCATCATTAGACTCTTAATTCCAGATATTTATTGAATGAAAATTCCACCATCTACCATGCCAGGATTCGAACCCAGGTCCCCAGAACATTACCTGAATCCCTGGATTAACAGTCCAGCGATAATACCACTAAGGCATCACTTCCCCTCATTTGTCAAGTCTTAAAAACATTTAAATGACTCTGCATTTATTAAAATGTCAGCCCCCAATAAATAAAACTTGATGAATATGTCTAAATTGTACATTCCAAAAGAAACTAACCTGAAAGCAATATTCTGACCTATCACTGGGTTATTTGTCCTATTATGGAGTAATGAATGACCTTCACACATGGAAGCTTGATCAAAGCCAAAGAATACAAGCTGCAATAGGTAAATTAATGTGTCTCATCAAGCACATTTTATAGGGCACCCCAAATCAGTTCACTCATTCATTTCATTCTTAAATGGATAATTAGAAAAGTACAATGCAGATCAGAATCACAATGTTTCCTAACATTGTAGGTGTTCACCTGAACAATCAGAGCAGCCAAGTCAAACTCAGTGCCCAGGATCAACATATTGTGAAGTTACCACAAATTACTGGAATGAACTCCAGTGTTTAACAATGCTACTGCTTGTCGTAGAGATTTCTGCTAACAAAATACGAGCCTTCTCAATGAAAAGCAATACATCAGATAGCAAACATTTACCACTTAAAATCAAACGGGTCTTCTCCCATTCCAATACCGCATCTACTCTGACATGGACAAACTTTAAGAAGTGTTTTCAGAAGTCTCATCTCAATGCTCATGTTACAAAAGTCCAAAGAACTGGATTTTTCTATCGCACAGCAAGCTAGAACCATCGTGGACAAGTAAATCTGGGACAGAGCACTGGCCTCTGACAGTAATTAAGATCAGTTAGTGGCGACTAACAGCCCATTTCAAGTCCTAGAGTCAGCGATGAGCAGCACAGAAACAGACCCTTCATCCATTCCGACCAGATATCCTAATCTAGTCCCATTTTCTTAAAACATTTGTGAGGTTGTGGGAGTGTTGGAATTTAGCAACTCTGTTAGACTAGCTGCATGGAGGTAAGTACATGCCTGGGTAAAATAAAAGAGGTAGGAAGAGTTCAAACAGACAAGTAAAAATGTTTTTTTTAACTTAAATATCTTTACTGCTTTGCAACAGTCCATCATGGGTCAGGCAAGGAATCTGTATTAAGAACTTTACACATTTAAGGGTTTGCAATCTTCCTGGCATTACCTGCGCATTGACACAACAGGCACAACAATTTAGACTCTGCCCAAGCACTGGGAAGACTCCAGACAGAATTGAGTTCTGCACTTGGAGATCAAGACCATTACTGATGTGAAGCAGCAGTTTTCATTGAAAGTACAGGTTATCAGACATCAGGAGGAAGGGGGGGACACAAGAGGCCTGAAGGAGAAGGAGATACCAGCTTGTGTGCAGCATTGGCAGACAGAGACAAACAGGCCTGAAAATTATACAGTGCACAATGATGTACCCAAGTGACACATGCAATCACTTTACCAACACTGGACAATGCTATAAATTCACAACTAATACAGCAATGCAAGTTCAGAGCACATTAGTGCCAGCACTGGATGAGTCAGTCGGCACTTTAGAATAACTTCAATTTCCATTACTGTGGGAGTCTGCTTTATTCTCCATAACATGACCTTCCGAGCAAGTGTGGGTCCTGAGGATGGTGAAGCCTGAATATATCTCATTAGGAAGAACAGCAGAAGACAAAGTAAGACAGACAGGAAGAATTTGAGGCAATTGGGAAATGACACTGAAAAGGGAGAGTGCTTCCTACATGTGACAGGATCCCCCACCTATCAGTCTTGAGGAAGAGATGTCCCCTCCTCCTCTTCATGGTGCCAAGTCACTTAGATATGGACTTACTCTCTCAGGGCAGCGATCAGCCTCAGTAATGGCTGCCTTGGGTGCCAGAAACCGACCTCCAATCTCTCCCAACTACCTTTAATCAAAGACAAAACTAGTGTCCATATCAATTAAAACCATGGGACAATGGAAAGTTAAGTTAGTTTTCCACTTGGCACAAAACAGACCTGTCCCGTTCCTCATCTCCAAACCAAAAATCCAGCATAAAAAGTGTACAAACAACAACAAAGAGAACAAAAAAAACAAGACGGCACAGGCACAGGCCCTTCGGTCCTCCGAGCCTGTGCTGGCACATTTTGCCTTTCCATACGGTCTTCGCATACACTTCCGGATCTCTCTATTCCCTTCCAATTCATGTATCTGTCCATTTCGAGTCCGAGAGTCAGAGATGCTAGCACAGAAACAGACCCTTCGGTCCAATTCATCCATACCGACCTAAACTAATTTAGTCCCATTTTCTTAAAAAAAATTCCTGAGGTTGTGGGGATGCTGGAATTTAGCTTCTTGAATGCTGCTACTTTTTTTTTTGCAGCAGATAGCAATGGGGGTTGGTTGGAAGTGAAGTCAGAGCACAGAGTCTGTTGGGAAGATTTGTGAGTGCTATTTAAGTAGGTGTGTTCAGGAGATTATGCCACAGTTTGAAGAGGGTGAAGACATGACTGCCACGCCGATTCAGTGCGCTGCATTCATGACGTGGGAGATCAAGGACAATGACGTTGTCTCTGTCTCCTATAGCTGTTGCAAGTGTGTACACATTCAGCTTCTGAAGGAGCATGTTGCAGCACTGAAGAAAGAACTAGATGACCTCAGGCTCATCCGAGACAATGAGAATTTTCTGGATAGGACCTTCAGTGAGGTCATTACATTGAGCATACCAGAAGGGAGATGATGATGATGAGCAAGCAAGAGATAATTCCAGTACAAGAGACCGGAGCGGGGGCAGGGTGAAACAAGTACCTAGTGAACAGGTTGACTCTCTTGGAAACTGCCGAGACAGACGACACTGCCAGTCCGAAAGGTGGTCAGGTCTGCCAATCAAAAATTAACGTGGAGGCAGAGCTGAGGAGTCAGACATCATGCAGAGCCGTGGTAATAGGAGACTCCATAGTGAGGGGGACTGAAAGGTGCTTCTGTGGCAACAGGGGGATTTGAGGATGGTGCGTTGCCTTCCTGGTGCCAGGATCCAGGACGTCACCAACAGAGTGCAGGGAATCCTCAAGGACGAACAGCCAGAGGTAGTGGTGCATGTCGGCACAAATGATGTCGGGAAGAGGAGGAGGGACATTCTACAGCGGGACTTAAGAGACTCAGAAGGCGGCTGAAAAGCAGGACTTCAGGGTGGTTATCTCCAGTTTACTTCCAGTTCCTCAGGCTGGAGAGGGCAGGAACAGGTAGTTAATAGAGTTGAATGTGTGGCTGAGGAACTGGTGCAGGAAGCAAGGATTTAAATTCTTGGATCACTGGGGTATGTTTTGCAGTAAGGATAAATTATACAAGAGGGACGGGTTGCACCTTAATAGGTGGGGGACCAGCAATTCTGCACGCAGGCAGATTTGCCACTGCAACACAGGTGTGTTTAAACTCAGTAGTGACGGGGAGGGAACAAACTGGAAATTCAAGGAGGACGTTAAAGAGAAAGTGAGAATAAGAGACATTAAGAAAGACAACAGAATCAATGGAGCAGAAAACTCAAGAAGGGATCACACAATATGGCCAAGTGAAATAGGGATTGATAAGAAGGGTGAGAGCGTAACAAATTAAAATTATAATATATGAATGCATGAAGCACAAGAAATAAGGTGGATAAGTTTGAGGCTCAGTGGAATTTGGCAGGTATGATGCTGAGGGGATAACTGAGACGTAGTTTCAAATGGAGAGAGCCTGGGAAATGAATTTTCAAGGATATACGTGCTATCAAAAGGACAGACTGATGGGTAGAGGAGGTGGGGTGGCCCTGCTGGTGAGGAATGATATTCAGTCCCTTGCGAGAGGGGAACATGGAATCCGATGTAGAGTCAGTATGGATAGAGCTGAGAAATTCTAAGGGTAGAAATACCCTAATGGGAGTTATTTACAGGCCCCCAAACAGTAGTCTGGATGTAGGGTGTAAGTTGAATAATGAGTTGAACTTGGCCTGTTGCAAAGGTAATACGACAGTTGTTATGAAGGATTTCAGCATGCAGGCAGACAGAGAATCAGGATGATACTGGACCCCAAGAGAAGGAGTTTGTGGAGTGCCTCGGAGATGGTTTATTAGAGCAGCTTGTACTGGAGCCTACCAGGGAGAAGGCAATTCTGGAGCTGGCGTTGTGCAACGAACCAGATTTGACCAGGGACCTCGAAGTAAAGGAGTCATTAGGAGGTAGTGACCATAATATGATAACTTTTAATCTGCAATTTAAGAGGGAGAAGAGAGAATCAGAAGTGTCAGATAGACTGTTAGTCTGAAGGCTGATAAGTCCCCGGGACCTGATGGTCTGCATCCCAGGGTACTTTCGGAGGTAACTCCAGAAATCGTGGACACATTGGAAAATGATTACTAATGTTCTATCGATTCAGGATCAGTTCCTGCGGATTGGAGGGTGGCTAATGTTGTCCCTTCTTTTCAAGAAAGGAGGGAAAGAGAAAACAGGGAATTATAGATCGGTTAGGTTGAGGTCAGTGGTGGGAAAGATGATGGAGTCAATAATAAAAGATGAAATTACAACTCATTTGGAAAGCAATAACAGGATAGGTCAGAGTCAGCATGGATTTACGAAGGGGAAATCGTGCTTGACTAATCTTCTGGAATTTTTTGAGGATGTAACTATGAAGGTGGACAAGGGAGAGCCATGGATGTAGTGTACCTGGACTTTCAGAAAGCCTTTGATAAAGTTCCACGTAGGAGATTAGTGAGCAAAATTAGGGCACATGGTTTGGGGGCAAAATACTGACGGATTGAAAATTGGCTGGCTGACAGGAAACAAAGAGTAGTGATAAATGGGTCCCTTTCAGAATGGCAGGCAGTGAGCAGTGGAGTACCACAAGGTTCAGTGCTGGGACCGCAGCTGTTTACAATAAACATTAATAATATAGATGAAGGCATTCAAAGTAATATTAGCAAATTTGCTGATAACACAAAGCTGGGTGGCAGGGTGAAATATGAGGAAGGTGTTATGAGAATACAGGGTGACTTGGACAGGCTAGGTGAGTGGACGGATGCATGGCAGATGCAGTTTAATCTGGATAAATGCGTGGTTATCCACTTTGGTGACAAGAATAGGAAGGTAGATTACTATCTAAATGGAGTCTAGTTAGGTAAAGGGGAAGTACAATGAGATCTAGGTGTTCTTGTACATCAGTCAATGAAAGCAAGCATGCAGGTACAGCAGGCAGTGAAGAAAGCTAATGGCATACTGGTCTTCATAATAAGCTGAATTGAGTGTAGGAGCAAAGAGGTCCTTCTGCAGCTGTACAGGGCCCTGGTGAGACCACACCTGGAATAGTATGTGCAGTTTTGGTCTCCAAATTTGAGGAAGGACATTCTAGCTATTGAGGGAGTGCAGCGTAAGCTCATGAGGTTAATGCCCCAAATGATGGGACTATCATATGTTGAAAGATTGGAGCGACTAGGCTTGTATACACTTGAGTTTAGAAGGATGAGAGAGGATCTGATTGAGACATATAAGATTGTTAAAGGATTGGACACTCTGGAGGCAGGAAGCATGCTTCCCTTAATGGGTGAGTCCAGACACAGTTTAATTATAAGGGGTAGGCCATTTAGAACAGTTCAGGTGAAACCTCTTCATCCAGAGAGTGATGGGTATATGGAATGCTCTGGCCCAGGAGGCAGTGGAGGCCAAGTCTCTGGATACTTTCAAGAAAGAGATGGATAGAGCTTTTAATGATAGTGGAATCAATGGTTATGGGGATAAGGTAGGAACAGGATACGGATTGTGGATGATCAGCCATGATCATAATGAATGGTCGTGCTGGCTAGAAGGGCGGAATGGCCTACTCCTACACCTATTGTCTATTGTGTCTGTTTCCACCACCTCCTCTGACAGCACCTTCCAGGCAATCACCACCGTTGGTGAAAATCTTGCCCCACACATCGCTATTAAACATCCCCGCTCGCACCTTGAACCTGTGTCCCCTAGTAATTGACCCGTCGACCCAGGGAAAAAGCCTCATACTTTCCACTCTATCCATGCCATTCACAATCTTATAAAAGTCTGTTAGGTTGTCCTTCAACCTCCTGCATTCCAGTGAAAACAAACCCAGTTTTGACAACCTTTCTTCATCGCTAAAATCCCTTGTAACCAGGCAACATGCTAGCAAACCTTTTCTGTATCCTCTCCAAAATATCCACATCTTTTTGCTAATGTGGCAGTGAGAACTTTGTGCAATATTCCAAGTGTGGCTTAACTAAAATTCCATAAAGCTACAGTTAAATTTGTCTATCCTCATAACAAATGCTCCTTCCAATGAAGGCAAGCATGCCATTAGCCTTGTTTTTTTAACTAACTTATCTACCTGTGCTGTCACCTTCAGTAATCCATGGACCTGCATACTCAGATCCCTCTGCACATCAAAATTCTGCCATTCACTGTATAATTGCCACTTGTACATTGACCCTCCAAAGTGCATCACCTCACATTTGTCCAGATTAAACTCCATCTACCATTTTTCTATCAATGCCTCCAAGTGATCTATATCCTTTGGCAATCTCCACAGAGTTTTCAATCAGCCAGTCAGAGGAGTAAAATCAGCTAGTGCGCTCAAACATGCTGAGAGATCAACCTATTTTTTGAAGGCTGGGAGGGGGGTCACTGGACCTGAAATATTAACTGTGCTTTCGCTCCACGGATAAGTTTTTTCCAGCAGTTTCCGTTTTTATTTCCATTGACTCCAAATTTGTTTTCAGCAAATTACCATTCAATGAGTTACTGAACAGGGATCAAAGTAAAAATGAGCTATTTGTCCCACATCCTAATTTTGGATTGCTAAGCCTCATCTTCATCTATAAAGTGCTATGTGGCCTGGCCTTATCTGGTCTGGCCTACATGTGACTCAAGATACACAGCTACACACTTATGTGGTTGACTCTTAACTGCCTTCAGAAATGGCCTTGCAAGACACTTACATCAAGGGCAAATAGGGATGACTAATAAATGATCAACTTGCCAGCTATACCTGTACCCCATAAAAGAGAGCATGCGAGAGAAAGAGAGAGAGAGAGAGAGAGAGAGAGAGAGAGAGAGAGAGAGAGAGAGAGAGAGGGAGAGAGAGACAGGGGGGCAGTTCACAAAAAGGTTTATAAAACAGTAGTGAACCCCTGCCAATATGCTTTAATACTTAGATGATCTACAGGAGGCACCTCAAAACACTGTAGAACCACCACCAGTGCCTTTGGAAAGCCTCTAAGTCTGCTGGCAAAATAGGCAGTCCAAAAGCAATATCCTCTCTCAAGCCTAGGACTGAGGTGGCAAATACTCAAAAGCAGCTCCACTTTGCACTACAGGTCATTCTTCTGGCTGACACTTGACTCCTGATGAAGGGAGTATGTCCGAAACTTTGATTCTCCTGCTCCTCGGATGCTGCCTGACCTGCTGTGCTTTTCCAGCCATATACTCTCAACATTAGATTCCAGTTGCATTACTCAGAACTTATAGCACAACAGTTCCAACAGAAAAATGGAAAATGTTTAAACAATATTCCCAAAGCATTCCTGAAGAGGTCAAACACACCTGTCAACTTATGGGAGAACCTGGCTTCTGACCAACTGAAATGGAACAAAAATTGTTCAGGAAAGCATCAAAAACTGAAGAGAAACTTTGTTGCAAACAAGCAGAAACAAAGTCAAAGCTTTGGAGAGAGAGCTTAAGCTCCCCAAAAACAAATTGATATATCCGAGCATTATCTGACATTAATGGGATAGACTCTGCAGATTTGGCTGATAAATCCAATACACATACAATTCAGTTTACTAGAGTAGAATTAACGCATGCTCAATGCAGAGAGACTGCCCAAGAAGAAAAAAAGGCTAAGCCTCAAACAATGCCTTGGTCAAGCTGAGGTAACTCATTGCAAACCTGGAACGTAAAATAGGTTTTGTGGTGAATATAGTTTATGTAGCACATTGCTAAAATGGTCTGCCACTGCAAACTAGGTGCAGGGAATAATCTCTATGCCAAAGGCAGCAAGCTAGAAATACATCAGATATTTATAACAGCATTTGGTTTAATAAAAATAATTTCTTCAAATGGGAAGATGAGGCAAACTTTTGATTCTATTCCTTTCTTTTCCAATTAAATAATGCAGAATGCATGGTATTTGATGACCAAGTGAATACTCCATTGAGAGAACGTTCAGACTAAGCGATCTGATGTATCGCTTTGGAAAATATCTGGCAATTACAGAAACAAATGCAGAATGCAGTTTCTCAAGGACAGTTTATTTCCCATATTTGTTTTATTTCATATTCATGGTAACCGAATACAAGGTATCTAAAACACTCAGCACACTATGTTGCACTATTTTGAAAGAAACATTAAACCTCGTCTGGATGAAGCTTGGACAAGTTCTTAGGAAGTGTAACCAGAGGTGCTGAAAAAAAATCTCCTTTTCATAAGATGTTGTTATACACTGCTAAATGGTTTAGAAATATCTTTCACCCTTGTGGCATCACACCAGAAAAGTGCACTTGATTTCCCAGTTCCGAATAATCTAGGCTAAAAACTCTACTGAACAATGACATAACTGATCAAATCAAAAGTGAGTACACTTTCACAATCTTACAAGTCTCAAATATATTTGTTGAACATAATATGAAATTTAAGTTCCAGTTGACAGTTAAATTAGAATTTTGATGACAATTATCTACGTGGATTATACAAAATTTTCAACTGCATCTCTATAATCTATAAACAGTTGTGAGATCAATCAACTGTTCACATGATATCAAATTCACATTGCATAATTATCTCAAGTGTCAGATGGCTCAGGTCATGCAGAAGTGATTAAAAATTACCAATGTACTGCAAAGGTGAGAATGATAAAAATTGGTCATGTACTAACTTCTGAACAGGGATTACTCACTTATTTCAAAATTCCTTACAAAGCATCCTTCACAAAATCTCATTTATAAAAATTTTCAGCAGACCAATGTAAGGCAGATGTATTGTGGTGATAAAAGTCAACAGAATTTCTCAGTAATGCATCCTACACCAGAACTAGGACCTATGTTCACTGCCCTTTTATTAATTTATTCTTGAGCAGCCTCCACTTAAATAACTGCTAAAGTACTTTCCTAACATCATGTGTCTAGGAGTTCTGTGCACTAAATATGACAAAAAATGCTCAAAACTAAAGATCTGAAAACCATATTTAAACCACACCAGATTAAAATGAAGAGATATGAAAACAGCTTTAAATATAAATTAATAATATTTTAGCAAACATTCATAGTATATGTTTAGAGAAATCTTTCAAGCCAAATGAAACTCACCTCAAGGATATGCTCTGCCTGTTGCTCTCTGTCTAGTTTTCGTGATGTCGTGGTAATCAACCCTGCAAATGCAATGATAAATTCAGACTGTCTGCAAAAATTCTCAACCATATACTATTATACATAATTACGGACTCATTAACGTTTCAGATTAATTTGACTGTGTTAGCACCAGAAGATTTCTGAAATAAAGTGCAGCTTTCCATCATTTAGCATTCGCATTCCTAAAAAGTGGATGCTAAATGAAAAAGGTCCTAAAAACAAAGTCATGTTTTCATACAAAGTGGGATACCAAGTATTTGTTAAAAGACTGAGGTTTTCTGCATGCACCATCTTTTTTGTCATAGAATTTCAGATCTAATCACCTTTTAAAATTTTTCCTTGATTCCTCGTAAACTCTTGTGTCAAATACAGCAAATTTTTATTTTAACCGGCACCTTATGAACCAGCACTCTTGATAAACCAACAAAACTTTAACTCAAATACAGTGATCCACCACAATGCCCAGGCATTTATGCTGTAAATAATGTCTAAGAATGATGCTTATATCTCCTGCATTATGTTCCTATTACTTACATTGAATTTAGTTAGTATACTGACATTTTTACAGAGATTTTGAGGGACATTGATATCTTGAAGCTTCACTTAGCCACAGTTTGTTTACTGTGGATATGCGTACCTCTTGATTATCCAGAATATTTTATTAACCAGGACATTCCTTGACCCATAGGTGCTGACTAATGAAAGGTTTGCTGTATTTCAGACCTATGCCTCCTGCTTACTGATCTGTGTTAATGGAAAAGGGCCTCCCCATTCTATTTCGCCCTCTCAATTAAATCTCCTCTAAGCATCTTTTGTTTGAAAAAGAAAATCTCTTTAAATGTCAGCCTGTTTCTCAGAACAAAAAAATTCCAGTCCGGACCAATCTCCATTGGACTCGAGTGCAATCACTTCTTTCCATAGCACAGTGGTTAGTAATGCATGAAGCTGTTGTGTAACTACACATTCATAACTGCCATAACTTCCCTTTGCTTATATTCTATCCCACAGCCAATATCACTTATGCCTTCCTAATTACTATTATCACAATTAAGGAAATATGGAGTACATTCCTAGGTCCTTCTGCTCACCTACATTTTTCACTATCCTAGCATTTGAGTTCCTTTGACCTCTATATAATAGTCTCACATTTCAACAGGATGCCTTCCATTTCCCACACACTTGACCAGTCCACTGTTGTCTTCTTGCAACCTATAAACTTACTTAGCCATTGCTCATGAGATCTGCAAACTTCTTAATCATGCTCCTTGCATTCAAGTTTAAATTTCACGTAGTACAAAAGACAAGGCACTAAAGCCTTGAGTAAAAAGCAATTGAAAATGGTTGGAGATTCCACCATTTCTTCACTTGTTTCCCTTAAAAGCCTGGAATGCATTTAATCGAGACCTGGCAATTTCTCTATTTTTAAGCATGCTAAACCCTTTAATACTTTTTTTTCTCTCAATACGTCAATTCTATTCAATATCTCATTTTTTCCTGAAATACCTTGCTCTTTTGTTTTTAAAAATGGACACTTAGTATAAATTAACTCATCATTTTGAAAATGAATAGGGGAGATCTATCCTGAAAAAAGAAATTTGGAGATCAGAGTGGGTCTGACAGCATCCATGGACAGAAAGCAAACTAACATTTTGAGTCTAGCTGACTCTTCATCTAATTTGCTCCTATTAGAGGAGATCTACCCAATGTCCTGACCCATGTTTATCCTGGAATAAAAACTACAAAAGCAGATAAGCTTCTCATTATCATCTTGCTATTTTTTGCAGTTTGGTGCACAGAATTTAGTTGTACATTTCCTACATCATGACAATGACCACATTTCAAAATACTTTATTAGCTGTATACTGCTTTGACATGCAACATGATCATGAAAAGGGATTTTTAAATCCAAGTTTTTCTTATCTAATACATTTACAAAATAAGTTAAGGAAAATCTGCAATTATCAATCATTTTTGCATCCGGACTTTTTTTAGATTAGATTAGATTACATACAGTGTGGAAACAGGCCCTTCGGCCCAACAAGTCCACACCGCCCCGCCGAAGCGCAACCCACCCATACCCCTACATTTACCCCTTACCTAACACTACGGGCAATTTAGCATAGCCAATTCGCCTGACCTGCACATCTTTTGGACTGTGGGAGGAAACCGGAGCACCCGGAGGAAACCCACGCAGACACGGGGAGAATGTGCAAACTCCACACAGTCAGTCGCCTGAGGCGGGAATTGAACCCGGGTCTCTGGCGCTGTGAGGCAGCAGTGCTAACCACTGTGCCACCGTGCCGCCCACTTTGCTTCCCCAAATTCCTTTTCTGATTAAACTCCTGCACTTTTCATATCTCTCAGTTTGCACAGTAATCAGCTTTCAGTTTTTGACATAAATTTTCTTGCCCTATCTTTGCTTTTTAAAACCTCCTAAAAGGGGAAGATATTTTACTAGAATGTATCAAAACCATTTTGGGAAGTAGTGCAGAGGTAAAGCTTTTGAAAGTTAACCTCGGTGTCTACAATAAAACATGACTACACTTCAAAAGATACTTCATCAGGTGTAAACCGCTTTGGGAAATCCAGATAACATGCATGACACTACATAAACATAAGTCTTTATTTTCTGTTTTTGTCGAGACATGTTAACCAATCCACAAACACGGTTTCTTCCATGCAAAAATGTGAGTTTGTTGTATCTGCAATTATCATACTTTGTGATTTCTTATTGCCACAGTCAACAAATGTCAAATGTTATACGGAGTAATTGTAAACTCACACAAAACATTTCCTTCAGTAAAAATAGAAAAGAGACTTGAAATAACTAAAACCTAACACAAATATCCAAACAGCACATGAAAATTTACATTACACATATACGCAGTACCAAACAAAAATTGTATTTAAATTTATTACACCAAACAAGATGATATACTCCATTTAACTAAAAAGCTCTTAGCTTGTTGTCATTCTAATGGTTCAAAGAAGCACATTTTAGTAGTAAAACATACCAAAGCAATGCAAGAAGCTAATATTACACTACATCAAAAGCAGCTCATTTTCGATGCCTACTTATGCATTGTTCGTCAAAACAGTTCTACACATTCTGGTAAAATATAGCACTATTCCCTCCTTTCAAATGAGCTACCATTAGAAACTACGCTATACAAACATCCAATATAATCTTTTCCCTTGAAGTATTCTGTTTCATCAGCTGCACAAACATACAAGTCATGAAATCAAAAAACATAGCCAGTGTATGTTTGGATTTTTGCCATATTTGAAATGTACAGGACCAATGCTTTGTGAAACCCACCATCACAAAGGCTGCATAGGTTATCTTCACCAGGCAGTAAAATGGGTACAGAAACACATCCTGTGCCTGGCTCCATTTTAGCTATTGCTATATTTTACTATTGGATTAAATATTTACAAAATCAAGTCTTTAATGAGAGCTAGAATGCCACAGGTTACGTTTGACACCTCTTCAAAATAAAATACAATTGTTCTATCATTCTTTAAAAACATGTGATAGTTAAAATTCAACTTAAACACTTCAAATAGAACTTTGTTAAAGTTAAACCCAATTCCATTCAACTGTATCCAAATATTCAAGTATTTGAAAATTAATATCATAACAATTCAGAATCGGTCAGCAATAATTCTTTATCTTCACATACCAGAGAAACAAACCTAAATAAGGCATTTGTATGCCTGAGAACAGAAGAGGCCCATATTGGGAAACAGCGATGATAAAGATTAGTGTATAGAAAAAAAATTCTTGCTTTAGCGCCAGAGCACACTCCTACAGTAGAAAAGACAAACAAAATATGCCCTTTTTAAAAGCCTAATTAAATTAAACTTGCTAAAACTTGCAGTGACTGAAAATATTTGAACTTTGAGTGAATAAAAGCAACCAAGATTAACTCATCCTCGATTGTCTGGCATTTGTTGAATAAAGTTAAACACTTTTCAGAACAGCCAACCACCACCCCCCCCTTCCTTAATCTACAATTTTAGCCATTTCTACAGTCTGTTGGAAAAACATTATTTTGTATCGACTTCAACTTTAGACATGAAAACAGTTTACACGTGTTTATTTTATTCTAAAGTCAACTGCAAAAATTTCACTTCAACACATGCCTAAAACTAACTCAAGCTTAAGTTTCTCCAAGAGGCAACATATCCTTACATCAACAGGTTAGTAAAATGTAAGGAGTCTACACTGTAATACATTGTAAGCTGTAGTTTTGCTGCAACACACAAGATAAGTTGTTCCAGAAAAGGTCTCCAGCTCCTAAAATTAAGCTTGTTGGGCAAACAAAAGGTACATGCAAAGGCAATCCTTCATTGATTGTCTGTGTTTGTCTCATAACTTACAATTCCAGAACTCGGTAAACAGCGTATTTTGACAACAATAAAAACTGAAGTATTCATGCAGCAGATGTAGTTAATTAGCATAAAGATTTAGATAACTTATGAAATTCAGAATATTAAGAGGAAAATTAAACTAGTTACTGACAAATGTGAATTATTGCACATTAAGCGGTAAAGAAAGTTGCACAAAGAGAACCGAAAGAGAACAGGAAGACTTGCAGATCTGGATGTAAAATGGGCTAATCATTTCCAGTGTCAAGATAACGTGGGAAAACCCACACAGAATGCTGGGTACATAGCCAAAACAGTGAAGTGTAAATCCATAGATGTTGGCAAAGCACACTTGGAGTGCTATGTACAGATTTGGCCAATGTACTTCAAATGGGACATGCATCAAAAAAGGTTGCTTAAAAGGGCAACATGAAAACATCAATGCTAACGAATAAACTGAAAGGAAAGATGAGAAAGCTGGAGCAGAATTTGACTATCAGGCAAATAGTACAAAACCTGCAAGATGCCAGATCCATTTTAATTGAGTGAATGGGATCTATGGTGGAAGTGGCTCTGTACCAGGGCATAATAGGTGATAGACCAAATGCAGTAAACAAGACTGTTGATCAGCATAACATGGTGGGCTGAAGGACCTCATACTATGACTATTATTGTCATGTTCTCCAGAGAAGCTGTCATCACAAAAATAATTTCAGACTTTTTTTTTGACACTTTTGACTGTCTCCTGACCCTCAGCTGCTTCAGGAGAAAGTGAGGACTGCAGATGCTAGAGACCAGAGTTGAAAAATGTGGTGCTGGAAAAACACAGCAGGCCAGGGGGCATCCAAGGAGCAGGAGAATCGACGTTTCGGGCATAAGCCCTTCTTCAGGAATGAGGCTGGTGTGCCAAGCGGGCTGAGATAAAGGGTAGGGGGGAGGGAATTTGGGGGAGGGGCGCTGGGAATACGATAGGTGGAAGGAGGACAGAGTGAGGGTGATAGGCCGGAGAGGGGGTGGGGGCGGAGAGGTCAGGAAGAAGATTGCAGGTCAAGAGGGCGGTGCTGAATCCGGGGGTTGGGACTGAGATAAGGTGGGGGGAGGGGAAATGAGGAAGCTGGAGAAAATCTACATTCATCCCCTGTGGTTGGAGGATTCCTAGGCGGAAGATGAGGCGCTCTTCCTCCAGGCGTCGTGTGGTCAGGGTCTGGCGATGGAGGCGGCCAAGGACCTGCATGTCCTTGGCGGAGTGGGAGAGGGAGTTAAAGTGTTTAGCCACGGGGCGGTTGGGTTGGTTGGTGCGGGTGTCCCAGAGGTGTTTTCTGAAATGTTCCGCAAGTAGACGGCCTGTCTCCCATTGTAGAGGAGGCCACATCGGGTGCAACGGATACAGTAAATGATGTGTGTGGAGGTGCAGGTGAATTTGCGACGGATATGGAAGGATCCATTGGGGCCTTGGAGGAAGGTGAGGGGGGAGGTGTGGGTGCAAGTTTTGCACTCCTTGCGGTTGCAGGGGAAGGTGCCGGGAGAGGAGGTGGGGTTGGTGGGGGTGTGTGGATCTGACGAGGGAGTCGCAGAGGGTGTGGTCTCTCCGGAACGCTGATAGGGGTGGGGAGGGAAATATATCCCTGGTGGTGGGGTCTGTTTGGAGGTGGCGGAAATGACGGTGGATGATACGATGTATCTGGAGGTTGGTGGGGTGGAAGGTGAGGACCAGTGGGGTTCTGTCTTGGTGGCAATTGGAGGGGCGGGGTTCAAGGGCAGAAGTGCGGGAAGTGGAGGAGTTGCGGTGGAGACCCCGACCTCAAATTTACCTAGACCATCTCAGACTCCTCCCTCCCCTTCCTCGACCTCTCCATTTCTATCTCGGGCGACCGACTCAACACAGACATTTACTACAAACCGACCGACTCACACAGCTACCGAGATTACACCTCCTCCCACCCTGCCCCCTGTAAAAACGCCATCCCATATTCCCAATTCCTCCGCCTCGCCGCATCTGCTCCCAGGAGGACAAATTCCAATACCGAACAACCCAAATTGCCTCCTCCTTCAAAGACTGCAATTTCCCCTCCGACGTGGTCGACGATGCTCTCCACCACATCTTCTCCACTTCCCGCTCCTCCGCCCTTGAGCCCCGCCCCTCCAATCGCCACCAGGACAGAACCCCACTGGTCCTCACTTTCCACCCCACCAACCTCCGGATACATCGTATCATCCACCGTCATTTCTGCCACCTCCAAACAGATCCCACCACCAGGGATATATTTCCCTCCCCTCCCCTATCTGCGTTCCAGAGAGACCACTCCCTCCGCGGCTCCCTCGTCAGGTCCACAACCCTCACCAACCCCACCTCCACTCCCAGCACCTTCCCCTGCAACCGCAAGAAGTGCAAAACTTGAGCCCACACCTCCCCCTTCACCTCCCTCCAAGGCCCCAATAGATCCTTCCATATCCGTCGCAAATTCACCTGCACCTCCACACACATCAGTTACTGTATCCGTTGGATCCGATGTGGCCTCCTCTACATTGGGGAGACAGGCCGCCTACTTGCGGAACATTTCAGGGAACACCTCTGGGACACCCACACCAACCAACCCAATGGCCCCCTGGCTGAACACTTGTACTCCCCCTCCCACTCTGCCAAGGACTTGCAGGTCCTTGGCCTCCTCCATCGCCCGACCATGGCAACGCGATGCCTGGAGGAAGAGCACCTCATCTTCCGCCTAAGAACCCTCCAACCACAAGGGATGAATGTAGATTTCTCCAGCTTCCTCATTTCCCCTCCCCCCCACCTTGTCTCAGTTCCAACACCCGGATTCAGCAGCGCCTTCTTGACCTGCAATCTTCTTCCCGACCTCTCCGCCCCCACCCCCGCTCCGGCCTATCACCCTCATCTTAACATCCTTCCACCTATCGTATTCCCAGCACCCCTCCCCCAAATTCCCTCCCATCAGCTCCTTCAGCACAGCTCAAGAAATAGAGTACATTACATCCAGTTATTGGCCAAAATTGTAAATCACAATTCTACAAAGGTCTTAGGACCACAATTTAAACATTGAAAAGACCTATTACCCAAAGCAGATGGGTCACCCACCATGTCAGAGAAAGCCCCTTTGATAATGGTGGTGCCCACTGAACAGCATGTGCCTCTTTTTTGGTCACCACTAACACTCGGCAGTCCAAATTAAACTACACTCCACTCTCTTTCCACTGTCTACAAATTAAACTCTGAAAGAGCATCATCAAAATAAGCAAAGCATTATTAGGTGGCAGAGATAAGCTGAATCCAGAATTATGCTTCAATATCGATGGAAAAAAGTTTGATTTTTGCATTAAAAGTTTAAATATTAAAAACAAAAAAGTTACCTATTGAAGGGGATTTAAATAACCTATTTTGTAAGTAAACTAAAAATTATACTATAATCATAAATAATCCTTGAATCGCAAAATACTGCCAATCAGATCTTCATTGTCCCACACACAAAATAATTTATGCCATCATAGAACACTTAAAATTGTGCCTCACTATAGGTCACAGATCATAGAAATGCAACGTCTGACAGATATGTCCAAACCCAACCATCATCAGATAAGGCTTGTAAAATCTTTAATATTTGACTTTGAGTTACATTTACATCAAAATTAAACCTGTAACAATGTTAATATTTTAACATATACACAGTTAATTGTTTTATTACTATTTACCAGCACTCGAGAAGTTGAATTATTTTCTTCCTATTTTTAAACTGGTGTGAGAAAGTATAGCTTACCTTCAAACCAGCTGTACTAGTTGATTAGTTAGAGCAACAAACATATGAATGAATCCTATCACATTCATTATTGTGTCACTGTTCCTTAGCAAAATATTAGTTTCAATGGTTGAATCTTACAAAAAAAATCAACTGTGTCATTTATGGCAAGCTACATGGAGGGTTTCTCTGTGAACCCTAGTAAGTTTTCTTGCTCTATTTTCCCAAACTTGCCTGTTTAATAATGTTCCATGTGCCTATAGCATACTACCTATCCTATCCTCCCATTTGCCGTACCAGAACTCCCAGGACCTTCGAAACTGATGCTTTCTTTAAAGTGCAATAGTGCAACCAGTGAAGCAACTGTACTCCAGAAACTCCTCAGATCATTCATTTTACTTGTCCAGAACATATCAGACAGAGGATCATTGGCATCACACACAGAAGTCCTGCCGAATGGAATTGTGTGTGGTTGTAGTGCATGCTTGGAGATGTTGCTGATTGATGGAGACTCCGCAACAAGCAGTTGGCTCAGGTTCCAGGTGATCATTGTGACGTTCATCACACACTGTCATGATCTAATTTTTGTGTGGGAAAAATGGGAAACTATACAACCATGTGGCTATGTGTCACAATAATTAGGATATTAATGCTTGCAATTTGGCTCTTTGCTACTCACTAGTTTTGCTATTCAACACTTGGTTGAAAAATGGGACCTCTTGCCCTTGACAATGGAAAAAACATCTCACTGACAATCTCGTGATTCTCTCAATTTTTAAAATCAATTTCTGCATTATTCAGGGGTTGAGGGGGCACTACTCAATGTAGCAAGAATTAGCCATTGTAATAGAACTTTATGATGTTAAGAACTTCAATGGCATCAAGTAACAGATCTTCTATTAAATTTAAATTGACAAATTGTGAATAATTAGATTTTAATATCTCGAGGTTACAAAAAACAAACAGATCAACAATTTCAACAGCAGAAAAGGTTTACAAGATGATCATAGCAATTAATCCGAAAAGAAAGCAGAATATCCATGCTAAAGGTGATATTTGAGGGAATGGAAAATTCTTGCAATTGCCTGTGAGAAAAAAATCACACTCATAAGATGATACCGAATCTGTTATATCTACAGATGTTTGCAATTAGTTGTGTGGCTAATCATTCAAACATATATTTACATAAACCCTCAATACTATTTGTCACAAACAGAAACCATTTTAGGCATTATTATAGATGTCTGTTAAACTAGGATTTGCCCATCAGCATAACATGCATAAAACAGTCTAGTAAATTACTCGATATTGTAGCAGCAGACAGAGTTAGATTAGGAGAACAATACAAAAGGAAAAAAAACAAATGACCATCTGAAATTCCTTTATCGCTAATGCAAAATACCCATTACGTTATGATAAAGTAACAATCTTTTAACATTGCACATTGTCATATCCATATAAATGCAAATCAAAAACAGCAGCTAGCGTCAGGTTACTGGACTAGCAGTCCAAATGCCAAGACAAATGATTCAGAGATAGGAGTTCAAATCCGATCATGACACCTGGGAGTTGAAATTCAGTTAATTAATCAAAAGCTAAGTTTGTAATGCTGATTAATAATTCAATGCTTTAAATGCATAAATGTTTTGTTACTAAAAGAAATCTGTGTTCTTACCTTGCCTGGCCTACGTGTGATTCCTGAACACAAAGCAACTGATGTTTAATTGTCTGCTAAAATGACCTACACACCCAGCTGTCTAGAAACTGGCTTATCTTCTCAATGTAATTAGGATTGGGATTTGCTGGCAAACCCACCCTCCTTCCTTTATCACTCATGGTTCATAGGCTTTTTGTCCCTTGAAGGAATATACAGTTGCTGTAATAATTCTTTCTAGACTGCCCATTGCCTGTGTATAGTCATGCCTTTGATATGTTTCCTCAATCCAGCTCAGTCAACTTGTGCCTCATGCTTTCATACTTTCCCTTCTTTAAATTTAACATCTTTGTTTCAGATTGAACTATCTCACTTTCAAACATAATGCAAGAATTCTATCATATTTCACGAACGTCTGCAAAGAAAAACCTGGGAATTATAGATCATTACGTCCAACATCTATGGTAGGCAAGTTACTTGAGAAGATTCTGAGAGATAAAATAAACATGCATTTGGAAAGACAGCATAGGAATAGGAATAGTCAGCATGGCTTTGTGCATGGGAGATCATGGCTCAGAAACTTGTTTTGAATTCTTTGAAGTGACCAGGCAGGTTGATGAGGGCAGGGTTATAGATTTCACTAAGGCCTTTGATAAGGTTCCACACGGTAGGCTCTGGAAGGTTAAAGTGCATGGAATCCAGAGCTGGCAAATTGGATGCACAATTGGCATGATGGTAGGAAGTAGAGGGTAATAGCGAAAGGATGCTTGTCAGACTGGAGACCTGTGACTAGTGGAGTGACTCAGGAGTCAGTGTTGAGCTCATTGCTGTTTGTTATGTCTATCAATGATTTGTATGAGAATGCACAAAGCACAATTAGTGAGGTTGCAGATGACACTAAAATAGGCGGTATCGTGGACAGTGAGGAAGGTGACTAGAAATTACAGCAGGACCTGAATCAGCTGGGGAGGTGGGCAGAGAAGTGGCAAATAGAGTTTAATATAGATAAGTGTGAGGTCCTTGAAGACAGATGAGGTATCGGAGGACTGAAAAATTACTAATGTTGTCCCCTTGTTTAAGAAGGGTAGCAGGGATAATCCAGGTAATTATAGACCGGTAAGCCTGACATCAGTGGTAGGGAAGCTGCTGAAGAAAATGCTGAGGGACAGGATCTATTCCCAGTTGCAAGAAAATGGGCTTATTAGTGAAAGGCAACATGGTTTTGCGCAGGGAAAGTCATGTCTTACCAACTTAATAGAATTCTTTGAGGAAGTGACAAAGTTGATTGATGAGGGAAGGGCTGTAGATGTCATGTACATGGACTTCAGTAAGGCATTTGATAAGGTTCCCCATGGTAGACTGACGGAGAAAGTGAAGTCATATGGGTCCAGGGCGTAGATGGATAGAGAACTGGCTGGGTTACAGCAGATGGAGAGGAGTAGTGGAAGGGAGTTTCTCAAAGTGGAGAACTGTGACCAGGGGTGTTCCACAGGGATCTGTGCTGGGATCACTGTTGTTTGTGATTTATATAAATGATCTGGAGGAAGGTATAGGTAGTCTGGTTAGCAAGTTTGCAGACGACACTAAGATTGAAGTAGCAGATAGTGAAGGGGAGTGTCAGAGAATACAGCAGAATATACATAGATTGGAGAGGCAAATGGCGTTCAATCCAGGAAAATGCAAGGTGATGCATTTTGGAAGTTCCAATTCAGGAGCAAACGATACAGTAAAGGGAAAGGCATAGGGAAAATTGATGTACAGAGAGATCTGGGCGTTCAGGTCCAATGTTCCCTGAAAGTGGCAATGCAGGTTAATAGAGCGGAAAAGGAGGCATACGGCTTGCTTTCCTTCACCAGATGCGTATTGAGTACAAGAGTTGCCAGGTAATGTTACAGTTGTATAAGACTTTAATTCAGCCACATTCTGAATACTGCATACAGTTCTGGTCGCCTTATTACCAAAAGGATGTGGATGCTTTGGAGAGGGTGCAGAGGAAGTTCACTTGGATGTTGCCTGGTATGGAGGGTGCTAGTTATGAGAAGAGGTTCATCAGAAAGACAAAGGTTGAGGGAGACCTGTTTGAGATTACCAAAATCGAGAGAGTTATAGACAGGATGGATAGCAAGAAGCTTTCTCCCCCCCAGAGTCGGGGACTCAATTACTAGGGGTTACGAGTTCAAAGTGAGAGGGGAGAGATTTAGGGGAGATATGCGTGGAAAGTTCTTTAACAGAGGGTGGTGAATGCCTGGAATGCATTGCCAGTGGAGGTGGTAGAGGCGGGCACAATAGCGTCAATTAAAATGTATCTAGATAGATACACAAATGGGCAAGGAGCAGAGGGATACAGATCCTTAGAAAATAGGCAACAGGTTTAGATAGAGGATCTGGATCAGTGCTGTCTTGGAAAAGACATTGTCAATGCTAAACCTTGTCTGCTAGCCCTCTTCACAGCCTTTCTTTTTCCTGCTACTAGATTAATACCCTTCCAATTTGGATTACCACTCAGGTTCCTTACCCCCAACAAACTAATTTAAGCCGACTCAACAGCATTTGTAAATCTCCCTGCGAGTCCTGTTAAAAATGTAACCCATCCAATTCGTCCAGGTTCCACCTGCCCCAGAACTGAAGCCAATGCCTCATTTGATGTCTGCCTCTGCAACACTCGTTCAATCAACTGATCTTCCTGTTATTTTTAGATTAGATTAGATTACCTACAGTGTGGATACAGACCCTTCGGCCCAACAAGTCCACACCGACGCCCCGAAGAGTAACCCACCCAGACCCAATTCCCTCTGACTAATGCACCTAACACTATAGGCAAATTAACATGGCCAATTCACTAACCTGCATATATTTGGACCTTGAGGAGAAACTGGAGCACCCGGAGGAAACCCACGCAGACACTGGGAGAATGTGCAAACTCCACACAGACAGTTGTCTGAGGTTGGAATCTAATCTGGGACCCTGGTGCTGTGAGGCAGCAGTGCTAACCATTGAGCCACCGTGCCACCCCATTAGTTATGTTCACTAATGCATGGCACTGGGAATAATTGAGATGATTGCTTGAGATCCTGCTCTTTATTTTACTTCTGAGCACCCTGAATTTTGTTTTGAGAACCTCACCTACCCGTGTTATTGACACGAACATAGACACCAACATCTGACTGCTCCCTTTCCCCTAAAAGGATAGCTTGTAGACACTTCAAATATCATTAACTCAGGCAACAGTGAGGCAACATCCTCTCCCCAAACAAGTTTTCAAACTGAAATGCCAATTAGCGAGCAGAACAGACTCGGGGTCTCCTGCACCTCTTGCCCTTCGGCTGTCTGGTGCCATCCATTCACTCTGCCTGCACGATTCAAATCTGTGGTGCGACCACCTCCCCACACATGCTACCCGCACAGATACTACCTTGCAAACACATCAGAAACACCAGTCATTGCTCAAGTTCCAAAACTCAAAGCTCAAGCTCAAGCTCGTGCAGCCAGTGACATTTCCTACAGGTACGGTTATGTGGGGGACGCCATATGCCCATAAATTCTCACACACTACAATCTGTACACTCCATTTGTTCGTGCTGACCTGCTATCTCCAAACTCTTAAAATTATTCATTACTTAGAATAAATTGGCAGCACGGTAGCTCAGTGGTTAGAACTCCTGCCTCTCAGTTCCAGCAATCCGTGTTCAATTCCCGCCTTGGGTGACTGTTTGTGTAGAGATTGCACATTCTCCCTGTGTCTGCGTGGGTTTCCTCCGGGTGCTCTGGTTTCCTCCCGCAGTCCAAAGATGTGCAGGTCAGGTCAATTTGTCATGCCAAATTGCCCATAGTGATAGGGGCATTAGTCAGGGATAAATACAGGGTAGGGGAATGGGTCTGGGTGGGTTACTCTTCGGAGGGTGTGGACTTGTTG